>NC_142650.1:37377500-38002500 GCF_055504915.1 Nelumbo nucifera
CTACCCACCTCAGTGGCCGATGGCCTCTTGGTCTTATACACTTAGTGCGATTAAATAAAGGCGGCAATCCCGACTAACTCGGCGATTTGCCTCGACCCGAGACCTCAACCTCCTCAGAGTGTCACCTCGGCTTTGTCGAAGTAACCACTCGGAGAGGAGCCAGGCAGGCTTTGGCCCCACCTCGGCCCCTCCCCCACAGTTCAACAAGCCATCTCGGCTTTGCCTAAGCAACCACAAGAGGAAGGGAGCCAGGCGAGCTTCAGTTCTGCCTCGGCCTCTTCCCCACATTTCAGTAGGCCATCTCAGCCTTGCCTAAGTGAACACTTAGAGGGAATTAGGCCAGGTGAGCCGCACTTCAATCGCGCAGCTCTACCTCGGCCTCTCCCTCCTAACAACCTAAGGCATGCATGTAACAAGCCAATACAAGCTACTTTTTGTGTGTGCCTTGTGGTCTCATCGTTGAGTGGGGCAAGGAGCCCTCGGTAGAAAAAAAGAAAGAAGAAATAAAAGAAAGAAGAAAGAAAGGGAGAACACAATGCATAGAACAAAAGGAGCACAATGTACAAAAAGAATGCTTGATCTTTCATTATACTTCATCAAATCTTATGCCTTTACAAAAAGATTTGTAGCCTCTCAGGCCGAGCACAATTACATCAAACAACAAAAATGGAAGAGAACCCCGCAAAGCTGCGCCGCTAGCTGGGGGAGGGGCAGAGTCCGCGACAACACCAACAACCGGGGTGACCTTGGTAGCCTCCTTGGGAGAGTCCGGGATCACCTTCAATGTCTTGACGTCAAATTCAGGCAACATCTCCTTGAGGACCTTTTCGGTGTCCTCGATCCCATCCAGGTACATCCCAGACGCGCAGTTGGTGAGGTCCTCTGCCCGCTTCTTTGCCTCATCGGCCCTCCTCTCCGCCTTAGTAGCCCGCCTCGCCGCTTCGGCCACTTTCTTCTCGGCCTCGGCTGCCTGCTTCAACGCCTCGGCGATCTTCCCTTCAACTTCAGCCGCCTGCTTTGCCGCTTTGGCTTAGAGGTGTAAATTGGGTCGTGCCGCCCGCAGCTCAGCACGAAAGTCTGCGGGCTATGCTAGGCCCGACATGACCATGCGGACCGTGTTGGGCCTGGGATTTTAGGTCCACGGGCAGGCACGGCATGGCACGACCGAGCGGGTCGTGCCACCCGTGGCCCACAGCCTGGCCCAACACGGCCCATATATATATTATATATTTATATATATTTTTTATATATTATAATTATATAATAATATATAGTATATAATATATTGATAAAATAAATATTTTTTTAATTTTATTATACTAATTTATTTAATTATTGCATATATAAGCAATTTTATACACAAAATTCATATAAAATTAAAAGTTTAAGTTTTTTGTCAATTTTTTAAATAAATAACTTTAGCCCGATGCACGGCTCGACCTGGCCCAAGGCTCGGCCCACGGGCCAGCCCGACCCGGGGTATGGCACGGCACGGGCCCACATGGTCCCAGGCTGTGGGTCGTGCCGTGCTGGCCCGGCACAACCCACTTTACACCTCTACTTCGGTTGCCTTCTTCTCTGCCTCGGCCGCTCACTTCTCAGCCTCAGCAGTGCACCCCTCAGCATGGGTCGCCCGCCGCTGGGCCTCAAAGATGATGCTCTCGAGGCGAACCCTCTCCTCTTGCTCCTTGGAGAGGTCCTTCTATGCCTCCTTCAACTTCTCCTTGAGACGCTCCCAAACCGTCTGCTCGTCCTTTAAGCCCTTCTTAAATTTCTAATACTTCTCCTCGGCAACGATAGTGGCCTTTTGGAGCTTCTCCTTCTCAAGGCTATCCAGGTGGGTCAAGTTGAGGCTCATCCGGTCCCCAGACCGACGAAGTGGAGATAGACCTGCAATAAGAACCATCAGCAAAAGCTACAACAAAGAAAGAACAAAAGAACATGGTGATGAACGCAAAAAACTTACCTCGATCAAGTGGTGTAGCCCCTTGTCGTAGATGGCTCGCAGCGAGCTTTGCATCATTCGGAAGCGACCTCTCGAGAGAATCGCCCCATTCACCAGGGCCTGGCTGACCTCTTCCTCGGTTATAGAGTCCCCCTCGCGAACTGACCTCCAGGGACAGAAGACCTTGGAAGAGTGCTCAGCCCCTTCGACAAACTCTTGTGCAGATGTGGGGGCAGATGAGGGCCCCACGTGGTGCTCCTTAGCAGGAGGCCCCTTCATCCTGGCATCCCCGGCGGGACGCTCGCTATGGGCCACCTTCTTCGGCGGCTGTCCTCTCAAGGCCTCTTCTTACCCGCCTCGGCCCCCTTGACGAGCTCCTTCACAGATATATATATATATATATATATTAACAACAATAGATATATATGAGTTTTAAATAATTATAAATAATTTATTTAAACATAAAAACCATATTTTAATGATTTATACTAAGTGTGAGATATTGGGACATAATTGATAACTATTGAAAGATAATGGAAGAATTAAAATGTGTGTGCTAAATTCAAATTCGAACCTGAATATTGGCTTTAATGGTGTGTCAAATTCACAAACTTAATTAAAAGTGAGAGAGGAGAGGAAAGTTAAACTTATCTACAAGCCAATATGTTACAAAATTTTAAACCTTACTTATGAATCATTCATAGTCCATATCGTTATCCTTACACTTACGAAGGGTTCTTTTTGAAGATCGAAGAAATTCTGGTAAGATTCAAACAGAAATACTTTTTTAGTCCTTTTAATTGATATCGATCTAGGTCCTCTAGTAGGATGATGCATATGGGATGGTTAGGATAGCTCAGCTGGTAGAGAAGAGCAAAGGACTAAAAATTCTCTGCCATCAGTTCAAATCAAGTTTCTAAGATGTGGTTAATGTATCAAATAGATATTCATATAAATGAATAGATCATACAAATTTTATAATAGTATAGATCATGATAGACTCAGCTTGGAAGGAGTACAAGTATAAATATGTAGAGCGCAAGTTCTTGTATTTTGTATTATTTTGTATGTACTTGTATTTAAAATATTTGTATTTGTATTCTTCCAAATTAAGGTTGTGTTTAGAAACAATGTAAATTGAGTATAGATCCCGGTTTACAGTAAATTTGTATTCTGGTTTACTTTTGTATGTGTTTGACAACATTACATTTATGCATTGATAAATGATAGACCAATACATATTTACATTGATAATAAGATGTAAAAAATACAATAAAAAAAAAGTAAATTTGCATTCAAGTGGGCTTTTGATAAAAAAACATATACTTTATTGAAATTCATGTTTGCATCATTACAGCTAAAAGTCTATTTGGTAAGAAGATAAATTTGTCAGTGCGAAACTAACCCAATTTTACAATTTATATAAACCATTTTACATTCTACATATTTACATTCATACTTATTTGCATCATTTCCAAATGCAGCCAAAGCTTTACATGTATATTTATATAATACACCCGATCCTTGTAGATGGATAAAGAATTTGATTTCGTTCCTCTTATTTTTTGTTTATCCATATTGTGCCTTCTCTCTCTCTCTCTAAACGAATTTTCATTTCATGTCCAGTACAAATCTCATATGCTCTTCTTAATTTTCTATTTGTAACTAATTATTTTAGCTTTCTAGCTTTCTAGGGTCCATCTAAGTGATGTGCACGGTACAAAGTTCATGATACGGAAACACCCCTTGTAGGGGCGTATCAGGAAGACTCCAATACGTATGAACCTTGAATAAAAGAACTATATCAAATAACAGTTAAATCTACATAGTCCTGAACCACCGGTATTCCAGTGGGATAAGTATCAAGAGAAAGGGAGTTGTGTGGGTGGCCCTTGGCCAACTGAGCCACTGCATGGGCTGACATATATATTATACCTTCTATTTACATAACAGTAAGAAACATTGCCAAGTTTAAAAGAAAAGCCCTGGTCTTCATCAAAAGCCAATGACAACACCAAGGCAACACAAACTTCTCTTACCACCTTTTGTGAATCAGAAGATAAAACCACACCCCCAGCATTCCATTGCTGCACAAATTCAAAAGCCTGCAGAACAGCAAAAAGCTCAGCTTGATCAATTCAATCTAAGTTATCAACCCTGCCACCATATACCCTCAAACAGGATAGCTTCCTTGTTAATAAGATGATCCCAAAAGAGAATAAGGTATTAGTAATGGACCCAGCATCTGTGAAAAATCTTGTCTACGACTTAGATCAGATTGTGACGATCTAGAATTTTGGAATGCCTAGTTAATAATATAGGTGTTTGGCATTGGTGCTGGAAATATCACATCATTTTCTTGTAAAAATGGTGTCGAGCATGTGAATTTGTAAGTACCATTTTTTCTTATTTTTTGTTTCAAACCAGTGCTGCCACATGGACGTTTTCTGAGAAAACAGCATTGGTTTTGTTTGGTACTAGAGCTGGCAGCAATGTTTTCAACATCAATTTATATTATTCAACGTCCAGGATAATGCCACATCACTATATGGCATTGCTCCAGACCACACTTTCCCAATTTCTAAGGTGTGGTCAGAAGCAACGTTTTTTCTGAAAAAATAATACCAAACAAGAGGGCGGCGTTATTTGAAGCATCATTTTCTCTGGTGTGATGTTTACATGACACCGTTTTCTTAGAAAACGGTATTCATGCCAAACGCCCGCAATGATTAAAAGATTCTGCGACATAATTTGGTTTTCCTAAAGCATTTCTCATTCCTAACAAACCATATATCAGTTTTCGTCTGGAAAGTGGGGAACGGATGGCAGTTCTCTCTAGAGTGTCGACTTTCGAAAGTGTAAAAAAAAAATGTTCAACACTCGGCAGAAGAAGACATATGGGTATACAGATATGCCACTAGATCCACTCTTAATGGCAATAGACTTTGAAATTCGACATACGGATACGCTAGTAGCTGGTTGGCACGAGGGCACCTCTAGTTCACCTGCAATTTAACACAAAGGTGGTGGAGGAAGAATGCAGTCTTTAATTTGGCAAAGCTCAAAATTTGAGCTGACTCTCAGTCCTTCGCTAAAGCCAAAGGGAGTAAATTTCTCGCGAGTTTCGCATAGATAGGTTTGTCTGTGGCCGGATTCAACATTCGATTCAATTATTTTAGAATTAGATGAACCATATACAATTTCAAATCGGATTCGGATGGGATAAGTTCCAATTCAAAGTTGGATCAGATTTGGATATAAAAATTTGAAACCCTTAGTGTATTTGGTACATAATTGGGCTTCCGAAAAGACAGCTTTATATTGGTCTATTGGGGCTAGATCAAGTCCATTGGAATCAGATGAAAACCAAAATCCATAAGTCGAACTCGGATGTATTGCTTATACATCTAATTGATTTTTGGATTGGATTTGGATGTCATCAATTCCTTATCAAATTGAACTCGAATTTAGATAAATCCGATCCTTTTACATGCATGGGTATAACTTTCATGAATAAATGGATCTAAAATGTACTACACTAAAAACTGGTAAGACATTCCAACCCAATAGGAATAAATAATCTTTAAAAAAATTGGCATCCTTGAGAGCTTTTCGGTGGATAAATTTGTAGGGGTGTAAGTCGGAAGGGTTGGGCTGGGTTTATAGTTAACCTAGGGCCAATCATAAAATTTGGGCTTAAGGTCTGAACCTGGACCAAGCCTAAGGTTAAACAAGATCTTCCCAATCCGAGTCCAACCCACACTATAATTTGATGCACTTGGTTCTTCTTCATGTACTCTCTCTCTCTCTCTCTCTCTCTCTCTCACACACACACACACACACACACACACACACACACACACACGTATCGGCCTGTATCGACCGATACATGTCGCATCAGAGCTTTCCCAATACACCTCTACAGGGGGTGTTTTGGGTTGGCAAGTGGTTCAGAGGGTAGACTGGCCCCTCTGAACTATATTCAAGAAGAAAACAATATCGATACACCCTACTGGCGTATCACCCTGTATCGATATTTTGAACCTTGTGCGCACACATATATACATGTACTTATTTATAAATATATGTAAATGCATACGCAAAAGTTACATATATACATACGTATGTATGAATGTGTATAATTGGACCGGGCTCGAGCCAAGTTTAGACTACCTAAGGGCTAAACCCAAACTTTGTCTAAAAAAATAAAAAAAACCTAACTTCTTGAGCCCAAGCCCAGCCTGATGACCAAAAATCCAAGCCCAGTCCGTGTAAAATTTCAGGCTGCACTTGCTCAATTTGCACCCCTACAAATTTGTCTATTATAACCACACCTGAGCTTCATAAATAACATGAAGTAAATCCCATTTTCCCATAATCTTCCCAGTTCAAACACTCCTCTCCCTGCTTCATGCTTCTTATATTTCAGTGCTCCCTAACTTTAATTGTTCCAACACGACAAGGGAATGAGCTAGAAACTTCAAAACCATGGCCATTAGAGTAGTTTAGTAGGTTTTCATGTTTAGCATCGGTGCTGGGAACATTGCAGCGTTTTCTGAGAAAAATAGTGTTGAGATAAAAACTCCAGAAAACGGTTATTTTTTGTTTGGAACCGGTACTGCCATAGGCGTTTTTTGAGAAAACAATGATTTTGTTTAGTACCACTATTGAACAATGTTTTCAACACTAATCTATATTATCCAACATCCAAGATGATGTCACATCATTGCATTATTGGTAGCATTACACCATTTTCCTAAAAAACATTGAATTTGATGTTACTCCAAACCACACTTTCTCAATTTCCAAGATATGGACTGGAGCAACATTTTTTCAGGAAAAATAGTAACAAACAAGAGGGTATTGTTTGAAGCACCATTTTCTCTCAAGTGAGAGAAAACGACATTGATGCAAAACATCGCCTTAATAAACACATAATAGAGAACCCAAATTAAAACTCACTTTCTCATCCTCGGAATTGGTATTCACCAACAAAATTATCTCAAAGAAATCATTCTTTTTATTCTTGGAACAATTCCCATCATTTCTGTTTTTTTACAAGTCACAATTTCTGTTGCTTTTCCCTATAATAATAGCTTTGATGGTTTCTGCTGCTTTTCCCTATAATAATAGCTTAGGGTATTCTAGTTGTAGCCTAAAAGGGTCCGAGGGAAGTAAAGCGGAAAAAAAGTCCTCTAAATCCTTAAGTACTTTTTCTGTTTGTGGCTCCTTTAGGCTATGTTTAGTTTGAATGAAAAAATAGGGAAAGGAAAGGAAAAGAAGGGAAACCTTTACAAATCTTGTATAAGTTTCCCTGCATTTCCCTTCCTTTCCCTACTCTTTCCTTCAAACCAAACATAGCGTTAGTGTTACTCTAAAGGACCTACTTTTGTCTTTAATTTGAAGAATTAGATCAGCTCCTGATCTCGTGAAACTACAGTAGGAGAGAACAAATGGAACTTGAATACCTTACAATATTAAATTCCTGAAAGCTGAAATCTTAGGTTGTACTTGTAGCTTGCAATGAGACTCCCCCCATTATGCAATCTTCTGGAAGAACGAAAGACAGTAGTCACATCAAAGATGCCCTTCCCAAGATTTTAACCAAAACACATCTGAGGGGAGGTCTCTGTCCAATGAAGTTAACGCAGGGAAGGTATTAGTCCAGGAGAGGTCTTAGTATTTAGCATAATTTCAGGGGAGGACAAGTCTTTAAAGTTTAAACAACTAAAATTTTTTAATTTATTTTACACAAGGTTTAAAGTATCTCGAATGGTTTTTGGTGAGAGACATGTCGAACAGTAAAAAAATAAATGTTTCAAAAAAAACAAGAAAAAACAAATCCCCCCTAACCACCATGGATGAACATGATCTGAAATGATTGTATATGGGTTTGAACAGTTTTGTATTGATCAACACGGATTGACACAGACCGATGCACAAATGTAGTGAGGAGTTTCTTTTGTTTATTTTTCGAAACTCTTATTTTCTTATTGTTCCACGTATCAGTCTTACAAACCCATTCTCAACTATTACAAACTGATACTGAACTAACATAATCATAAATACAAATTACAAACTTAGCATTATAAATAATACTCATAGTTAGAAACTCATACTCAACTTTACAATCCCATAATCAACCATTACATACCAAATTCAAATTTTAAAAATCCATACTCAACTACAAACTGTTATAAATCCATACCGAATCATTACAGATCATGATCAATTATTACAAACTCAGCCATATTTAACTGTTGCAAACCCATACTCAGCTATTTCAAACTGATACTCAACTGGTACAATCACAAACCTAAATTTAGCATTATAACCTTACTCAACTGTCAGCCGTTACAAATTTGTACTTAATTGGTACCAAACCTTACAAACCCATAATTGGCCATTACAAACCATACTCAACTATTACAAGCTGTTAAAACTCATACCCAATCAATATAGACCATGCTCAACTATTACAAACTGTTAAAACTCATACCCAATCAATATAGACCATGCTCAACTATTACAAGCTATATTTAACTATTACAAACTCATACTCAACTGGTACAGACAATCACAAACCTAAACTCAGCATCATAAACCATACAGACAACCGTTACAAACCCTTCTCAGTCGTTACAAATTGATACTTACTTGGTATAAACTTTGCAAACCCATAATCAAGTATTACAAACCATATTCAACTTTTATAAACCTACACGGCTACATCCTACCACTATAGACTGATACTCAACCAGTACAAATTGTTACAAACCCATATGCAACCTGAACAAACCATTGCATACCTATACTTAACTATTACAAACTAGCATTAATTGTTGCAGATTACGCATACTAACCCACTTCAAATTTGAAATACCATATAGATTAACAATGCTAAAAATGGATATCAATTTTTTTATGCAAGTGCTCAAACTCACACACACATACAACATGGATGCAGTTACTTAGATCATAGAAGTCACCCA
Source organism: Nelumbo nucifera (assembly GCF_055504915.1). NCBI lineage: Eukaryota > Viridiplantae > Streptophyta > Magnoliopsida > Proteales > Nelumbonaceae > Nelumbo > Nelumbo nucifera. The sequence continues at coordinate 37,386,438 of NC_142650.1, forward strand.
AATGAAAGAGAAAGATTGCTGCATTGAGATAAAATACTACAATTTGTAAAAATGAAATATGCTTTAAGTCATTTAATCAGCTTATTCTTATCAATATTATATTAAAGAAAAATTAAAAGGATAAGATAATTAATTGATATTTTAATTCTTCTACAATTTCCCAATGTTTCTTTAACATATCTCAGTATCCACACATTACATAAGTTATTAAAACATATGTTTCTAATGCATAAATTATGTTTATAAACCTTATTTATATTAATTTGAAAGTTGATTTATTGATGTTTTTTCGAGATTTAATTGTGTTTTCCTATCGTATCCATGTATTTCTTAACTTTATACCATATAACCATGTGTATCCAAAATGAATCCCAATACACCTCTTAAAATTGTAATTCCAACGCTCTGTTTCTAATACCTTGATTTCACATCATTGCACTAGACCCAATTAGGGAACCTTTTTGCTATATCAGAGCAGGTTTACTGGTCTGTTAATGTTTACAGCTTACAAGGTTGACCCAACTTGGGCTTTATTTGGTTTGAAAGAAAAGGTAGGGGAACCTGGCTTGCAAACCAAACACAGCCTTAAGCAAACTGCTTGGCAAAATATTTTGGTGCTAAAGTGGAATCCACAGCATTTCTCTCACATCCACTATCCATGGAAAAAGATATGGAACTGAGGATGAACCAAGGCTCCAGATGGTTCTCTATTTCACATTTATTCTGGACCAGCTACAGGGTCTCCCCATGTAGTACAGACAGGTTGGTCCCCTAGGTAGCTAATCTAACTTTTTGAATGGAAAAGAAAAGAAAATGTAAGAACAGATAGGAAGGGGGTAGGTATATATATATATATATAGATAGATAGATAGAGAGAGAGAGAGAGAGAGAGAGAGAACGCAGGCAAGTGAGCATGTACAAATCCATAATTTTATTTTTTTAAGATTGAGAGAAAAAAGGGAAATAAAGTAATGAATGTTCTGATATACATAGATATGTACAGATAACCAGCTACCTAGCAATTTACAAATTGGGTTAAAAAGAATGCACAAAATAACAGACTACAGAAAGAGACAAGGAACTACCTCTTCTGATTACCTTCCAAGGATTCCACCATAAAACTTTCCGCTAGGCTGGTTTTCCATTTCTCCACAATACAACATCCAGACCAAACAAATCAATCCTCCATAGCATGTTTTAAACAATTAATCTACCTCAGATAGGGGCAACAATAAGCTGGGTATCTAAGCATCCAGTTTTCTATATTTCATAACAACGGCTTCAAGTATCCCATCTGATCTGAAATCTGGTAAAAACAGTCTCGGGTCAACAGGCCCTGGAAGGCTGAATGAAATTGTGAATGGTCCAGGTGGGCACAGGTTTTGTGTCTGCATCCGGAAAATTCGTGAATGTCTCAATATAAATTTCTCACCAGTCATTGTCATCCCTCTGAGATGGACCTTCCCATCATGTTCAATTTCACAACTCAAATGGCCTGCCAAGGATGAAGATCAAAATATCTCTTAAACATGAAAATGAACATATTTAAATATAAACAGAGAAGAAAGGTGATAATGGAAATGCAATAAAAACATCAACCACTTAAGTTTTCTGTTTCCTGAAAGCATAACATTGAGAACTAATATCTACAACGTTCATGAATTACAAGACTTCACATGAATTTTATAGAGCACTTGTATAGCAACCAACATCAGAAAGAGAGAGAGAGGGGGAGAGAGAGAGATCTGGAAATTGAAAACATTGGAGTCTTGATTCATTTTTCTTATTCCAAATTTTCAAATCCATGTAGTGGTGACTGTTTAACATTAAAAATTTCCATGAGCTTTTTCAAGAAACAAAAGGATGAAATTGAAAACAGAGAAAGGGAAATAGAGGAGGGATGGTCCAACATTTGATGAGATACCACACAAACAAGCTTCAAGCACAGAAACAATAACCATTGGAACCCACAAACAGGCCTAGTACTTTCTATACTTAGAATTCTAGACATATCTGTAAAAAGTTTTCTTGTAGACTTCTTGATTGAAGCACATCTCAGGTGTAAATTTTCAAGTGCATCACTTTACAACATAAAGACAAATTTTGGATTAGACAAGTTTTCTTGTAGACTTCTTGATTGAAGCACAAGCTTTCTTGTAGACTTCTTTATTGAAGCACACTTCCTCCCCTCGATTACCATTCATATCATGAATGCATTAGAAATAGAATGTGTTACCATGGTTTTCAAAACCGGACGGTCGGACCAGAAAAACTGAGAACCGGTCAGGTGACCGGTTCCGTTTTACCCCAAAACTGTTATTTCCCCAAAAACCGTTGATTTGGTCAGAAAACTGCTGACCTGGTCGGTCGAACCGTTCAAACCGTTCGAACTGTTCAACAGTTTGGCCAGTTTTTATTTTTTAAATTTTTTTATTTTTTTGTCAGAATGGGCCATCCGCTCGGTTCGAACGCCAAACCGTTCAAATCGGGAACCGGACCCGACTGGTTTGTTGTCCGGTTCGGTTTTAAAAACCTTGTGTGTTACTGACAAGCAAAGGAAAAATTCACAAAAAAAAAATACCTAACAAGGTGCTCCCAAACTTTAGCATCCTAACCTCTTCATTTGGACATGAAGGCTTTAGAGCAACTGACCAAGAAGTAGACCAAAGGATTGGAGGTAAATCTAACCATTGTAATCTAACCCTCCACAAAATGTAATTGGTTCCCAGGTCACTTGGGTCCCAGGTGGTTACCAAATCCATCCAAAATTGGGTCCCAGGTCACTTGCATAAAGACTATCACCAAAGGTAAGACCTAAGCAATTTATCTGCTAGGAAGAAGAGAGACAACCAAGCGTGTTTAGCATATATCCCTTCAGCCTACCATTATCCAGATTGATTCATGCCAAACAATTTAGCTTTCAATTCATTCTAAGACAAAATACCTTTTTTCCAAGATGAAGCCAATACCTAACTCCCTCCTCTCTTTAAGAAGGAAAAGTTAGTTAAGGCCATTGTCTAATGTCAGTCCCAGCTATCTAGGGTCTTGGGAGGGATAGACTGGATACGGTCCTAACCTTTGGCATTTCTTTCACAAAAAGTGGCCACCCTCAGACTTGAACCATTTCTATTCATGGAGAGGGTATAGTGATTAATCTTGCCAGGACCATGTCTCACCATTTCTATTCAATCCACCAATGTTTTTATCACAAAAGACAAAAGTTTGTCAAATTCAATAAGAAAACTCCAAAGCCATTTTCCTACAACTGAAGTGTTCCCCAACACAAGCACCCAATTCCTAAATCTCCCTCTTGTTTTCTTTTGCACAAGATATGTTTTTATTGATCTTTAACACATGTCTTGTAAATAATAAGGTGATACTTTTTAGTATCTCCTGGTTTCCACAAAAAGCCCGTTATGATCTTCTTCATCCTTCAGATAATGGCTATTGATGCAGGGACCACCCAAACAACCACTAATTAGGTGGCTGAGGAGAACCTTAAGCAAGATGGAAACAGGCCCACACAGCCCACAGCTTGCTGGTTGAAGTTTAACCTTGAATTGTTCAACAAAGTAGGCTGGACAAAACTTAAAGAGATTGAATAATCACTAAAGTAGTGAAACAGAAATTGAAAATAGGGTGAAAAGGGGCTCAAATGGTGCTTACAGGTTTGGAGAAAATAAGAGAAATGGTGGATGATGATGGATACTGTACTATTTAGAGGGGGTTGCAGAAATTTAGTAATAAGCTTTTGCCTAGTCACCACTTGCTTTGCTAAGGTGCCAACCCAACTATTAACCAATGTTGGAATCAACTGAAATATGACTTGCATATTCCTTGTCAGCCATCTAATTTTCCTTTATCTCATTTGCAAAGGTCCATAAAGCTTTTCCTTCAACCCCCAACCAGCTGATTATCACTTTTGAGTCACCTCAGTGTTTTAAAAGCACAAGGCGCAAAGCGAGGCATGCGCCTTTTTGAAGCAAGGCGCAAAAATATTAAAAAAAAAATGCTAAAAATAAAAAACAATGTCAGAAAATTCAAAAAAGGCCAAAAAAATTCAAAAAGAATGCAAAAAATCAAAAAAATATTAAACATGATATTAATAAAAAATATAAACTTAAATTTTAAAATAAATATTTTAAAAAACCAATAATCTAAAATTAAAATACACAAAAATAACATGTAAAGTGTATTAAAATGAAAATTAAAAAATAAAAGCAAACATATAAAACATGTAAAGTGTATTCAATTGCATTACTTCAAGTAGCTAATGTGATGTAAAACATATTACATTCTTGATTCTATGAGCCACCTTTGTGCCATGCCCCTCAAGACAAGCCCAAACAAGTCCATGTTAGGGTCTTAAATTCTTAATTTTCACACAAAAAAAAAATAATGATTTTATAATTTTAATTGACTTTTAAGAAAATATTTTATTAAGATGAATGAATGAACAACATTAGCAAATAGGGGGTTCTCGGAGCTTCGGTGAGTGAGCGAATTTGTACCCCTTGCAAAATTTAAGACCTTAACATGGACTTGTTTGGGATGCCATGAGGGGGGCGTGGTTGGGAGTCTGGGGGTGGAGCCCCCAACTCACTTGCTAGGTTCAAAAAAAGCAAAAAAGCATAAATTTTCAAAAGGTCCATGTCTGGGCTAAGGCGCATCAAGCGCACACCTAGGCGCACTAGGTGTGCGCCTTTCGAAAGTATTGCGCCTAGGACCTGGGCAAGGCACCTCACCTATGCGCCTAGGCACGCCTTTTAAATCACTGAGTCACTCACCTTCTATGACTATTCTTGCTTATGCTCATCTCCCCTTGCTATTTGTACCCCTTGCAAAATTGTCAATAATTCGGCCTTCATCGAGTTTCCTTCACTAATAGACCCTGAATAGACAACTTCTACAATCCCTACTTCATTCCTTAACACCCCTCCCACCCCAAAAGGTCCCAGATTGCTCGCCCCCCGAATACACAACCTCTGCTCTAATATTAATACATTCTATTAATGCCTCATTAGTTACTTTTGCTCTTTGAAGATCCTTGCAGTCCTCTCCCCCCATATAGTCCACAAAATTGCTGCCCTTGTGCACTTCTACATTGCCAGCATCATCCCCTCTAATCTTGTGCACCTTATGAACAAAGATGACAACAAAGAAATAAAAGCTACATATTGGAGACAAGGAGGCATAAGAAACAAAGCGATTAATTGGATGACCAATGTAAGATCTTTTACTCTTATAAAGAGTGATAGGTAGATGAAGATTTGAAGAAGTAACCTAAGTTGACATTCAAGCACAAAACGGGATGAACTAAGGAGATCAGGGCAAGATATAATTGGAGCTTTCCAAGAAAAGCATTGAATGAAAGGGCACTTATTGGGGGTATCTCCATAAAAGTTGCACATTGGGAAAAACCTTTGGCTATGTTTCATCTTTATTCCAAGAATAATATAACCAAAAATTAGCATAGTAAGCTCCTCTTCAGCAAGGAATTTAGCATGCAGTGAATGGAATCCTCCAGTAGCTGATTTCATCAAATTGAATTTTGCAGGTTTCTTTGATGTCAAATGATGCATGATGGGGTAGGGGCCCTAATAATTTAAGATCTGGTGGTGGGCTTTATTTGGTGAAGGAAGGGCTTCAGTGATAAAGTTGAAGAAAATGGATAGAAAAGCAGGTAGAAAGATTGTTGTCCACCAAAGAATGATTAAGAAATCAAAAGGAGAAGTCTTGCTGTTAGGATAAACAGCAAAGATGTGGATCGCGTAGAAGAAGAAATGAGAGAGAGAGAGAGAGCAAAGTTTGGTTTGTTACTAAACCAAACTTTATTTCTTCAAATCAACTCTTTCTTAATTGCAATTACAATGACTTTTTACAGACTCAACACATGAACTCGGGTGTCCCTTTATAGATTCCAATTTGGACTAAGAAACTGACTCAAAACAACTTCTAATTTTTTTTAAAACTAAGACAAATCCATAAGCAACCCACAAGAACATGTCAATAAGGACTCTAATTCCTACTAAGAATAACTTAATACACACCAGAATTACTAAAGCTTGTATATCACAAGTTAACTAAAAATAGTGATTAGGAGAATTACTATAAATAAAAAGTCCAAAAGGTACCAATAAATAGTAATTTTGAAATAACAGTAAATTTCCAGAAACTTAAAACTTAAAATTGTAGTCCTAAGACACCTATAAGTAGAAAATAAATTACAAACAATACCCACATCCTAATACCCAAAAAAGTTGAAATTGGTGTAGGAAATGGAAAACTCGTTCAATTCTCAATGGATTACTTCCTTGCTTCCATATCTGCACCAATCTGGAATAGGTGGAGTCTAATATATAAATTTCTTTGTTAAATGCCAACTAGATTTTTTTTCAGCCATCCAAGTATAAATCCTGCTTCAATAGTTAAGAGCGTAAGATTGCCCAACTAAAATTCCTGATTATAGTCCCAAAAGAAAGATGTCCACAAATGAACAGTCAGGATTCAAACTGGTGAGGCAGATGTATGATAAATGGAAACCAAAACAATAGTGGTGCTAGTATGGCAGTATCATCACATTTTTTCGCACAAAAATCTAAACATATAAAGAATATTATAGCCATCAGAAAATAATAAATGAGTACAAAAGAGTGGAAAATAAAACTTACCTGGATCTCTCTTGACACCAGGTAGTGCAACTCGGAAAAGATATGCATCTCTACTAATTCCTATGTCAACAAGACCAATAGGTGGTCCAGCTCTCCCCTCTTTTGCTGCTCCAGTTAAAACCATAGGTATCTTGGAGTTCCACTGCTTCATATTTGGAGTGGGGGCAAGTGAGACAATGGAAGGCCCACCTAGGTTGCAGGGCCTCACAAGAACATCTTCTATTGGTTGCTGACCTTGAATACGTGTAGGAATTTGAAGTAGATCATTAAGGTACCTCTTTTTCCGCACATTTCTATGTTTTGCAGAACCAGGAGCATTTTCATTGGAAAACTCTTCTTCCGTTGTTGCATCCCAATATCCTAGGTTGTTTGGTTCATTTTCTTCCTTGTCTGTATTGTACCCATGGCAGAACAGCTGGATTTCTTCTCTACTAATTTTCATATCATAAATGCCAGTTAAATGTCTGAACCTTTCCAGATCCACTAACTTAATATATGAAGTGTCAGGGTTTTCAATTAGAATGATCCCCTTGAAGATCTTATGCTTGGCTTTGTATGTAGTTTGCTCATGAAGACCCAGTGGAAAAATACATGTGAACTGCCGTGCATCTTCAAGTAAACCTGAGTTGGGCAAAGGTAGCTTACCCTTTAAATACATGTGTAATGAGTGCAGTTCCAGGATTGCACTTGGATGTGCATTCTTCAAGATATAGTAGTATAACTTCTCTACTTGAGAAAGACTAACAAAGGAAGAGCCCAAATCATTCAAACTGTACTGTGGCAGCCCTTCAGCTACTCTCTCAAAGACTGACCTTCTTGGTATATCAGTTTTGACATCTGGGCCCAAGAAAGTGCCCATGATGAAGTTGAGCAAGAAACGCTGGTCATTTACAGACGCCTCAGCCAACAGCTTAGATTGGTTGTTAACACCTTGTATATGCATGCTGTTTGTATGGTTTAGTACTTTCACAGTCACTGACTTTGCCTATCTCAGGAGGTAAAACCACACATCATGTCAATAAATCCATACAACAAATGGATCATATTATTGAAAAGTAAAGGTCTATTTTTTCAATTGCCAGATTTCATATAACTACTAGTTAAAAAATGCCATTATTTTTTATCCGCAACACAGAAAATCATTCTTCCATTAATTTCTTTGAATAATAAGATTACAACAAGAAGTTGTGAGAATATGAAATACCCATTACAAAGCAAACCCACCCAACACTATATCCCAATTGTGCCCAATACATTTGTTGTCTTTGAACTCCTTGCTTGGCTAAGCCATTTGCCAAGCAAGTTATTAGCAGATCTTCTTACCCATAGTGTTTGAATGTTCATGTCCCTTGATAACCACTTGAATCACCTAAACTCATTTCTGAGTTGCCAAATCACCCCCTCACCTTTTCTCAACCATCCCACTACTATCTTCAAATCTCCTTTGATAATCAATCTACCAATTCCCATTTCTTTGGCGTTCCGTACCCCTTAAACTGCTGTTAACAAATTTGCCCTTACTGAGTCGCCTAGCTCATTTGGGCCGGAGAACAAAGCACATAAATTTCCATCCTCATCCCATATCACCCAACCAATTCCCAAGGGACCCGGATTGCCAACACTACTGCCATCAAAGTTCAATTTCATCCAGTCCCCAGCTGGGGTGACCAAATCTCTAGGACGTTTTGTTTCCTAGAGGGAGACCCAGCTATTGCCCCCTGGTTCCTGAAGAAATCCTCCACCTTAAAGTCTGAAAAAAAAAATGCCATTATCCAACATCAATCAAAACTATCTAAGGTCTTGGGAGGAGTAGGCTGGATAGAAGCCTAACCTTAGGCATTTCTTATACAAAGTGGCCACTCGGAACTTGAACCCTAATTCTTACACTTGCCAGCCCAAGATTTTACCATTACACCAAGCAACGGCCTCTTATGTCACTACTAGGTAGATCTAACATGAAAATGCATGCTAATGGGCAGATAATAAACACATAACATAATCTTTTTGTGGGCCAGGCCAGTACTGGGTTTAGGCCCAACTCAAGCCCAGGTTGCCAGGAACATACATCTCTCTCTAATTGTGAGGGCAGAAAATGTAATTTGAACTACTACTTTTAACCTCATTCACTTCTCATTCATTAAGTCTTATATCTGAGGTATTATGACCCATTTTCTCTCATTAAATCCTATATTTAAGGTTTTTTATCAATATATTTAAGGTATTTTTTCTCACCAATAAATTATACTAATTGGTGTTCGGATCATGGCTGAGCTGGTCCAGAAAGACACGTGGCTGCCCAGTCATCGCCCGGTCAGCCCAGCCACGTCAGCATAGCTCGGCCAGTTTCGCCATGCGGATCCATTCCACGGCCCAGGCCGGGCTACGCTACAGTGGCCCCCCATCTTATCCCCTCAAACACGTCAGCTATACGTCATCCAGATAAGAATGACTTCAGATGAGAGGAGGGAAGACAACTCCGCCGAGGATTAGGACTCCTATCCCAAGAACCTCGGCGGAGAGTCCCATCCTAGCAACCCCGGGAGCTCTGTCCAACTAGGACACGGACCTTCGACTATAAGTAGGTACTCTCCACTCAAGGTAAGGCATCAGACTTCTAGCTCTCAGACTTCCTCATACTCGGCCTAGCTTTCCTCTTGCTCGGCCAACCCTTCCTCTACCTCCTACTGACTTGAGCGTCAGTGTATCTACCCGGGGACAACTCCTCGGGCCTCTAACTTCCCTTTCTTGGTTGCAGATCTTGAAGCGCGGAGTATCTGGTTGGTCTCCTCAGTTCGTGCACTACCTCAGATTGAGCAGCATCAAGATCTATGTTCAATATTCTTAAGTCTTAACAATAATTAAATTATGCATTTTTACTGTATTTAAACAAGGGAAAATAATTGTTTTATTTTATTAGAGCTCCTCTGAAATTGAAGGGATAACATGGCTGATTTCCGTCAAGGTAAACTTTTTAGGACCCCTCCAATGTTAAGTTAATACCTTGAGCAAAAGCTACCTGGCAAGTTGTGTAGGGAAAAACCTATCTATGTGTCCTACCGAGTGTTTGTGGATTTTCGAGAGACCAAGACTCATCCATACCTACCCAACATTTTCATCTTCTATCACCCACAATCGACAGAACAACCATAACAGCATACATTGACAACAGAACACACACAAGATGAAACGAAATGGAAGACCCACAGACAGCAACTAAATTGAAGAGGTGATAAAAGTACTTTAATCCATAGCATTTGCTACGGATTAACTGCAAATCGTGCAACTTTAAAGCAAATATTAGCCATCGACGTTGTAATTTCCGAGGTTTGGATGATTTCTCATCTAAAAGCAACCAAACTGAACCTAACAAGCTCAATGAAATTCACATAGGAAGGCGTTGGAACCAAACCGAAACCCTATCTGCTTTTTCAGACAAATTAAACGAAATAGCAAATTTAATCTATGGCGTTAGATGCAAAGTAAACATAAGGAAATAGGATCACCTCATAAGATAAGTTGGCGGGTCGACAGAATTGAGAAAACAGCAGGATCAATAGGTACAACCAGCGCGAAGTTCTGGTTTCCAGACTCTCCACTGGTGACAAGATCTCTTCGAGGAGTCAGTTGTCAGAAGAAGGGAAGGATCAAAACCAGAGATATGGAGCCTGCCCTGGAGGGCTACAGGTCGCATAGATGGGTGAACCGTGGACGTGGAGGGTCTTCGATGTGTTTATCATCTAAAGTTCTTCACTTTTCTCATTAAGTTACCACAAATTTTCATAACTTCGAGAAATGCCCTATCGTCAGAGAATTTTTGTTTTCTGAACCTTACCCTCCATCGGGCATGGTCACTGTCGTTAGTGACAATTAATAGAAATTGTTCGATTAGCCCACTAATCCATCTATATTACTATACTAGTGGGCCCCTGCGATTTATGGAATGGGGCACTCCTATCTGTCCCTCACCCATTGTCAAGACACTCTATCCTATCATTGTCCTCTCCCTTGTGATGAGGCGGGTTCAAGGCGAGACATCCATTCTCTATCGGGGATAGGGAATCTCCAAATTTTTCCCAACCAAGGCAATGACCTAAAAATAATCTAATTTGTATACGTTTTACAAATAGGATTATAGAAATTTGGGGGTATTTTAAGAATTGGATTATGACAATTTGGGAATATTTTATAAATGCAATTGTATGCAAACTCCATTCATTCCCTGTCCCTAATTTGGGTAATTATATGCAAACCCCATCCATTCCCTGTCCCTAATTTGGAGCAAAAATATTTTCCCTATCCCCACACTATCTCTTTTCCATCCCTATTTAAAATTTGAGAAAACTTACCCCATTCGAGGGTGGGGCAGGGTAGGCCCTAGTTTTAAAGGGAAAATTTTCATCCCTATAATTCTAATAATTTTCAATAACTAATTAACTAACATTAAATTAAATAATAATAAAGTATGATATTTTATGATAATTTTTAAAAATTATTGAAATATTGTTGATTAACAAAAATATATAGTAAATTAGTTATTTACAATAACAATAAATTAATATGATTAATGTAAATTATTTATTTTTTAAGCCTAAATTCTTTACTATTAATCAAAGTCATGTAATTATAGTAAATTAATGTAATTATGGTAAATTACATTAATTTTAATAAAAAGTGGATCCTTTGTTGTTAATTAATGTAAAACCAAGTATGGTTGAACTCAACCAAGTGGTCTAGACTGGTGTGGATAAATTCAATAATTTTTCTAAATTTTTTCATAATTGTTTATAATAATAATAATAATAATAATAATAATAATAATGGGTTGTTATTTAAATAATATGAAATAATTTCAGATAGATTAATTTCCTAAAATTTGTAATAATTATTTACTTGAATAATAATAATGGAATATTATTTAAATAGTTTGGGAGAATGTTTTTATAAATTAATTTCCTAATTTTTTTAATTATTATTTCTTTAAAAAATTATAGATTATTAGTTAAAGAGTTTCCTGGAATTATTTGATAATTGTTAACTATAATTATTGATTTTATAGAAATTAGTAAATTGCGTTAATTAGTAATCTCTTTTATGATACATAATTGTTGTAAAAATTTAATAAAAATTTATTAAATTAAAATGATTAATGTAATTAAATTACACTAAACATTAAAAAATTGAACATTTATTAATCAACCCAACCTATCAGTTTGGCTAACCAAACAATCTCCAACCGAATTGAATTGCCTCTTAAACACTCCTAATTTTAGCTAAATTAATAATATAATCTCTAACAAATAACAATAGTTTAATCTCCAATAATTATTGAAAATTTATAACAAAAATACACAATTGCTGAAAAAATATTTATAAAATACAATAAATAACTAATAAAAATCTTTAATACCTCTAAGTTATTTAATCTACTTCCACTATTTCAATAATATTTATTTTTCATTTATTTTTATTTTATATTCTTATTAAAGTTACTAAAGAATTTTGTTATTTAATCTATTTTTTGTTTTTTAAATAATGTATAAAATATGATTTAGTATTCAATTTTTTATATTGAAAGCATTTAAAATTTATTTAAAAATAGTATATAAAACATAAATAATTATTAAAAATAATATATAAAACATAAATAATACCTTACCCCACCCCGAAAGGGGCAAGTTTTCTCAAATCTTAAATAAGGATGGGGAAGAGACAAGGTGGGGATGGGGAAATGTTTATGCTCCAAATCAGGGACAGGGACGGGGCGAAGTTTGCCCTAAACCTGATGGTAAATTAGTATATCAATAGAATTAATATTGACTTTTATCTCTAAGTTTTTCCTCATATTTTATAATCCTAAGATCCCATAATTCCACTTATAATGTACCCCCAAATTATCATAATACAATTGCTAAAATACCCCATATTACAATAACCCTATTTGTAAAATATCCACAAATTAGATTATTTTTAGGTGATTGCCTCGGTGGGAAATTTTTGGGGATTCCCTATCCCCAACGGGAAATGGTTGCCTTGCCTCGAACCCACCCTGCCATTGTAGACAGGACAAGGATGGGGTAGAGTGTCTTGACTACGAGGGCGAGGGGCAAGGAGGGGTGCTACATCCCATGCATCACATGGGGCCCCGTTAGTTATAATTACTCTTGTGCTTTTGATATTATTTAATTATTTAAAATAAACCATTATTCAAAATTTTAAAATATTAATTATTATTAAATTTAATAATCCATGAAATTATAATTATTATCTACTCTTAAGATTTTTTTTAATTTATTATATAATTTCGTTATTTTAACTATTTAAAATTTAGTTATGTTAAATATTTCATTATTTAAATATTTAAATAATACGTAAGATCTTTAATCTTTTATGTTATTTAAATTTTATTTCTTTAAAGTTATTATGTAATTTTAAATATTTTGTTGTATAATTGTTTAGATATTTTTAATATTTTGTTGTTTAAATAAATTTTTATTTATGTTTTTTAAATATTATTTAGTTGTTAAATTGAATAATCCATAAAACTATAATTTATATTTTTATTACATACTTTCATTATGAATTTCATAAGAATATAATATTATTAATAATATGAGTATTATTAAACCTATTATAATTATTTTTTGTGCTTTTAATAAATATTATATAATTATTATATAATTTCATTATAATATTTAAATAATTGTTAAATGTTTTAATTGAAGCTCTCTTTAGATAGATATAGATGAAAAGTGGGGGAGAGGATAAATAGAAATTGTAGATAATTTAGGAGATAAATAAGAATTAGGGAGAGAGATAATTTAGGAGAAAGTGGGGGATAGTTAGTTTCCAAATAAAAAGGAGAGGAAAAAGGAGATAAGCCATGTTAGGTGCCAACTCCTAGTGCTTCTAGAGGGAATCTTGCACCCCCTCTAGAATTATATGCCTCTCATGGCCTAACCCGACCCACAACATGGCTGGCCCAAGGCTCGGCTCGCAAAGTCATGTCATGCCATCCCAACACAATCCGATTTACACCTCTATATTTGTCAAAGGAAAAAAAATAATAGAAATTGGTAACTATTATAAACAATTTTTTTGAACTGTTGTTGACACAGATGGTCAAACCGTTCGACCCAAAAACCGTTCAAGCAACCAGTTCTATTTCACCCTTAACCCATTCTTAAGCCAAAAATCGTTGACTTGCTTAGAGAACCGCTAACCCGGGCAGTTGAACCATCAACTCGTTCAACTCGAACAACAATTCGTAGGAGATTAGAGAGGGAGGAATTGAGACAAGACCGACCACATAGCAGAAACAACAGAGAGAGAGAGAGAGAGAGAGAGAGAGAAGAAGAAGAAGAAGATGATGATGATGATGAGAAAACAAGATTTGCAAAAGTTTGAGAGAAATTAGATCTTAGTTCTTAGATCTCAGATCGGAGATCTACCACTATTGTCATTGTCGTTGTGTCACCATCATCATCTCTGGTGAAGTCAGATCCTCCTCCTCCTCTTCTTCTTCTTCCTTCCTTTGCTCCTTCCTTTGTTCCTTCCATTCTTTCCTCTCTCCTTCTTTTCCTTTTTTTCCTCTCTCTCCTTTCTTTCTTTCTTTCTTTCTTTCTTAGCCAACAACTACATAGTCTCTCTTTTCTTGTACTAATAAAAGTCTAAAAGTTGCCCTAATAATCCAAACCGCCTGAACCATTTGACCCGGAAAATTGAACCGTTGACCCAAAAACCGATGGCCACAACGGTTCCATTTCCGTGTCAGTTTTTAAAACCTTGATTATAAGGAAAGAATGTGACATTGTTTAAAATAATTAATCTCTTTTTTAGTAATTTGTTACAAAACAATTTAGTAATTTGGGTTAATTATATTAGTGCTTTTAATAAAAGTAATAAATTATTGTTAATTACTTTATTAAATAATTATTTTTTTCGTATTATTTGTTAGTGTTATATTTTATTCATTTTACTTTATTAGTGATTAAATGTTATAACTTTTTGTAAATATTATTTAAATATTTAATATACTTAAATGTTAATAAATATATAAAATTAGGTTGTAGTCATAATTAAATTAATCTAATCCCATGCTTGAGGTTTAAGACTTCAGGTTGGGCTTTGGTTGATCTTCAACCTGATGCAACCTCCCACCCCCCCCCCCCCCCCCCATGCAATGTGACATTCATAATTAGACTGAACCAAACTGAGTACAACTCATGCATGCATTATTTTGGGGTTTTTAACTATTTTAAATAAAAAACATTAATATTGAATTCAAAGGAGATATGGGTGATAGGCTACTCCCACTGTGTAGCCTAACGAATTAAAAAATAAAAGATCTCTAGCCAAATTTTGATAGTGTATTAACAATTTTTAAGGTTATCTAGTTCAATCCAGACCACACCCCAAGCGTAATAATATTTGTCTAGGCTTAGGACAGGGACAAGCTTGCTCTATTAATTATCTTGTTAATTATAAAACTATGATTTTTAATAAATTTAATCTATTATAAAAATAAATAAAATTTTCTATATATATATATATATATATATGTATATAACTCCCAAGTCAAGCTTAGAGGTCACCTTGGGCCTTAACTGCTCAGGCTGTCAATGAACTTTGAAGGTCCAATACCTTATTTGACTTTGAGTATGATTATCCTAAATTTGGATGTTATAACTTCCATCTAGTTAATGATCAAATCAAATATGGATTTAACCCCATCTTAGCCTACTAAAATTTGAGTCCAACAAAAAATTATTATTATATATACATATATATACATAGTATAATTATGTATACATATAGATATTATGTATAATTATATAAAGTTTACAATTGATAAATTTAATATTTTACATTTACATTTGTTTATTATACACATATACTTTAAAATAATTAGTTTTTTAAAACCTTTTTAATTTTTTGGCCATTTTAAACACAATAAGATGGTTGTGGATTAAATTCAAATCCAATCCAAAATCCAACATAATAATCGGATGTGGATGTGGATGTGGATCTAGGGATGTCATAATTGAATGCGGATGCAGATGTAGTTGGACCTAATTTGAATCCAATTCGTTTATACCCACATTATGTGTGGGCTTAGTGCAAATCTAAGCTAGACATAGCTTAGAAGAAGATAATTTCTTGAGCTCGAGAACTTGTAACTCTAGCCGAGTTGGACTAAGTTATAAATAATTATCCCTAAGTAAGAGTCTTATGACATTTCTAATTAAGTCATTATAGAGTCAAGCATCTACTTACCAAAATCATATTGTGAGATGTTAAGCCTACTACCAAAAAGAAGAGAACATACCTAAGAATCAAAAAGAATTGACCTTGGTTGTTTGATAAGACAGATGGGTTATCTTGGTGAATCTAGAATAATAGTAGTAGGTTTCTACCCTTTTTGTTGTATAAGAATAAAAGGAAAACATTGAGAGGAAGAAGAATGGACATAGGGTTGTAGAGTAGGAGGAAAACCAATTTGAGAGCAAGAAGTGGGTGTTAAGTTTTCCTAACATTTTTCTAAGTATCTCTTCTCAAGTAAATTAAATCTAGACCATTGATTCTAAATTGCAATGGTTTTAATAAGATCTTATATTAGTGGTTTTTTAAAAGATTTTTTAGTTGTATCAGATGGCACTTCTAATATCTGCCACTAAAGCCAATTTATAGTGGCTCTTAAACTGAAAGGCTGCTATAAAAAACCTCTAAAACTCAACTTTGTTGTAGTGTTTGTTATCAAATCATTGCTTAAATGTCATTTATTTTAACATTTGTAAACATATGATACCATTCAATTCAACATCAATACACTATATCAAACGTATAAATTTCATTTTTAACAATATAACTACAACATGTCATGTAAACCAACACCAGTACAACATATATCTATGTACGTTTTCTTCATTGGTACTTCAATTGCTAAGAATGATGTGAGTACATAGCTTCCAAGGTGAAAAGGAACTATGAAAGATTTACAGGATGATATTTCTTAATGAATATTTAAGTTTCATAAGCTAATTATGTTAATTCTATGTAATTATTTTTCCAACAATGTTTAGTTTAGAATGTATTTAGATAAAGCTGATAAATTCTATAGTATCCTAAGAAGGAAAGATATATACGACATCTTAAGACATAGAAAAGTACCGATAGATATGGACTACATATTTGTTAAAATTGATATCCACTTTCAATTTACAAGTATTATAACAATTATAAATGATATTGAGTACATAGATTTATTATAATAGTTAATGTTTGTACAGTTCAAGCAATTTCAACTAGTAATTTCACAAAGCTTGTGTTCAACTTTGAAATTGATGAGTACATAGATTTATTATAATACTAATGAATTCATTTAATTTTATATCTTACACACTATTTTATTTAATAATAACTCAATTTTCAATCTTCCTTGATATAAGTTTTAGGACAGCGAAGAATCTAAAAAACTACCTCAACATTAATAGAAAATTAGATCCTATTCTTAGCATATGCCTCTAGCAACACCCATCCATCTCAATGAATTCGATGCTTTGGGGTTGCAATGGGGACTCTTGTTGTAGTATAGCTTAGAGAGGGTAAGGGAGGTATCCTAGGACTGAGGTAACTTGCTAAACTTCATTCTTACTAAGTTTCCAACTTCTTTGTTCACGACCTCCGTTTGGCCATCGGTTTACAGATGGTAAGAATTTCTAAACTTGAGCTCGGTGTTCAACCTTGCCACAAATATCGTTAGAAGTGTTTCATGAACTTCCTGTCTCAGTCTGAGACACTAGATTCAGGAAGCCTGTGCAACCTTACTACTTTGCTGATCACAAGTTAGGCCACGTGAAATGTGTAGTTGGCCTTTTGGCAAGGAATGGAGTGTGCCATTTTGAAGAAGTAATCAACCATGACTAAAATATTGCTAATGCCACAAGGGGTATAGGGTAGACCAAGGATGAAATCTATGCTAATATCTAGCTAAGGGTGAAAAGGTACTAGAAGAGGTTAATAAAGAACTGCATTAGAGGGTCTACCTTTGTCAGTCTAATAGATCATGCACCACTTAGAAATTTTGTCTATATTAAGATTCAAAATTTCGATATGATATGCCCCATATCGAGCATAGCGTATTGTATCATTTGCATTTTAAAAACTCCAAAAAGTTTTGGCACTTTCAAGGGGTAGGCAAACCTAAAATTGACCCTATACACGCCTATTCATGTGTTTCAAATGTATTGTTTTTTAAAACCATAGTCTACTTTGCACTTCATCTTTAGCTAATATAGTACTATTCTATGATGAGAGTGTAGGTCTTATCGTGCCCAAAATGACAATGTGAATCCTTTGCAAAATCAATAATTGTTAGGAACAATCAAGAACACAAAATTGATTGTTCTTGAATAAGTAGCCATCATGCAAGTGCTAGCCAAATATGTTCCCCATTATAAGTAGATAGAAGAAAGGAAGAAAATCTGAATAATTTACATACACATCCATGTAAAAATAGTCAAAGCCAAACACCTCAAGTTGAGACATTGCAATGAGTGATACTCTCCTACTTACTGCATCAACTACCTTATTTTGTTCACCAACTTTGTGTTTTAAGGAGAAGGTGAACTCTTGAATGAATGTAGATGGTGCACTTGGCGTGTCTTGCATTAAGATGTTCTTGAGATTACAAGCACTTGAGATTTCATGGTTGATGTAGGTGACAAACCCTATAGAGATTAATCATTATGTAGTGGTACCAGCATTGCATAGAACTCGACATCATAAGTATTGTAGTTGAGTTGTAATTTGGTGAGCTTTATTGCTAAAGTATATGATGGGTCATTTCAACTGAGTCAACACTGTTCCAATTCCAACTTTTGACACATTGCGCCCAAGCTCGAACATAACATGAAAATTGGGAAGTACAAGCACAAGGACACTATTAAGCTTTTCCTTGATGACATAGAAAGCTGCTTATGTTGCATCTATCCATTGGAGTTGCTCCTTACTCTTCATGTAGTCAGTGATGAGTGATCACAATTTTTGTCTCATTAACTCAAATACCTTCGCTGAATAACTCAAAGTCGAGGAAGATTAGATTTGGTTATATGAACCAACACTTCTTCAAATTGGCATAAAACTTCTCTATACTCAATACATCAAAGACTTCCTAGAGATGTTGCATGTATTTATTAGTACTCTAACTATATATATAAGGATAACATCAAAATATATAATGACAAATTTGCCTAGAAAAGGTAGTAACAACTGAGTCATTAATCACATAAATGTGGAAGGTACATTAAAAAGGCCAAAAGACACAACTAACCATTCATACAAGCTTTCTTTGGTTTTGAAGGTGGCCTTTCACTCATCTTCAAGTTTAAAGTGGATCTAATAGTAGCCACTATTCAGATCAACCTTGGAAAAGATCGTTGTTTGGCTTAATTGGTCTAACATTTCTTACAAGGATTGGAAAATGGTATTTGACTATGATATCCCTTGAGCAATGAGCTTTTGTTAAATGAAGAAATATTATCGATAATGTTGCTTTGGTGCAAGAACTGGTAGTTGACATTAACAAAAAGGTTATGGGTGAAAATGGATAGGTTTGCACTTTGGATAATAGTGGATTCAGCCAGTGCGAAAAACAATTGAGAATTGCTGGTTCCTTGTTTTATGGTGTTCCATTTTCTCTGCTACATCTACCAAAGGTTTGAGACAAGGTGATCCATTATCTCCCTGTTTGTTTATTCTTGCTGAAAAGGTGTTGAATAGGAACTTATCCAAATTGGGAATGGAGTTACAAGAGGCTGTTTACTCATAATGGATGCCCAATTGTCACTCATTGTCTTTATGTAGATGACACCATTTTTACTAGAGAATCAAAGAGAGTTCTAAATAAGGTAATGGACACCATCCACCGTTATGAGGAATGTTTGGGACAACTGGTTAATGTAAGAAAAAGCTATTTTTATTCACAATATTAAGGCTTCTCATATTCAAATCCAAGTGATTGAAATGACGACTAGATTCGGTCACAAAAAATTTCCTTTCACCTACCTTGGTATTCCCATTATGAAGGAAGGGTTAAATCAGTTTATTTTGGTGATATTGTTGAAAAGATAAATGATAGAATTGTTGGTTGGAAGGGGCAGCTAATTTTCCTCTTACGGCATGTTCTAAGTTCCTTTCCTATACATCTCTTAACAGTCATTAATACTGAAAGGTTGTTTGTTGGCTTTCTCTGGTTAGGATCCAATATGGAACGAAGACATAGATGGGTAAATTGGGAGAAGATTACATCTCCTCTTAAAGAAGGCGGCTTGCAAATCAAGCACCTTGAAGATCTAAACTTAGCTTTGAGATTGAAAGCTCTCCAAACTGTGCTTTTTGAAGATTCTCTTTGAGCTGAATTCTTTAAAGTAAAATATCTTAAGCTGTTAAGCATGGCCATTTAGAGGCTGGTCCTTTAATTGATTGATTTAATCGATAATTATGATGCCATAAATCTTGATTTACAAATTCAAGATGTTTTAACAGTTTCTGGAAATTGGCATCTTGAGGAAGTTACCCCAAATTTATCGCAACACTTGGTTTATGCTATTACCCACTTGGATATTTGCATTTCCAACAGAGTGGATACCATGTTTGGGTGCATAGGTCGGATGGGACTGTTCCCTTAAATAAGCATCAAATTCCCTTCGTACCGCAAAACCTCTGGTGGCTTGGAGCAAAATAATTTGGTGTAGTTCAGTAATTCAGTTCCCACTAAAATTTCTTTTTTCATATGGAAATTGTTGCAAGGTCATGTCTCTGATATTTAAAGCATGAGAATCCCCATTGCCTCAAAGTGTGAATGTTGTTAAATCTTCATCTGCTGAGAATGCTGACCATCTTTTGATCTAGGGCGTATTAGCTAGGAAAGTTTAGGGGTACGGAATCAATTCGTGAATTGCTTCTCAAATGGTTTCAACTTTCAACCTTCCTTACAACAAAGAAGCCTATGGACTATGGTTGTCAGCCTTATTGCTTGCTTTATTTGTTGGGAGTTATGGAAAGAGAGAAACTGGCGACAGAAGGTAGACTCAGATGTTCTCAGCAGGTTTGTTACTCTGTCCTGAAATGGTTGCATGAAAAATCTCATCTGAAGAAGTTCAGGGGTATACTAACCTTCGACCAGAAACTAGCTTTAAAGCAACCGATGCGGTTGTGTCTCCTCCTAATTAAGGGAATCTGAGAGTAGTTTGTCTAAACCCAATTTCTAATGGTTTTGTCAAATTAAATGTGGATGGTCCCTCTAGGGGCAATCCGGGACCCAGTGGGGGAGGTAGCATTGTAAGGGATGGATTTAACTCAGTAGTAGGATAGGGATACAATCATACAAATATTATGGTTGAAGCTCAAGCCTCGCTGGTAAGAGCCCTTGGTTTCTCAAAGGTGGTGGTAGAGATGGATTCACAACTTCTGTACAACATTGTTAATGGTATGGTTTCACTCCCATGGCGGCTGTGGTACTGGAATGCTTCTTTGTTAGAGTCCATTAGTGATTGTGAGTTTTAGTTTGTGCATACCTTCGGGGAGGCAAATCAGGTAGAGGATGCTCTGGCTAACTTGTGATACCCGCTAAAGCCGCTTATTTAATTGTGTTGATGATCTTTCCATACATGCGCAGAGATGGTTCCATAGTGATGGTCTACGAATTCCTTTTCTGCATCGTTACAGTGCATCAGACCTTTTTTTTTTTTTTGTAAATGAGATTTTTATGTAACTGATGGCCCTTGTATAGATTTTTCTGAAAGGGTAAGGTATTTGTGTCCCGCTTCTTAGGTTTTTCTGATATTTTAATGAGAAATTTCAGTGGCTACCGCCACCCGAGTAAATTTAGGGTTTAGGCTCAGTTTGAAAGAAGTATAAATATAAATTTGTACAATATAAATTCATATAAAATACATAGTTTTGCACCCTACAAATTTAGGGAGATTTTTCCAATGGACGGCTCTAATGGTTGTTGGGACCCGTAGATGTAAAGAAAATGTTTGGAATCAGTGCCATTTTTCTAGCACCATTTTTTGAGAAAACAATGCTGGTGCATTGACCTGCTATTTTCTTAGAAAAATGGATTTTCTTTTTTCTTTTTTTGGTTTGGGACTGTTGCTGCCAAATATCCGTTTCTCAACACCTGTTTTATCAAATCACACTTTTCTCCATTGCCCACTAATTATTTATTTCTTAATTAATTAATTAATTGTTTTATTACTTAAATTCTCTATATTCCAAGATCTAAAAAAGCCAAAAAAAAAGCAAATTTTCAAAGCTTAGAGCTCAGGATTTCTATGCTTTCATGAGATTAGAGTACAATGCTGCCGAACAGTCCCTAAGGCTCAGTTTGGAAAGAGTACAAATACAAATTTGTAGAGTACAAAATCTTACATTTTATATTATTTTGTATATATTTGTATTTGTACTCCTTCCAAACTGAGCCTAAGCAATCAATGTTTTCCTCAAGAATGCCAAAATCAAATTATCGATGTAACGTTTGAAGTGCTAGTAGTGACCTTAGCGCATCTATTAGATATTGGAAAACTATAAAATCACAATTTTAGTTATTGTGGTGATAAGGAGATTAGTTAGTCAGGTCAGCCGGCAAACTTTCCCAGGTAACCCAGGCCATGCACGTGGCAAGATGATAGGCCTAAAACAACCACGTTTCCTCTTCTAAAAAATCTCTGTTTACCGGGAAATTTTCCAACTTAAAAACTGAAAATATTTTGTGTCCACAATAAATTCTTCCTTGGTCTGGGTATAAGAAAGGTTAAAAGATTCAATTTGGTTTTATTAGGAAGATGGTTCTGGTGTTTCAATTCAGAATCTAATGGGTAGTGGAGAAGATTATTAGTTGAAAAGTACGGCTACATGAAAATGGCTGGGACGCAAACACCACCTTTGCAACCTTAGGGCTGCATTGCATGGAGAGGGATTTTCAAGGCTTACCCTCACCTTTCGAAAGGCATCAGATACCAGCTTGGTAATGGTAACAAGCTTAAGTTGGACAGATCCATAGTGTGACGAAAGGCCTCTCTTAGATTGCTAGCAATAGAGATGCATTGGTGGAAGACTATTGTAGTTTGGTAGGTGGTACTATTATTTGGTCCCCTGATTTCAGAAGGAACTTCAATGCCTAGGAGCTGCACCTAGTTTCAGACCACTTCCAGATGCTGGAAATGGTCTAAATCTGGCTTGGTTTCTGTTAAATCTTGCTAGAAGGGGTTGGATATGGCTGTGGCTTTTCCTTTTCCTAACAAAACAATATGGAGGTCTGCTGCAAGCCTCACGCCTGCACCCTCAAAGATTAGGTTTTACTTGACGGGTAGTTTGGGAGAGAGATATTTCTAAGCATGTTCAGGCTTTCTTACAGGGATGGAAGTAACTGGAATGGGCAGGAAAGGAAGTCTGTTTTGGTCTAATATTCCATTGGCAGTTTTATGGTTTGTATGGCTGAAAAGTATTTCTCGGGTTTTTGAGCAGAAAATAGCTCAAAAGAGTGATTAATGGGGCATTATTGAGGCTCTAAATCAGTGGATATCAAATACAGCTCATTCAAGGAGAATGAATTTTCTTCTTCATTTTTGGCTTTTAACTTTTTTGAGGACACTAGAATACTTTGGGTTGTACAGCTTCTCATTGTACATTGACATTTTTGATATTTGAATACATTATTTCTTTACCTTTTTCAAAAAACAAGAATGTCTCAATGGAGAGTACTTTTAAAGGCTGTCACTCGTGTAGCTCATATGAAATGATAGGAAGTATTCCCTGACTGAATATGCCTTTACATGGAATTGAAAAGATCACATAGCAATATTCAGAAAACAGTACAGCATCCTCACTATCTGACTCCATCATGGGGTGGAAAATAAACCAAAATATTCACAGTTTGACATCAGCTGAGCATGGTCCTTAATGGATTCATAAGTCTGGGAAGGTTAATGTCCTCCCTATTAAAAGAATAAAAGATTCATACAGGAACATTGGCATTGTTGGATAAGCATGACTAGACTATATTCCGATCTTTCTATAAGCTTATCCCAAGGACCATTTATTCATGTATTGATATGTCTGATTCTATGACAGCTTTACAACAAATTTTACATCCTGAGCCACATCCATGAAAGCAGTGACTGAAGCATTACAAGATGTAGGTTTGATATTTATGAAGTTTGATGTCTATCAATTGCGCTTCTACACTTTATGCAACAATCTGAAGCTTCTCCTCCTCCTCCTCAAGTCTTTTCAACCATTGCAATCCAAGACCACATCCAGCCTTTGCAGCTATTTCGAACTGCTTCCTTGCCATCTCTACTGGGTCCTCCATGGGGCTTTCCACATGTTGTTTTGCTTTTTTAGTAGAGATACCCCCTCTTGAATTAAATTTTGTTAGGGCTACTGGGATTTTAGCACCTGCATCATGTAAATGTGCCATTCGGAAATATCACAATCTTATGACAAGAACAATATATAGTTTTTTTTTATAGTAAACAATATATAGTTGAAACCCAAGAATCTGAGACCACAGACCAACGTGCTGGATGGTACTAACCATCCAATTTATAAATTCATTGAAAACCACTTGGCATACAGTTTCTGGCCATTCAAATGAAAATGACTCAACTTGCTCCTTAGAACAATTTTTAGCCTATGTTATCTGTATCATTGTCCAGTAAATAGTAGCCTATGAAGGGTTTGCTTGTATCCAGAAAATTTGTCTAGCAAATAGATTTATGCAAGCCAGCAATCTTTCACATGGCAATTAGCAGCCCAAGTACTCCACGTGTTTGACATTTCACACTCCTATTGTGGTCAGTTTCATTCCAGTAGCACCTGATACACAACAAAAGAAAACCAATTTCTGGCATTTATTTTAACTGTAACCCTGAGACTTCAAGGTTGGCACTACAAGGGAAAGTATCCGGTACACAGAATTATGGACGGACACAGATGTGGAGATGTTTTCTCCGTCAACTTTTGCTTGCCCAACAATAAGAGGGAGCAGTATGTGGAGATGTTTCAGAGCAGCCACCTTATGGACAATTTGGGAAGAAAGAAATGCCAGAATTTTCCAAGATAAGGAGAGATCCTTTACAGAGTGAAGGATTGTATTTTAACTAGGACTATTCATTGGCTAAAATCCTTGGCTTATTTCAAATCTCTCTTTTGATGGCATTTGGAGGAATTGGGCTGCAGTGACACACACTTCAGTTGGGAAAAACAGAGCTGTAACAGTTTAGGTAACTCCTCCGGAAGGGGTAATTAAATTGAATTTTGACGGAAGTATTCAAAGTAAATCAGGACCATCTCGCATAGGAGTGGTCCTGAGGAATGAGAATGGCAACATCATATCTTTATTCTCAGGCCCAGTGGGGATAGGGGATTCCACAAGAGCTGAGTTGTTGGATGCAGTACAAGGGATTCAGATCGCTAAGTAACTAGGAGTGGTGAACTTATTAATTGAAGGGGATTCTAAAGTGATTGTGGGCAGGCTGTCAAATCCAGACTCAGTTGTTTGGAGATATAGGGATCTCACAAAAAAAAATTAAATGCTTAACAAGACACGTAACGTGTAGATTCCAGAGGGTGGATAGGGAGGCAAATCCCTTTGCTGATTCCCTTGCTAAACAGGGGTCCTCTAGGGATAAGCCATTTTGGGCAGCTTTGTAATCTTTATTTCCGATTGCTTGTAATGCTTAGGGGAGGCTCAAGGCTGCATCTTGTGCCTCTTCAAGGGATGCCTGTAAAGCTTTATTCTTCTTGTTTAATGAAATTATTTTTCAATTATCAAAGAAAAAAACATGGATGGACATAGATCAAATAATCAGTTCAGAGGGTCTACTATCTATGGTACATGGATGGACATAGCAGTGATTTAAAAGGCGCACAGGCAAGGCGCATCTTTGGGTAGGTGCCTCACCCATGCCCTAGGTGCAGAACTTTCAAAAGGTGCACGCCTGATGCACCTTGCGCCTTGGCCCAAGAGTGCGCCTTTTGAAAATTGTATGCTTTTTTGCTTTTTTTTGAACCTAGTGACTGGGCCAGGGGCTCCGAAAACCCCCTATTTGCTAATGTTGTTCATTCATTCATCTTAATAAAATATCTTCTTAAAAGGCAAATAAAATTATAAAATCATTAATTTTGTATGAGAATTAAGGATTTAAGACCCTAATATGGACTGGTTTGGGCTTGCCTCGAGGAGGCATGGCACAAAGGCGACTCATAGAATTAGGAATGTAATATGTTTTACATCACATTAGCTACTTGAAGTAATGCAATTGAAGAAAAAAGAGATTGTGGACTGTACATGCTTGAAAATGTTTTATATGTTTGATTTTATTTTTAAATTTTCATTTGAATATGCTTTACATGTTATGTTTATGTATTTTAATTTTAGATAATAGGTTTTTAAAATCATTAATTTTAAAAATTAAGTATATATTTCTTATTAATATTATGTTTAATATTTTTAATTTTTTGCATTTTTTGACTTTTTATTTTTTAGCATTTTTTTGTTTTTTTTTTGAGCCTTGCTTCAAAACACCTTGTGCCTCTCGCCTCGGGCACAAATTGGCCCTTGCGCCTTGCGCTTTTAAAACATTGGGGCATAGATCAAATAGTCAGTTCAGAGGGTCTACTATCTATGGTTGGTCTTGGATTAAAAACATGTAATTGTTCGATAAAGCATTATACAACTGACATGAGTGATGCTGATCAGATGGTCAATCATAGGGCCTCCTATCCTATGGCTGGTTTGGACTGCAATTGTTCAACATGGCTAACTGACTTGGATGGATGCTGACCAGATGGTCAATCCAGAAAGTTTCCCATATAATGGATGGTCTTGGCCTAGACATGCAATTGTTTGGTGTGGCTAAAAAGGAAGATGCCATCCAGGCAAAGTGGTGTAGGAGCATGAAGGACAACACA
The DNA here is from genome assembly GCF_055504915.1 of Nelumbo nucifera. NCBI lineage: Eukaryota > Viridiplantae > Streptophyta > Magnoliopsida > Proteales > Nelumbonaceae > Nelumbo > Nelumbo nucifera. Next base: position 37,413,086 of record NC_142650.1, read on the forward strand.
GCCGTAGTATGTAGTAGCACTTTTTACGGGTTACTGTAGCAGATAGCTAAGGGGTCTTTTGTTATTTCCGTTTTCTATGAGGGTCTTTTTCTAAATTCATTAGCTTAAATGTTTTGTTGCCTTTTGTTGTTAGTTTGTGGCTTGGACTGCAAGTTTCTTTAATACGACTTGCAAGGCAAGATTCTTGTTTATTAGCCTATATAAAGAAAAAGGGCATATTTGTGAAGTATATTTTGGCTTATTTTCAATCCATATTATCAAATTGAAAGGGCTTGATAAGCCCTTTCAATCTGTTCCTTGTTTTGACCATCTTCACTCTCTAAATCTATCTCACCCTACTTTCCCTACATCAGTCAAGTGCAAGCACTGCAAAAGTAGCAACGTGCGGAGGCCCAAATGGAGGTACCAGAGGGCAACCATTAGCCTGCTAGTGTCCGGAATGTGACCAGGAGGAATATGAAGGATCCAACTATCAGAGGCTATTAATCCTTTTTCATAATCTTCAAGGGAGAGATGAACCAGGTCATGGGAGTTTAGAGGAAAGACTGGTAAGTGCTTTGGACTTGAATATGAGAGGAGTAAGTAGAAGTGCCTGAATTTTATGGGTTGTCAAGTGCTAAGGATTATTTGGATTGGGAGACAACTGTTGAATAATCAGATCGTGGGAAGACATGAAGAGGAAGATGAGGAAACAGTTCTGCCTGCTGATTATTAAAGGGACATGTACCGCTGCTTCCATGAAGGTATGGATAGAAGCGAGAAAGGAAAAGAAGTTTTCAGACCAGCAATTGGTCATGCAGGTGCTGGACCATCCAAGGATGTTAGGATGCCCTCAATACACTGTTTTACATGTGGGGAAAGGGGACACACCTCTTACGCATGTCCGCAGCAAAGAGTTAAACTTGTTGAAAGAGACAATGAAGAAAATAAGCTTGTGGAGCCAGTGTATGATGACTATGAAGATGAAGAGGAAGGAGTGGCTGTATTTCCTTCCCAATGTGAGAGTTTGGTGGTGAGAAGGGTGCTAACATCCCCCAAGAGTGAAGAAGAGGAGGATTGGTGTTGTTGAAGCATATTCCATACACGTGTCACTTGTGGCAGAAAGGTGAGAAATCTGATTTTGGATGGAAGGAGTAATGCAAATATCTCCAAGGATGTTGCACAAAAGCTACTGCTAACTACAGAGAAACATCAACAACCTTACAAGGTCTCTTGGTTTCAAAAAGATATGTAGTTTCCTATTACTTCACGTTGCCTTGTAAGATTTACTTTCGGCAATAAATATGATGATGAAGCATGGTGTGATGTGGCTCCTATGGATGTTTTTTTTTTTTTGATAAATGGCTCCTATGGATGTTTGTCATATACTTTTGGGAAGACCTTAGTTATATGATCACAAAATGGAGAATCATACGGAAGCCAATACTTGCACTTGAAGGATGGGAAGAAGATCACTTTACATACTATGAAGGAGGAAGCTACAAATCCTTCTAAGGACTGCAAGGTTGCAGGTTACCTTTCAGCCTGTAAATTTGAGGAGGAATGAAAGAAGTTAGGTGTGATGTATATGCTGGTTGGTAGGAGTTCTATGGCAAATCAGTTGGAAGAGTTGATAAAAATCCCCAAGGAAGTGCAGCCATTACTACAACAATTTGATGAGCTTGTTAAAGGGGAGTTATCAAGGGGTCTACCTCCATTATGCAATGTGCAACATGCTATGGATTTAGTACTGGATGCAGCATTGCCAAATCTTCCTGCCTATTGCATACCACCCTGCTCATAGGGCTGAACCCTGAAGTGAAGAGAAAAGTGAAAGACCTGATTGCAAAGAGGTTGATTCACAAAAGCAAAAGCCCATGTGCAATCCCAACATTGCTTACACCAAAGAAGGCCTCATGGAGGATGTGTGTGGACAACGCGTAATCAACAAAATCACTGTGAAGACTGGTTTCCCATTCCCAGATTAGATGATATGTTGGATCAGATGTAGAGGTCAAGAATTTTATCCAACCAGATCCTGAAAAGGTGAAGGCTTATTGAATGGCCTAACCACAATCTCTTGGAGATATACATAGTTTCCATGGATTGGTCTCTTTCTATAGGAGGTTTATTTGAAATTTCAGCAACATTAAGAACCCCATTACTCAAGCAGAGAATACTAAAAGTTCCTGTCCTCGTATTACTAGATTTTGAAAAAGTCTTTGTTGTGGAATGTGATGCTTCTCACGTAGGAATTGGTACGATCAGCCAAGAGGGCAGATCAATAGCTTATTTTAGTGAGAAGTTATCAAAATGTAAGACAAGATACTCTACATATGACTTGGAGTTCTATGCTTTGGTAAGAGCTTTACAGCATTGGTGGCACCTATTACACCAAGAGTTTGTGGTGTATTCTGGTAATCAGGCCCTTAGATATCAAAGTTGAAGCTCATTCCTAAAAATGCCAAGTGGAGTTTCTTATCTGCAAGATTTCTCTCTCTTTGAGGCACAAGTTAGGTAAATAAAATGTGGTAGCTGATGCTTTGAGCTGAAGATCTGTTCTGTTGTCAAGTTTGAAGGCACAAGTAGTTGGATTTGAAGAATTGATAACACAATACAGCAATAATACTTTTTTCAGCCGCATATTGAAGGAATTGGATGAACCAACCAGCAGGAAGGATTCTCCATTTGTTATGGTTGAAGATTATTTATTTAAGGAAAATCAACTATGCATTGCCATAGGGTCACTATGAGAATAAATCATAAGAGAGATGCATGGAGGAGGGTTAGGAGGTCAATAGAGATAAGACTATGGCTATGGTGACTGATCGCTATTTCTGGCCACATATGTACCGAGACTTGGAAAGATTAGTGAGATGTTGAGCTTGTCAATTGGCTAAAGGACAATCACAAAATACAGGTCTGTACATGCCGCTACTAGTGCCGGAATCACCAATGGCTACATCTAAGCATGGATTTTGTGTTAGGATTGCTGAAGACAGAAAGGAGGCATGACTTGGTTTTTGTTGTAGTTGATCAATTTTTGAAGATGGCACACTTTATCCCATGTTCTAAGACAATTGATGCTACTCATGTAGCAGATTTGTTCTTCAATGAAGTTGTGGGTAGAGATGATCATGGGCCAGGCTGGGCTGGGCTATGCACTTATGATAAGGTTATAGCCAAGGCCCACGCCCGGGGTTCCAGGCCTGAAACATAAGCCCAACCCTAAGCCTACACAGACCTGGGCCGGGCTGGGCCTAATTCTGGGCCTGTCTTTTATATAAAATATTACACATATAATATTTTATAATAGATGGCATATGACATGCATATAAATTTGCTTCATATATTATATATTATAAGATATTATATATAATATAAATTATACATGTCATATTATAATATTTTTATATAAAATATATAATATAATATAACACATGTACATATATATATATATATATACATTATACATAAAATGTGTATGTTTAAATATATGTGGGGCTGCACTGGGCCCAGGCCAGGCTTGAAGTATTAGGCCCGGGCCGGGCCTAAACACAAAACCAGGCCCAAGCCCAGAATTTCTGGGCCAGGCCGGGCCGACCTAAAATGATTACCCCTAGTTGTGTGCAATTGCATGGGATGCCAACGTCTATAGTTTCTGACCATGATGTGAAGTTTGTTTGTCACTTTTGGAGATCACTTTGGATGCATTTGGGAATTCAATTGAAATAGTCCAGCATGTGCCATCCCCAAACTGATAGGCAAGCAGAGATTGTTAACAGAAGTTTGGATAATATGCTAAGGAGTATTGTGGGATAACATGTGAAGATATGGGATCAGGTCCTCCACCAAGCTGAGTTTGCTTATAATAACTCAGTTAATTGTACCATTAAGATGATACTGTTTGAGGCTGCCTATGGGTATAAACCACAAGTCACAACATGTTTTGGATCTTGTTCCATTACCGCAAGAGGCTCGGGTGAGTGAAGATGGCGAGGCTTTTGATGAACACACAAAGAAGATTCACAAGCAGGTGCATGAATCCATAAAGTAGACCAATGAGCTCTATAAAGAAGCTGTTGACTCTCATAATTGCTTAAAGGAGTTTTTTAAGAGGGAGATACAGTATTGGTGTATCTGAGAAAAGAAAGATTTCAAAGGGGAAAATACAGCAAGTTGAATTCGAAGAAGTTTGGGCCATCCAAAATACTGAAGAAGATCAGCAATAATGCCTACGTTATAGATCAACTAGATCACTTGCAAATCAGTCCAATCTTTAATGTAGCACATTTGTCTTCTTATGAAGGATTTGATGGAGATGAAGTTGTAGTATCTGGACTAGAGCAGCTGCCAAAGAAACCACTTGAAATTATTGAAGACATCCTAGGTGTTAAGGAGGTTCAATCCCATTGGGGAAATCGGTACCAGAGGGTCTTGTTGAAATGGCTAGGAAAGCCAGCAACAGAGATCACATGGTTCGCCCTGTAGTAGCACTATTCACAGGTTACTGTAGCAGATTGTAGGGGGTCAAGCTTATTGGTTATTAGCCTATATAAAGAAAAAGGGCAGATCTGTAAAGGGACTTTTGGCTCTTTTTTTAATCCATATTATCAAAATGAAAGGCTTGTTTATCTCTTCCCCTATTCTCCCTGGCATTACAAAGGATGAATGACCAACCTAGAGAACTTCTCTACATCATCATTAGACAAGGTTTTCATAAGCTCCCAAAGAAGCAGATTACAATATATAGCTAAAAGGGAAGCCGGACACCAAGAAAAACCTGATTAAGAGAAAATGTTGAGGAGAGCTTATGACCCTGTAGAAATTGAAAATAAGAAAAAATTGATAAAGTGGATAGATCACAAGTTGGAAATTACTTACCTTGTAAAAGCAGTGATCCATATGCTATTGCTGCACCAGCATGCCCCTGAAAACAGATTGAAGAAAAAGTTAATATAGCTTCCATAATAATGCACACCACTTGAGAACTAATCCAAATGACTTTATTCCTAAATTAATTCTTTAACATATTTTATTAAGAGACCAGCATCCATATAAATCAAGTTTAAATTGCTGAATTTTAAGAACAGACTAACAAAAGTAAAGAACAACACAAGTGGCTATATGTTGGCGGTGTGAATTACCTCCTGGCATCTCCCAGGCAATCTCATATGTCCAAATCTGTCTTATTGAATTACTTGTGAACCTCAGAGTAGTGCTTTTTCTTTTTATCGAAATACATTTATTTTTCTTACCAGCCAAAAGAATGCAATATGTGGTAATAAAGATCAGTTGACCAAGTTGATATATAGTTCAAGACTTCAAGATATGCTAAAGAAGAACCATTAAATACTTTGAGAAAGAGCAAGTTCAATATACAATGCTATGTGATATATAGACTTATTGTGCACTTGCCAGCAAGTGTGTCAAACCTTTTTCTAAGAGAAAAAAGAAAAGCAAATTTGAGAGCAAAAAATCAGAAGATGCATCAAAATGGCCTTGTCCCACTTGAAAGTGTCAATTGAACATGCATCAAACTTTTTTCTAACAACCTCAGTCTGCAAGCAAATCTAGTAACTCAAGTGGAAAGCTAAGCTATCTTCTTGTAGCCCACCAAAATAATGGTCATTTGTGCCCAAGCCTCCTCAAGTAATTCTCTATCTTCCACTACAAAATTGCCATCAGATGCCTCCAGTTCAATAATATATATTATAGTACATAAAGCATCTTAATAAGTCAATCAATTTCCACAAAAATGGTCATGCCAAAAGGCCTATAGAAATATTGCATTCGGTTAATTACGTATTGCTTGTATTTCAATGAAATATCTTCAACTTGCTCAGGTTGTAGTTACTTTGTACATTTAGTCATAGTGATGGTAATAGTAATGATAATAAAGCTTTATGTTTGAATTCAGTTGTTTAACTGCAGAACAATTAACATTAGCATAGCCACTATTACCTTCTCTGATGCTCTATGAAAACACCACAATGCAGAAGCAATATCTTTCTTTACACAGTCCCCTGTCAAATATACAGCACCTAGAAGGTACAACGCACCTGGATGCAACTAGAACAAAGCAAACTCCAGTGAACAATAAGATCGAAATATTATGCATGTGAAATGCAGTCTCCATCAATAACATAAACATATAGTGCATGGAAAATATACCTGGTCAACAGCTTTCTCCAGATAATAGAAAGCCTGTTGATCTGATTGAACATTCTCATTCTATCCTCCAAAATCCCAAAACAGGATCAAAGAACAACATAATGGCATCAGTCATAATTACAAAAGGCATCTGATTCACCAACATAATTAGGAACCAAAAATAGAACACATGCTGATTATCTAAACATAACAAACATGCAAACTACATACTTTTGTACCAACAAATCCAAATTAAGAAATCTAAGCTCAAAGCCATGTGAGATTGATCTATGCAAGGAAAAGAACAGCATAGAAAAACACAACATTATTGTGAAGATGTAAACCATTAGGCTTATAGTCCAAAAAAACATAAAAGAATATTAAACTATCAAGGGTGTCAATTCTCAATTCATTTTCCTTTTTTCCATTATGAAGTTTTTTTCTGCTATCAAAAAAGGGGTGTCAATTCTTGATACAATGACAAGATGGAACACGATCCTGCCTACCAGATTTATGGTGTTTGTTCTAGACTGGTTAAACACTTTTCTGACCTAGTAACCAAGGCCACAAAGGGAAGAAAACCTCATGGATAAGCATTGATGATGATGGCAAAGCAAAGTAATGTTTCCATGTATTAAATGTTAGAAAAGAAATCTAGATGTCACACTGGATATGGGATGATATAAGAATTATCAAGGATGATTAAATTTAGAATTGATTTTTCCAAATGATTTCCCTGAAATATTGAATGAAACCTAAGAAAATCTCCCGGTAGGACAAGAAATTTTTGAATCCAATCTTCTTCTCCTCTTTACCATTTTCCTCTGTGCTACATTGCTACTTCTATCTTCTTATTTCTTTTATTGTTGTTGTTGTTGATGATGATGATGTTATTGTTATAAAAGCCAAAAGTAGGTATGCAATATAACCCCTCCACCAAAACATTAGACCAACTACAACAAAGCTTTCTGCAATCTGCAATTCAGCATCTCAATCAACTGAGCAGTTGAAAATAAAGGGTCTGGTCAAAAGGACCATCAAACAGCACTATTTCTACCATCTTAAATAGAGAGTCAAGAGAGGACTCTTCCTACATCACAGAATCCAGGGAGAGGGGGGATCTGAAAGAGCCAACAAAAGAAAAAGGGAAGTGCAAGAACAAACGAGAAAAAAATGGTGCACTCGCACTTCAGTAAATTTGGAGAGAGACAATAGTCATGGAACTGCAATTCCCCATTATTCAGATTATCCAGGGTAAGCACCTTATCAAGAAAACTAACCACATGAATTCCTCAACAGCACGGACTTGTCTACTCCAAATACGACCAGAATAAGCCATTTTCCATCCTTTATTCTCCTAAAAAGGATAATGTGAAGGACTTGAGTGTGAACTTCCCTTTAGATACTTCTGAAATATCTCATCCCTTAGGTCTAGCCTAATGTTCACATCCTTAAGTTTTTGGGTAAGGAGTATGCACTTCTTAATTCTTTTACTTTTTCCATGTTTTCTCTTTTCTCTTTCCTTAGTTCACATATATAATTTATTCTAAATCTTTTCTTATTACCTACCCTGCAAATCTGAACGAAACCCCAAAATTCAAAAGAAAATCAATGTGGTTGTTGGAGTCATTTAAATATTCCCATGCATAATTGCATACAAATGATCAGCCTAGCCTGCAGTGAAGTGATGGTTAGTTATGATGATCTATAAGGTAAAAAGGCAATGTTAAAATTTCTGCCAATTTTACTCCAGAAGCAATAGATAAGGCCAACTTTTGAAAGTAGAGGTTGATGTTAAAAATGTAAAAGTAAAATCAAACATGACATATAAAACATATTCAAGCATGTCAAACTTTCAATCTGTTTATTTGTTTCCCAATTACATTACTTTAGGTAGCTAATGTGATGTTAAATAACTTGTATTCCTAAATCTAAGATCATCCCTCCACCTCTGTAAAGGATCCTTGAGGCAAGCCCAAACAAATCCATGCGGGGATCCTAAATTTTTGGCTTATATATAAAGAGATTAGTTTTGTGATTTTAGTTGCAGTTCATTATATTTTATGATTAAAAATTAAATGTTGTTTGATGAAGAATGCCTTGTACCAAGAAGGATGAGAAAACAACAGATGAGAGGGTACTATATAGGCCAAAAATTTAGGACTCTCTTATGGACCTTTTGGGCCTGCCTCATGGGGCTTGGTTGGGGTCCAGGAGCAAAGAACCAGGCCCAGCCACTATGTAAACAAAGGTGCAAGCCTGGGCTGAGGCTCAAGGTGCATGCCTTTTCCAAGAGGCTGCTCCTAGGTTGGGGCAAGGCATATGTGCATACCTTGAAATGCACGTCTTTATGCACCTAGGCACACCTGAGGCATGCCTTTTAAATCACTGTACATGCAATTTCAAAGAAAACATATATTTCAAAGGCCAGTCTCGGCCAAAGTCTTGGGAGGGGTAGACTGGATATGGGCCTAAACTTTGACACTTTTGCACAAAGTAAATGCTCTCAGATTTGAACAAATCCTCTCACACTTTCCAGCCTGAGGTTTTACCATTCTACCAAGCAATGGCCCATGCAAAGAAATTAGGGAGAGGTAAACTCATTTTTCCTTACTTTTTGTCAATAAAAGAGAATTTTCATTAATAAAAAAGAGTACAAAGAAATTAGGGAGAGGTAAACTCATTTTTCCTGACTTTTAACTATTAAATGAATGATTCAAGGGAACACTTGATTCAACTTTTTTTAGAATTAGAAAGAAATAAAAAAACACCAGAAAAAGGTAACTAAGCCAAAGCAGAATTAACACTGTAATGGAATGGAAGAGTCTATACGTGTGCTTGATCTTGCAAATCCTCTTTTACCCATGAAATATGTTTTTTTTTCCCAACTAAGGTGGAATTGAGAATGAGATGTTCATAAAGAAGTTAGGCCCCATACATTTTCTGATGATGTAAAAAATCCTCAAAGGGCTTTTCTTACACATGAAGGGCCAACCAATCACATTACTTAAATCTCTTAAACTTCCAATTCCAGCCCTTGAGATAAAATTTTGGATTCATTGAGGTCATACTCCAACATATTTCCATTTCCGTGGTAGTGACATGAAGTTTTACTAGAATCGACATATTCCCCAATGAACACTACCAGCACTATGTGGAGTACAATAGATAGTATTATAATATAACTTGGTGAAAATATTGTAGATATCTAGAGTAGCAATGTTATTACCTGCCTAGCAATGTGATTATCCACCTGATGTACATGATAACCACTTCGATCCAGCTCGATATTCATTTCGAGTATAAAGTTAAATATTGGTTTCTGTTTGTGTAATAGATTATTTGGTTGATCTACTAGAATCATTTGCATTTTCTATGAGTTAAACTTTTGCTTGACTTACAGGAATTAGAATAGTGAGAAACCTGGGTTTTCAGAGCTTAACCATTGCAGGCAACTCAGCAAATACCATAAACTGGCTAAGGGACAAGGAGGGTGGCCCATGGAGATTGAGCCATTTTCTGGCAGAAGCTAGGGACTCTCTGAAGTGCTTAAATGCAAACTTGACCGGGATTCCAAGGGAGCTAAATCCCATTACAGATGGCCTAGCCAAATTTGGTGCTTTTTGGATGTATTATATAGTGATAGGCTGCTCCCTGTGTAAGATTTTGGGGATTTCCATGTTTGTTGTACATCTTCTCATGTACCACCTCTTTATCTAATGAAACTCTTGTTACTTTTTGTCAAAAAAATGCTTGAACTAATTTTATCATGTAGTTGTGAATCTTAAGGTTTACAGGACAACATCACAGCATATTATTTTGTCTATAACCTTAGTTTCTTAGTTTTGTTTAATGATTTGGAACAAGATGATGAATTAAAAAGGTGTGTCTACACCTCCTTTATCATTTCATAAAATATCATTCTACATTTTTGTATATTTTGCAATGTTTCCACCATGTCTATAATTTTTACAATATTTCTGACATTTCTGACACGGTTCCTATATTTGGAAGACCAACATTTTAAACTTTGCACTCCAATAGACTCTAGAAAACAAGCCCTTCTCCACCCATCATCTCTATTCTAATAAGACCTTGGAAACACATAAGGCCCGTTCGTTTGCCAGTAAGTCCCCACATTCTTTTGCAGGGAAGTGTAGGGCCCATGGAAAGTGAACTTTCCCTCTGGTAAGTTTTTGGGCCACTTTCCTGGGTGCAGCATCACTAATACAAATGCCATACTTTACCTCTTCAGAGGAAAAAAAGGTAGATTATGTCTCCACATGCATTTTCAATACTCAACTAAGAGCTGTTCTTCATGAATATGTCGACAGATTTAAGGGAGAAAAAAAGAAAATCTTGACATCAAAATTTTTATAGTTCTATACTTCTATTTACTTTTAAGTTCAATTTATAGTTCATGCAAATTAGCCTTAGCGAATGAAAACAAATTGGATAATTATGACAGAAAATAATAATCATATGTTATAGTGCTATGTTTTTTAGACTTTCAGGCAAATGAAATGCCTCAGTTAACCTGTAATATCTGAAAACATCAGCCATAATTAATTGATCGAGAGTCACCAAGTATAAATTTCAATAAGAAGTTGAGATATATTCAGAGCTCTTAAAGCACAAGGACAAAAAAAGACACAAGAAGGTCTTGAACAATGAAAGCATATTTAAAGGACAGAGTAGAATGGGTCTCCTCTAAATTTCAAGAAATTCTAAATTGGTAAAAACCACATTCTTTGTGTAGAAAAGGCAGCAATAAAAAGTCACAGTATCAGTCAACGTATAAGAGCCTAACCTCAACTCTTAGACGACAACCCAGTTCATATTGTGCATCTGGATCACCCATATCTGCAGCTTCCACTAATAAAGCAACTCCTCTATTAAAATGAGAAAAAGGAATATTTAAGAGATTGAAAATTTATTCAATTGAACTGCTGAATATGAATGAAAGGCCTCGGGGGAAGCAAAAGTGACAATAAATCAAGATTTGTGGCATTACAAGCCCACAGAAATTATCATAAACTTATTACTAAAATGAAGGACTCCATAAGAACCAAATTGACAAACAGTAAATTTGCAGGAGTAGAAAATCTACAGAAACATTGCATATCTATTATAAATACTCAACCATTCCGGGTAAATATTTTCTCTAAAGTGTGGTGCAAGATAGTTCCCTCAAAGATTAGATTCCTGCTGTGGGTGGCAGCATTGGAAAAATGCCTCACAAGTCACAACTGAAAACCTTATGAAGTGGAGTGTGGCAGTGGATAATCCAGCATGCAATGTATGAAATAGTTGTATGGAAACAGCAAATCTTCTGTTCCTACATTGTAATTTTGTGGCATCCATTTGGAAAAGAGTGTTAGACAATTTTATGGTTCAAACCTGCTTCCCCAAGTCTATGTTGCAATTCTGGAGGTATGGCATCTTAATAGGTTGGGCAGGGGTGGCAAAGTAATGTGGGATGGTAGCTGTTTTGGGGGGCTATCTGGGGTCAAAGAAACAGTTAAATTTTTTAGAAGAAGCAAGTGACGAAATAGCAGTTGAAGGGAAAGTCAAAGGTTGCTGTTATCTTGGCTGGCCTCAAATTCCTTATTTAAAGGAATGCCATTTGATAAGTTTTCTGGCAGAGGATTTTTATTTTGTAATTAATCAAAGGCTTTTGCAGTAATCTTTTTGTAAATTCCCCAATGTACAGTCTATTGTTGTACATGGGTGCTGATTTAGTTGACAAATACAATCTTACTTTATCTATTCTCAAAAGAAATATTTTCTTTATTTTTAGTTGTAAAATTTATTAAAATGAATAGTGCAGTACAATACAAAAGAAGCATGGTGATGGTCCACAATTAGATAGACGATCACACACACATACACACACACATGCAGAGAGAAGTTAGAGTTCTGTAGGTTTCTAGTACTACAAATCTTGATGTATTGTCACTTACATTTTTGCCTAACAGAATATAGCATACATTCTACTTTATTCCAAGTAGCATATAAATTAATCTCCCAAGTCTAAAAGCTTCACGATATCATAACATCAATGACATGGTTCACTTCATAAATTGATCCAAACTCCCCCACTACTACATGTAAAAATTTACTAAAATTGCAAATAACCACCATATTTTTTATCCAATGAAGATCTAGATGTCCATGGAAATTTCAAGTAGTGATAATATTCAGACTATAGACCATGATAGGGAGCAACAACAACAAAAGGAAGCAAAGAACACTCGACACTGGAGGAAAGAGTTATCCTTACAAGGCTTTACAGGCCCCAGGGACATGATATTTGAGATGAAGTCTGGCCAGCCAATATCTTGCATGGACATTTGAATTATCAGCTTCCAATGCCAATTCGAAATTCTCCTTTGCAGTCTGATGTTGACATACAAAATGTCACGATATTGACCCAAGAAATACTGTAAACTGTAAGCACAAATAAAGCCAGAAACCTCAAGTAGTAATAATAACAAAAATAAGTTCGAACAAACATAAGCATGCATAAGTACTTATCTATTTAAGATTACTTACATATTTATAATTGGCACATCTGCATCAATTTATGTACGTGAATGAGTACAAGTTTGAATGTATTTTGCATTTCACAAGCAAATATAAAATAAAAAATACATTACAAAAGGAAAAAAGAAAACAATAGAGCTAAAATAAGCTCGTATAAATAAAGGGAAAATGAACCAAATTACATGAAAAAATAAATGGGTATAATTTTCCATAAGAAATCTTACTCTCATAAGAGGGAAAAGACGAGGGTCGTTAGGTTCGGTGTAGTCGATGACTCTATCAACTTCCTGTAAAGCATTCCATCCTTTTGCCACGAACTCCATTGCCTTTTTATTTCTGCTGTGAATCTCCCTCTGCAGAATATGAATAGCAAATATAAGCAGGAGTAAATAAACAATGGCAGAAAGAAATAAAGAGAGTGTATTGTTTTTTTCGGAAACTGAGGAAACTACCCGAGTAAACAACTGGTGAAGTAGAAATCTCCTTTTCTGTTGTTGGGCGATTCCATGGTAGAAAGATCTCAACATTCTTTCTTCCTCAATTTTCGTTTTCTTCTCCTTTTCTGTGTAAATAGTTCAGAGGGTAAAGGAGAACTGGATGCTGGAGTGGAGAAGAATCGCGAAAGGAAAAGGCCCCACCGGTTCGAACAAGGTTTATATTTTAGGGATTCCCGAGATTGCCCTCAATTCAAATTACAAATGCCTTCCAAAATCCAAACGTCGCATTCAAGTTACTTCACACTTTCAGAGGACAGATGGTGCAGTTTCATTGGAAATCCAGCAACAGACTTAGGGTATAGGAAATTAGCAGATCCAGAGTGCTTGATCTGAAGGTTACAACTACTGGTTTGGTCACTGGCGGGTGATTATCAGAAATAGACATGAATTCAAATTTTGCAGTCCATTGTCCATACTCCATACAATGAAGTAAGAACGAGCGAGAGAGAGAGAGAGAGAAGCAGTACAGGTATGTGATTTCCGCATAGACATGTCTTTCAGAATCAAAGATGTGGTGGACAAGTTCGGGCAGGAGCTGAAGGAGGCCCTCGATGCAGACATCCAGGCCTGCTGATAGGATCATGAAGGAGAGGGAGATGCAGAGGTAGATAGAAGAGAGGGGAGAGAAGTTGTAGAGAGAGAGAGGCTGCTTGGAAGCTGGCTGAGCTTTCTCTCCGGGAGGTAATTATGAACAATAACAACAACAATAATAACAAGATTCAAATGAAAAATCTCATGTATATGCAGATAACTTATCTTTTTTGTTTTTTCTTCTGTTTTCAGTAGGAGATCATGGGGCAATCTTGCATATTCCATTCATATTTATCACCAGGGATATGGATGGCGTTAGCAGTAATCAGATGCTTCAAGTTGGATGATTGGACAATTGGCGGTTTTTAGATAAAAAAATAAAAGGCAAAAGAGACGTACAATTGCTTTTGCTCTTTCTTTTCTTGTATGATGAGCCAACGAAGTATTGTCTTTCCCTTGTAAATTGTGGCTGGTGCACAAGCTCAGTGATTACTGATTAAAGGGCAAAAGGTGTTGGGATGTTCTGCAGCATTGTAGCTGCAACTGCTAAAGTAAGTATTGGGTGTATCTTATCAGTATCGGGTCATGCGATACCGGCATGGGATACGTTACAACTGGATCATATCGGTCCAATATGCTATCGTGTCGAACCTCAAACCTCAGTTTGACAACAAGCGTCAAAGCGCGTGAGTTCAATATAAAATTTGCTATTAGCTTGACTTGAACGTAAGACCCCAACGGCCAACTCGCCTAGCGTCCAAGAGAGATGCATCTAGCCAACTATACATTAACTTTTATTACACAGATCTACATCAAAACCCAACAATCAATATGCATTTATCTTCAACAATTTCACTTATAAATTAAAAGGGAATAATATTTAAAATTAATATTTTATAAATCAATGGAATAAATAATCTATCAAATCCACATTTATATCAAAAAGTTTATTTTTAATTTAAATAAATTTAAAAATATTAGTAAAAAATAATTATTTTAATACTTAAAATTTATAAGTTTGCACATGATATATATTTTATAAATTATAAAAATAAAAATATTAATAATAAAATAATTATTGTAGTAATTAAAATTTATGAATTTTCATATAATATGTATCTTTGAAATTTAAATAGATTTGAAATATTTAAGTTAGGATTATATATTTTTATAAATAATCAATTAATATTTTGGTTTGCATTCTATAATAACATATTTATTGTTTACAATTGTTTACCAAAATTTTGAGAACTAATTTTTAGTTTACATTTTTGTTAATGATAAAAATTCTAGGTAGTAAGATAGAAAAACTGATATAATAATTGAAATATAATAGTTGCATATGTTTTATGCCTTGGACTTTAATATAAAATAAGATAATAATGGCTTTGTGCACATATTAATTTGTAAAAATCTATATAACATGTCTTTTGGAATCTTGATTGATGCATATCAATAGAATTGTATTATATCTATTCATTCTGCTATATTAATTGATATATATTTTTTCATATACACCACCAAAATATCTAATTCTTATATATTTATATATTATTTGTTGCTATTTTGACATTAAACCTATTGTTAGTAATATATTTATGGAATTAATATTCATTTTCCTAGTGTATCCAAGTGTTTTCATGTTTTTCGTTTATATCCATGCGTTTTCAAAGCATATTCGTATCCGTATTCGAGTTATCCGATACAATACTCGATACTGATACTTTAATCCTTGACAAAACCACTATTATTTTTTGGTTCCTTCTTCCTTGGAATGTTGTTGGGTTGTCATATATTGTCCAAGATTAACTGAGTTCCTTTATTTTATTTATTTATTTGTTTGTTTGTTTATTTATTTATTTATTCATACCAAAATGGTGTGGTCATCCCACTATCAAAAAAAATTGAGAATTGGAATATTTCTTTTTGTTATCATCCCATCTCACAACTCAATAAAGGGAAGAATGTTTCCTCTTTTCTCCCTCTTTCCTACAAACCAAATATAGCCCAAGGCATAAAAAGTGAGAAAAAGTTTAAGACATTGTGGTTGCATTTGGAAACGATGCAAATAAGTGTGAATGCAAATATGTAGTGTAAAACGGCTCACATAAATTGCAAAATTGGGTTAGTTTTGCACTAACAAATTTACCTTCTTACCAAACAGACTTTTAGTTGTAATGGATGCAAACTTGAATTCCAGTAAAGATTATTCTTTTTTTTATCAAAAGCCCACTTGAATGCAAATTTACTTCTTTTTTTATTGATGTACTTTCACATCTTATTATCAATGTAAATATGCATTGATCTATCATTTGTCAATGCATAAATGTAATGTTGCCAAACATAGGCAAAAGTGAGCCAGAGTGCCGGGATTTACACTCCATTTGCATCGTTCCCAAACGCAGCCTATCTGTAAATTAAGGCGGAGGTTTTAGATGATTTCCCAAAATAATAGTCAATGAAAAAATAAATAAACGTTTTTATTTCTTATTTGGTTTCAAGTACATCCTACCCATTTACTCACCCCCTATATATTGATTTACCCACTTGTTCATCCCTATATATTGGTATACCAAGACGTCCTTGTAGTTATGCATATTTATTAAGCCCTACCCTTGTTCATCCCTATACATTGACTTGTTTGGTTTGAAGGAAAAGGTATGGAAAGGAAGGAAAAGTAGGGAATCTATGTACAACCTTCAGTGAAAAATGAGAAAAGGCATGGTTTTCTTCCCTGAAAAGGTGGGGGTACCAAGTAGAGAGAATAGAGGAAAGTACCCTCTTGCCTACAACCTTCATTAAAATCTTGAGACCAGTTCCTTGAAAGACAGATTTAGCTAACAAGAGTATTCTTTCCCGTGGCCTAGAAACACTTGAGAGTATCGAGGAAGAATTTATCGTAGGGATTGCAAGGAAGAGCCAGGGGTCCTTTGGTCAATAGTGTTCAGCATTTGTGTCCCACATTCAGGCTTCCCAACAACTTTAGTAGCAGGTTCTAATTGAGCATGTAGAGCAATATAAGATGAGTCTAGCTAGTACCTAGGAATAGGGATGGCTACAAGTCGAGTTCTTCACGAGTTATTCAAGCTAGGCTCGAGAAAAGCTTGGTTCGGCTTGGTTTCAGTCGAGCTTTGAGCTGAACTCAAGCCTAATTTATAGGCTCGTTTATTAATCGAGTCAAGCTCGAGCCTAATAGAACTCGGCTCGTGAGGCTCACGAACCAAGCTCGAATAGCTACATACATACATGCATACATACATACATACATATAATAATAATAATAATAAAATTATAGAAAATAATATATATAATAAATATATTATATATATAATATTTAATTTTATATATAACAATAACTAATTATTATAATTCCTAATTTTTTAAATATCAAATAAAAAAGATTTTTTATATATATATTTTTATTTTTATAAACATTTTTCTCAATTTGAGCTTGAGCCAAGCCAAACTCAAGCTTACGAGCTTTTGACTCGAGTCGAGCATGAGCTAAAGGTTCTAACTCAAATCGAGCTTGAGCTCGAGCCTCGTATTGCCTTGCCGAGCCAAGCTGAGCTCGAATAGCTAGCTATTCAGTTCGGCTCAGCCCGAATCCACCCCTACCTAGGAATCATAATTTTCCATAAGACAAATGAGAAACCTCAACCTTCATTGGATCAGATGGGATAATGGAAATGCATACTAATACATGGGAGGGTTGTGTTTCATTCTCATATCATAGAGTTCACATATTAGCATTTGGCATATAAGATAATTTGCTTTGTAAACTAATGGTGCGGGATCTGGTTGCTCCTAATTGGAGGGCAGCTCAAACATCGATTGCTTAGCTAGCCAGTCGAACTACAAGGAAGGAATACTTAGAGAACCCGGGGTGGCTCACTTGGCGTAGTCACTCCGATGCTTAAGTTAGTATCTTAATGTGTGCAAGTTAAAAGCTTGAGAGTAAGAGAGCTAGAATGTAGTAAATCGCACGTACCTTGGGTCACTGGGGTAGGCGCCCTTATATAGATGAGCTACCGTGGGTCTCGTGAAACACCTCTGAGATCCTCGGCACACGCTATTAGGAGTCCATTCTGCACTGAGAGGTGGATATCATGCTAGCCAATAAAGCTTATCGTGTCCAACCAATCCAGGTGGGATGAGGATAAGACCTACAGTTGTGTGGCGTGATCCCGAAGAGCTCAAAGACAAATAGCTTGCTTCTAGAAGTCCGCTACGTGTCACCTCGGTAGGTTGGGCCATCCCAAGCTACTCAGACCTCAGTCCTGGCTGAGGTGACCTGGCCTACTGAGGTGGCAGGAAATATTGAGTCACTGTCCAGTATCAAGTCACATCCACATGTCCGCTATTTAGTAGGTCGGGCCAAATCACCCCTCATCATAAACTAAAAGTAAAACTAATTCATGGAAATGGAAGAATCCCATAACGTGTCATGATATCGAAAGACTCCGATTTTGATTTACTGGAATCACCATGTAAATCCATTCCTACTTGGATCTCTTGGACAAAACACATAAAGTTGAGCAAATGGGTTTGGGTTCATTAGCAGATACATGAAGCACACGTCTCTTCCCATATCAATGCCATCATTAAAGGCTAAAGCTCAGTTTGCAATCGATGCACCATTGCTTGTGTGGCCAGGAACCACTTTGGCCAGATTCTAGATTTCAAATCCTATGGAATAGGTGTTATGACTATTAATCTTGTTGAAGCGTGGGCTGCCTAGGAAGCCCACAATCTCGCTCTCAACTTCAACGGAAAATCCATCATCATTGAGGGTGACTCCAAGTTAGTTATTAACAGTTTGAAGAACCAAGTGGACCCTCCATGGAGACTGAAAATGATCATTGAAGGCTGCAGGACATTGATCGAGAGGATGGACGATGTCGTTGAATACGAACACACTTACCGAGAGGGGAATCAGGTCGTTGATTGGCTTGCTAACTGTGCTCATTCCAACCTTTCTTCTCTTGCTTCTCTTCCTTTTTCTTTAAAATGTATTTCTTATGCTGACATTTGGGGATGTGCTACCCCCCGTTGTGTGTAACCTCTTCTTCCTTTTGTTTTTGATTTCTTTATTCTTATAAAAAAAAAAGCTCAGTTTGCAAAGAGTATAAATACAAATATATAAAGTACAAATACATATAAAAAACACAAAATGCAAATTTTTGTACTCTACATATTTGCATCTATATTCCTTCAAAACTTAGCCTAAGAATGTTGTATTGATAATTTGCATGTGTATCAAGGTTCAAAATATTGTTACGTATTGGCCCGTATCAGTCGATACGTATCGTATCAGGGCCTTCCCGATATGCCCCTACAGGGGGTGTATCAGGTCAGGCCATGGTTCAAAGGGTAGCTGGGACTTAAACCAACCCCTCATAACCGGTTTTGAAAAAATAAATAAAACACAAAAAAGCACCGATACAGGCTGATACGCTCTACCAGCATATTGGCATGTATAGAGGTGTAAATTGGGTCGGGCTGCCTGCAGCCCGGCACGACACGACACAAAGGCTAACGGGTCATGCCAAGCCCGACAAGGAGGTTTGTGCCGTGCTGGGCCGGGGGTTCGAGGCCCATGGGCCGGCACGGCCCGCCAGGCCCGTAACGAGCCACGCTCGGCCTGCCCAGGAATATAGTCGTTGCCACCCCCAAGGGGCCCAACAACTAGTTTCAGCTTTTTTGGGGGGGTTTACAGAAATACCCCCCCAAGGGGCCCAACGGCTAGTTTCAGCTTTTTTGGGGGGGTTTATAGAAATACCCCCCCCCCCAACAGCTATAAACAACTATATTAGGGGGGTATTTGTGTATTTTGCTTATGGGGGTTGAAAAAATGACATAAATGCCCCCCAACAGCTATATAACAACTAGTTTAGGGGGGCATTTTGGGTAAAGTTATAAGTAACTTTACAATGACCAAAAAAACCCCCCAACAACTAAATAAGAGATAGTTTTTTGGGTATTTTGGGTAATTGAATTATGTTCAATTCCTATAAATAGCCCATTAGCCCTATCCAGCTATCCTCTACCATTCTCATCACACCAATTCAACAATCAGTGAATCAACATTCAATAATTCTCCTATTAAGTTATTATTTATTCTCTTCCTCTTAGTCTCTCATACATTCTCTATAATCTGAGTGAACTCTAATAGTCTCATAGTCTGTTTGGTTGATTGTCTGATTCTTCAAGTTAGCAATTTGGGAGGCTTGGAGCCTTGGACGTTGTCACGTTGAAAGGCTTTAACCGTTGAAATAAAGTTGGGAATATGGGATTCTGAACCGATAATCCGAGATTCCGGGGTAAGTCCAATTAAATTAATTTTATTTTTTAGAATTAAAAAAAAATGGCCAGCTCTTTCCAAAACCCCAAGTTTAGTAGTCCGATTTGGAGAATATTTAAAATAGAGGATGTTGAGGCAAAGGGGAAAAGAGCAATTTGCCAAAAATGTAAAAAAGACTTTAGCTATTATAGCAAGGGTGGTACTGGTCATTTGACCATACATTTTCTCACACATGAGAAGGAAGAAGAAATAACCCACAACTTAAATGAAATTTTGAAATAATATTAATGGAAAATAAATTTTAAAAATATTGGGACTTGGGAGAAGTCAGATTCTCGGAGAACATTTCTCGCCGTCAATCCCGCCGTGGCACGTGATCCGTGATCTACTAACCCCTTCGATGTCTACAAGCTATGGTTCCATTGGAGTCTTGTTTAGTTGTTTTAGTGCAGGACCTACAGGTACCACACTACGACACTACCACTATACCAACCTACCAAGGTTGGCTAGATGCAATTATGAATCATGATGCAGAATATAGATTACAACTTTACAATTACAAGACAAAGGAGGGCATGATACTACAGACTACTACAATACTACATACATCGGATATTTGGTTTTTCACCTGAAGCAAATGATGAAAGTGTGTATGAATGCTTTCATCATAATGTATATGTAAATTTTGTTTAAATTGTAAATTTAAACAAATAACCCACAATTTTTTATTTTTTCAAATTATTATAAAATTTGTTTTTGTTTTATTTAATTTATTTGCTATTAATGTAATTTTGTATTTTCAATTTGTAACTATATAGTCTATATAGTCTATAATTATATATTGTATTTTTTATATTTTATTAATTTATTCCATTTTCATATTTCATTCATCCAAGTATGAAGTTTATGAAGTATCCAACAATTGTATATTTCATAGTTTCAATATTTGTATAATTGTATGATTTGTAATTTGTATCATTATTCATTCAAATTTAAATGAAATAAAATTCTTAAATTCCTATTTGAATTGTTTTATACTTTTATTTATTTATTCTTTGGGTTATTGGGTAATCATAAATTTGTTATTAATTTATTATTCATTTGCTGCCCCGATTCCTGAATCCTGATCCAGTGATCCTGAATCTCTGATATGACAATAATCCATTCAATGAGTCTATCCCAATTCGCCCCAGGCCCAAGGCCCGCCCTATGACCCTGCCCGACACGACCTACAGCCCAGCCCGACCCAGGCCCATAGCACGACACGAGCCCGCCTAGGCCTGGGCTTGGACCGTGCTAGGCTAACCTCCAAAATTTAAATCGGGGAGGGCGGCACAACCCATGATGGCCTGCGGACCAGCACGGCATGGCCCACCTTTAGCGTGGGCCACCCACGGGCCGTGCCATGCCAGCCCGACACGGCCCACTTTACACCTCTAGGCTTGTATCGATATTTAGAACCTTGATGTGTATCTAGTGTGAAAATATATATGTAGAAAAATTATTAGTATAAAAAATAATTTAAAATAAAACCAAAGGAAAAGTGACATTATCAAATATAGATTTTTTTCAAAACCCTAATGTACAAATATTATTATATCTTCGAAGAATAACTGTTTAGATGATAATTATTCTAATCAATAATTATTAATAATATACAAAAACAAATAATTTAAAGAGTGGATAATCACTTCCAATAGTTGGGTAAGGGTAAGCATTATTTGTCTTTTACTTTTTACTTTATGATAGAGTTTTCTCTTGGCTTCTACAAATAACAAAAAAAAAAAAAAAAGTTCTTATGGTTAGTGGCAATATAGCGATAATTATATAAAGAAAATAAAACCATTACTTCTCTAGGAAATTAGCAACATAGCGACGATTATCCACCGTCACCTTCTTTGTCTAAGAAATTATCAAAACATTTTTCTCTTGTCATAGTCATTTAGATCAGAAGTTGTCAACATTAATGCCAAGTTTGCCACGTTGTTTCTCTTTTTATTTATTTTACTATCTAAAATTAAAAATCAACAACAATAATAAATATTTTTGAGAAAGCCAGACAAGAATCAATAAGGTATAATAAAGAATCTACAACTGTACATTTAGAAAGCATAAAGTAGAAAAGCCTTACAATATTTCTGATAAAGAGATGCTCAAATCAAGCTTGTATGGCTCTTCAAGATACAGTCTGTTCCAAACTTAGTTGATGCAATGATGTTCAACTTTGTTGTATGGGTTTCAATTCAATCCTTCACAACATTATCTTCTTCTTTTTTTTTTTTAATTTTACGCATGACAAGCTAATCTATATATAAATTCATTTTTACTTGAATTACCATTAATTTGGTCCAAAAGTTATGGATAAAACCAAGGTTCAACATACTATTCCCCTATAGGGGGAGTATCAGGTTAGGGCATGGTTCAGAAGATAGTCGGGACTTAAACCAACCCTTTTGAACCAATTTCGAAAGAAAATAAATATAACACAAAAAAAAAATACCCATACAGACCAATACGCCATATTGACATTTAGAACCTTGGATAAAATCATAAAAATATAACAATTGATTAAGAGAAGCCCGCAAGCCTTATACCTGAAATTTTACATATCAGAATTAAATCATAGGGTCAAACACTCAAACTTGCAATTGCAGTATTCGTATGATATATCTTCCTAGAATTAAATCACGGTACTAATGGGAGTCATGCAGAGAGAGAGGATTTCATCATAGTATAAACCACGTAGGAGAAAGGAGAGAACATTGGACGTGAATGCAAGCATTGAAATTAGAGGATTTGTTTTTGGTAAGGAAATTAGAGTATGTAGGGGAGGGCAGTATCAGTGTATATATATATATATTTTTTTTTTTTTTACTTTTTTTTTTCAAATCCAGTTCAGGAGGGCCGGTTTAAGGTTCTCCACCACTGAACCGGTCAAAACCCTGATACATTCTGTAAGGGCATATCGGTGTGCTCCCAGTACAATAAGTATTGGCTGATACAGGACAATATGTAACGATTTTTTGAACCTTGCCTGATAGATTTCGCAACGAGTGAGATTTAGGATGAAACAGACCGCAGTATTTGATCAAATAAAAAGACCCCTCTGAAGTTTTTGGAAGCTGAAAAGGTGGTATACAATTTGCTCTATAATATGTTGCCATTTCCTTGCTTTTTTCTCAACCAAAGAAAAAACAAAATCATTTCCTTACCCTTCAAATTCTTCTTACTACTGACTGGATGACCACCAGTTTCCCTAGAATAAAAACCGCACCCCGCATGCCTACCAACTCCATTAGAAACTGCAAACAAGAAAACAAGATGCTACCTACTACAACAGTAACAACACTTGTTCAAATTCAATTTAATGCTAATTTGAACAAACTGAAAATCTATGAATCTGTTTTGATGGCAACCTGATTAATGGGATACATTGTCATGTTGATAAATGCTGTCACTTTAAGTAACCACTAAGATCAATCGGGTTGCAGTTTTTCTACCAGTAGACTACTGGCTTAAGGACCCTCTTCTCTCTTGACTCGAGGACCTTCCCCTCTCCTGGCTCAAGGACCTTTCCCTCTCTGGTTTCCTTGTGTACTCTTCTGGGCTTCGGCTTCGGCTCCTACTTGGACCATGGCTACGGCTCCTTGAACCATCATAAGGAGAATGAGAGTATGATCGCTCTCGACTGTACCTTCTAGCTGGAGGTGAAACTGATCTGCATCAAGTAACAAGTTTTCTGTTAAGCAAGACAAATACCATGTTAAGCTAATTAGCACACAAGCAGAAACCAATAAAGGAATGCATACCTTGAATGCCTTCGCCTAGGGGATGGAGAATCGTAACTAGGGCTACGTGAACGAGATCTTACTCGACGCGGTGATCGGGAGTAGTGTGGGGAGCGGGAATAACGAGGAGAATGCCTGTGGTCATTTCGACCCCTGTAAAGAAGAGTGTGACCACATAAGCAACCTTTGAACAAAAAAAATGGGGTAGAAAGTCTAAGCACATGCATCTTTTTAGTGCCAATTTCTGGAGTTGCAATTCAAAGACAGAATTTCAGAATCAACCTTAAGGAAGAGTATGACTTCTTTGCTCATCGAACACCATTCAGTAAAATTATAATTTTTTCTCATAAAAAAATATAATTCATTGAGTTGGGCCCAATGCAAGTCTTGTTGTTGGTTTCCAGTTTGATACAAATCTCTGTGAATACATTCTTTCCCCTTTAAACTGATTTGCTTACAATATCCCAGATAATGCAATTAAAACCCCATCTTAAACCTAGCCAACACCCACTGTTTCCCTTAGACACTAATAACAACCTCGCTTTGATCTCTAGATAAGATTTTTCATCCATTTTCTATTGGTCTAGCATCATCATCCTATTTATGACACTACCTGACGACCTTTGTTAATGGTACTAGCTGATAACTTTGTACATTTCCACCTGACATGCCCACCCAGCCATTGTAGTAGTAGTGGCAGTGGTGGTGTTTTTTTCGACCAAGAATTTGTTTCTGGTTGTTTTATGGCCATGGGTACTTATAGAAGAGTAAGATTTCCAGCCTACAAGCCAAGGTTGGTTTAGAGCCACGGGTGGTTGCAGAGGTAGACCCTGAAAAGAACAAAATTAGTAACCACAAGACCACTCTTTTCCTCATGACAAGTTTCTTCTGAAGTTCTTGAATGGTTTGCAATAGCCTCCTTGCATAAAATTACCCTCTAAAAGTGCATCTGTCTGCGTGAGGTCCTAGAATGTGGGCAACATGTTATTCTTCCAGAATCCAGATTGGGAAGATGTGATGGCAATGATTGATGATGGAGATGAACGAAGATGAATACATTCACTGCAAAGTGGAAGATGATGGTGCTTTAGGGTAAATCCCTTGCCTCCTCCCCTGAGTTTTCTGAAATGGCCTTAAACCTCCCCTCAACTTTGACCTGCCCTTGAACCTCCCTTGACTTTTGGGCAGATTTGAGTAGCCTCGGCTACCCCACTCAAACTTAAAGAATACAGATTATGAATTCCATTAGACCGTTACTTTACTGTTAGAAATCTAACAGCAGTAGCTGATGTCATGGATTTATAACATATTATAATGCCAATTTTACCCTTATGTAAAATCATCAAATGTTTGATAACTGAAATGCCATTAAACCACTAACCAAAAAACCCTTAAATCTTTAACAAAAAAAAAAGTAAAATACCTTTAAACCTCTCTTTACCTTTTTTTATCAGCAGAAAAGGTATTTTATTAAATTCATGAAAATGGAGCTAATAGATTCAATTAACAGGGCTGCCAACCCAAAGCTAGAACAGTTTTACATAGTAGCCCAAAACAGTTGCTGCCTCAAAGTCCCTGTTGCAGCATTTAGGTCCTTTGCAATACTTTCCATTAACAGGGCTGATGTCATGAATTCCATCAAATGTTTGCTGTCCTTCTCACTCACCTGAAGTCAGCATTTAGGTCCTTTGCAATACTTTACACTTCCCTAAATGCATGTCTGAGAGTCCAGGGAATGTGCCTGTTGCAGCTTGCCCAGGAAATAATTAGATCTGAGTCCCCTTCCGTGTCCACCTGCCTATAGCCCAACTGTTTTGTTAATCTCTTAGACCCTGCAGCAGATGATTTAGTTTTTTTAAAGGGTTTCCCATTCCAATAGGCCCTGAGTAGACAATAATAATATCCTACTTTGAGAGCTCCTGAATGCACCTCCAATTCCTGCCATACCCAGATTTCTAAAAGAGCTTCCACCAAAGTTCAGTTTTACTTTGTTGCGTTCTGGAGGTTTCCAATCCATCATTATCCTATCTTTTACTCTAGAAGATTGTGCCACCTCAGTCCAGACTCTTATTATATCATTTACAGAAAAATTCTGAAAACTTTCGGTTACTTTCCAAGGTTTTTACTCAATGTACAACTTTTATCTTTATGCTGTCTATTGCCTTTACAACTCTCCACAAAAAGGAACCTATCTAACTTAGAGTAAGAAGGGAGAGATTGAAAATTTGACCATGTAAAATCAGGATGCAATAAGGGGAGTTCCTTCAGCTCGAGAGAGTCTACAAGTCCATTAAAATTCCATGTGCTAGTGGTTATGCCCTGATTTGGATTATTTGATTCTTCCAGTAATTGTATGACATTAAAATCCCCTCCCAGACACCAAGGGCCTTCCCATAAGCCTCTAACTGAAGAAAGCTCCTCCCTAAACAGATTTGTATCTCTATAAGAATTAGGACCATAGACATTAGTTAAGGCCCATTCTCTCCCATCAGAGGATCTCTTGGTTTTTAAAGAGATGGAAAATTGGCCAACCAACTCCTCCACACATTCCAAATTCTCATTCCTCCAAAATGTAAGAATTCCCCTTGAAGCTCCCCAAGAGGGGGCAAAAGCCCAGCTAAGCCCCCCTAGCTCCACAGGTGCTTCTGATCCACCTTCTATCTAATTCTAATAATTTAGTCTCTTGAATCATTACCAAGTCTTCCATCCCTTTCACAATTCTGTGGGCGGTATGGCTGGCAAGGAATAACAGGACATTTGAACATAAAGCTTCTTCTGAAGCTGAGGTCATCAATATGGCTATAGGGTTTATTAGGAGTTGGTTGTCTATACATACTGTGTTTAAAGATGACATGTCAGATAGTATTTTGTCAAGGATGGCCTTTTTTTTGAGGTCCAATCTGTCAGCTACTTGTACAGATATTCATTGTACAAAGGACCTTTTACTTTAATACAATCGTACTTTAACTTTTCTCAAGAAAAGAAGAAAGCAATCACTACCAAGTTTGGCCTTTCTTTCCTAATGACACTTATTATTCTTCTTTACTTCGCACTTCCTAACCTCTCACATGCCAACTTAGGATCTTCATTGAATGAAACTAAAAGGCCCAAAACATTCCTTTAATTTTAGCAAACCATTTTCCTTTCTCCTACTCTCCTTTTCATAGGCTATTCCACATTTATGTTTTTCAATCTCACTCATATTTCTTTTCCTCTGTTTTCGTCCTTTCCTCAAGTACACTTTTGTTTCCCCTAAATTCTTTTCAACTTTCTTTCCTGCCCTTTCCTCTTGACTTTCTTCTTGTACAACTGGACCAGATCTCTCCAAAACAAGGGAAGTTGTTTGACTGGTATCCCACACTTGAAGATCAAGTTTATTTACCCCAACCCCTTCTAAACTCTTCTCAACAACCAAGGCTGATAAACCTTCTGGTATTAGATTCATTGTTTTTCCCATTTCTTCATCTAGGTCCTCATAATCAGAATTTTTCCCACACCCAATCAAAGTGGCAATTGAGTTGAGAGCATTCTGGGATGGCAGAAAATAGGCTGGACCTGCAACAACAGAGGAGAGACAACAATAGGGTGAGCATCAGAAAAGTGCAGGTTATAAACAGGAAGAGAGCAAGCAGGAGGAAGTAAAGGGGAAGAGACTCCACGCTCCAAATTTTCGTAAGCCTCTCCTTGATCATGCTCTGCCAAGTTCTTTAAATGGATAGCATCCACCGACTGTTCCTCCTATGCTTTCATGCTCCAGACATTGCTGAAACCCAAATCCCAAGTACCGATACCCTGATCTTGTGCCTCTACTAGTTGTGAATTCTGTCTTCTCTAAACCACAAAAGAGACCACCTCGCACACAAAAGCAGGTAATTCAAGGCTAGCTCCCATCTGTTCTAGAGAAACAGTGTTTGAGGATTCTCTGAATAGATATTCTGTTCCAGAGGCTCATCCTCCATCTTATAGGCTTTAGTAGAGTCAACACTACCAATACTAGAAGGCCGATCCACCTCAACACAACCATCTATTTTTTGAATAGATGGTCATTTCATCAGTTTAATGAACAACCCTAGCTGAAACTAATTATTGTTATTTTCTTATTGTAAAAAATTATTAAAAATAGTATATAAAATCTAAGGGAAAATCTATGATACAGGAAAGATAAGGTATCGGAAGAGTTTTGACCAATCAAAATCCACCCATGAATTTTGATAAATAACACCTGATTGGCTACCACGTTTATGATACCAATTGATTGGTCAAAAATTTCAGATATCATATCTTTCCCATATCATAGTCGAACCCAAAATATAAATAATTATTAATTATTTAAAATTTTGAAAATATAAGACAATTGTATAATCTTATGTTTCTATTGTTTAGTTTTTGCTTAACAAATCCCGTGCATCACACGGGTCCCCACTCCCCATTAGTTTCTTATGAAATGAAGACGGAGGCTCCTTAAAAGTAATGAAATACTAATTACATATTTACCCATATTAACAATTCAAGGGTAAAGTTGGAATCAGAAAAATCCACTAACCTGATTGGAGGAATTAGTATGGGCATAATAGGCTACAGGCATTTAATAATGCCTCTATCCACTTAAAAGTAATGGAAGGGGTCTATGCGTCCCTTTATCCCCAAAAGTCAGGGGAGGTTTAATGGCAGGTGGTCAAGGTTGAGGGAGGTTTAAGGCTATTTTAGAAAACCCAGGGGAGGTTGAAGGGATTTATCCTAGTGTCATGCATTTTCCACAATTTTCTTTTGCTATCAAAATTCTGCAAACTTTGTAGCACAATAATTTTTACAAGTAATGCTACACTATTGGGTAGTATCTTTGTTACTTGCCTATGATTGATGATGATCTTTGTTACTTGCCTAAGAGAAAGTCTATGAGACAGCATATATGGAATTGCACATTAAGTTAATGACAAACAGGTATGTTAATCAGGGTCTAATCAGAAATGGTGATGGCCTAAAAACAGAAGACCAAGTTTACCTCAATCTTTCCCTTGCTCTCATTTCAGTTGGCTTCTTTCTATTCTCCTCTGCAAATACAACTGTCAGTTCCCTTCCATGAAGAATCTGTCCATCCATTTGATATTTGGCTTCTGCAGCATCAGCAGGGTCCACATATTGGACAAACCCAAACCCACGTGGTTCACTGCAACATAGACAAGTTTAGTATCACAAAGAATGGTCATATAATCACCAATTACTATGGTGGCAGTATCTGTGCATGTAAAAAAAGTTTGATGGGTGAAATCACCAATGTAACCCTGAGAAATATGGAATGCAAGTACAAGGTACTTTATGCAATTCAAGTAAAAGCAAGCACATGGCTGCTGACCTTGCAAATGTCAGTTTTAAGATGACTTCAAATTCTTCAAGACTTGAACATCTTCAAAATGTATTCAAACCCACCTCTCTTCCAATCTTCACAAACATTAACATCTTCAACAGAACTCTTATTACTTGATTGATGTCTTCAAAACTTTATTTGAACTGTTAAACCTCAACAACTTTAATAAAAAGATCCAACTAGCTAATAAAAGAATAAACAACAATCCTCATCATTACAATAGTAATATAGAATAGGAAACAGGGGCAGGGAGATGGGCACCCCAATTTCATTCAATACAACACATATTTACCAAAACCAAAAAATGAAGGTTTTTAAAGTTTCCTAATGGATGAAATAGGAAACTTCTATAGGAAATAGACTATTTTACCCACATGGAGTAATCTTATGAGGATTGGCCGTGTCATATATCCCACATTCCACATCATCCATACTCCAGCCTTGGATTTTAATCCTATTTGAGAAATAAAAGCACTCTATTTTTCCAATATTTAAATATAGAAAGTTGCAATGAGCTTTAACTAGAACATGTGTCTATGTCTTCTCAGCAGAAACATTTTCCTCAACTCAAGGGCAAGGTAACACAGAGACTCATTTTCAAACCCAAAACCCTGTACAAGCTGAGGTATGGGGCAGATGTAGACTAGGGGAATGAGCATGTGGCCAATCCAGTGGATCCCCTATCTGATAGAAAGTCTGGATCACCCACATAATCTCCCCAGTGATTTAAAAGGCATGCTTGAAGTGCACCTAGGCCCCAGGCGCAGCATTTTCAAAAGACCCTCCTGGTGTGACACTGCCTAGGCGTGCACCTGGTGTGCCTTGCATTTCAACCCAGGCATGTGCTTTGTTTATTTTTTTTGTGCTTTCCATTCTTTTTTGAACCTAGCAGCTGACCCCCCAACCAAGCACCTTCCCCCTATTTTCTAATGTTGTTCATTCATTCATCCTAATAAAATATCTTCTTAAAAGGCAATAAAAATTATAAAATCATTTTTGTGTGTAGAGATTAAGAATTTAAAACCTT
Organism: Nelumbo nucifera; assembly: GCF_055504915.1. Classification (NCBI taxonomy): domain Eukaryota; kingdom Viridiplantae; phylum Streptophyta; class Magnoliopsida; order Proteales; family Nelumbonaceae; genus Nelumbo; species Nelumbo nucifera. Next base: position 37,443,276 of record NC_142650.1, read on the forward strand.
AACAGACTTGTTTGAGATTGTCTGCAATTAGGAAAGAAAAGAGATTGGGGGTTTTACAAGCTTGAAATTTGACTTTATTTTTAAATTTTTACTTCAATATGTTTTACATGCTATGCTTATGTATTTTAATTTTAAATAATAGGTTTTTAAAACATTCATTTTAAAATCTAAGTTTATACTTATAATTAATATTATGTTTAATAATTTATTTTTATTTTTATTTTTTACTTTTTTGCATTTCTGTGTCTTGCTACAAAAACACACACCCATTGCCTTGCCTTGCTCTTTGGGCACAAATTGCCCCTTGCACTTTTAAAACACTGGACCTCCTCACATGGCAGAAGTAGGTGGGGCGGTGTAGGGAAGCTCCCTACTTAACCCAAATAGGAAAACTTTTTACTGTACATATACAAAGATACATAAAAAAAGAAAAAGAAAAAGAAAAAGGAGGTAAGACCAAAATTGACAGCTTCCAAAATACTTCAGTTTATTGTAGCTTAACAAGAATATCTCACCCAGTATAATAATCTCGAGGCAAGTAAACGTCCTTGAGAGGACCAAATTGTCCGAATGGCTTACGTAGGTCTTCTGGCCTGCAGAACAAGTCAGCAACATAAATACAAAGCTAAACAATATAATAAATTTTGCAACCTAATACAAAATGATGTGGTTTATCAAATAGTTAATAATGTTCATGCCTAAAAGGTATCAGGTGGTTGAACTCAAAATGCTTTCTCTGACTAAAACATATAAAATTATAAACATACAAAAATGCAGTATTTCAAAGACACCTCAAAATTAGTGATTCTAGTTGTGCCAAGGCTTGGGACATAAATGCTAAATATTTTTTACCAATAACTGCAAATTCATTAAATAATAAAAAGTATGTGTACAGAGTAAATACAAAGACTGGGAGATGAGATCTCTTATTTCTCCCTGAGCATTATTTTACAAACAACACCCAGAACAAATTATCTCTTCCGGATTCATTAAAAAAAAAAAAAACAAATTTTCTCTTCCAGGGTTGTGAGAGACATGGATGGCAAACTGTTAGCCTTGTTCTCTGGCCCAGTGGGGATTGGGAACTCTCTCAAGGCAGAATTACTTGCTGCCTTACAAGGAGCACGAATTGCTAATGAATTGAATATAACCAATTTGGTGATTGAAGGGGACTCAAAACTGCTGGTGGGTTGGTTAAATGATCCAGATCCTGTAATATGGTGTTACAGGGATGAGATAAAAAAGTTTTTATGGATCACCAAGGATATGACCTTGAGGATAGAATGGGTGAGGAGATCGGCTAATGGGTTAGCTGATAACCTTGCCGACAAGGGGTGAATAGACAATCTTTGTTTTGGGCCCACCTGTAATATTTTTGTAATAGTTAATGTTCTGTTTTTGTTTATAGAGAGGTAGCATCTCATGCCTCTCTAAGAGATGCTTGTAATGCCTATAGCTTCAGAATTAATAAAATATATTCTCATTTATCAAAAAAAAATAAAAAAAAAAACAAATTTTCTCTTCTCTCCCCTTGCATTGCCAACACATCTGAGAAAAGGAGTTTGCACTTCTCTTAGTCCATTGTACTCTCACTTCCATATCTTTGGTCAACCGTTTAAACTTTTTCTTCTCACTGTTGTAATTCCACAGCTTCATTTCTGCACTTTTTAACCACTCCACTACCAGTTTTGAGTCTCCTTCAATAGTTAATTTCCTAATGTTCAACAGTTTTACCTTTTGTACTCCTATCATAGGGATTTGGATTTACCGTTTAGCAAATTTTAACCCCTATAACAAGATAACCATTTCTATCATCAGTGCATCACCGTGCTCCAGTGGTCCTGAATAAAAAGCCACCACTCTACCACTCTTCCTTCTGAATTCCTGAAGACCCCCTACCCAAATCAATCTCATATTGCCTATGAAAGCTTTCATCAAAGTTGAGCTTTAGGGAGTTACATGCCAGGGGTTTCCATACCATAACTTGTCTTTCCTTTTCTTGAGCCAAGAGTGCCACCTCTTTCCAAGTACTCAAAATATTATTCAGAGAGAAATTTTGGAAAGCCTCCATAGTTTTCACCAAGTGTGCAGCCTTTATTTTAATTAAGCCAATAATTTCCTCCTCGGTCCTGCTCTTATCGTTAAAAAATCTTCCATTCCTTTCTTCCCAAATGGTCCAAACTGCAGCTGCCCTCGCTGCTTTCCAAAGTAATCTTCTTCTTTTCTTTGGTTGTCTCAGGAAATTAGGATCAAAGAGGCCCACCACATCTTGAGGAGGTCCACTTGCACCCAAATACAAAGCACAAAGGAACTGAATATAAATATATGGCCAATAGTCTCACCATTGTCCTTGTAAAAGAAACACATATGGGGGGAAAGGCTTTTATTCAGCCTTCTTTTCTGCAGCACATCACAAGTTTTAGTCTTTCCCAGAAAGCAGTGTTTTAAAAGCGCAAGGCGCAAAAAAAATGCAAGGGCCAATTTGCGCCTGAGGCGCAAGGCACAAGGCGAGGTGCGTGCCTTTTTAAGAAAGGCACAAAATTACCAAAAAAGAAAAGCTAAAAAATCAAAGAAAAAGTCAGAAAATTCCAAAAAAAATGCCAAAAATTTAAAAAAAAATGCAAAAATATTAAAAAATAATAAACATAAAGTTAATAAAAATATAAACTTAAATTTTAAAATAAATTATTTAAAAAACCTATTATCTAAAATTAAAATACATAAACATAACATGTAAAGTGTATTCAAATGAAAACTTAAAAATAAAAGAAAACATATAAAGCATTTTCAAGCATGTAAAACCCACAATCTCTTTTTTTCCTTAATTGCATTGCTTCAAGTAGTTAATGTGATGTAAAACATATTGCATTCTTGATTCTATGAGTCGCCTCTATAGCACGCCCATCAAGGCAAGCCCGAACAAGTCTATGTTAGGGTCTGAAATTCTTATTTCTCACATAAAAAATAATGATTTTACAACTTTCATTGCCTTTTAAGAAGATATTTTATTGCAATGAATAAATGAATAACATAAGCAATTAGGGGGTTCTCGGACTGGGCTGAGGCGCAAAATAAGGGGTTCTCGGACTGGACTGGGCTGTTAGACTTAAAAAACAGCAAAGAGCGCAAAATTTTAAAAAGGTGCATGCCTAGGCTGAGGCACAAGGCGCATCGAGCGCACACCTAGGCACACCAGGCGCGCGCCTTTTGAAAGAGGTGCGCTTAGGACCTGGGCGAGGCGCATACCCCAAAATGCACCTCGCCTGTGCGCCTAGGCGTGCCTGAGGCGCGCCTTTTAAATCACTGCCAGAAAGACCTCCCGACAAAGGGCCTGAACTTGAGGAGAAATAGACTTGCTCGAAATTTCTTTCACCAAGAAATTAACCCCAGGGATTGGGCTGTATTAAGAAATTGAAGAAGGAAGCACAAGTGAAAGAACCAAATGAGGAGATTGACCACACCCTAGTGTCCTCCAAAGATAGGTCCAAAAAAACTGACTCCAACATAGCCAACAGAAGGATGCAAGATTCGCATTCCAAGTCCCTAAGACCTCTTCTAAATCCAAAGTCTCAACTTATGTCCAAGTCAAAGAAAACTACAAACTTTGAGATGGATTCAGATTTGTAGTTGGAGAGTGCATAGAGCAAAGGAAACTAGAGTTTTAAAGAAATATCACCCAACCAGAGAACCTCCCAAAACAATACTCTTGGCCCATTCCTCACATCATAACTAATAAGGTTAAGAAAGAAGGATATACCTTGTTAATTGCTTTCCAATGAGAGAATAAGGTTGCAACTGAAGCTACCTTTGCATCCCAACAATTGTTCAACTGTCCATGTATGTTTCTAATAACCCTGTGCCAGAGTCTTTCTCTTTCTTTCTAAAAAGAATCTCCATAGCCATCTCCCCAAAAAGAGTTAGATTCTTCTGAACCAAGTTCCCTAACCCTAGCTCCCCTTCTCTTTAGGCCTGCTAACTTGTTCCCATTTCACTAAGTGGTCTCTCTTCTCTTCCCTTGGTTCCTATAAGAAATCCCTCATAATCTTTTCTAGCTGCCCAGCAATTTTAACAAGGATGTAGTAGAAAGAAAATAAACTAGGAGATTTTCCATAGTGGCCTTGATCAAGGCTCTTCTTCCTCCCATTGAAATATAATTTCTTTTCCGGGCTGCCAGATTCTTGGCAAATCTCTCCTTTGCATTGTTGATCGTTGAAACATCAAGAGAGTAGCCTTTGAAATCTAGAATCTCACGCCTATGGTTCCTGGCCAATGCACCAATAGTACACATACCATTGCTACGACGAGAAGCATCAAAGTTAATTTTAATCGACCCAACTTCACGAGGGATCCACTTAATGTTCTTCCAATTCTTTATTCCAATTATTGAAATTGGGTCGTTTCTCAACTCTATGAATTCCTTGAAAGCCAAAGCCGCTCTATCAATAATCATTTGGAGGGGCACTAAAGTACCAGCAAAGATTTTATTATTTCTATTCTTCCAAATCTGCCATAAAATAAGAGCACATCTCTCTTTCATATTTGTATTGTTTTTAATGTCCTCATATGAATTTTAACCCACCATTCTGATTGGTTGTTAATAAATTCCACGAGGCTAAGAATGTTGTTATCCACTACCGACCACACTTGTCTAACAAAATCACAACTCTGAAAGATATGATCAAGATCCTCTTCCTCACCACAAAAACAACACCCCCCCCCAATCAATATTAAGACCCCTATTTCTTAGGAAACCCTTTGTAGGAAGTCTACCTTTGAGAAACAAACATAGAAAAACTTTAATTTTCAGTTGGCATTTAATGTTCCACACCATTGTTCCCCAATTGAAGTTTTCATTTCCATTTTGAAATATGTTACATTTGAATTTGTAAGTCAACTTTATAGAAAATTTTCCGTCTGGAGTCATTTTCCAAATAATAATATCCTCTTTTTCATCAGTGATTATAAAAATTGGTTTAATTTTTTCCCAAACACCTTGCAGCACCAGGGACTTAATTTTGTTTTCCATCCAAATCTTTCTTTCTTGGTCAATTACCTCCCCAACATTCATATTTTCTGATTCTTGAAAAGAGGCTTCAGAGCAATCCGCAAGGGAATCATTCCCAACCCATCTATCTTTCCAAAAACTAATGGACTTACCATTTCCTATGACCCAGCCAAGACCTTTTACCAACAGATCTCTCGAAGCAAGGATCCCTCTCCATGCCCACGAGACATCCTTTTTACACCTAACATTAAGGAATTCCTCTCTTCTAAGGTATTTTCCCTTAACAACCTTAACCCATAAGTTATTTTTCTCATTAAGAATTTTCCATCCTAACTTTGCTAAATTGGCCTCATTAACCCATCTAAAACTTGAGAGGCCAAGACCACCCCAATTCTTTGGACAACAGGCATTAGGCCAACTCAGAAGGTGAAGAGGTTTTCTGCCACTAGAGTTTGTCCACAAAAAAAAAAATATATATATATATATATATATATATATATATATATATATATATATATTTGCGCTTTATCAATATCTTCAATGATACTTTTAGGGAGCCTAAAGGATCTCATGATGAAATGGGGTATTGTGCTTATAGTTGCCTTTTCCTGCCATAGAAAGAGAATTCCTTTTCCAACTAACCAATTTTTTCTCCTCTTTTCCTTGATAAAGTTAAAGGAGCTGTTTGTAACTCTAGAATTAATCAAAGGTGCCCATAGGGAGAAATTTGTGGATGTTTCTATTGGAATTTTAAGAATTCTTGCTATAATATTTCTGGAATCTTTTTGGCACTTTTTTTGAAAAAAGAATGGAAGATTTCTTAAAATTTGAAAGTTGTCCAAAAGCACCTGCAAAGTTTTCCAGTATTTCTTTAATCTTAAGGCAGGCAGGAATTGAAGGCTTTGTGAAAATAAGGCAGTCATCTACAAATTGTAGAATAGGAATTTTTGGACTTTCTCTTGCAGCCTTGCACCCAATGGAACTTTCCGGCATAGAAGCTTCCTTCTCAAGTTTTTTGGAGAGAGCCTCTACACATTAAACAAATAAATAGGAGAAGAGAGGGTCCCCTGTCTTAAACCTTTGGATGGGTGGAATTCCCTAGTTGGAGACCCATTAACCAAAATTTGGAAAGACACAGTCATAACACATTCCATCACCCAGCCTATCCATTTTTCATGAAAACCAAATTTCCTAAGGACTTTATCAATGAAGTCCCATTCCAATCTATCATAGGCTTTTTTCATGTCAATTTTACAAGTCACCATCCCTTTTTTTCCTTTCATTTTTCTCATAGTATGCATCATTTCATGTGCAATCAGGATATTATCATTAATTTGCCGGTTTGGGAAAATGGCACTTTGATATGGAGATATTAAGTCCTACAAGAAAGGCTTTATTCTATTTACCAGAATTTTTGTAATAACTTTGTAAATGATATTACACAAACTTATGGGTCAGAAGTTGTTAACAATTTTAGGGTTTTCTATTTTTGGAATAAGGGCAATAAAAGCTTTTAGGATGGGGCACAATTTCCCAAAATGAAAGCAAGCTTTAACTAGCTCAAAAAAAGAATCCTTAATAATGTCCCAAAATTTTTTTAAAAATTGAGATTTTAGGCCATCCAGGCCAGGGGCTTTGAGATCTCCGACAAACTGAAGGGCCTTGAAGATCTCAACATCAAAAACTTCCTCAATTAAAAGGCCATTTTGATCATTTGTGATACAAACATCCATGTCATTAATAAAATCATTAATCCCACCGGTTCCTTCTTATTGGAATCTTTTCCTAAATTCCACAAAGAAGTGGTTTGCTATACTCACTTGATCCTCCAACCTTTCCCCCATCTCATTTTTAATGAAAGTAATTTTGTTTCCAGTCCTTCTTATGGTGTCAATGAAAAAATCTGTTATTTCTATCACCTAGATTAACCCAATTAATTCTCAATTTTTGAGCCCAATAAATTTCCTCCTTTAATAACACCTTATTAAGCTATTTTTGGAGGGTCATTTCGAGATTGATTTCGTCTTTATTCGTATTGTTTTCTGCCAACTCCTTTCAGACCTTCTCAAGAGACTCCATGATCTCTCTTTTCTTATTAAAGATATTTCCAAAATGGGTTTTGTTCCAATATTTTATTTTATCACCCAAGTTGTTTCTTTTTTTTAATAAATTTCACTGCCTTTGAGCCATTTGTTTCAATCTGCCATGCTTGGTTAACTACTTCCTTGAGGGATGGGTCAAGGCACCACATTGCTTCGAATCTAAAAGGTTTCGGCCCATTACTTTGGTGCAACTCAGTAAAAAGAACCAAAGGGGTATGGTCAGAACTCAAAAAAGGCAAATTTTGAAGATTGCATTTGGGAACCTTTCTCTCCACTCTTCATTTACTAAGGCCCAATCTAGGCATTCTCGTGTATTCTTATTTCTCCAAGTAAAATGATTACCCTTCATCTCAAGATCCATTAACCCACAGTCACTAATAAAGCCATTGAAATCCCTTATATGTCTAAGGGAAGCCTCCCTTCCCCCTTTTTTGTCTTCTCTTGACCGAAAATTGTTGAAGTCACCTAGGACGAGCCAAGGTCCCCTAGTATTATTTGCAATTTCTCTAACCCAATTCCATACCACTTTTGATTAGTTTTACAAGGAGGCGCATAAATGAAGGTACAAAACCAACTAGCATTTGAGCTCTTTTCTTTGATGCAAACATGAACTAATCTTTCATTAGAATAGAAGATTTGAAGGTTACAGAAGTTTTTTCTCCAATAAATCCACAACCCCCTAAAAAACCAACTGAATCAACGATAAAATGATTTTCAAAATTAAGAGGTTCAACAATCTTCTTTGCTCTTTCAGGCATAACTCTAGTTTCCATAAGAAAGCAAATTCCTAAATTATAAGGCCTATTAAGATCCAAAATCTGACGCCGGAGGCAAGCCCTGCCCATGCCCCTCAAATTCTAGCTAAGAATCTGCATGGTTAACCATTTCAAAACTTGGACCCATGTCCCCTTCAATCTTGGCGATTCCAACATTAATCTCATTAATGTTCATTGAGTCTTCCACGTTCTGTTTGTTCTCCTCTGTCATCTCTTCATCTTCACTTTCGTCATCCTCTTTGTTTCCTTCCTCGTTCTCTCTATCCTCTTTAACAAGGAAAGACTCAACCTCATGATTCGCTTCAAAACTCTGTAGACCAAAGAAGTTAGTATCTTCTGGATCATTATGCACAAACATACCTTGGAAATTACCGTTGGTATTCCAGTTATTTTGTTTTGGATCCAGAAATTTGTTTTTCTGAATGCACTTTGTCTACACCATATGGATTGGTAGGCTTTTGGATGGCGCAATCATTGCATGGCTGGCATTGATAAATCTTGTTTTGGGAGCCTTTTTAGCCAACCCAACTCTTACCAATTTGGCTTGAGTCCACTAATCTTTCCTTGTGTTCCATGTTTGTTCCTTTCTTCTAGCCAAAAACCTCCTATTTAGCTGCCTTGTTTCTTCGTTCAATTTCAAGAAATTTGTCTTCCTTTTATTTTGAACCAATGTCCACCCGTCATCATGTTTATTACCCTTAATTTTTGAGCACTCAAAATACTTTTGACCTCTCCATCCACAATTGATGCAAAGGTCAAAAAAAATTTCATAGAAAACTTTCAAATGGCTCTTGGTCTCCCCCCATTGGGTAATGGGAATCCTAAGTATGAAAGGTGCATTTAGATCAACTCAGACTTAGACTCCCGGTACATAGTTTTTTTTTTCATTTTTTCTGTGTCATCATCAAGTTTCACTACCAGACCTACCTCTTTCAGAATAATTTCAAGGTCCTCCTTATTCCAACACTCCAGAGGTAACCCCAGAAGTCTAAACCATATATTTGTTGTTTCTAGCTTTGCCTTGAATGGGTTAAACCCCGACTTCCAAGGGACAAGGACCAAGTATTTACCTTTTATCAGCCAGGGCCCCTCCTTGATCACTTTCTTGTAATTTTCTTGTAAAGAGAAGGAAATTAAGAAAAAACCATTACCTAGTTTCCAAATATCTGTCTTTAACTCCAGCTTCCATTCCTTGGCTTTCTCTGTGATCACATTAAGGGGTTCTCCCTTCCCCAATATTTTTGCAAACAGGCTATTCGACAACCTATCATCAATTTTGGAATTTGCCTTCAATTCATCTAGATTTACAGCACAGGCAATGTTTGAGTATTGTCTGTCAGTACTTCCTCTCGCCTATCAATATAGAAGTATAGACTGAACTCCAGTTCCCAAAAGCCATTTGAGTCATTGAGTAGCAATTTGTACTTCTATATTTGAGAACTTCTATTTGGGTTGGCCGCCCCTTTAAGTTCTCATTACTTAAACAATGATCACCCTCTCTTTGATGCATACCTGTATCATTAATTCTTTTACCCTTGCGCGCATGCACGTAACCGAGAGGAGCTTCTCGATAGTTGGTTTTCCTAATTTTTTGGTAAGAGTTAACATGTTGGTTTCCCATGTCAAGATCCCTTTGATTCTTTTCGAACTTAATATCTCCAGTTCTTTGAACTGGTTTCCCCCCACTATCATTTATTGACATTCTGAGCAGGTCTCTCCACTTCGAGAAAGAGAAGGCAAAGAGCCATTACTAGAGCTGGGGTATTTGTATTCAATTTCCTTCATGCCGAGATCTTGAGCATCGGGTTCAATCTCAACACATATTGGGACATGCAAATAGATATTATTTGATATACCCATCACCCTTACCCTTGCATGGGAAAATATGGTTTTCTTTGAATCGGCGTTCAAGTCTGATTTTTTTTTCTTTTTCTAATTGGGGACAATGACTCACTTGGGGAGCCAAAACTGAAGGGTTGGGAGATCCATTATATGGATGGCCGAACCATGCATGGTGGTTAGGCGAAATTTCAAACATTTTCTTTCTCCCATCCGGGAATCATATTCCTTGTTTTAGAAAAACTACATTTTTCAAGGTTCGTTCTTGAAACAAACCGAACCAGATTTATAACCGAAAATAATGTAGGATTATACCTGATATGGAATCCACAAATGTAGCTCTCAACGTAGGTGTTCACGCCCAAAGAGGTCACCAAATCCCACTTCCACTGAAGATGACACAGCTTAGGATGAAGCAGAATTAGCAAAACAACTCTTCAGCAAGAATTACAATCCTTCAACAAGGATCACGCAGGGGATGCGAGCACAACTTCATATCTGATTTTTCTAGCAAATATCAGAATCAAGAACTATTCTTAATCAATCCAAGAATATGGAGATCGAACTGGGTAGGGCGGCAAGAACAAAGAGAAGAACTAGATTTAGCAAAAGCCTCTAACAGAAGGATATCGCCCTCTATTTGTAATCTTTATGGATCAGCTTCCTAATCCTATTAGGAAAGGGTTCTTTGATCCAAATCTTTATTTGGATATGAACTCTTAAGTGGATAAGACTTATCTTATCCTCTTGCTAATCCATATCTAAATCTAATATCAAATTCGCCCATATTTAATTAATAAGATTAGCCTACGTCGAATTGGGCTTTAGGCCCATTAAGTTATCAGGTTCACTTCCCTTTTAATTTGCTGGCTAGCTTGGCTCTCTTTGTATGGCGTGGGACCCTAACATTGATCTCCACAAAAACCATATGGGTTCAGCGTAGCCTTTGTTACAAGGCCTGGCCGAATTCACTGTTGTATACAGTGAACCCCTGAGCCCATCAGTATAGGCTCTTAACAGGCCCAACATTTACACTAAATGGTCCTTGAGTCCAACCACCTTATGAAGGCCCAAGGACTATGAACCTAAGTGAGATTAACCCATCAGGTAAAAACCATAAATGGTCTTACACTTAACCTCTCAGCCCATAATGATCAAACACTACCCGACAAGAGAAGACATCTCCCTCAACTGCAAGGTACAGTGTTGCACTCTCGACTCAGGATGGATCCCAGGAATTAAAACATTTTGCAAACTTTTTCATAAAACATAATATATGTATATCTATATATAAATAAATTTTGCAAAACAAAACTCAAACACGTTTGAAATCAACTACCGACAATTTAGGCTTCCATCAGAAAGTGTTATTCCCGATCGTTCACTTTGTTCGACAAAGGGGATAATTCTGTCACTATGATCACCCACTCAAGTGAATTTTCAGACTGCCCCAACATACCTAGGTTTTGACCCCCGCTAAGGATCTCACTAATTGGCATATCAAAGATAACCCAATCCAACACCTAGTGTAGTACCATAATCAAGTCTAAGGGTTAGGTGTAACTTTCCAGTTTTGCCCATCTGTCTCCAAAGTCCAGGGCATAACTGAAAAATGGTCTAGTTCAGAGTTTCAATCAAACCCACACTACATGTGTTTCAAGTCTCACCCTAGCAGTTGAAACAAGCCAACTTATTGCCAAGCAACCCATTGCTCTTAAGCCCATGCAAGCATGTGCCTACCACTGGGTGGGGGGGTCAAGACTCACCCTTTCATAAGAAAGGACATTCGGCAAGCTTTCATTACTACCCACTTCATTAGGCTGATCCCTTCATATTATTTGAACAACCATTTTAAGCTTTATGTTAATCCTTTCACACCATGGTGAAAAACTGTGGTTGTTCTTAATCTGGTCCCATAACAGTATTTGTCCATTCTTTACGCTCAAAAAATTGAGTCCAAACTAAGCAACTCCCTCAGTTAAAAATCTCATCATCTTTCATTGAATGGACTTTGCCAATAGGACATTTCTTGACCATATTGTCGTTTCCCATCTCACAAACATGGGGGAAATTAGACAAGGAAGAGTTTCCCTTGAACTGAAAGCAAATGCTACCTGCATTGTTCAGTCTAGGATCACAATGTCGCTTTTGTGATTCCTTGTCAGTTTCATACCCATTTTTTCACAAGTATCATTTAACTATTTAAGGGAAGCTCTTCTTAGATCTCTGTAATTTGCACTTGTCTGATCTACGATGGCTTTCCATCATCTTGGTTTCACAGGACTTGGTATCCTGGTTGTGAAGAGGGAATTCACCATTCTTTTTGATGGGTTTAGCCCTAGACTCCTTAGACTAGAAAGCATTGCATTGATCCTTGATGCATTTTTGGATATGCAATTTGTGTTTCCTTTTGTTACCTTTAATTCCCATGATCCAACCTGCATAAAGAATTGTGAGAAAACACTTGATATGAAACCGATAAAAAACTGAAAGGAGAAGACAGCAAGAGGAGAAGGGTGACAATCTAAAACTGGAGAAAGATTCAAAACAAACTACTAAAGCCTGCAAAAGAGAAAATTACTAAGAGAAAACCAGAAAACAACCGGCTAAAAAACTGCAACAAAGAAACTACTAAGAGAAAACCAGAGAACGAAACAAAGGATACCAAAACAGGTTCAGAGCTACTTCCCCTTTTTTTTCCTCCTCCATTCTGCGTACATGAGTTATTCGTGGACAAAAATGGTGAACAAAACCACACCATTGTACATTGTTAATCAAAATCTTACACTGAAGTTACACTTCCACCACCACCACCACCCTAAAATAAAAGGAAAAGAGAGATAGACCTTAGAATGTGGTTACAGGGTCCATCTAATCAGTTCTTGATACCTAGTTTTTTCCATTAACTGTATAATAGGTCTTACCCAAGCACTGTAATGTGGAATTCTCATACTGGCAACAGGCTGCTTTTTAAGTATTTAGCTAAGGACAAGTTGACCATCAAGGAAGGCGATGTAGATGACAACTGAATTTTACGTTCCCTGAACAAAGAGGCAGTTAGCCACTCACTTATTGATTGTCATTATCCCGATGTTTAGACCCACGTTTTGTGATTGTTGGGCATAACTTGCTTATTTTCTTCTGCAATCTTGGGATTGCTCCAAAATTGGAAAACAAAGAAGTTCAGAAAGTGAGGAAAATGACCTTAGAAACAATTCCCTTTGCAATCCTTTGTAACGTTCGGAACAATCTTTAATGTTAAATAAAACCAAAGAATACTTGGTTATGAGTAAACCTAGGAGTGCCCATCTCCTGGATTTCTATCCAGAAAGATTTCAGGGAAGTTCACCTCTCCATCTTCAAGCTCTCATAGCATCTTTTCTGCACAGAATCAACTGTTGATGATGTTGTATAGCTTCCATTGTGACTACAGAGACCCACTTTCGTACAATCTTACTTTTCTGAATTCAGTATACCACATTGCTTTGACTTCTCAAAAAAAAAAAAAAAAAAAAAACTTTTAACAACATGAAAGGATGAAAATTTTGTGTGAAACTGTTCCACTATAACTATTGCGTTCACAACAACATGAAGGGAGAAGCCAAATCAGAACAAAAGAAAATTGTTGTAATATCCAAACCTCTTTGAAAATTACACAAAAAGGGAGCAGTTATGTTAAGATAAAACAAACCTGCAATCATGGCGAAGGTTGCGAACTAAAAGACTAGTAGGAAGGTCTCTACCACGACCACTATAGCGACCCCTAGGGCTACGGCTCCGACCTCTTCTTCCATAACCCCTTGGTGGCGATGGACTGTAACTATAGCTTCTACCCCTCATTGGCAATTCTATAGAAGAATCCAATCTGCATTAACACAAAGAAAGCTTAGGTCAAACCAAAAGACCATTTTGTATTGTTCTTTTGATATTAATAGCCCATAATTAGTTTAGGACAAAGTTTTAAAAGGCTAAGACAGAGATGAGGAAGCTAGGCCTAAAAAGGCAAGTACAAACCTCCAGACTAAGAAAACACACGACTCAAAAGTTTTTTGAAAAAAAATAGCAGATAAAATTCATAAATCATAAAATAATATTGATAAGAAGCGCTTTCTTACAAAACTGCCCAGAACATTCTCTCCCTCATAGTCCCTCATAGCCCCTAGTTAATGTACACTTCAAGAACAATTTGACTCTAAGAAAATGACCATGTGGATCGTTTCATGGTTATCAAGGCTGAAGGCACTAAGTTGAGGCCGGATGATAGCTGAACACTTTGTTGCCAGGGCAATAATTTTTAATATAAGAAATCTTGGTGAGTGTAATTTATATCCCTTTTTATGAATTAGTTTGTTTTACTAATTGATGTAACAACTAGAAAACATTAAAAGTAGTTTACTATGAGTGAACCAAACATTTGAAGTAGAAATAGAAAGCAACGTTGTATGGCCTATGAAAAACTTGGGGATAAATTTTTATTCTACTAACGTGAGAGGGAGATACTAAGAGAACGTCTATGTGCATGCTATAAATCAAGTAATATGAAAAAACAAACATATGAAAAGCCAAAGAGATTATCCAGGTCAAGTTAGAAAAATAGGTTGGAGCAATTACAATGGAATTAAAATACAAAAAACAAAAAGGGCAAAGCTCATTTTATGGATCTCTAAGTTGAAATTTGATATTTTATGATGCACTTTTACACCCTTTACCCTATGTAGACTGGAATCCATTACAAAAAATAAGAATTTGTCGAGTACCGCAAGAGATCAATGAAGAAATTTCTTAGGGGTTTCACCAGGTGAAACAACTTAAGTTCTTAGCATTCTTTGCCTAAAAGAAATGAATGGAAAGACTGCTACACCATGAGATGTTATGTTGTTAAGGCACTCCATTGGTAAGGGAATCCACATATTTTAAGTAACAAAGATGAACATGCATGTAGTCCTTCATTTTATGAATCTATGGCCACTTCTTTGAATAAAAGCCTTGTATATTCCATAGGTCTTAAAAAATAAAACTAGCAGATATAAAGATCAATGGTTGACATGAAAACCAACTTAAAGTTCAATAGTAACATCTCAGGCTGACATGCATGAGAAAGCAGGTTTGAGTCTGAGAACATCCAGTTTGTGCAAAAAACTGCCAAAGGCTAGCTCTGTATCTAGTTCACCCCTCTGAAGGCCCTAGATAGCAAGAGCACATCTGCTGCAATCATGGTAACAGCACCCCCTTGCAACCCACTAATGAGACACAGATACACCAACAATGGAAATAAAAAAGAAGTTTACATGATGTTTTGAATTAATTTCCATTATTGGCATGCTCATGTTTCATTGGAGAAAACAATTAGTAGTTGGCTATTAGAGCTACAATTGATTGCAAAATTACAAACACATGTATACATATGTAGAAGGGTTAGACCATTGGAGGGAAAGGAATAGTGGTCTTTATCCACAACATTTCAATTTTATCTGCTGAGAAGTATTACTAAATGTAACATTTAGAATTTAAATGCATTGTAATTTAGTGTGAATTATCAAAAAAAAGACATCTGAAGTTATACTTTTTTCACAACTAAGTGTATGTTTCCTGTAGTTGGCGATGAAAAGGAAGTAACATTTTACATTTTGATCTTTCATTTGTCACAATGATCAAAGTGGTTTATTAGTATAAGCATGTCAGAATGCCCATAAAAAGTTGTACAAGTATGTCGAAACTCAGAACGTAATGTTCATCCGGCTATTTCATCTTTCTAGTAAATTGGCTGATCTTGGAATCCATCTGAACATAATGTTCAACCGGGGAGCTAACAACCTTGTCTTCTTACCTCCTTCCTTCATGTAGCATTCTAGAGCCCAATAATTGACAATGCTTGACAGATGCAGCATACATACAAAACCTTCCTAACAAACAAAATCAACCCATCTAAGTGGATATTAATGCTTTATAATTATAGAATGTAAAGACTAGCATGGAACCACCTGCCCAAGAGTCTTAATTTCCCTCTCTCTTTTTCTTTAATAATAAAAAAAAAAACTAAAAAGAAAAAACCGGTATGGAAGTTTAATCAAGAATTAACCATTCACCACCAATATTTTCGTTATTTTACTATTTGCTGGTTCAGCTTGTATCCATGCAAAAATGTCCTTGACTACGAACAGAACATACAAGAAAGAACAGTATTGATCTAATAGTCTAAACAGTGAACCAGCTCTTTAAAAGCTCTAATCGAAACTAAAAACTTTTTTAAAAAGTAACAGGGAAGAGAAAGCTTGTTATACGAACAAAACAAAATAACAATGGAAGAACACTGCCAGCCCCCATCTTGTTCACTGTAACAGAAATAAATAATTAGGCAAAAGAAATCGAGCAGATATCAAGATTAAAGAGTGTTGCGAAGAAGACCCTAATTTAGAAAAAAATCCATGAATCTCTTCATGAACAACAAGCTTCTATAGCAATAACCAAATCATATAAAGCAATCTAAAGAATCAAGCAATGAAAACATCTATTAATTCATGGTTTAACGCTGATCAAATCGATAACTAACTCGAAATAAAATCAAAAACAAAGAAAGAGAGATTGAAGGAGAGGTCAGTTTAGCAAGAAATACCTCAAATAAACGAATCTTCCTTATGGAACGCCTTCTCTATTCGTTCTCTGGTCAGCAGAGTACTCTTTTCCCCTTCTCGAGCGCGATCCTTCAATTCGAGAAGATTCCTAAACCCACAAAAGTGAATGCTTTCGATAGTGGATAGAGCAGTTTGCACGCTTGGGAGTTAGGGCTGCAACTTAGGCCGAAGCCGGCCCGACCCAATCCGAGCTCTCGAGTTGGGCCCAAAATCAAAATACTGTACGCCCCATACCCGCGTCTCACCGAAATCACACTTTCTTTTAATCATTTAGGCGCGTTCTACAAAATTTAATGTTTTTGTTTTCATTTGTTTTTGGAATTGTCACATTAGAAAAATAAAAATAAAAATATGTTTTTGAATTCTAATTTTGTTTTAAAAAAAGAAAAATGAGTTGGTTTTGTTTCAAGAAAATAATATCAATAAAATATCGGTTTTCAAACAAAAACAATTTTTTAGTATAGAAATCATATGATCCGTAAAACACGGAGTTAAATAATTAGATGGAAACATGTTTTTGAAACAAGGTTCAAGAAAATGTTTTCGGTTCTAGTTTTGAAACAGAAAACAAATACACAACCCATAACATGTTTTTGTGTTTTTGTGTTGAGAAACAATATGTTTTCAAAACATATGGTTTTAATTTGTTTTTAGAACCGACAACAAAAAAAACAATTCATGTTGTAAAACACCCCTTCTGTATTTCCATCTAAATATGGCAACATGACCATATAAGCAAAGTGGAAAATGTTTAAGCAAATGAGCCCATGCTTTCTTATTTTGAAAGCACTCCTAAAACTTCATAACAAGCTTGTAGAAAGAAATAAGGTCTGATTTTTAGATTTATTAAAAAGATGTTTGGCTTCAATAGAATGAAGAAGAGAGAACAATGACACTTCAAGTTTTTCGTTAGCAATGGTGTGTCTTCCTTCTTCAAATAAACAATAAATTTCATTGAAGAGAGTTGTTGACCACATTTTACTATGAATAAGAATGACATTTCTATTTTTGTTTTTTCGTAATTGTCATTTTTCACTTCCATTTAATAGAATGTTGATTAAGTAAATTAGGCTCAAATTGGAAAGGGTACAAAACAAAAACTTATATATTGTATTGCAAACCTTATGTTTGCACTACATATATTTGTATTTATACTATTTCCAAACTGAACCTTAGTTGCAAATTATAGAGGTGTTTTAGTAAAATTCAAACTATAGAGTAGGTTTTAGTAAATCCAAGAAACTACAAGAGGTGATTTAGTAAACGACCTTTTTCCCTTTTAGAGAATGAAGTTTCTAATAATTGCAAAACCTTCCCCTAATTTTTACTAATAACAATCAGCTCCCTGGAGTTTATGACACTATTGCAAGTACACTCCTTTTATTAGAATCCATTAATTGTAAGGATAAAATAACCATAATACCCTCCATTTATATTATTAGAACCATTATGGGTTCAATATAGATTTTTGGCTTTCACAACTCCCAAATTTTGTGAAAAGGCCAATTTCAACTCTAAAAAATATAAAAGACCATTTTTGCCCCATACTTTGATGAAAAGGCCATTTCTAGGCAAAAACAAACGACATTTGAAACAACCACCACAGATCCATTAGAAATTGAATAAAATAATAAAAACATACTTATGTGGCACTACTTAAAGTTTGAAAAGGCCACTTTAAACCCTAAAGTTAATTAATTAAATTACTTAAAGGTCTATGATGATATAAGATTAATTAAGTAACTAAATACATTACACTAATTAAGATAATAAAGCAAATTAAGCAATTAAGTGAGTAAATTAAATTAATTAATGAAATGGAATTAGTTAATTAATTAAATAACGATAATTGGTCTAAATAAAGTAAATTAAGCCAATTAAGCAAGGTTTTTAAAACCAACCCAAAATGGCATTAACATTGTAGTGGTTAAGGATGACAATGGGGTGGGTTCGGAGAGGGTTTTACCCACCTCCTTAAACCTCTTAATCCATACCCGCCCCAAAACCCCATAGCAGGTTGGGTTTTGAGAATTCAAACACTCCCTGTATATGAAAATGCAAAACCCTCCCCAACCCTACCCTCCCTACATTCAAGGGTAAGGGTGGGTTGAATTTAGAACCTTCATCTAATTTCCTATTATTTATTGTCATATATAAGTAATGAATAAGTAAAATAACACAAATAAACAACAAAATTTCCTATTATTTGATTAAGGCGTGTAAGAAACACATAAACTATCAATTATCCTTCATGTAACATTTAAAATATTATTAAATTTAAAACCTAGTACATAAAGTTTATATGCTTTCCAACAATACGTCAATCGGGTTTAGTCTAATACCGTACCCTACTCATACTCATACGGGTTGTAGAATCCCAAAACCCATTCCTCAAGCAAAAAAAAACCCACCCTATCGAGGAGGGTTGGGGCAGGTACCCAACGAGTAGGGTAGAAATTGCCATCCCTAGTAGTGGTTCAACCATCTAGGTCAATGGTTTGTTAACCAAGTCTTTCTTTCTTTGAAAAATTTTTGTCCAAGTATAAAATTGAACTATACAATTGACCGGTTCTTGGATTAAATGGTTCAACTATCTAGGTCAAATGGAATTAGACAATTCGCTTAATGCATGGTTTTAACATCATCATTGACCCACGCAATCGAATCGTTTTACCCACAAACTAGTCATTTGTCTAGTTCCATTTTATACTTGGCTCTATTTTTTTCAAAAAAAGAAAAAAAAACACTGACTTGGTCAACAAACTATTGACCTAGATGGTTGAACCGCTAAATTCTTTGGGTCATTTTTTATTTTAATTATATTTTATTTTTTATTGTTCAAAATGTCATGGATTGATCTGTTCAAATCAGATGATCAAACCATTAACCCATAAACCAGTGACCAAAGTGATTCCATTTCGGGGTCAATTTTAAAAACATTACTTAATTGGCTTAATTTACTTATTTAGATTGATTAGCTTGGTTTATTTAATTCAATTAATTAACTTTGTTTCCATAGTTTATTTAATTGCTTAATTATCTTAATTAGTGTAACATATTTAATTTACTTAATGAATTTTATACCATCATAGACCCTAAAGTAATTAATTAACTTTAGGGTCTAAAACGGCCTTTTCTAACTTTAGCAATATCATATAAGCATGTTTTTATTATTTTATTCACTGCCTAATGGATCCATCAACATCGTTTCAAATGTCATTTTTTTTTTCTTACAAATGGCCTCTTCGTCAAAATTTGAGGTCAAAATGGCTTTTTTATATTTTTAGGGTGAAAATTAGCCTTTTTTTCACAAAGTTCAGGAGCGTTCAAAACCAAAAATCCGGTTCAATATTTATGGGCTCACCCATTCGAAAATACATTTGGTGACAGAGGAAACTATTGGCTCCAATTAACTCCACAAGTTATTTTATTCCTGCATGATATCTTTGCTTACATCCCTCAAAAAAAATTTTTTTTTTGAATGATTTTTCTTGAGGCATGGTAGGGTCTTCATCGAGAACAATGGACGTGTGATAGAGGGGAGGAGCAATGATGGTAGAGATAGAACTGTCAAAGCAATGAATGATATGGCCAGCTTAACTCATTAAAGCTTTTCTTGCATGGGCCAAAGTTATAATGACCAGATTTGATCACTATAAGAAAATTCCCCTAAGACGGCAGTGACAAAACCGTCGATTTATCCTCTTAAACTGCCGGCCTAAACCAATACTAGCGGTTTAATGGATGTCGTCATTGGTTGAATCAGCCTAGCCGACTTATATTGGCTTAGAGGAAAAGGACCGCCACCCTAGGGCACCGGTCCAACCATTCAAAAGTTGGTAATTATATTAATGAAACCGCTAGCTTAGGCAATGACAAAAAATTGACGGTTTTCCAAAGAATTTTTGGCCTATATATTGTAAGCCGACAATCAAAACTGTTGGGACAGATTATGGTAAACAACGGTTTTCTTCTTGATTGTCGTCTTAGTTTAATTAATTATGATTGTTGGTGTATATATAAAAGTAATATTTTTTAATCTCCATATTATCTTTGTAATGGACAATTGGAAGAAAAACATTCTTCATCTTTTTCGATTTTATGATACACAAACAAACAGCACTGACGATAATTCCTTCTATTTTAGATTCTTTCACTAAGCAAGCGGATTTAAAGAGAAATTTTTCATTAAGAAATCTGTTACTGCAAAGTGTGAAATATAAATGGAGAGAAAGGCAATCATGGAAGCATAGGAGAAGAGAAGCGATATCATATTTGAGGCAACGAAAGTGTGGTAGTAGCTATGTTTGATGAAAATGGAGATGCCTGTGTCGGTTCTACTTGCACCAGGTAATTGCAAAGTTGATGAAAGCGTACCTGAAGCGACAAGTGTGGCCACCACCATACATGAATATGCGGTTCGTTTCATCCATTCCTCTCCTTCTTTGAACATGCTACCGTGCATTTCAGTGAATAACATCTTAGGAGTTTTACCGTTCTTGTTACATTCTTGTTGGTGGAGAGGTGTGCGAATGGCTTGCACTTCCTGCAATGATGAGATCAAACAACTATATATTAGAAATATACAGGCAGAGTATGAAGAAGTAAGAAGAAATTGCAAGAAGAAAACTCAGCATAAACCACATAAGCTCACTCCGCAGTTGAAGAGCCGCACCATTGATTTGATTAAGTCAATGAATAGGTGGTAACTCTGCTACAAGATGTAATGTACTGTTTCCTGTCTTCTTATCAACGTAACTACTTGTTATATTCTTTGGCATATCAAAATTGTGGATGAATTGGAGTATCTTATCTTGACGGTAGATAATTGCAGCATGAAACAGGGTCATGCCGTCCTTGTTTCTCAGTCGACCTATTCCAGGATTATATTTAAATAACTGCTTATATGCATATTGCATACTAAAACATGACAAAGCTACCCCCATATCATATATATGTTTCTCTGGGTTTTCATGCAATAATCTCATATAAAATATCTAAAATTGTTATTTTATAAAATATATAAAATATTTTAAAGGGTAAATTGCTGAAACCTCCTCTCCTCTGTACTTTCTGACAGTTGTGGTTCAGTACCTAATATCGTTGTCCTTCACATTTACACCTCCTTCATTAATTCAATGTTAGAATGTTAACCGGAGTTATTGATGTCATCATCTCAACATTTTTAAATGTCAAGATTTCCTACACTAACCAAAATATCTTGAAAAAGAGGCATCTATGTCTTATTTGCATAGTAGGTTAGAACCTATCCTGACTCTCGCCTACCTCAACCCAATCGCTTGAATCCGTATATCCACCACACTCAGTATTTTTCTCAAAACACAAAAAAAATAAAAAATGTACGAGACACAAAAGTTTATAAAAATTAAAAATTTATACTAACAAAAAAGCCAAATTAAAAAAAGGATATGTTTTTCGGAAATACATTTCAACCAAAAAATTCAGAATTGTAGAAAATAATAAAAGGAAAAATTTGTAGAAAAACAAAGAAAACAATAAAACATTCAAAACTACATATTTCTTTAAAAAGTAGAAAATATAGAAAATACATAAAAATATTCAACAAACTATATATACTTCTATAGAAGAAAACACAAATTTTATGGTCAATGTAATAGGGAAGGGCAAATTTAAAAATCAATTTACCATTCAAATGATCAAAGTTGGGTATTTTGGTAATTTTGCCCACCTCTGTCTACTAAAAAAATGTGCAATATTATCAAAATATTTAGAGGATAACATTGCTATTAGAATAAAGTAGGGTGCCGAGCCACAACTATAAGAGAGTAAAAGGGAGGTTTCAACAATTTACACTTAGGGGGTGTTCTTTTTTCGGATTTTGAGAGGGGGGAAAGTTGGTCAATGGGATTTTGATTCCTGTTGACCAAGGAATGTTTATTTTCCTATGTATCACTTACCTGGGTAAGTAATAACCATCTCCTAATTGGGTAAATAACTTTCCTGAGATGGGAGGAGTTGCCAACACTTGAATGGGGCAAAAATGTTCCTTTTAATGATGGATTTTTATGGTTAAAATGATCATTTCCTTATTTACATGAGAAATAAAAGAACATGGACAAATGCACTTACCTAGGTA
This sequence comes from Nelumbo nucifera, assembly GCF_055504915.1. NCBI lineage: Eukaryota > Viridiplantae > Streptophyta > Magnoliopsida > Proteales > Nelumbonaceae > Nelumbo > Nelumbo nucifera. Next base: position 37,465,748 of record NC_142650.1, read on the forward strand.
AGTCTTTATTGAAAATCATTTACCTGGATAAATAACTTAATGGAAAGCGAACAAGACCTTAAAGGTGTGCTTGGTTTGAAGGAAAAAGCAGAGAAAAGAAGGGAAAGATAAGGAAACATATACAAGCTTTGTAAAGGTTTCCTTACCTTTCCATACTTTTTCCTTCAAACCAAACATAGAAAGAGGGAGAGAATCTGTATTACTGTTAAATTACCAAGCTAAATGTCTCTTACTTAAAATCAGGTGCTATTGGGTCAGAATTCAGACGTGGTAAGCCCAATCAATGATAAAGTTGGCTATGAATATATAAGTACTTATATAGGCTTTGGGTCAGAACTAGCTAGTCCAAGCAATTTACAGCCCTAAAACCTCCTTTACAGTTTTGCACTGATTATTTAGGTTGGTTCAATAACTATGGTTTAGCAGGAAACCTAATCACCCAATAAAGACAGTTTGGCAATTAATAACAGGATTTAAATTGACAAGTTCATTGGTTGGACAGGTGGGAAGGCATTGAGGATTTATAAGTTGTAACCTCTAAATTCTTTCCTATTTTATTTCTCTGTCTCTGGAGTATTTATCCAGATTTATGTTTCTAATCTAAAAAAAATTTGGGAAATGTTTCAAAAGTATACATTGATGAGTATATTATTGAGCTGTCAACTGTTAAATTGGAATATGAAAAAACATTGGATTTGGCTTTTGGGTTGGAATTTGGAAACCGAGAGATGAGAATCAAAACTGTCATCTCTCTCTCTCACTCTTCCAACTAATCAAACTTTAATCCCAGTTGTTTTGACCTAAGCTGTACATATGCCCTTGTACCCCATCTCTATTTCTCCGTGGCATTTCTCGTAATTGTAGACAATTTCCGGTGCCTTTTACTCCTCTAGAACTGCCACTTCGAAAATGAATTAATAGCCTTTTAAATTCCACACTCGAAAGCGTAGAATCCACTCCCCATGCTTCAGCTCTCTCACACTTTTCTTTTTTCTCCATTCCTCGTCTGTCCCAACTCCCAACGCTTCTGCTTCACTAAAAAAGAAACAAAAAAGGGCATTAATCACCTTCTCTCTCTTTCTCTCTCATATGGAGGAGTCTCTAAGGAAGCTGGCTCTCTGGCACACAAAGACGTTCAAGCCCATCATGACCCACGACGAGTTGGAGCCAATCATGGCCACCCTCGGCTTCATTGGTCTTCCCTTATCACCATCACCGGCGGCCAACACAGGCGGCGTAGCCTGGAAAGAGTACGTATATTCCGCTTCCGGGTACCGGAATCCATCACCGATGGAGCCGCTGCCCCGGCCGAAGCTGCCTTATCCGAGAATCGACGGCCTGCATACCTACACGTATCGTGCCTTCATCGATGCCGTCACCTTTTACATAGGAAACTGTGATATTGGGAGCGATATCTCTGATATCTTCCATATTAGGTCCGTATTTTGCTCTCCCCTCTGTGAGTCTTTTTATTTTGTACAGCCTCTGTGAGTGACAGTCTTCTCTCCACACTTTTCTATTTATTTTATTTCTTTTCCTTACGTGGGTATTATTTGGTTTTTTAAAAGAAAATTGAAGTTTTATTAGACCATTCGCTGGGACTGGGCCATCTCCACACCCAGGTCCCAGGAAAGCTTATTAGTTATTAATTTGGCATTTTTAATAGTTTTAAGTTGTTTTGGGTCTTATGCATCAACTGATTTTTATATTTTATTGTATTTTATTTAATTTTATTTGTTAATTCTGTACTTGCAAAATTGGAAGTATAGGATTGGTTTGGAAGGTGTACAAATGAAAATATATAGAGTGCAACAAAAGCATACGTTTGATTATATTTGAACCTGAAATTTCGCAGAAAGGAAGAACCAATCAAAGGTGGGCCCCGTTGAGAGATGGGGCTAAGTTGTGGGGCTATAATATTTTGTGGGCTTTGTAACTGCATCTCCAATATTTGCTTCTCCTCTCCTCATTGCTTATTTTCTTATTTTCTATACCTTTGAAATTTGGTTTTCGAGGGAAAAGCCTAACTCCCAACGTCATTGATGATTTTTGATGCATCTCAGCCATGTGGCTAAAGGACACGTAGATGGGTGTGGCCTACACAAATTTACCACTTGTCCTGTATCTAGGGAAACAGATACTAGAATACTCTCGTTGTCACTCTCACTAAGTACATAAACAATAAAGTTGAACTTTGGTGATTGAATAAGGATCTCACATTCACCGGTGGATTTGAGTCAAATAGGACATATGACAATACTAGGTGAGGTGTTGGTGTTGAGTAGATTCCAATCTGATGTGCAGAAAAAGTTTCTTATCATATGGGTGGGCCCTGATAGTTGGGTCAGTAATTGGGCCTCAACCAGTCAGTAATTGAACCAACCAGTAGTTTGGGTCAGTAAATTGCTCGAAGGACAGTTTCTACTTTCTCAAGAGTTTACATTTGCCCCCACAGAATGCGCCCCAAAAACGTTATACATGCAAATTTCAGCGTGCATTGAGAACATTTCTCGTATTCGTTATTGGGAAATGTTCTTAATACATGATTGAAATGTGCTTTAGGACATTTTTGGGACGCATTCTGTGGGGCAAATTTGAACTCGTTTCTCAATTAACAATTAACACTCTTCCCAAACTGAGCCTAATATCCAATTTGTTGCATTTCTGTGCTGAGATTGGCACAAACCCTTTTAAGTTTTAACTGGCCAAATAGACTACAAAGTTAATGTTGGGCAGTTTTAGATCCCTCATATGCGGGGTAGTTTTATATCTACCTTACATTCACATTTGACACCGATCCAATGGTTAAATTGTTTCCACGTGGGAGGGTCCATTTTGAAAGGGGACAATGAATATAGTTCGATCTAGTTAAGTTATCTGCCTCCTGCCTTATCCTCTTCTGTCATCGCCTGTTCCCTACCATGTTCTAAATTCTAACTCAATAAATACATTAAAACCGGCTTTGATTGGTCTTTGACTTTTTGTAATGCCCATTTGAAAAGAAATTAGCTGGGTGGGCCCTTAATTTGGGCCCATAGGATTTTTTTGTAATTAACAGGTTTAGCTCATATTTTGTTTCTATGGTCTCTCTCTCTCTCCATCCGACGGGACATCCGGTATCATGGTCGAACTCGAACCCCTTGATTTTTGTTTTCTTTCAGTACATAATTCTAATTGGAGTGACAAGAGAAGTGCTTAAGTGCTAAGGATATTTTATTCGCTTACTCATGCATCTTTAACCATCCATCTGAATCTGAAACGTCATATATGTGGAGCTGCAGGATGGGACCCACCTTAACTGACATAACGTTCCAGATGTATTGTTAAGCACTGGTGCATTGCTCCCTAGAACACGTGCAGCACGTGCTCGGCGTGGCATCCTCAATTATAACTTATAAGTAGGTCCGACTAACGTGCACTGGGCCAATCTTTCAATGGTATAGTTATTGGGCTGTCTTAAAATCAAAATTGGATGGCAAAAAACCTGGCCCATAACTCATTTTGCTTTTCTTCATTTACATCATTTTGCTTGTGGTGGCTTCAAGTTTCAGATCTGACTAGGCTCTTTCTTTCCCTTTAGTCTCTGTTTGGGTGCTAAATAGTAAATATATTCAGACTTGGACCCATTCACTTTTAATTTAATTTTCACATGGATATAAAGCAAGAAGTAAATCTAATATCAACAAATTAATGGTCTAAAAACAGACAACAGAAAGAAAAAAATCAATTTGGCCTGATCTGAATGTGTTAGTTAGGTGAGAAAAGACTGTTCAGATAGACTTTTTACCATATCTTTCTCTTTACCAAGCCTGATCTATGAGACTGAGCATCCCAGTTTCTGAGTGTTATAACAGTGACTCTGCATTTTTGTTTTCTTTTTTTAAGCCCCATATGATTGTTCTATGGTTGAAATTAAATTAAATTTTAATGCATCTACTTCTCAGGGGAATGCCACTCCATAGAGTTTATGATCGGCCCTTCGATAAGAAGTTTCGTCGATTGGATGAGGATGAAAGCATCTATGTTTTCAGAGAGGGGACTCTGGATCAAGCAACATATTCACTTTACAATAGCAACAAGAATAGCAATGGCAGCATCTATAGCAACAACAATGTCATCATCCACAGCAAGGCCAAAAACACTAGCATATTCAATCTAGTTCCATTGAAAGACATCATAGTTTGATCTCTTCACACCCCCTTTTCCCCCAAAGCAACCCACCAAATTTTTGTAGTTAAACATTGATCAACTTTTTATGATCTCATCATCTGTTGTGACATAGTGCATTGTTCAATGGGGCAAAAGTTCTACCAATATGTCAATAATTTGATCACCTTTTTCTGAGATTAATTTCTAAGAGTTGTCAGCTCAAGTGGCTGACCTAAAGCCTCCAAAACAATCCTCTGCTTATGGGGTAGCTTTTTTCAGCAGAGTAGCTCTTTCCACATGACAAAGTAAAGCAGTTTCTTAGGTTTTACTTAAAGGGGTTCTATTTAGAAAGTGGCCTCTCAAGTGATGGAAAACTTTCCTCTAGTGGCTTGGATTCAAGTACATACATGAGAATAGGAGGTGGGGTAGGGATGTTCTGCAGATTCCAATTTAATCTCAGAAAAGTTTCCTCTCAGGTAAGGAGCACCTTCAGCTTAGGTTCAAAATCTGATGCAACAACATAAGGCATCTAATGGGAGCGGATTGCAGAAATAAAATGAAACCATCCTAAAGGGTCCCTATTTGGTTTCCTCCTACTACTAATAGGTTGTGCTTAGAAAATCTCTTTTATGATTGCTAGTGTTAATAGAATATGAGCTTAAAATCTAATTTGATCTCTACAAAAGCCTTTATATCCCTACTCACTAGGTAAAGTTTTCATAAATTGGCTTAAATGTATCTGAGTTTTTCAAAAAGGCTTAAATATACCTTGTTAGCTAGCCCCACTAGACTTAAACATACCCTCCACTGGAGGGGTGTAAGTTGGGTGGGTTGGGCTGGGTTTATGGTCAATTCAGGCCCGGTCCTAAAATTTAGACTTAAAACCTGAGCCTAGACCAAGTCGAGGTCAAGTCTAATCTTTCCAATCTAAACTCAGCCCGCACTGTAATTTTATGCACTTGGTAGGGCTGTTCATAAGAAGATCCAACCCGACCAACCTGGTCCGACCCAACCCGAATCGGGCGGGTTTTCTTCAACACCGGTTGGTTTTGGGTTATAAAAAATCATAAACCGATGATTCGGTTTGATTTTGGTTTTTACACATGAAAACCGAAACTGACCCGACCCGACCCGAACCGACTTGGTAGTTAGTTCTTCACTACTGAGTTCATCAAGAGGTATGTTGTAAACATTAAAGATGACCCAAGACCCATCACTCCATTAGTGAATAAAAAAAGAGTATATGAATAAATGTTTGCCTTAAATTTCAATATTGCACCACTACTTATCTACAGTAGCAGAGAGCATTTTCTTAGCTTTTGTTGGATCCGGCCAGCTTTGATAGTTTGATCCATCCATTATATATTTTCATGCAGATTGAAATCTTACTCCAACAAATAGTACTCTCAAACTCTGCTCCCTCCACAAAATCTGGATTCATAGATGGGCCACAAAACATTAAGGAAATGCCGGTTTCCTTTGAGAATGTAGAGCCAGAAATAAACAGCAACTGAATCACCACTACGTAGAGCCGAAACCGACCCAAACCGACTCAAACCGATCAAGTCGGTTTTGCTTAACACAGGGCCGGTTTTGGTTTCAATTTCAGGTAACCCGACCAGGTCGAATCGATTGAAAAAACATCAATAAACCGACCCAACCCAACCCGTGAACAGCCCTAGCAATTGGGTTGAACTCATATTAGTCAATAAACCCACTCTAAAAAAAGTTGGCCACTAAACTGGTTCAAATTCTAAAGGATTCACATCCATCTTGCATAATAGTTGTCTTCTATGACTATTAAAAGACTTAAACATACCCGATAATTAATCATGGACTAGAGTTACAATGGACAATGGATATGATTATTACTTCACTTGGAAGTTTGGTCCATCTCACCATGGACTTTCTAGCCTGAGTTTGGTTAATTCTTGTCTCATAGGATATCTCTATTTATTCGTCCAGACACCCATTCATCTTTTATTTGATATGCGACCCACATGAGTTTAAAAAATTGAGGGTATATTTCGAAATTTTGAAAGAAAATGAAGAGGAAAAGATCACAAGATATATCGGCCTTTTTGAAAAACTCAGGATATATTTAAGTCTTTTCTCTTACTTTTTCTTTTATATTTCTGTTTTGATCAGTAATATCAATAAACCCTATCTAAACAGAAATATAAAAGAAAAAGTAAGAGAAAAGGCTTAAATATATCCTGAGTTTTTCAAGAGAGACCACTAATTCAAACCCACTGCATTAAAGTTTTCATTCGTGACAAGTGGGAAGCTTTGAGAATGAGGAGTGGGAAGCTCCCACTCTCTATCAGTTCTTAAAAAATTGGAGAATGAGTTCAAACCCACTGCATTAAAGTTTCCATACGTGAGAAGTGGGAAGCTTTGAGAAGTGAGGAGAGGGAAGCTCCCACTCTCTATCAGTTCCTAAATGGAGAATGAGATGCATTTCAAACAAGTCTCCAACTCTAAGAAACCTTTCTGCTCATTCAAATCCTCTTCAGATTACTTCAATAAATCAGCCATACAGAACCTCATATTACTTCCAACCTCCAAGAAACTGGATGAATGGTAGCTATTACTGATTCCGTTCTTTCCTTCAAGTTTTCTTCAATACTGCTTATTTATTTTCCTCTGAATTCTTTGATCATTTCTTTTTTCAGGTTTTTTGACATGTTAATGAATGGAAAACGACCATCTTCGTTCTTGGATGCACAGATCCTAACGGCTACCTTGGTTCCTGCACAGTAAATGACCATCTTGGTTCAAGGAAAGTCCTTTGTGAAACCGCAATCCCCTGATTTCTTCAAACTTCATTTTCAGAGATCCGTTGTCAATCCGGTTAGTCTATTTAAATTTGGTATGAATCTCTGTTTTTGTACAACTGTTGTTATTTAAACTTGATATGTTGTTGAAATGGGTGGTAAAACACCCATTTTAATCTGCCGAAGCCTACTGTTTTGGTCACTCTATCAGCGACTGAAACATTTTCAGATATGTATAGATTAGTTTTGTTTGATATTTTAGTTTTCTATTTAAACATTTTGTACCTATACTTATCTTTTAAACCTGTTTTGTTCTTGAAAAGGGTGGTAAAGCACCCATTTTTTGTCTGTCGCAGCCTCTTTTATTCCTGGCTCTAACGACCGAACGAACAGAATTTCGGGTGAAGAAGAATATGATTTGGGCCGTTGGGTCGGGTCTATATTCGAACCGTTTTATACCGGTTACTGTTAATTTGAAATAATTACTGTAATTATTATACATATATATATATATATAATTATACATATATTATCTAATTATATATATATATATATATTAAATATGTGTGTATTATATATGTTTGTATTATATATATACACATATAATACATATGCGTATATATAATATTAATATTTCATATATAATTATACATATAATATGTATTATAATTATATATCTTTCATATATAATTATTAAATATACTCTTTCTCACACACACACACATATATATATATATATATATAATTTTATTACATATGTGTGTATTATACAATATATATATATATATTAAATACATATAATAAATATAATATATATAATATATATATAATTAACTTCCCCATTCCCCATTCCCCGTATTTAGTACGGGGGTCATTCACAAGTTGAAAACAATACTACTTGCTTGAAAGTTGAAACCCTAAGAAAACCAGCTCACTAAGAGACAACCGGCGTTTGCCCAAATTATGTTTGGTCAGCGATGGGAATTCTGTCATTCAACTCTATAAATAGGGTTAACATTGATTGGGTTAGGGAGGCCAAAGGCCATATCCAAAATTGGGCCAACCCATATTCCTACAATTTGGAAGCAAAATCTTGGGCCTGGCCCTTTGTGGTTATTAAATCCAGATGAATTTGGGAACCCATAATCTGCCATATGCCCATCATGTTCAATATTTCGGCTATTGGCACCAACCGTGTTTTTTTAATTATCTGAAATAGACATGTGGTGTTTGGTACCATTGTCTATTGTCTAGGGGTGTCAACTGTATTCGGAAATCCGATTTTGATTTCAAGATTCGACATAATCGAATCAAATTCGGATAATTCAAATAGTTAATCGGTTGAATTTAGATATTCTATTCATACCGAATAGTTAATCGGATTTGAATTTGGGTATGACCTGATTCGATTTGATAAATATCCGAATTCGACCGATTATTTAATTTTTATATATAATATATAAAAATTTTAAATGTTTTATATATAATAATTAAATTATATAAATAATTTATATATTTATATACTTTATATATATAATATTTATTTTATATATTTATTAATTATTTAAAATAATTAATTAGTCGAATTCGAATCGAATCGAATATTTGAATATTTAGTCGGATTCAAATTCGAATATTAATTTTTGATATCCGTCGGATATCAAATTTTTTAATTGGATTCGAATTCGGATATTGCCTGATCCGATTTGAATTCGATCCGTTTACACCCCTACCATTGTCGTTTCTATATGAAATACTGTCATACCGGTGAATTACTGCCACCCAAGCATTTTGAGTTTCAATGGCAACATTCTATTTGGTTGAGATTTTTGAGTTAAAATGTTTATAAAGCATTTTTTTTTCAAGAAACATAGTCCAAGGGGTGTTAGGGGAACATCAGATTGATATTTCCTCTATCAATTGCCCATTTGAAGAAACAATCCAATGATATCGCTCTTAGGCCATGTTTGAGAGTGCTTATGTTAAAAATAAGTGCTTATTTTTTGTATTGGGCGTTTGGTGGTCTTTGACTTTTATTCTTTCAAAATTTCAAAATATCCAATCCAAAGTGAATGAATAAAAGTACTTTGATAGAAGTGATTTTATATAAGTACTTTTATAAAAGTGCTTTCATAAAAGTACTTCTGTAAAAATACTTTTATAATAGTACTTACATAAGTACTTCCATAAAGTTCTTTTATAAAAGTACTTTTATAAGAGTACTTTCATAAAAGTACTTTTGTAAAGTACTTTCGTAAAAGTATTTTTATAAAAGTGCTTTCATAAAAATACTTTCGTAAAAGTACTTTCATTATAAAAGTGCTTTCATAAAAGTGTTTTCATGTAAAAGTACTTTTATAAAAGTGCGTTCATGTAAAAGTGCTTTCATAAAAGTACTTTCTTAAAAGTGATTTTGTAAAAGTACTTTTGTAAAAATGCTTTCGTAAAAGTACTTTTTATAAAATTACTTTTATAAAAATGCCTTTGTAAAATAACTTTTGTAAAAGGATATTTTAAAAATTTGCCGGGGACTATACTGGAAGAAAAATTTTGAATAAATGCTTATTATATGAACACTTAAAAAAGCTGAAAATTTGGATTTAAAAAATAAGCCGTTATTTTTAAAATAAACACTTATTTTAGTTTTATTTTCCAAACACCAGCTTAATGGTGTGGTCCCCGTCCAAATAAACATTCCCAAACATGGCTTTAGTTCCGCACCATCGTTTACCCATAAATCCTATCTCCAAAACAAAGGTTCTGTTTTTGTTATACGCTTCTAGAACCATCAGATCTATGTTTAGTTGTTAATCTATATCACTATATGTAACAATGAGTCAATGCGGTAAGAAAAAAAATTCACCTCAAGGCCTTGTTCTTTTGGCTGAATTAAACCATATTTAAGCTTTACGATGTTTTCACAAAGTATGGCTTATAGGTTGTTTGTGTAGGACTCACCTTGCAAAGCATGAAGCCGCTACTTGAAAGCCCTCCCAAGGGCATTTGATTGAGCTACCGAGCCACTAAAACAAGTTTTACCTAAAAGCTAATGTTTTTCGCTGAAGGAAAGCTTATTTAAGGCTTTACGGGATTTACCCCAAACGTGACTAGCTTATAAGCTGTTTGTGTCGGTATAACATTGAGAGAGAGAGGAGAGAGGAGAGAGGAGAGAGGAGAGAGGAGAGTTTTTTTTGGTTCACTTATACTACCATTTCCTATTATTATGTTAAGGAAAATTAGATGGTAAAATTTTCCGTGTCTCTTAGGGGTGGATTCAAACTGAGAATATCTAATTATTCGAACTTGGTTAACTCGAACTCAATTCGAGCTTTGAAAAATAGTAAAAACAACAATAAATGATTGGCACTCTCTATGATTCGAGCTCGAGCATTCCCTTGGGTTTTCTTGTAATTAAAAGGTAAATAAAAAGAAGTAACTATTAACACACCTTACGATTGGAAAAAAAGAAATTAAATGCCTGAAGTTGGTAGGGAAAAACCAGTTCATGATTTTTACTCTATTGGTCCAAGCCAACTCCTTGATTCACGGTTTTGGAATAGTGCCCTAAATCAACTTCTATTTAATTTTGTAGGAAATTTTGAAAAAAGTGAGAAGGATGAAAAGTAGCCAATGGGATTAACTTCAAATATGACACTGTAAGTTGCAAATGGTAAGTCTAAGAGCTAACAACCTCAAAATTAAATTTGATTCAGGTTCATTTTTCCTTATTTTTTTTCTGAATTTGATATTTATGGTTAGAAAAATATCTTTATTTATAAATAAATATATATTTTTTTCATTTTAAAAATTTAAAGAATAATGAAGGATAAAATAGATGGGGATGGGGATAACTTTGTCCCCGTTAGCTGGTATGGAGACGGGGACGTGGATGGGGATTTTCATGAGGCAGGGATGGGGAGAGGCTCCTTGTCCCCGGCTGCTCCGTTGCCATTCCGAATCAAACTAATGAAATTGACCAACTCGATTTCTAGTATTTTCAGTCGGCTTTGGTTCAACAATCTCCCAACCCGATTAGGTTGGATCAGTTTCGCTTTGGTTATTTGTAAACTGAATAAAATCGAACGACCCGACCATAGATATATATTAATATTTTATATTTTAAATATATTTTTTAATACAGAAAAGTGGGAAATTCCAATATTTCTTAGGCTAAAATAGTTTTTATCATAAATTTAATTTTTAAATTTATTATTTTAATAATGCCATTGCAATTTTTTTACAATTTAAACTTAATTTTTAAATTTAATTTTTTTAAGTTTAAATATTTTGAACCAACTAACCAAAGCCGATATAACCTAAGTAACCAACCCCCCAACCTAATCGGGTCAATTTGGTTGGCCAAACAACATACAATTGAACTAAACCAACCCATGAACAATAGTTTAATCTCCAATAGTTATTAAAAATTTATAGCGAAAGTACACAATAAATTAAATTAAAAAAGCTAAATAACAGTAATTTAAACTCCAAAAATTATTGAAAATTTTCTATTAAATAACAAAACAAAAATAGATTTATAAATAATTATTGAAAATATATTTATCACAAAAAAATAAATAATTACTGAAATACAATAAGTATTAATTTTAGTATAGATAAATATATAATAAATAAAGATTAAGTTTTTAAAATTATTATTGATAAATAATATTTTTTTGAAAGTTATTTTCTAGAATTATTAATTTGTATAAATCAAATTAGTTATTTACAATATTACTTATTTATTGAAATAATATCATAATTTAAATTTTAAAATAGGGTAAATCTCTTAAACTACCCCTACTATTCACAAAATTGACAAACTGTACCCTTACTATTTATATATTGTCTTAAAGTACCCTTAAGTTTTTTGACAATTGTCTAAAACCTCCCTTATCATTAATTTTTCATCACACTCCGTTCACATGTAACATCACATGAGTAGTAATTATTTAAAATTCCTAAAATACCCTTATTGTTCATCGCCCTTGTTAGAAGTTGTAGTAGTGGCGATGATTTTAGTATCGTCATCGCAGACAACAGTGGCCACTACAACTTCCAAACGGAGCTATCCTCTTAACGGTGATGGTCGTTGGGGAGAACGACTGTGGAGGCAGAAAACAAGTGATTCCCATGGAGCTATAGACTGCGACAAGACCTCTCCTCCGGTTCTAATCTGCTACGGGTCATGAATTGTCTACAATTAATGGGTCCGATGCATAACCCAACCACTATTTGAATTTTAGAGTAGAAGACTTCAGAGGCCCCCTAGGCCCTTGATGCATAAAAATGGGTCCCGCGCATAATCCATCGTTTGAGTTTAAGAACAGAAGACCACTCCTCTGGCATCACCGGTTTCACGTAGGGGTGTCAGTTGGACTGATTTGGTCCAATCCGGTCCAGTCTAATACGAGTTCATTAAAAATGGACCTGGTCTAATCCAGTCCAATGAATATTTTGGACCATTTTGGACTGGTCCAAAGATTGTTCAATTTGTTCAAATTCCTATTAATTTACATATGCTTCAACTCAAACCTGGTCCATTAACACCTATGTTCTTATCTTTTATTAATGGATCAAATATTGGCTCAGTCCAATATAAATTTATCATGAACGGACCAGGTCCAATCCAATATGTCATATTGGTTCATCCAATTCATCCAAATTCAATATGTCTTATTGGTCCGTCCAATCTGTCCAAATAAATTCTGATTTGGACGGAGTCCAACCCAAAACCGGTTCATCGACACCCCTAACTTCACAGTAGCTTATTCACACCGAACAACGTTTAACTGATGTTGGCCGGGGTTGGTCTGAATTCAACGGTGGAGATCCTTACACAGTGAATATTGATTCGTCCATGGTCGTATGAACACGAACATCTGTGTAGCACAAATTTGTTGGTTTATGCCTGTGGCAGAGCGGGCAAGTCTGTTCTCGACCTTGTCTTGGTTATTTAATTTTAATCAACCACCAAGTTCCATAGCTTCCTTTGTTTATATATATAAGAAAATAAAGACACGTGGTGCAGCCCTCTCTATTCTCGGATGGGTTGAAACTTGAAAAACCTCTTTAAAGATGTAAGAGATCAGAGGTGTGTCTGTGTGTCTCGTGTTTCTATTTGTTAGTTGGGGGTTGGCTTATAAGTAAGGGTCCTTATGTGTGAAGGGATGAGGAGAAGACATAGACATTGGCTCTCTTCTCATGATGGGTGGTGCGTGTACGAGTCTGTGGTATCGTGTTTGCATCTTCGTATAATAAAACCTTGTTGTTGGATTTGTCTTACGAGTGTTGTGTTGTGATTTGTATTTGTGCTTTCTCTTCACAGGATCCTATCCTAACTTTTGTTGATTTGATGATCAAGATTAGATATCGCTATTAGAATCAATCTGCACTGGTTATATGGTAGGCTCCACAACGTCGGAACCCGGTGACTGAGGTGTGAGAGAGAGTTTCAACTTTGAAGCGACGCTGTAGATTTCCTAAAAGCCATTAGACTTGTCAATCAAGTCATCGTAGATTCGTAGTAATAACACGGACCAAGTTCCATCTCATCTTCGGTGGTTGAACTCGGCCACCACTGTTTTATTTTATACAACCCGGCTGAGAACATAGTAAACGTTGCTCCGAGTTAATCAACATTCTTTCATATTTGTATTTGGAAAAGATTGAAAATCAGGGGATTTTCATCAGTTAGGTTTTATTTTGAAAATTTGATGAATAATGAAGGAAAAATTCGATATTTCATTTTTTTTTTCATTAGTGTTTACTTGCGTGTCAATTGTCAGAAAATTTAAGGATACTTTAAGACAATATATAAACAGTAAAGGTACAGTTTGTCAATTTTGTGAACATTAGGGGTAGCTTAAGAGATTTACCCTTTAAAATATTAATTACTTGTTGGATTTAATAATCCATAAAATTATAGTAGTATTAATACATAATTTTGTTATTTGAACTATTTAAAATCTAGTTATGTTAAATAGTTCATTGTTTAAAATATTTAGTGTTTTAACTAAATATTTAAAATCTTAATATATTTATTATAATTGAAATTTATTCAGTAATTATTTAAAATATATTATTAATTGATTTAAAATGTTAATTTTAATATTTTGTTATTTAAGATATTTAGTTATTGAAATATTATTTCATTTTTTAATGTTAGATATATATGAATAACATTTAGATTGAATAATCCTGAAAATCATAATTTATATTTTTTGTACATAATTTTGTGATGAGTTTTGTAAAAATATGTAATTATTAATAATATGAATATTATTAAATTGATTATAATTATTTTTTATCTTTTTAATAAATATTTTAAAGTTATTATAGAATTTTGTTTGAGTATTTAAATAATTCTTAATTTTTTATTTGAAACTTTCTTTAGATGGATAAATAAGAATTAGAGATAATTTAGGAGAGAAACTCTACTGAATTAGAGATAACTTAGGAGAAAGTTGGGGATAGTGGGGGAGGTTGTTTAGGAATATTTTTTTTGGGAAAAGTAGAGTTTGTAATTGGCAGTTTCAAAATGACATGGATTAAAAGAAATAAAAAATTCAAAAAAAATGAGAAAATTTCTACACTTCCTTGTTTTAATATATAATAGCGGCGACCCATGCAATGCACGGGATTTGTTAAGTTAAAGATAAACAATAGAAACATGTATGAGTATACAATTGTTTTATATAAAAATTAATAATCATCTATTTTTTATATACTACTTTTAATAATTTTTTACAATACAAAAATAACAATAATTAATTTTAGATAGGTTGTTTATTAAACTTAGTCATGACAATTTTTCCCATTTCCCCAATCCCTGTGGGGATCTACCCCGAATGGAGCAAGGATGGGGATGATTTCCCGTTAGGATGGAGATGGGGAAACTTTCATCCCCGTTGGCGGGGGACGGTGAGAGCACTCCCTATCCCTTGGGGACCCCAATCCTCGCTAATATAATATATATATATATATATATATATATATATATATATATATATATATATATATATATATATGTGTATATATATATGCATATGCTTATATATGTATATATGTACACATACGTCTATATGTTAATCTTTTTAAAAATATGGTTCAATATGTTTGAATATTTTCTAATAGGATTGTAAATTTTAATTATTTAATTTTTATTTTTTAAATAAAATAAAAAACAAAAACATAATGATTGACATTATAAAGAATCACGGGGGAGTTGGGATCCCTGTGGGGATGGGGATAACTTTGTCCCCGTTAGTGGGGATGGGGACAGAGTATGTTGGTGGAGATTTTCGTGGGAATGGGGATGGGGAGAGGCTCTTTGTCCCCGTCCCACCCCTTTGCCATTCTAAATCAAACTAATGAAACTGACCAAATCGATTTCTAGTATTTCCAATCGGCTTTGGTTCAACAATTTCCCAACCTGACTAGGTTGGATCAGTTTCACTTTAACCATTTGTAAACTGATTAAAATCGAACGACCTAACCATAAATATATTAATATTTTATAATTTAAATATCTTTTTTTAATATGAGAAAGTGAGAAAATTCCAATAATTCTTAGGCTAAAATAGTTTATATCATAAATTTAATTTTTAAATTTATTTATTAAATAATGCCATTATAATTTTTTAAACTTAAACATAATTTTTAAATTTAATTTTTTAAGCTTAAATTTTTGAACCAACTCACCAAATTGAAAATTAACCCAAACCAATATAACTTGAGTGACCAACCCCCCAACCTGACCAGGTCGATTTGGTTGGCCAAACAACCTACAACTAAACCAAACCAACCTGTGAATAATATTTTAATCTCCAATAATTATTAAAAATTTATAGTGAAAATACAAAAAAAAATTAAATTTAAAAAGCTAAATAACAGTAGTTTAAACTCCAAAGTTTATTGAAAATTTTCTATTAAACAACAAAAGAAAAATAGATTTATACATAATTATTGAAAATATATTCATCACAAAAAACAATAAATAATTACTGAAATACAATAAGTATTAATTTTAGTATAGATAAACATATAATAAATAAAGATTAAGTTTTTAAAATTATTATTAATAAAAAGTAATTTTTTGGAAAGTTATTTTTAGAATTATTTATTGGTATAAATGGAATTAGTTATTTAGAGTATAATTTATTTATTGAAATAATATCATTATTTAAATTTTAAAATATTAGTTACTTGTTGAATTTAATAATCCGTAAAATTATAGTAGTATTAATACATAATTTTGTTATTTTAACTATTTAAAATTTAGTTATTTAACTAAATATTTAAAATCTTAATCTATTTTTTATAATCAAAATTTATTCAGTAACTATTTAAAATATACTATTAATTGATTTAAAATATTTATTTTAATATTTTGTTATTTAAGATATTTAGTTATTGAAATATTTAAATATTATTTCATCTTTTAATGTTAGATATATTTGAATAACATTTAGAAAATCATGATTTATATTGTTTGTACATAATTTCGTGATGAGTTTTGTAAAAATATATAATAATATGCATATCATTAAATCGATTATAATTATTTTTTGTCTTTTTAATAAATATTTTAAAATTGTTATTTAATTTTGTTAGAATATTTAAATAATTCCTAATTTTTTTAATTCAAACTTTCTTTAGATAGATGTAGATAAAAAGTGGGGGAGAAGATAAATAAGAATTAGAGATAATTTAAGAGAGAAAGTCTACTAAATTAGAGATAAGTTAGGAAAAAGTTGGGGATAGTGGGAGAGGTTGTTTACGAGAAATTTTATGATATTAGATTGTTCGGATCTCCTGCCCACAAGAACTCTGCACACATTTATTGGAGCCACAATGGAGAACATCTCATCCTCTACATAGTATTATGCAGGGGGACATGTTCCCAATTCACGGGGGGTAGTGTATTGTAAGTAGGCGTGGGCAGAGTTCTCGTGGGCAGGTGATCCAGACTTTATTTTGGTTATTAGAACATGTGGGAGAGAGAGAGAGAGATTTTAGGAAGATTTTTTTTTTTGGAGAAAGTAAGATTTCTAATTGATAGTTTCAAAACTGACATGGATTAAAAAAATTCAAAAAGATAACAAAAATTCTAGACTTCCTTGTTTTAATATATATATTAAAAGTAGATAATCAATAGTAACTTGTAAAAGAGTATACAATTGTTTTATATAATAATTAATAATCATTTATATTTTGTATACTACTTTTAATAATTTTTTCACAATACAAAAATAATAATAATTAGTTTTAGATAGGGCTGTTTATAAAATTTAGGGATGACAATTTTCCCCATTTCCCCGATCCATATGGGGATAAAGGTGTAAATAGGGTCACAGCTTAGCATGACGGCACACGGGTCGTGCCAGGCTTGACACGATGGTCCAGGCTGTGTTGGGCCTGGTGTTTTAGGTCCACGGGCTGGGCTGGCACGGCATGACCGAGCGGACAGTGCCGCTCCAGCCCATGTGCCGGCATGGCCCGACACGGCCCACAGCATGGCCGAGCACAACCCATATTATATATATATATATAGATATAATATAATACATAGCATATTATATAATAATATATAGTATATAATATACTAATAAAATAAACAATAGTTTTCAATTTTATTATACTAATTTATTTAATTATTGTATATATAAGCACTTGTATACATCAAAATTCATATAAAATTAAAATTTTAAGTTTTTTTCATTTTTTTTAAATAAATAGCTTTAGCCCGGTCCATGGCCCGGCTTGGCCCAAGGATTGGCCTACGGACCTGCCTGACTCGTGGCACGACACGGGCCTACATGGGCTTGGGTTGTGGGTCGTGGGCCGAGCCGGGTTGACCTCCCATGTTATCCCAAGGGAGGGCGGTATGGCCTGCACTTTGCACATGTCGTTTTACACATACGTCTATATGTTAAATAGACCTGTTCATGGGCTGGGTCACGCCGGGTTCGGGTTGGGCTTTGTATATGTATCAACAGAATACCCTCGGGCCCGAGCTTGAGCCCGGCCTAATCATCGGGCCTAAGTCTTGAGCCCAAGCCCGACCCTCATATAAAGCTCGAACCCCAAGTATGAGCTTGAGCCCGACCAAAAATTTGAAAACAGATTATTTTCTTTTTTTATTCAATAAAAAGTGTTTTATTTATATTAAAATCCTTCAAAACTAAAAGTTAATAAACATCTCACTATTACTTGAAAAAAAATGAGAAGAAGAACAAAGAAAAAATGTTGTATATATATTTTATTAAATAAAATTCGAAAGCCAGTGCTTTAGGCCCGAGCCCGAGCCTGCGGGCCTAAAATTATGACCAAACCCGACTTAATAAAGGGCCGAGTCAGGCCAGCCCGTTGGGCTACCCGACCCATGATAGGTCTAATGTTAATATTTTAAAAATATGGTTGAAATGTTTGAATATTTTCTAATAGGATTGTAAATTTTAATTATTTTATTTTTATTTTTTTTAAATAAAATAAAATAAAAAACATAATTGTTGGCATTATAAAGAATCACAGGGAATGGGGATCCCCGTGGAGATGGGGATGGGAATAACATTGTCCTCGTTAGCGAGGATGAGAACCGGGACGTGGATGGGGATTTTTGTGGGGATGAGAATGGGGAGAGGCTCCTTGTCCTTGCCCTGCCCCGTTGTCATTTCGAATTAAACAAATTAAATTGATCAATCCTATTTCTAGTATTTCCATTTGGCTTTGCTTCAACAATTTCCCAACTTGACTTGGTTGGATCAGGAATGGGGATCCCCATGGAGATGGGGATGGGGATAACATTGTCCTCGTTAGTGGGGATGGGAATCGGGACGTGGATGGGTATTTTCGTGGGGACGGGGATGGGGAGAGGCTCCTTGTCCCTGCCCTACCCCGTTGTCATTTTGAATTAAACAAATTAAACTGATCAATCCTATTTCTAGTATTTCCAGTTGGCTTTAGTTCAACAATTTCCCAACTCGACTTGGTTGGATCATTTTCACGTTGGACATTTGTAAACTAACTAAAATTGAACGATCAGACAATAGATATATATTAATATTTTATATTTTAAATATATATTTTTTAATCGGAAAGTGGGAAAATTCCAATGTTTCTTAGGCTAAAATAGTTTATATCATAAATTTAATTTTTATAAATTTTTAATAATGCCATTGTATTTTTTTTTTAAATTTAAACCTAATTTTTAAATTTTATTTTTTAAGTCTAAATCTTTTGAACCGGCCAACCAAACCAAAAATTGACCCAAACCAATATAACCTGAGAGGTCAACATGTGAACAATAGTTTAATCTCCAATAATTACAAAATTTTATAATGAAAATACACAATAAATAAAATTTAAAATGCTAAATAATAGTAATTTCAACTCCAATAATTATTGAAAGTTTTCTATTAAATAACAAAACAAAAATAGATTTATATATAATTATTAAAAATATATTTATAAAAAAACAATAAATAATTACTAAAATATAATAAATATTGATTTTAGTATAGATAAATATATAATAAATAAAGATTGAGTTTATAAAATTATTAATAAATAATAATTTTTTGAAAATATCAATTACTTGTTGAATTTAATAATCCATAAAATTGTAGTACTATTAATACCTAATTTTGTTATTTTAACTATTTAAAATCTAGTTATGTGAAATATTTTGTTGCTTAAAATATTTAGTTTTTTAGCTAAATATTTGAAATCTTAATATATTTATCATAATTGAAATTTATTCACTCATTATTTAAAATATATTATTAATTGATTTAAAATATTAGTTTTAATATTTTGTTATTTAAGATATTTAGTTATTGAAATATTTAAATATTATTTCATTTTTTAATGTTAGATATATGAATAACATTTAGATTGAAAGTTATTCTGTAACTATTTAAAATATATTATTAATTGATTTAATAATTAATGAAAAATTTCTATTAAATAACAAAAAATAGATTTGTACATAATTATTGAAAATATATTTCACAGAAAATAATAAATAATTATTGAAATACAATAAATACTAATTTTTGTATATATAAATATAGATTAAGTTTTTAAAATTATTATGAATAAACTTTAATTTTTTTGAAGGTTATTTTCTAGAATTATTAATTGGTATAAACGAAATTAGTTATTTACAATATTATTTATTTATTGAAATAATATCATTATTTAAATTTTAGAATATTAATTACTTGTTGAATTTAATAATCCATAAAATTATATTACTATTAATACATTATTTTGTTGTTTACTATTTAAAATCTAGTTTTGTTAAATATTTCGTTATTTAAAATATTTAGTTTTTTAACTAAATATTTAAAATCTTTTTAATTGAAGTTATTCAGTAAATATTTGAAATATATTATTAATTGATTTAAAATATTAATTTTAATATCTTGTTATTTAAGATATTTAGTTATTGAAATATTTAAATAATATTTCATTTTTAGTGTTAGATTTTTATTATTTTAATAACATTTAGGTTGAATAATCCAAAAAATTATAACTTATATTGTTTGTACATAATTTTGTGATGAAATTCGTAAAAATATATAATTATTAATAATATGAATATTATTAAATCGGTTATAATTATTTTTTGTCTTTTTAATAAATATTTTAAAGTTATTATATAATTTTTTTAGAATATTTAAATAATTTTTAAAATTTTTAATTCAAAATTTCTTTGCATTGATCTAGATAAAAGGTGGGGGAGAAGATAAATAATAATTAGAGATAATTTAGGAGAGAAACTCTCTACTAGATTAGAGATAATATAGGAGAAAATTGAGGATAGCGGTGGAGGTAGGTTAGGAGAAACTTTAAGATATTAGATTATTTAGGTTATTGGAAGTGTGGGAGAGAGATATTTTAGGAAGGTCTTTTTAAGGGAAAGTAGAGTTTTTAATTGATAGTTTAAAAATTAATATGGATAAAAAAATTAAAAAATTCAAAAAAAAAGAAAACTTTTTAATAGTTTCTTGTTTTAATATATATATATACTGAATTATTTATGTTGTTGTGGGGCGCTAATGTGATCTCATGCCAAATGCCACATAATCAAAAACCAGTCGAGCATCTGCGTGACAGCCTTAACCAACTTCCGAGCTCGCTAATGTGATCTCATGCCAAATATCACATAATAAAAAACTAGTTGAGCCACTGCATGACAGCTTTAACGAACTTCCGAACTTGTAACCCTAACTGGAGTTTTTAGGGTTTAACGGGAAAGTTTGTTTGTTCTCGAAGACTCGCAGTTGTAGTTTGTAACATATCTTTATATTTGTTGCTTTATGATTCTATGGTTCCCCCCAAATATGAAGTGCTCTAGTTTAAGCCCATTTCCCTTGGTTTTCTCCAATTAACTCCACTGCTTTCATCGATTATTCTCATATTTGCTTTACTTGCAGGAAAAATCAACTGGATGAATCCAGCCTTACCTTCGCAATAAATTGGATTTTCTGATACAGTATGTGTTTCTCAGAATTTCCTTGGTTGATGTGTAGGTTTGCACTTAACAACATTCACAATATAGGATCCTAGGTACCAAGCTACGGGGATTGAAACGTTACCCAATTGATCTAGCACCTTTCTTTGCTCCATGACTCCTTAGGAATTATTTAAGAAGTGTGGATCAAGCAAATGAACACAAGTTTTCAAAAAATCATTATTGTCTCTCTCAGTTTGATCTTCTATTGTCTCACAGAAGGTTTGTTTAGAGACTCTTCAACTTTACTGGCTATAGATTTTTGCCCAATGCTCTATTGTATCCTGGGAACAAATTTTTCTTAACCCAACAACAAACTTAGTAAAATTGAGTGGGGACAAATAATTTTAGTGTCTTTAGACATGCCTTAAATCTACTCCTCCAAGTTTCCATGACCCCAATTCCTAACAAAAGCCACATGGTTATTGACATAGCAGCAAAATGATCACAAATCCTAAATACACTTCATGGCCACAACTCGATTAATTGGTGCTCAACTGGTTGATTGTCTCTTTGACCGAGAGAGTGTTGGCCCAAGTTATTGACCTCTCCTTTGCTGTAGAAGTATGGAATGATCTTGCTTGCTCCTTTGCAAATCAATCTCATGTCAGAGTGCTCCAGTTGTGCCACCAAGTGCAAGTTCTAAAGAAGGGTAATCAGAGTATAGATGAGTACGTCTAGAAGGCTAAATCTATTGTTGACAATCTCTTTGATGTGGCAGAACCAGTCTCATATTGTATGTTGTCTCTGGTCTTGGTGTTGAATATGAATCGTTGGTCACTACTATCAGCAATAGACCAAATGCTGATTAGTTTAGTATTGATGATATTTTTGGACTTCTCCTGGGACATGAAACCTAGCTTAACCAGCACAATGTCACTACAAATGACATGTTTCCATCAGCCAACCGTCACGTTTATTAAAGCTAAGTCGGCGGTTCTGACATACCACCTGTAGAGATCATTGAAACACTTTAGATCTGTCATCAAGCGCGGCAGTCTTTGCTATCCATGCTGACGGTCTTGATCTAAGCCAGCAGCTGCTTAAGGGGTGGAGTAAAGGTGGCAGTCCTTAGCCCTAAGCTGGTGGTCATACAACCGCCGCCTTGGGTTGTTTTTCTTCTAGTATGGCCATTTAAAGTATTATCACTTCTTTGGACTTCTCTTTTTTTCCTTTGTTGCAATGGACTTAAAGAAATTGTTCAATAACCCATCTTACATCACAACTCGAACTTGTCCAAATCCATGCCCACCCAACCATATATATCCAAACGTCCCAATTCAAGTGTATCAAATTTCAAGGTGGGTTGGGCTCAGGTTGGAAAGATCAGGCTCAGGCCATAGATCCAAATCTTAAATTTAGACTCAGGTTGACCAGCCTAGCCCACAAACTTGCACCCCAGTTGGGGGCAAGCAAATGAGCTAATTTAAAAACAAAAACAAAAGCTAGTTTTACTCAGAACCAATTGGAACTGACCTCAAACCAATTTTAAATTGGTTTTTGAGTAGGGTCCAATTCCAAATTCTTCAAACCAACGCCACTCAGACTAATTCACCCTATTCAAACCAACCTGAAGAACTAGCTTTGGCTTTTGATGTAATTTGAACGTAGCATATGGATTTGAATGATGGAATCTGTATTAATTATTTCTTATTGTTTGGGTTGATTGTGTCACAACTTTCAGATTGTGTATTGTATTTTATTTGCACTGAAATTACATTTAACTAAATTCCGAATGTGTGTGCGTGATATGCTGTCATCCAAGGCCAAAGCTTGAAGGGAAAAAAAATAGCATATTATTATTTTTTTAAAGAATAGATTCCAAAGGTAAACACCAGAATCAACCTTGACAGACCAGATTTTGATTCCAAAACCTTACAAGTTAGAACCGACCCCAGCTGGGCATGCTCATCCCCAGTTGCCATTCTCATTAGGGTGTAAATTGGATTGTTGTAAAACTATTGCTTGCCTTGGACTTTGACCGATTCAACTATATATCAATTAAGAATGTGAGATTAGGCACTGTAGCAAGATAACCATCCTATGGCTACTCAAAAAAAAAAAGGTTCGCTAATTAATGGGTAGTTATATTGGTATGACCCAAGTTTGAGTCAAATTCTTATAACAGAAATAATTTGATTGAGAGTTGATTTGGGTTGACTGCTTTTTTAAAATAAACTAGATTTTATCTTGCCATAAGTTTTTCTTTTTTTTTTAATTTATTTTCGATTTCTTTTGATGGGCTACACAACGGGGTAGCCCATCCCCTATCTCATAAATCCCCCAACCCAGATGCATGTGGGATTCAATCCCAAATCACCACTACCACCAGCAGAAAACCTTACCAATCAGCCAGCTGATTTGCATCTTGCCATAAGGTTCGACAAGGATTTATTAAGCTAAATTAATAAAGAGGTAGAGGTTTTATTGCTACATGAATTAGATTGTAGACTCATCTCAGCTAACAAAAGCCACCAAACTGGATTTGCCAAAGTCAATGTGGATGGAGCCATGGCTACTGCTCGCTGTTAAGCAATTATCATGGTTTTAAAAATTGGACCGGACCGGATGGTTGGATCGGAAAAACCTGCAACCGGTCAGTCCCTTGGGTCCAGTTTTACTAAAAATCGGAAATTGTTAAAAAACGTTAAAAAGGTTAGAAAACCGCTGATCCAGGTTGTCGGATCATTAAATTGTTCGACCCAGCAGTGGTTCACAGGTTAGTATTTTTATTTTCAATGTTTTAAATAAAAAAACAAAAAATAAAATACCTTTTATATCCCCAACCCAGTTCGAATCCCTTACTCCCTTTAGCTTTAGGGTTAGAACTTCTAACCCTCCTGAGTTCCCTCCTCTCAACCCTCACACCCTACCGACCGACCACCTGCAGTGGCCAGCACCTCCGGCGTCCAACGGTGACCGATGAACTTGCAGCGGCGGAAAGACTCACCAGCACTTGCAGCAGCGACTTGCAGCGACGGACAACGAGCTTGCAGTGGCTGTCCGGGCAAGTTTACAACAGCACTCAACACTCGGCATTGGGCATTGGCGACCAAGCCCACTGTCTGCGAGTTGGAGCAGCATTTGCAGGCTTGCAGCCTTTGCAGCCCCACTGTCACACCACCATTACCAGCACTCGGTAGTGAAACCCTGAAGATATAATGTTTTTTTCTGATTTTTTTTTTGTGATTTAATTGATTTTTTGAATTTTTTTACTTAATTCTTTGTTTAATTAATCTTGCTTTTTTTTTTAATTCTTTACTCAGTTACTACATTGCTTAGTTCATTTTGTTCTTTTTCCTATATTTTTCCGTGTATTTTTTGTATTTTATTTAAATTTTTATGGTATTTTTTATTATATAGAAATTTTTTTATTTTTTATTTATTTATAACATCACAGGTCGAACCATTTGACCTAGACGATAAACGGTTAAACCACCGAACTAGAAAACAGTGCCCTGACCGGTTCGGTCTCCGGATCGATTTTAAAAACTTGGCGAATATTATAATGAGGATGAGCATAGTAGATTCCTGTTCGTATGTGCGGTTCCATTTGATGTATGTTCAGCGGAAATGGCAGAAATGAAAGCATTCTTAGAAGGTTTAGCTGTGGCAAGAGATTTCTTTTATTACATGTTATTGTTGATTGAGAGAGAGAGAGAGGGGTTAGTGTTGTTTTTTACTATGATGATATTTGAAAATTTTGTGACCAATCAACTTATATCATAAATGTTTTAATCAATTAGTGGTATTTATCAAAATTCACAGGGATTTTAATTGATAAATGTTCTTCTAGTATCATTTCTTTTCGGCATGATAGATTTTCCCTAATTTCAATTTATCAAATTTGTACTAAGTAATAATAATTATATTAATTAAGTTTAAACTAATTCCATCATCCAATTGTTACATCAATGATTTGCAGCAAGATCAGCGTAGTACTGTTTGATCCAATCCGAGATGATTTCGATCTCTCTACGTCGTTGCATGACTAACCAATTCGGATCATCTGGTGATGACTGAACTATATCTAAGCAATGACATCCTGCAAACAACAAGCTTTTGTTAATGGAGGCTTCTAACAAAGGGAGTGTCTGGCACAGTTGTTGATGCTCATTTCCTTCTGTTCTAGAATGGGTTGTGGTTGGTTCTTGAATGCAAAATATATTGTCTTGTTCTAATCTTAAAACTGATAAAAAAAAACATTAGTATATATTTTGACAAAAAATATTTATATTTTAAAATAATTTTGACACTTTGAAATACACTGTGCTGCATTACAATACAGAACATGTGTTGAGTTTTAAAACCTAAGTTAATTTATTAAAACACCCCATACAGTTTCATGGATTTACTAAGACCTATCCTATAATTTGTAATCCATCTACTTAATCAATCTTTCCTTAGATGAAAGAGGAAAATGACATCTTTAATTCTAATGTCCATTCAAATAAATTTAATCAAAAGAAAATAAAATAAAAATTTGGTCCAATGTGAGTCCATTACAAATGGACCAGGTCCAATCCAATCCAATAAATATTTTGGGCCGGTCCAATTCAATGTCTGGACCGTCCAAACTGTTTAAATTTGTTTTAATTTAGATTGGTTTCAATCCAAATTCGGTCCATTGATACCTATATTCTTATCTTATACCAATGGACCAGATATTGGCTAAATTCAGCCCAATCCAATATAAATTTATTACGGATGGACCAGGTCCAATCTAATCTAATAAATATTTTGGACTGGATTGGTCCAATTCAATATGCCTTTTTGGTCTGTCCAATCCATCCAAATTGATTTTGAACCGGATGGGGTTCAATCCAAAACCGGTCCATTGACACCCTTACTAGTAAGACATGAACAACATTTCTATTCGGCTTTATTTGATCAATATTGTTTTCTGTATGAAGTGTAAGGGGTACTTTTGGAATAAGCAACCATGGGCCATGCCCTTGAACATTTTTTGATTAGTTTAGGTGATCATATAACTATTTTAAGATGGTAAAACAAGCAGTTCTTAGTTCTTAGTGAAAGGTAAACAGGTTGCAAACTATATGGGGTGTTTTAGTAAAATAAAAACTATAGGATAGATTTAAATAGATCTGTAAAACTATAGGGAATATTCTAATAAATGACCCTAAAACCTACCCTTTCAAATACATTAGCCTAGAAGGTCATTGAATGTGTTCCATGATTGACACTTCATCATTTCCAAAATCAGAATTTTACCAAGTCATGGTTCCTTTATCAAAAACCATCTTTCTAAAAATTAAAGGAGGGGCCAAAGACTTACCTTCATTTGTATATATGGCTAAAAGGCTGTCTGATATGCTTGTCAAGACACTGAAAAAGGAAATAAAACCCAGTAAATGTCTTGCTTGAACAAATTAATCTCAGCTTTGGATGAAGAAGGGCATATATATAAAGTATTACTCTGTACCCTGCGCTACTGTAAGGGTCCCTGAGTCCATTTGAGAATATGATGTTACTTCCAAACCTCTCAAGGATCAATTTAATATCCTGAAATGTATATTACAACAACGACGTATGAATGCATTTGAGATAAAACAGGCAGAGAGGAGAAAGACAGAGAGAGAGAAGCTTACATGGCCACCAAACTGAGTCGTGATCCAATGAGGCCTAGGGCTGACACTATAAGCACTCTTGCAGCCTTGGATGAATGCCTCTAAGTCAAAAGGTGCTGCTTCAAACATAGTGTCATTGCTACCGCGGCCCATGGGCATTACCATCTCACTACATGTCTACTTTAATTAATAATATGATGCTAAGATTAGTAGTATTCATTTGTTATTAAACAAAACTTAATGCTGAAACAGGATTCATGTAGTAAATTTCATGTATATAATCGGGATAAGGCTTGGATGATGATTCTTAAACTGCATTTTAATTTTGTTTAATTCGGGAAGAACAAAGAAATTGGTTTTGTTTCAAAAGACAAAGTTTTAAGTATAGATATTGTACGATATATGTAATTTGATATCAAATCACTAGACAAAAACACATCTACAACCAAGAACATGTTTCTTGTGTTTTTGTTTTATGAACCACTTTGTTTTCAAACCAAAGTGTTATAATTTGGTTTTGCAATTCAATACAAGAAAAGCAATTCATATTGGAGAAAACCCCCCAGAATTTGTTAGGTTCTCATAAAAAAGTTTCAGAGTCCACTTATTAATCAGTATTTTAAGATTCGGACGAGAGTAAAAATGGAATGCTCTCTGGGTCTCAGTTTGACTGGTTAATTGGACGATTTGCCTATCCAACCTGCCAAAACCACCATTCAACTGAGACCCGGAAAGGCTACTGGTTCCCATTTCCATGGTCCGACTGCCCGGTCTGGGCCGAGCCTTAAAACAGTGCAACGAGATACTGATTCTGATGATGATGATGAAAAAGAGAAAATACCTGCCAATCCCACCCGTCATCAGTTTCTTCATCGCTATCACTTGGATTATTAGATGCATTTAAATCATAGCATGACGAGTTTCCATTGTAACTAACAACTCCTGCAACAACTTTACCAATAATATCGGTGTTGTTGGAGGTTCCATCAATGGCATTGCAAATTTTCAAAACCGAGTCATCTGAAGGAAAAGCATATTGGGCAGCTTCGCAATACATATACTCCAAGTAGTCCTTGAGCTGGGAAGCTGAGGTTATTGGGCTAGTAGACAATTAAGCAAGCAAACAAATAACACACAACTTCAAAATCTAAAGTCAGGGATTAATAAGAGGAAAAAGATGAAGGTTGAATTCAATTACTTGCAAGTCATGAATTGTTTTGAAAGTATTGAAAGCCCATTTGGTTCAGAGGAAACTCTATCAATCTCAGACCAGGACTGCCTTATGGTATTATAACAACTTTCACTTGCGTCCTGCACCGTCCACAGAACATGAAATCCCATTTGTTATTGAGGGACCTCATCTA
The DNA here is from genome assembly GCF_055504915.1 of Nelumbo nucifera. Taxonomy (NCBI): domain Eukaryota; kingdom Viridiplantae; phylum Streptophyta; class Magnoliopsida; order Proteales; family Nelumbonaceae; genus Nelumbo; species Nelumbo nucifera. The sequence goes on from NC_142650.1 coordinate 37,494,147, forward strand.
ACAATTTAAGCTTTTAAGTTAAATCATTCCTTTACCATTTGACATCTTATTATAATTTCATTACTGAAGATTAAACTAACCGAATTTGATGACGTACTCTAAAATCCTTGGTGACAACAGAGTAGTATCCATCTTGAGGTGTGATGTCATCAAAGTAGAGAATTGGTGCTGATGATGCTAATGCCCCAAGAGCAATATGTGGATATTTGAGGCGGAACCATGCAGCCAGCACTGAAAAATAAAAAGGGTTTCAATGAATAATAAAGCAATTGATGAATTCCCATCTGCTGTGAACACACCAGCATTTACAATGAATTCAAGACATCACAGATACTGATGACACCTCTCACAGCAGATGTTTCTTTGTAATTGATGATATAGTGGTGATCAGAAACAAATACACCAGCATTTGCAATAAATTTAAGAAAGATGTAATGACCTCACAACAGACGTTTTCTTGCAATTGATGATATAGTGGTGATCAAACAACTATATATGTGAAATTGAGTTCATTTGCATTTACTTACTCCCACCATAAGATCCCCCAACAACAATCACAGGGCTTCTCTCTGCAGATAAGTTCTTCTTGATGGCTAAAATAATCTCGGCATAGTCTGCTAAAGCTTGTGACGAGCTGAAATACCCAAGTGTGCTAGCATCTCTGAAGGCTTCATCCCTTGAACCAAAGGGCACTGATTTTCCATAATAGCGATGCTGTAAAGATATACCAATTAATCTCTCAATTGTAGGACGATGCCTATTAAAATTCTAAGTCCACATTGAAGGAACACTTGCAAATAGATTGAAGAAATTTGTGAGCAATAAACCGGTATCATAAACATGTTAATCAATTAGATGGAATTTATCAAAATTCATTAGTGGGTTTTGATTGGTCAGAACTATTCAAATACCATGTCTTTCCAGCATTTATTGTAAAAACTTTTCAATAAATGTTATAAAAAGGAATGATTCAAGCACATCACCATTTTGACTTCATTCCATTGATTCAATTCAATTGTGTTACAAAAAAGAACCTAGCTAATTGGCGTTTCAGTTAGACCATTTTTATGAACCAAACCAAATGGAAAGCCGGATTATTGCCCAAAGCTCACCTTCTGTCATATTTCCTTAAGATAACTGTTAGCTATCATTTATAGAAGTTTACATGACCAAACTACCCCTGAATGGCCTATTAATCTTACTAAATTTTTTATGATAAAATTATTCCTGATTGCCCATATATAATAATTATGTGTATATTATATTCCATTATTTATTTGGGATTGAATAAATTAAATTTAGGAGTGATCATTAGTTAGGCCCGGCCAGGCCTGGGTTGAGCTTTGTACCTATGATAATCACTATAGCCTATGCCTGGACCAACCCAGGTTCTAAGTAAATAACATATATACATAACTATACATTATGTATATAATATGTATTTTAAATATATGTGGGTTGGGCTGGGCCCAAGTTAGGCTTGAAGTATTAGGCCCAGGCCTAACCATAAAATTTGTAGGCCTGGTGTGGGAATATATACATTATGTATAAAATATGTATTTTAAATATATGTGGGTTGGGCTGGGCCCAAGCCAGGCTTGAAGTATTATACCTAGGCCTGACCATAAAATTTGTAGGCCTGGTGTGGGCTCAGGCCCAAGTCATGGGTAATTTTGTCATATAAATATTTAATAAGCTTGATTGGCCATTTAAGGGTAGTTTGGTGGTCATGTAAAATACTTAAATGTTTATGTGCACTACTTCTATTAATAATACCAACACTAACCTGATGAAAATCTAATATCATGTGAGTTTTAGATAATAAAACTCATAGACAGGGGACTCTCTGGATAGGCTGTAAAAAGATTGGATCGAATTTGGATTTGAGTAATACCCAAAGCCAACCCATTGAGAATCAAAACCAAAGTTTTTAAAACCGACCCGGACAACAAACTGGTCAGGGGTCCGGTTCTTGGGTCGAACTGTTCAACTGCACGGGTCAACGATTTTTGGCAAAAATCCAATTTTGGGGAAAAATAGAACTGGTCACTTGGCCGATTCCTGGTTTTTCCGGTCCGGTCCATTTTTGAAAACCATGGTCAAAACAGATCCAATATCTGGTTGATATATAAAATATAGATTCAAATTCAATATCAGAAAATCTGTATTAAATTAGCATAAATTTACAAAAAATATATTCTTTAAATAAAAAATAGGTTTGTTTAATTCCAAAATCCCATAAAATTATATAGATATAGATAGATAGATTAGATGATCAAAGACTATCAAATCAAGCAATATCCCAATTCAAGCCCATTCACAAACAAATGATTCATATTCAAATCGGATTAAATTAACAAGTAAAATTATAATGAATAACTCTGATACTAAACAGTATTTAAATAGATAGATAAATAGATTGGATGGATCAAAGCGTATCAAATCAATTAATATCCGAATTCAAACCCATTAACAAACAAATAATTCATATCCAAATCGGATTAATTAAATCCATTTGCATCCTTACCTCAAAATGCTAGGTCCATCAAGACTCATAAGAAGTGTATTTTTACCTACACCTCTATAAATACTAAAGGACATTAAACTTAGTGGCATATTCATAAAGGAAAGAGAGACCCAGATGGAAAAAGAATTATAATATATAGAAAAATAGGAAATAAGATTAATAAATCTGATTTGCCAATCGGCCCAATCCCAAAAAGGATGCAAACAGAATGGAAGGACTAATACTCAAATCCAACCCATTAATAATATGGGAGAGTTGAATCCGATCCAACATAGATTCGAATTCAATATCAGTAAATCGGTATTAAATTAGCATAAATTTACAAAATAAAAAAATGTATTCTTTAAATAAAAAATAGGTGTCTAAATCCAAAATCCCACAAAATAATTTTATCTAAATCCAGTATGGTATTGGCCATCTATATATACAGTTAAATAGATAAATTAAATGGATAAAAAATTATCAAATCAATCAATATCCGAATTTGAACCATGGTTCATATTCAAATCGGATTAAATTGAATCCATTTGCATCTCTACCCCAAAATACTATATTAGATTCATCAAAATTAATAAGAAATGTATTTTCGTTTTCCTATACCTCTATAAATACTATAAGGGCATTAAACTTGGGGGCATTTTCGGACAAGAACCCTGTAGTTCTAATATCGTCATCTATAGCCGATTCATCTCCAAGGTAGACAAAGATGGGAGCGCTGGAATTTGCACCACCCCAGTAGTTGGAGTTAATCACATATTTCTGTTGAAAGGTTGTGTAACTCTCCGGCCTGTAGTTGAAGTGGTCGAGCGTTTGATTGTAGTAATAAACGTTGTAGTCCGCCTTAGGAGAGGGAGTTCCGGCCATGTCACCCACCTTCCGATCCTTCATTCTTCTCATGACGCGGAGTCTTGGGGTTTTCATTGCAGCTGTAGACACGCATGTTAGCAGGAGCAGAAGCAGCAGACAACGCCAATGGATTGAATGCACAGAGGCTCTGTGAATGGCCATGCGTGTGAAAATTTGCTTTAGGCCTTTGAACGTTAGAACTGGGTTTCAGAGCTTATCTTATAATATAGTGTCAGAAGGGAGTAAATAAGATATAAATACCAGCTAATTAATAACCGGAAATACATAAACCGATCTAATTAATTAGATGGGAGAGGTGGGAATTTGACTGTTAATAATTTATTTTTTAAGACTAAAATGCCCTCGAAATTTCAACTTTTGTAACATTAAAAAGGGCATAGTTTTGGATGAATAGCGAGTTCGGATGCTTCAAATGCACGGCTGCAAAAGGATGTGAGGACAATTCTGTGAGGATCAAAACCAAAAATTTTTTGTTCAAATTCTATAACAAGCTACTTGGTTTCTTCTAAACAGAAATTAAAACAAGGAAAAACTAAGTTTGTGTTAATTAGCTATTATTAATACTTAACCAATATTAAAGAGTAATCAGGATTTCCTACCCACAAGAACCCTATCCACGTGATAGTACAGCTAGCCATGCATTGAGAACATCTCTCTATACATGATAATACTATACAAATAGAAGAAATGTTCCTAAAGTGTGGTTGTGATGTCCTGTGGGTAGGTGTGGGTAGGGTTATTGATAAGTCTACCTCCTACAAAAGCTGGCCAACCAAGTCAAGATACATGACCAAAGAATGAATCTGGATCTTCTGCCCACGTCTGCCCACAATACACTTCTCCCATGAATTGGGAGCGTCTTCCCCTGCATAATACTATGTAAGATGATGAGATGTTTTTCATATGTGGCTGCGATGTTATATGGGTAGACGTGAGCAAAGTTTGTGTGGCCAGGAGGTCCAGACTCAGAATGACTCCGGTTGTTTGGTTTTATGGGCATTTATTCAATAAACGCTGCCACATAGGCACCACTTCATTAGTTTCTCTCTCTTGTTATTCTGTATGCATCGAAAATGACAAAAGTGGACTTTGGTTTTTGTGCATGCTAACCATTTGTGGAAGTTATTTTTTAAAGCTTTTACAAATGGTCAAAAGTTTTTTATTGTTATGCTGATGTAGAGCCTAATGACGCTTAGTGGTGCTTTGTTGTCATAAACAGTTATAATTATTACCTTTCTCGATTTCATCAACAAATAAGATACAAACATTTATTCAATAAATGTAAACAAAACCAAATCTCTCTCATCAAAATTTTAAATTTCTATTATATGCATAATTATTTGTACAGCATGTACATTAAAAATGCCACAAGTGGATGACTAACAAAGTCGTCCAAAACTTGATAATAAAAATATCGAGCATTTTTGTTCTTGTGCGTAGGAGATCCAAATTGGTTTGAATATGGATTTGTAACGGTTTAGCTCTTCTCCTCTGAGCTAAGAGTTTGATTGTTGAGCGAATATGCTCACTCCAGGGGCCATGAAAAAGATAATGATAACGTATGGATTTGTAACAAATTGTGCCATTAAGTATAGATTATAAAATGGCTGAATATGTATTTGTAATGGTTTGTAAAAGTTGAATATGGATGTGTAACAGTCGAATAATGGTTTGTAACAGTTGATATGAGTTTATAACCATTTTTAACAGTTTTATGGGTTTGTACTTTGTAGTCGAATATTGGATTGGATTGTTTTTCTTGATCCAATTTGTTTATTTTCATTTTTTGAAGGCGATCCAATTTGTTATTAATCCAATCCAACAATATGATAATTTATTAAATATGGTCCGATCTATTGATGGCTCTGGGTGGGCATCTCTTAACAAATTTAGTTCCCGTTTAAGAGGGCTTTCCTGCCTTAACAAATTCAGTTAATACTGCTCAATTAACACAAATTAAAGACTCCAGATCTCTTACCTACAAAAATTCTATCCACAAAACGGTATCTCCATTGCATTACAACATGTAAGAGGATGATTACTACGATGTTACGTGATAGGAAATCCAGACTCAACGCACAAACCCTCCCCAACGGGCCATTGTTTTCTGTTTGTGGCTATTGGCCACTTGTACAAATAGAGGAATTGAAATAACTTCAGAAAGAAACGAATTTTATCAGTGCATGTGCATTAACTCTGAAATTAAAGAACCAGTTAGTATTTAATAGGAAATTTACATTAACAAATAACAACACGACTTGAGATAGAATCTTTTTTTTAGTTACAGAGTTAGCCGATCTATGTATCCTTGGAAAGAAATGTATTAATTATGTAATTAATGTATTTGTATTTCCGAAAGTTTTTTTTAGTAGTTACAAACACAAGGATAATATCACCCTTGCTGAAATCTCTCTTGGTTGCTGCTGAAATTTCATCCTAATCACCTTTCCTGTACTTTCTTTAGAATCCTCAAATATTCAAAATACCCATTTAGTAACTTTTGATCAAAATATTTACTTTCTAAATATTCACCTCATATATGAATGGATAGCCTAAAAACCCTTCCAATTTCTTAAAATCATTTTATACTACAGACCACCATTTTTTTTTACTGCCTCTAGCCCTCTAACCCCTTCAACTAATTTCTTTTTCCTTACGCGTGCTTCATTAAAGGGTTTTTGACTGCCTTACACATAGATAGCAAATGTGAGACTAAATTGATTCTTTTCTGCTTTAACTTTCAATAAATCCAATAAGAACAGAAAATCCTTTGAGCTATTACTTCAACATGCCCTTTCTGATCTGCTGCTACATAAAAAAAAAAAAAAGAAATCCCTTTTTCAGATCCTTGTGGTGGAAACACAATTTGAAGCTTTGTATATATCACTGAAATTTACAATATAAAAAAATGAAAGGAAAAAAGTCATGACTGTCCACATAGGAACTGCGGCTGTAGAACAAATTTCTTCTTTCTAACCCAACCCAAGCTGCTTATAAACAGTATCACCACCTTACCGATCACTACCATTTATTTCATTTCTGTCTTTGATCATCTTCAAGCCTATGTACCTACCAAAATAAAAATATGTCAGCATGTTTATCAGAAAAAACATTATAGATGATGATAGGCTATATTTACAGTCAATTCAGTTACTTACCGCCCTATCATCATCAGTGTTGCTTGTGGATTGGTCCCTGGAGAAACTGTGAGGGTGGAACCATCGACCACCCGCAGCGAATCCAAGCCAATAACTCGGTACTGATGATCAACAACCTTCCCCACCAAGCACCCGCCATGGTAGTGCCATATGGTTGTGACAGTCCGGCGACAGAAATCAGCCATCAGTACATCATTCGACAAATTCAATGGCAGTGCTGGCCCTACAAACCTAAAGTCCCGCCCACCGAACCACTCCCTGAACTTAAATTCTTCCATTGATCGCCCCCTTAACACCTCTCCTATCGTCCTCATCCCCTGTACACACCGCGCCAGGTCCATTGGATTGCTGAAGTAGTTGAAGCGCACCTCTGGAGTCACCCGAACATCAGTGGAAGCCAGTCGAAGCGACCCAGTTGAAAGGGGCCCTGCAATCTTCTCCATAAGGGTAGCAACCGTGAAATAGAGAGGAGAATATGGGTTCCGAATGAAAACAGAGCGAGGTGGGGAGGCGAAAGGGATGATGTTCGATGCTGCTTCGATGTAGGTACCCGAGTTGGTGATACCCACAACCTGTATGAGGGATTGATCGAGTGGGGTTGGTGGCGCAATGGAGATACCGTTACGAGGGTTGTCGTACATGAACTGACCCACATAAGGTAGGTGGTGAGCGACAGGGATGCCCCATGATGAAAGGTAGGGCCGAGGACCAATGCCGCTGAGTAGCAGAAGCTGCGGACTTCCGATGGCCCCGGCGGAGACTATCACCTCCCCTCCGCTGCGTATCATGGCATGGTGGTGCCGCCCAACTTTATCCCGATAAATGACGCCAATCGCCGCTTGTTTCTTGCTTCCAGATCCTGGTGCACCGGCGGGAAAACCAACCAACCAACGAACCCGAATTGTTAGTTTGTTTGTTAGTTAAATCGGCAGTTATTTTCTTTCTTTACCAGAGAGAGAGATTACCAGCAGAGACAGAGCTCAGAAGGATCCTCTCGACGCTAGCGTAGAGAGCGACTCTAATGTTGGACGGAGTGGCGTAGTCCAGTAGATCTGCGGCGCTGTGTCTCCGGCCGGAGCTGTCAAAGGTGGAACCACCGATCTTTGTTCCGATGACATGATCAACATTATACCCATTATAGGGCCTAACATTGGCTTCAAGAAGTCCATCACGGACGGCTGATTGCCAGCCCCTTAATACCGGGCGGAAGACAACAGCACGCTCCACCCACTGGAAAGATTTATTCACGAGCCGCACGTCCCAATGGACCCCAGATTGACGGAAAAATTCGTCATCTGCTCGGCTGTAGAATCCGGCGTTAATGGCGCTGCTGCCCCCAAGAACTCTGCCTCTGGCATTAGGCACGCCATCTTCAGAAGTGAAAGTCTGAACCGGGGATTCGTGGGCGTCGACCTGGGTGAGCGCGGACAAAAACCCTTCTTGGGTCATGAGGTTTGGGGCTCCATAGCTATGCCCTCCTCTTTCCAGTAACAAGACTTTGTACTTTTCAGACAATGTGGCCGCCAAGGGGCAGCCGGCCGTGCCTCCTCCGACAATTATGTAGTCGTATTCTTCCTCCACCAGGAACTCTGTTGCGTTGAAGGTAAAATGTAAGTACGCTGGGCCTGCAAGAACAAGAAAAGAAAGGTGAGGAAACTCCATTTAATCAAGAAAGCTGAGATGCTTTGGAAGTGGGTTTCCGATGATACAGAATATCCATTTGATCAGAGAACCCGGCTTACCTTGTTGCCGTGGATTTTGCAATTGGGGCAGCACAGGTATGAATATTGTGCAGAGGCAGAGAAATGGAAAGATGGGTTTCAGGAATTTGGCCATGGTTGCGTCTGAATTTCTATAAAATTTTACACTCTTTGCTTAAGATGTATAAAACTATAAAAGTATGAAGAATGGCACAAATACGCTTTACATGGACTGTGTGTAAGCTGAGGGAGGGACTCGGAGGGTGGTGGGGGGGCATTGTAAACCAATTTAAAAAACGGTAAACAAAAAATTCAGATGTTCAAAGCTAGAAGATCTGGACCGTTAATTGTTGGCTGAAAAATTAAAATGGCTAATAACTTACCCTAAACTATCTGACAATAAATTGAGCGATAAGGATGCAAACGGAACGGGTCGGATCGGATTCGAAATAGGTATATCCGAATCCGATCCAACACTGTTTATTGCAGATCCGACTCGATCGGAAGATCCAACCGGATCTGATAGACCTGGATCTGAATTTGAACCGGATCAGGAAATTAGATATTTGGATGCAATCCGATCGGATTTGTTTTCTTTAAAAATTAACAAATTATTAAAAGAAAAATAAAATATACCAATTTAAATAAAGATAAACAAAAAACTCAAATATTTTTTAATTATTATTATTATTATATATATGCATGTTTTTTATAAAAAATAAATAATATAACAGATTTACAAAAATACAATATAAATAATATATATATATATATATATATATATATATATATATATATATATATATATATATATATATATATATATGTGTGTGTGTGTGTGTGTGTGTGTGTGTGTGTGTGTGTATTATATATATATATATATATAGGGGGTGACCTGAATTTGATCCAACTTCTAATCAAATCCTAATATCTGATCTGATCCAAAGAACCGAACTGGGGGTGATCCGAATTCGACCAAAGAGGACTGGATCTTAGATCGGATCGGATCATGATCTTATCCATTGTCACCCCTATTGAAGGGCCATTTGCGGGAATAGGGGTCTGGATTCCAATTCCAATTGTTTGGTTGGGAAGAATTGGAATCCAATTCTTATTCCTATTGGAATGGCCATTCCCTCCCCTCCCTTGGGAGTTGGGATCGAAAATCCACTCCGGCCAATTCTGGTTTTGATTTTGTTGCCAGTCTAAACCAAATTGGTGGGGGGAATGGACCATTCTAATTTTGATTATAAAGGATTTCAATTCTGATTCCAATTATGAACCAAATGGACCTTAAGTTTCAAAACCTACTTAGTGCGCTTGACCTTTTAAAAAATGACAAAATGATCCTTTGGTTAGTTGGCTGCCACTAGACCTGTTCATGGATTGGGTAGCCCAACAGCCCGACTTAGCCCAACCCACTCCCTAGTCGGGCTTGGACATGTTCTTACGCCCACGGGCTTGACCTTGGGCCCAAAACACCAAGCCTAATTGATTTTCGGGCCTGGCTTGGGAATTGTCAAAAAGGCCTGGCCCAAGACTAAGCCTGACTTAACTATTTCATATAGAATAAAATATATTATTTATTATAATATATATTCATCCTTTCCTAATCGTTCTAATTTCTAAACTCCCAAAACCCTACCCAAGCCCTACTTCCCCCTTTCCCACTTTGCTCATCATGTTCTCATTTCTCACTTCTCATTCTCAGCATTCATCTCTCATCTCAAGTTAGCAACGGATCAGCACCTATCGTTTTCTTCTCCAACAATCTCCGATAAATGTAGGCTAGTAGTGGCAACCCTTCTTTTTGGTATTATTTCTTTGACAAACTCAGCTTTTGCCATGAAACTGAACCAAACTGACCCATGCTCGCTCCTACTGCTAGGTGGGTGACGTGTCGTCGTCTGTATTAGAACTAATAGTCGTGCTAATTGGATAAGGACAGCCCACCACATAGGTCGGTACCCCAGTGGTCAACTAGCTACTCAAGTTGTTGTTTGCCCAGGTTGGGGATGTCAAGCCAACTCCCGAAGTCACTGGCTTGTTCTTTTGAGGTGATGTGCTCTACTAAGCTATGGAGTAACCCGTCAGTCTTTCCATCAGTTGAGATGTAGGTTGGGCTGGTTGGCTTAGGCAAATCTAGTTGAGTGCAACCTACCCCTACATGGCACCAAGGAGTCATTAAATAGTTCCGACTCGTCACATGGCACTATGTGACCAGATGACCAGATTACCCCTCATTAATTGTCCCCGTTCCCGAGCCCAAGGTGCCAAGCTCGGCGAAGGGAGTAGCTCAATTCAGAGCGATCATGGCCTAACACCTAATGCCGGTTCTTCATCGGGTCACAGTTCAAGATCGAACAAGTTTGCCCAACATGAGCTGTTTGACAAGTCGCATCTCGGGCACACACAGATGACATGTGGTAATTAGGCTCCATGAATGTCAAAAAGTCATGCTAAATTCATTTTTGGGTCTCGGGAGACAAGCTATTGCACCCTTCTGAGCCGTTGGATTGAATCGATCTTGACCTTCAGAGGTCGGGTTCCCCATCTGTATATAGGGGCCTTTAGGGGGTCCCATTTGCAGTTTCTTCTAAACTTCGAGTGAGGTCAAAGTGAATTCTGGTTGGTGAGCTTGGCGTGGTTGAGGTCAGCGAGGTCAATTTTCTAAGTAGTGTGGTGAGTCCTCTCCTTTTTTTTTTCCTTTTCCTATTCGCCTTTAAATTATGTCTGGTATTGTGTCTAAGGGAAAGGAACGGGGGCTGTTAATGTCAAGAAAGGGTCATTGGCACAGGAAAGGCGAGGCTCTCATATAGGGGCCTCAACCTCAAGTTGGCAACCCAAAACCCATATGGAGTTTGGCTTGACTAAGTTAACTGCCAAGGATATACTTCATCTAGATGCCTGGAATAGGATCCTCGACCAGGTCGGTCTTAACCTTCCCATCCCCAAGAAAATTCCCTAGGACCACGAGAAAGATGAGCTCTATGTCCTCGAGGAGGCTTTGAAGGCTGGGCTCAAGTTCCCTCTTCACCCCTTCATCCCTGAGGTCATGAACTATTACGACATCAACTTGGCTCAACTCCACCCTAATTCCATCAAAACCCTAGTCGGCACCATCTCCTTCTATCACCATTTTGAGTTCATTCCAACCATTCAAAACTTTGTTGGCCTATGCCAATTGAAACGGAACGCCAATGAGGATTCCAACTTTTACTTGTCCTATCAACCTCGTTGTAAACTACTGGGTGGCTTCCCCTCCAAGGTGACAGCCTAGAGGATGATATATTTCTTCCTTTTTGTGGGTGGTAGGTGGCTCTTCACGTCGGAGTGGAAGATGACCATCAGGGACATCGAGGATGGCTCAGCCTTAAATGAACACCTACAGGAAAGAGTGTTGATCCTAGTCACTAGGAAGTCGTTGGTCTGTAAGTTCCTGGCTAAGGAGGTATTGATCTAAGCCAAGCTTAGTCCTCTGGGTAGGTTTGTCCTTTTTGTACTTAGTGGTTTTGCTATGTTTGGTTTACCACTTCAACAATTCAACTTATGCTCTTTTCTTCTTTTTATCTATGCAAGAAGTATGTCAGGATTAGGAGTCAATGTCACTAAGTTGTTTGGTCTTATGAAGAGAAAAACTAATAAAAGGAAGATGTCAGATCAGGACACTTCCAGAACTGAGGAGGCTGAGGAGCCTAGGTTGGCGGAGCATGAGCAGATTGAGGTCATCAACCTCGTGGAAGATGAACCCCAGGGGGGAGCTAATGCAAAGTTCGAGAACATCTAGGCAACAGAGTTGTGCCTTCCCACACCCGCCACTTTAGAGGTCAGTATTGGGGAGAAGTACACCGTCCTTGACTCGAAGGACTTCCCTTCAATTGAGTAAGTCAATCATATTCCCCAAGGAGGTGGAGGAGCACGACCACCAACATACTACAACCATCAGGGGTAAAGTGCTCTGGTACCTTGTCACAGTGAGTATTTGTTGTCCCGATGTCCGCTCATTTTATCTTTTATTATGGCTGTACTAATCGGGAGCTTATTTTCTTTCACAATCCAACACTCTCACACACACCTTGATGGGCCAAGCCGAGGCATACTATCATCAATGCAACTTTCTATAGAAGGACGTGGAGAACCGAGATGAGTGCTTGGGGATGGTGGTGATGCACATCGAGGAGATTAAGGCCAAGTTGGCACACGAGCAGACTAAGAAGGAAAGGTTATCCAAGAAGGTCAATCACCTCACCAATGAACTACAACATAAGGAAGCCGAGCTTGTCGAGCGGAGGTCGAAGTTTGTTAAAGAGTTATGTTGGGCCAAGGCTCATGGTATCAAGAAATACCTTACCTTACGCCGTCGCCTCGTCTCCTCAATGTTCCCAAAGCTTGACACAACGAAGGTCAAGTGCTCAAATGTACTGAAGGAGATGCTTGAGTAGGTTGAGAAAGAGGTTGGCTCGAAAGGGGATGTTCAGGGCAGAGGTGATGCCTAGGATGAAGAGATGCAATCTACTAAGGACGAGCTGTTGCCCAGTCAAGAGTGATGATTCAGCCTCTTTTCTTGGACCTCCTATACATAATGATGTATCCCGAGCTTGCAAGCTCAGTTTTTTGCTTTCTATTGTTTCCTCTTCTTCTTTTTCTTTTACTATAGCGATGTACCCTCTCTTTTTGGTTAAGTAATGGAGCATCTCTTTACTTCAACGTGTTGATTTACTTTTCTTACACATTTCTATGTTTTTTTAAGTCATAAAAGAGAGTGGGATTTAGCTAAGTAATTAAATGGTATCGAGGTGCTTATATGTGACAAAGTGCGCATAGTGGGTTGATCTCGTTTATAATGAACTAAGGTGCTAATAGTGGATTGGTTGGATCGGTCGGACCAAATCACATGAATGGGTGGTCACATAGGTTAGAGCTCGAGATCGACAAGTTGTTTCTTATGACACTTGGTGAAAATTACCATGTTTTAACTTAGGATCTCGGAACTTCAAATGTAATACCTTCGTTGGTTGACGGAATTCTACATACAGGGGACCTACCTCTCTTCGAGAATTTTGAGCTTGCAAGTCCCCAATCCTAGTACCTTAGTCACCTTGTAAGGACCTTTCCAGTTAGGACTGAGCTTTCCGTTGCTTGGGTCATGTACCATAACCTTCCTCAGCACGCGTTTTTCAACATGAAAGCAATGTGTTTTGACTCTTGTGTTGTGGTATTGAACTTTCCTCTACTGGTAGGCGACAGTTCGGATCTAAGCCAGGTCGCGTACCTCTTCAACAAAGCCGTAGTTGGTTCTTAGCTTGTCATATGTCTCTGACTGTAAGGTCAACATCATAATCTTGGTTGGGATCATTTTCACCCATTGTTGTTCGATATGCCCATAAGACATTAGGAAGTTTGTCGACCCACAGACCCTTACCTCAGGCTAGTTGAGCTTCTAGACCTTGCAAGATGGCCCTGTTTGTGACCTCAACTTGCCTATTCACCTAGGGGTGAGCAATCAACGTAAAGGCAAGTTGAGTCCAAACTGTTTAATGACACCTTGGTGCCACGTGGAGGTAGGTCACAGCCAAATCAGCCCAAGCCGACCAACCCAACCTACGTCTTGACCGATGGAAGACCAATGAGTCACTTCACAGTATAGTAGAGAACATCACCTCAGGAGAACAAACCAATGGCTTCGGATGCCATCTTGACCTCCTTGACCTTGGCAAACAACAACTTGAGTAGCCAACCGACCTCCGAGGTACCGACCTACATGGCGGGCTATCCTTATCCGGTTAGCATGCCTATAAATTCCGAAACAAATGATTGCACATTGCCCACCTAACAGGGATGACCCTAGCCCCCACATGCTTCAGAGTGACTAGATGAGGGTCATCGTCAATGCCGTACAATATGCCCCAAAGATAATGGGCCGATAAGACCTATCACTCCTAGATATCTCGGACATGGCTCTTGGACCCCGATTCCTATAAAATGGCACCTCCATGCCCTCAGAAGATATACACAATTAAGTGCAATTAGCTCTCTTGCTCTCACTCTCTTTCTTTGTTCTCTACTCTCTTAGCAACTTTGCATAGCTTAGCTAAATTAAGCATTGGAGTGCTCAGCCCAAGTCCAAACCACTGGGTACTCTGATTCTATTTTCTTGTAGATTGGTCTAATGACTTCAACCATTGTCCGTCTGACCTGTCCTCTAGTAGGGAAAGTGGGAAATTTATCCCTCATCATGTACCAAATATCAATTGTATCTATTTGGCACTTTAAGGCATGCAAATTGGGTTAGTCTAACTTGATCCAACCCATACCAACACGGAAAAGTTAGCCTAAGAAATGCTAACCCGATTTAAATGTTGGTTGTAATTTGTGAATAGATTGAGTTATTGTTGCGTATGGAATATATGCACCCATGAATGGAAGAAACATCTTAAACTGCGAAGAAATTTTGAACAACCCAAACCCCACTTGTCTCAACCCAACCCAATATCTACCTTCTAGATGGGTCAAGGTTGAGGAATTTTAAATTGGATTTGGTTTGGGTTGACTACATTGGTCAGGTTGGCTAGCGTTTGTTTTGGGAAGTTGGATTAGCTAAAGTCTTTAGCTATGTAGCAGGTTGTGGAACCAATGATAGTGTTCCACAGTAGTGATAAAATACAGAGGGTGGAGGAATGCAATCACTTTGCTCGTTCTTGCCAATCAAGAGTAATGTATAGTCACACCCATCGCGAAGATAACAACCAAGGTTTTAAAAACCAACCCGAAAATGAAACTGCTATGGCCACCGATTTCTACGTCAACGGTTTGACCGTCTAGGTCGAACGGTTCAGATGGTTTAGGGAAAATATCCATTGCCCTTTTACATATATAGGAGGGAGGGATGAAAAGGAAAAAGAGAAAGGAAAGAAAGGAAGGAAGGAAGGAAGGAGGAAGGGAGGTAAGAAGGAGAAGCATCTGACGTTCATCGGCAATGGCGATGACGATGGAGATGACAATGGCAATGACGTTGGCGGGGACAATAGAAATCTAGCATCGGATATTTCTAATCTTAGATTTAAAATTTGAGAACTAAGATCTCATATATGTTCTCTCTCTCTCTCTCTCTCTCTCTCTCCGCCCCCCCCTCTTTGGGATGATCTTAGATCTAAGATCATTCTCGTCTTAGCCCTCATATCTCAATCTCCTCTGCCTCTTGTTAAATCGTGAACCGTTGTCCGGGTCGAATGGGTCAATTGTTTGACCACCTAAGTCAATAGTTCTTTGACCAAATCAATGGTTTTTGGCCTAAGAACAGGTTAAGGTGCAACGCAACTGGTTGCCTAGTAAATTTCTGAGCCAAACGGTCTGATTGTCCGAGTCAACGAAAGTTTAAAAATACAGGTAACAACACTATTGACTGGTTGGCTAACAATGGGCTTCATAGAGAGGAAGTATTCTCAGACAATTGCCTGTGGGATCTCAGGTTTTTGTTGTTACTTGATGCAGCGGTATATTATTTTCCCCATTGGTGTTAAGCTTCTCATTGTATGGAAAAAAAAACATAGGGTCCAGATCAAGAGGTTGAATGATAGTGGGCCCATGTATTTTATGACTAGTGTAGACTTATTATTTATCTACAGCCTATATTCAATAAAGCATTCAGCTAATGCTATATTTTGTTTTGGAGATTCACTGTTGGACTAGGTTTGACCTCAAGCGGCTCAGCCTAGCGTAGCATAGCTCAATTTCAATTTGCAACCCTAATGGAAGTCCTAGACCAATGCCATGGACCAGGCTGGGATGACCGCAAAATCTCTATTAGTGAGATAAAATCAGATCCAATGATAAGCCAAGAGAAGCTGAAACAAGTTAGTAGTCTTAGGCACATAAAGATAGCCCAGTTGTGTGGCCTATGCTGGATGCAAAACATAGAAAAACATTGGCTTGTATAATCCAAAAGAGGCTACCGATATGTTTGTAGTGCAATTTCATTTGCACTAATACAAATGAATAGGAGAGCAAATAAAAAAAGTGTGAATTCTGATTTACCTGTGCTTTGGGTATTACATTGTTTTGCTTTAGGTTTTACTTCAATATTTACATTGCGAACAAATAAAATAAAAAGAATTTTGAAGCAAAGGTAAATCAAAATTTGCATTCCATACTTGTACATTAGGCTCAGTTTGGAAAGAGTACAAATACAAAAATGTAGAGTGCAAAACTATGTATTTTTTATTAATTTGTATGTATTTGTACTGTACATATTTGTATTTGTACTCCTTTCAAACTGAGCCTTAATTCAAATGAAATTGAATTTTAAACAAATTAGGGCTAGGTTAAATCAGCAGGTCCAATTAGTTTCCAATTAATAGAGGTTCTTTCTTCATCATAGGATGTGTCTCGGAAGGTATATTGATTATTCCGTACTAGAATCCGAATTTCCCCCTCGCACCACTTGTAGCTATGCATTAAGCTCAGTTTGGAAGGAGTACAAATACAAATACAAAAACCTCCCCTGAAGTTTCTGACAATCATAAAAATCTCCTTTGAACTTTTAAAAAACTTGACAAAAACCTTCCTTCCGTCACTAACCGTGATGAAAAACCATTAAAATTATGAAAGTACCTCTGATTAACCGTTATGGTGTCATTAAAATATTTCCAAATATCAGAATTGCCTTTGCTTACCCTTCCTCTTGATGTAGAACAAGGGAACGACATGAAATCCTTCCCCCTATCTCCCCTTCACTAGTTTTTATCCTTGATTTCTTCTTTCTCCATCTCTCTTCTCCGTCCCCATTGTGGCAGCAATGGGGAAACAGAGTTTTGGCAAAAGGCACTGTTCATCTTCTTCACTGTGGCAGCAAACAGAGTTTTGGCAACTAGCAACGACAACCTCCTCAAAGCTCTCTCATTCTCTTATTTTCTCTCCGCTCTTCTCTTCCCACTCCTACTTTTTTTTTCTCTCTCTCCCTCTATCCCTCTCTTTCTCTTCTTCCCCATCTTCTATTTCTTCTTCTTCTTTATGTTTTCCCTTCCTCTTTTTCTTTTGACCGCCACTGCAACTCTCAACAGCGGTGGTCTACTTTATCCTCAAAAGCATTCTTATTCCCATGAGTTGTTCCAATCCTCATCAGCTTTACCAAGGAAGAGGTTGCATTTGGCATATCTCCAATCAGTTTCCTTAACTCCTCAACTGAAGCAAGATAAAAAAAAATGTAGTTGTTGCTAGAATCTTTTGTAATTCCTCCTCTTAGAATGTCTAGAATATCAATCCCAATCCATTGTTCTTGACAATTAACATTTTGCTCTTGGAATGTTTTGAAAGGTTCAGCAGGGCTTCCATGTCATTCTCTTGTATTGATGGATTAGTTGTGGATAGAAGCTTTAATAAATTGGGGATTCTGCTGCATTTTCCAAGCAAGACCTATTGAATATGCTTGATTTTGCAAGTAACCGGATCTCATAAATGACCTTCTTCCTCTCTTCCCCGTCCCTTTTGCAAGCCATCAGCTAAAAACTTGGCAAGCATTTTCATGGCTTCTTCAACTGCCAGACTGTTGACAACAATAATTCTTGTAATGTCACGACTCCTACCACCTGTTTCAGCCACTGGTATTTGGTTGTCGGAATAGAATGAACTGCTGAATAAGCTTTTTAAAGCTAAATTAGGAACCAGTATTTTGCAATTTTTACAATACAGTGTTTTGAAATATTTTAATGACACTTTGACAATTAATTAGGGGCACTTTCGTCATTATTCGTTTGGACCAGTGATGGGAGGGAGTTTTTTGTGGAATTCTTTAAAAATTTAGGGGAGGTTTTTGTTAAAGTAAAACTGCAGGTGAAGTTTTTATGATTGTCAAAAACTTTAGGGGAAGTTTTTATATTTTACCTTAATATAAGGTTTTGCACTTTATATATTTGTATTTTCACTACTTCCGAACTGAGCCTTAGAAACATCTTCCCATGAATAAAAACATACAAGTACAGAAGATGTTTGCGATGTGCAATTGCAATGTGTGGTGAGGTGGGTGTAGGGGTGTCAACGGTATTCGAAAATCCAATTTCGAATTCGATATTCGACATAACCGAATCGAATTCGGATAATTCAAATATCTAATCGATCGAATTCGGATATCTTATTCTTACCAAATAGTTAATCGGATTCGAATTCAGATATGACCTGATTCGATTCGATAAATATCCGAATTCAATCAATTATTTATTTCTTATATATAATATATAATATATAATAATTAAGCTATATAAATAATTTATATATTTATATACTTTACATCAACAAAGTATTTATTTTATATATTTATTAATTATCTAAAAGAATTAATTAATCGAATTCGAATTGAATCGGATATTCACATATTTAATCGGATTCGAATTCGAATATTAATTTTCAATATTCGTCGGATATCGAATCGAATTTGGATATCAGATTTTCTAATCGAATTCGAATTCGATCTATTTACACCCCTAGGTGGGTGTGAGTGAGGATTCTTTGGGGAAGAAATCCGAACTCCCGATCCTTTCTTTATAGCCTTATGTCATTTGCTAAAGAAGGAAAACATGAACGGATTGCTCCAAAGTAGGATTCCTTACCCCCTGGGATTTGGGATTAGCAAGCCGCTAACTTTCATTTAGAAAGTTTAAATCTCAAAGTAAAGCAGGATTTATTTAGAAAGGGATGTGAGTGAAGAGGATGTGAAGGAGGCTTTATTTTAAGATGCCACACAGAAAGGTCTTAAGCCTTTATGGCTTTCTAATTTTTTTCTTTCAATAATATATGGAAATTAATACCAAGGGGACATGATAGTAGCTGTGTTATTATTATTTTATTTTCAAATTGAAATTCCTTCTCAAAGAGGTGAATCAAACCAACCCAGACATCAGCAATTTGATCTATGCTAGGAGTGAACCGAACCACCATCGATCTGCCACCTTTTTGCAAATAAAGTATATATCCTGTTTTATATGTTTACCACGTGCATAATTAATTGAATTGAATGAGAAAATTTGCAGCCAAATTGTCACACACCATAACATAGATGGTTGAGGCTTTCACCCATATGTTCCATGAAAAGCATTTGCAATCATAATAATTCAGCACCCTGGAAGCTAGACTTCAGTAGATTTGGTGCCTCAACGAGATACCATGTTTTAATCCAATCCACATCAAAAAAGGCTTCCGAAGTGAGGTGCTGAGATGGCCGAAATTCAAGCCTATGATCAATTGTAAATCTCAGATATCAAATTGTGCATTTGAGTGTTAATCTATCAGCAAGTCAAGTTTATGGTGGTGTTAGGCATCGATTCCTTTTTTTGAGAAAACAGCATCAAGAAGGCACCGCTTCAGAAAATGGTCTCTTGTTTGGTATTGTTTTTTCAAAAAAAAAAAAAACAAAAAAAACATTTTCCCAGACTATACCTTGGAAATCGAGAAAATGTGGTATGAAGAAATGCCAAATTCAATGTTTTCTCAGAAAACAGTTTGTTTCTGGCAATCGTGCAATGATGTAGCATCATCTTAGACATTGGATAATATAGACCAATGCTGAAAATGGTTCTACAACACTGCTACCAAACAAAATCAGTGCTGTTTTCCCAAAAAACAGCCTATGTAACAGCATTGTTTTCAAACAAAAAATAAGAGAAAATGGTGTTGTGTTCCCAACACCTACTATATTTATATTGTGATAAATACAGACCATTAGGAATAGGGTGAAACTTAATACCAAAGAAATGTTGGGCTAGGCAGAGATTAGGAAGAGAAAAATTGTGACTTGTTAGGCAAATTGAACACAAATAATATGAATGGAAAACTTGAAGGTCCATTCTTGAAATGATGTATCAATTTAGTGCTGAATTTATTTAGAGGTGATTTAATGATGCCAAAATGACGTGATATTGGAAAGAGACCCCCCCTCCCAATTAAATTTTGATGAAAATCCATCTTATTGGTTACCACTTTTATGATGTTGATTGATTGGGCTTAAGTTATTCTTGCATCTTGTCTTTCCAACATCATAGTTGGAACCTTAATTTTTAATGTATTAAAAGAAATTTCCAAATGTTAGTGATCTATTTGAATATTTTTCCCTAATCCAAATGAAACTTCATAAAGATTAAACCTTATTACTTGGCTGATATCATCTTGTTGTTTCAAAAGTGCTTTTGTTCTAGATAGGCAAATTACTAATAATGTCTTAATCACTCATGAAATTCTCCATTCGATGAAGAAAAGGAAAGGAAAGTCTGGTGTGATGGCCTGTAAGATTGATATGGAAAAGGCCTATGATAGACTCAATTGGAATTTTATTGAAAGTAGCCTTAAGAGATATGGTTTCTATTCCAAATGGATTGGATGAGTGATGGAATGTATCAGGTCTGTATCCTACTAAATTCTAATAAACGGTGTTCCATCTAGGGAAATCACTCCTTCTCGAGGTATTCAGCAAGGGAACCCACTCTCTCCTTACTTATTTGTCCTTTCTGTTGATGACTAATTGATCCTCCAATTGGATGTAAATCCTATTGGATGTAAATCCTCAAGACACGGTCCTAACATATCAATCCTCCAATTTGCTGATGACTAATTGATCTTTTCCAAAGTTAACATCCAAGCCTGTTTGACAATAAAAGATATTCGGGATAAATTTGCTAAGGCCTCTAGCCAGGTGCCTAATTTCACTAAATCAAACATTATTTTGTCTAAAAATATTCACCCCAGATTGCAGAAGATTTTATCTAGAATCCTAAAAATTCTTCTAGGTACTAGAGGTGACCTGAACTTAGGGGGGACCCTGTCTTGTTTAATAGGTATTGTAAGAAGACATTTATTTTTTTAATGAGAAGATTGAGAGAAAACCTGTGGGATGGAAGAGAAACACTTTGTCTCTTACAAGAAAAGTCACCCTTCTTAAGTTATCAATTAGCATGATTCTTCAATATAATATAGGGGCTTTTAAAATCCCAAGAAATGCCCTAGAGGAAATGGACAAGAAACAAAGAGATTTTCTGTAGACAAGTCACAAAGACAGAAAACCTTTAGGGCAAAATTTTTACCTCCAAACATTAGGGAGGTTTGGGACGAAGAAATCTTCGATGGACCAATCAAGCAAATTTGGCTAAACTTGGGTGGAGAATTTTGAATGAAAAATATACTCTTTGGGTCCAAGTAGTGATATAAAAATATTTAAGAAATAAGAATTTTTGAGAGTTGGTCAGTAGAAAATGTCATTCTTGGGCCTGGAAAGGTATCCATTGCTCTAGAGATTTAATTAAAAGAGGAATAAGAGTTGTTATTGGAAATGGTGACTCAACTAGGTTTTGGTTGGATAATTGGGATTGATGAAGAACCCCTAATCAATGCATTAGATAAAGACACAATTTTTAATATAAACCTCAAAGTCCATGAGGTGATAGATAAGGAGAGACTTACTTGGGATGTAACAAAATTTAGAAGCCTTGTTCCCCTTCATATTGGAATAAGGTTAAGGCTATCTTTATCTCTTAAGGTGATATTGAGGACAAACAAATCTAGAGACCCAATTCGACTGGTAAATTCTCCATTAAAATCGCTTATAATGAGACTTGCTTAGTGCATGCAAATACTTTGAGGCCTTTAAAAAATATCACTAAAATATGGGGTATGAAAACCCCTCCAAAATATAAATATTTCTTATACCTACTTCTCAACAAAAAAACTCCCCACTAAGAAAATGCTGATGTCGAGAGGTCTTTAATGGGTCTTGTGTTATATGTGCGGAAGAAGAAGACACGAAGCACATACGAGAGAATCGGTTCAGATTCTAACAACTTGGCATTGTAAGTGAATGGTGGAATCTCATTTCGATTAATGAAGGTGATAGATAGAGTGGCCCTTATAGGAAGGAAAATTTTACGTTTCTTCTTTAGCAACTTTGGAAGAATTGTAATGTAAGTGTGTTTAATAACAAGAACATGCCTTCCTCCGTTATTATTGAAAAAGTTTGAAATACATTTTTAGAACTTCAAGGTATCATGGATTGTGACTAGAGTGTGCCGAGAAAGAGAGAAGTTCGACCTATTAAATGGTCTAGTCCTGAATATGAGGCACTTAAAATCAATTTTGATGCCTCTTTTTGTCAATGCCAGTTGTTCAATTGCTTGTGTTGCCAGGGATCATGTGGGTCACATTTTGGACTTCAAAGCATAAAAGTTAGGTAAGTCTACCGTCAATATTGCAGAGGCCTGGGCTGCTTGGGAGGCTCACAATGTTACTCTTAATTTTCCTAACAGATTCGTCATCATTGAGGGAGATTCCAAGCTGGTGATTGATTGTTTAAAGAGAGCTATCAACCCCTTATAGAGAGTTCTACCAATTATTGAAGATGCAAAGATTTGTTCGAGAGACTTGAAGGAAAGGTAGATTATTGTTATATCTTTAGGGAAAGAAATATACCTACAAGTTAGTTAGCTAATTATGCTCAAATTAATGAAATTTCTACTAGTTCCATTCCTAGGCCTTTAAGGGGGCGTTCTTTTTCTGGATTTTGAGAGGGGGGGAAGTTGGACAATGGGATTTTGATTCCCATTGACCAAGAATCTCATGTTCTTTTTTTAGATTAATGTGGGGACCAGGGAAAGTTTATTTTCCTGGGTATCACTTACGCCATCTCTTTGGTAGGTAAATAACTTTCCCACTTGGGGAGAAAGCTTCCAACACTTGAATGGGACAAAAATGCCCCTTTTAATAATAAATTTTTATGGTTAAAATGGTCATTTCCTTTTTGTACTTGGGAAATAAAAGAACATGGGTAAACACACTTACCTGGGTAAGTGTTTCCTAGGAAAAACTTACCTAGGTAATTGCATTTACCCGGTTAAGTAACTTACTAAAAAGCGAGCGGGGCCGAAGTGTTATTTGTTATTTTGATTATAGGGATGTGTTACCCCCATTCTGTGTAGCCCCTTTCTGGTTCTATAAAAAAAAAATAGAGTCCTACAATGTCCAAGGAGCAATAGATGATAAGGAATAGATGATAAGGAATCAACTCTTGCAATAACCAATATAATAGAAAGAGGAAAGAGGGGAGGTGAGGGGTCCTCTCCCCACAAAGCTCACATGTACATCCTCTTTTCCTTTCTCACACATGTGCATATTTATTTTTAAATTAAACCATTAAAAGTATAATTAAATCTCTCTCTCTCTCTCTCTCTCACACACACACACACACACACACATACATAGTTTCTAAGCATCTCCCATCCCCATTAAATCCCTCTTTTCCTCTTAAATCCTGTAATCCCTTTTGTCTCTCTAATAAAAAGTATAGGTGTAAATTAGATGGATTGGGTTAAGTTATGAGCCAACTTTAAATATGAACCCAAGCTTGGACCCAAACCAATGTCAAAATCCAAAATTTGCCCACCCAATACATGGGGTGAACAAATTTTCTTCTTCTATAAAATTTTAAAGAAACCATTGCTCCTTTCCATTATTGGGTTTTTCTCTCTTTTTTATTAATTTAATGTAGATTTATTTCATGGATTGTTCTAGTTCAATAATAAAATGTAGTAAAAAAGCACTTAACATGGGCCTTTGATTATTCAGTATTCATTTCACTTCAGAAATTGTTTTTTAACTTGATTATTGATCTCATGCTAAGAATTTTTTTTTTTTTTTGCTATATAGGGCTACAAAATGGAGGGTAGTGCATTCCCTTAACCCCCAACCTTGGTGGTAGTAGGATTTGATTCCAGGTTTTTATTACAACTAGCTAAAGAAGTGAATGAACCTACCAATTGAGCCACCATTAGTTGGTTTATGTTCTTATCATAATATATAAGCTATATAAAAATGAATAAACTTGGAGCTCAATAACTAAAAGAGAAACAGAAATTATTATTTTTTTACTATTTTATATGTAAAGAAAAAAATATATAAAATCTTTGGTGAATCATTATTACTTCATTTTTCCCTTAAAAAAATACATTTTTAACCAATAGCTCACATGAACCCCTCCTTTCATTTCTCACACATGTTCTCCTTTATTTTAAAATTAAATGGTTAAAAATATAAAAAGACAAAATAAAACCCTTTTGAGTTTCAACTGCCTCTGATATGGTCCACCATTATTCTCTTCAATAAGATCATTCTTAAATCTCTTTCTCTCTCACACACGTGCGCACACACACAATTCTAACCCCTTTTACTCTCGATAAATTAGATGGGTTGGATTAGGTTAAGGGCCAATCCATGACCAACTCTAAATATGGACCTTAGCCTAAACCCAGATTCATGACAATAACCTAAATTTATCAACAAAAACCTAACTTTTGCACAACTTTGGTGATACAATCGAAACCTCCCATGGGGGGGCGTTTGTAGTGCAGTGCCAAACTAATAACTCCCTCACCAAAGTTAGTGGTAGCGGGAATCGAATTTGTGTCTTTGCTAGAATAAACTAGCTAACGTACCAATTAAACAATCAATCAATTGGCACTCAACTCCAAATATAGACCATAACCTAAACTCAAAGTGATGCCAAAACTTAAATTTGCCAATCAAAGCCTAACTTCTTCCCAACTAAATATGGACCTTAGGCTAAACTTGAACTAACACAAAAAATTGAAATTTACTTAATTAATTAATAAAATAAAGTTAATTAATTAAATGACCCTAAAGTGTTTAATTAAGTGAATTAAATAAATTACACTAATTAAGATAATTAAGTAAATTAAGCAATAACAAACTAAATTAAACTAATTAAGGAAACAAAGTTAATTAATTAAATTAAATAAACAAAGCTAATCGATTTAAATAAGTAAATTAAGCCAATTAAGCAAGATTTTAAAAACTGACCCAAAACATAAAACCACTTTGGCCACTGGTTTCTGGGTCAACAATTCAATTGGCTGGTATGAATGAATCAACCATGACATTTTGAAAAATAAAAAATATAATTAATTAATTAAAAAAATAACCAATTTAGTTGTTCAACTCTTAAGGGCAATCGTTCATTGACCAATTCAATGTTCTTTTTTGAAAAATTCTAGGCCAAGTATAAAATGGAACTAGACAATTGACCGATTCTTGGGTCAAATGGTTTGATAGCCTAGAATTTTTAACTTGGACAACAAACCATTGACACGGATTGTTGAACCACTAAAATGTCCGATCTAGTAAATGGTTTTTGGGTAATTTTTTATTTTTCAAAACATCATGTGTCTATCCGTTCAAACCAGATGATCAAACCATTGACTTAGAAATCATTGATTTTTAAAATCTTGCTTAATTAGCTTAATTTACTTATTTAGATCGATTAACTTTGTTTATTCAACTTAATTAATTAACTTTGTTTCGGTAATTAATTGAGTTACTTAGTTTACTTAGTTATCTTAATTAGTGTAATTTATTTAATTTACTTAATTAACTTATTTTAAAGTGGTCCACTTTCAAACTTTAGGGTTTTCCAAATTTAGCAATGACACATGACATTATTTAATGGACCCGTTGATATCGTTTTCAAATGTCGTCTCCTTTTGACTACAAATGGCCTTTTTACCAAAGTCTGGGGTTGAAAATGGTCTTTTCTATTCTTTAAGGTCGAAATTTACCTTTATGCAAAGTTCTGGGGTTGTTAGAACCAAAAATCCATTAATAAAATTAATCAACTTTCTAGTTTTCCAATAATAAAATTCAGGGGTTGTTAGGGCCCACTAAAGATCTTCTCTGATTGTCCTTTTGGTGCAACTCAGGTTGGCCCGAGTTCATAGTTTACACTGTTTTAGGCTTGGAGTTCAAGTTGGACCATTGAAGTTTTGACAAAATCCCAACCCTAACCATTTAAGGTTGCACCCCTATTTCCTATAGTTTTGCAAAGTCAATAGTAGTATGGCTGATATACATTGAGAAGCCCTTGATCCAATTCCCATGGTGATAACAAGTTGTCTCCCACTATTGCTTCACATGCTATTTTCCTTGTTGCACTATCCACATTGATTTTAACTTAATTGATATTTTCCTTGCTACACACAGAGCTCTTTATGACATTTCTAATTAAGTGGTGCCCATCTAAGTCCAGTTCAAGTATTATTTTTTGGGTTATGTTTAGTTTATACGATCACAATCTATGTTTGTGCTTTAGTGAGAGTGGCCAATTTCCTATGTCTAGATAAATTTGTATTACTTTTTGTATCTTAGTGTTGATTATTTTATTAATTTTTATTGGTTTGTTATTATTTTCATATTAGTTTTAGGTAAAATTATAAAAAAAAAACCACCTCTTATATCTATAAATCACCTTTGTGTTTTAATCCTAACAAAGGCCTCCGTTATTGTTTTGAAAAAAAAAAGTGCCAATACCTCCTTTCCTTGGATTTTCATTAATAACGACATTAAAATTACCAAAAACCCTTATCACTGTTATGGCATTATTGTATACAATTTAAAGTTTCAACTTTACCCTCTATTAATTTATTTTGCCACACAACTTTCAAAGAGTAATTCTCTCTACTCTTGGACAAAAAGTAAGGTAAAAAGGCCAAAGTGAAGTGAAAGCAACTCTTTTTTTTCTCAAAGTATCATAGTAAATTTACATGTGAATGAAGTTAACTAAGGGTAAATTTGATATTTAAAAAAATGAATGCATTGCATCTGCATTTTTTATTTGGAATGCTAACAAAAGGACGGTATTTGCACCTTTTTTCAAAATAATAGGGGAGGATTTTGTTAAGGTCAAAACACAGGGGAGTTTTATAGGATTGTTAGAAAACCCAAGGAGGTTTTTAAAGTTTTCCCTACTTTTAAGTGGGATTCAAATTGATTTTGAATTAATTAAACTAAATTTTAAATTAATGTTTTTTATTAAATTTTGTTTTTATTAATCTTTATTAAATATAATTAACTATATTAAGTTTTTTTTACTGGAACTTAAATTTCAGTAAAGTTTAATTATAAAACTAATAATTGTTAGATAACTTTGTATTAGTTATATATTTATTTTAAATTAATATTAAATTTTAATTTATCTTATTCCTTTTTATTAACTAATTTATTTTTATTACATTAATGAAAATATTTTTTATAAATAATAATAATTATTAATTATTTTTATTTTATTTAAGTAACTTAGTAAATTATTTTTACTAAGGTTAATTTATTTTTATTATTTTCAAATTGAATATAAATGGATTATAATTTTTACAATGTTTTATCAATTTTTTTCAACTTATTGTTGACTCAAACAAATGAACCATTCCAACCATCACTCAACCCTATTTTTAAATATGGGTTTCCTAAAACCCATCTTCTTTGACCTATGTGGTTGAACCATTGACCCTTTTGGACTAGTCATTTGGTCACAATCTTTGTGCTTAGTTATCTGATAGGGGATAATCTTTTTTGTTTTTTTTTTTTTAATTTTGAAAAACTTTGAGCAATCTTTGCAGCCCCACTATAAAAAAAAACCCTTAATTGTTGGCCTCAAATTTCAATTTTTGATTCTTATATTTATAGTTACAAACAAATAGACCTTATATTCTCTATATATAGAAAGATGATGTGTCATGATTTGGTTCATCCAACCCGAACATTTGAACCGTTGACCTATGCCCTAGAGGCAAAAACTATTCAGTCTCCAAGTTAGTTTTTAAAACACCGATTTTATTTGTTAGGTGAAGTAAATAATATTTATTCTGAAATACAAATTACTTGATTAATTATGTTAAAAATTAACTATTTTTAAATGAAAGTATATTATTTGGCATGAAATATATCATTGAATATCCCATTTCAACATAACTAATCTTTATTTATAATTACAACTTAATGTAAATATATTTAATTTATATAAAAATATAGTTATATTGAAATTGATATAGATAAATATGAAAATAATGAATTTTGGGCAATTTAATGGAGTAACGGAGAGAAGAGTTAATAGGAACAAAGTTAACGAGGAGGGTTCTAAGTCTTAAAAGGCGGTTGGCAACTTGAGTGATTTTGTTCAATTTTAAAATTAGAAAAATTCAAAAAAAAACAGAAAAATGATAAATACCTTTGAGAAAAAACCAGAAAGCAGAAAAATGCCACATTGGCACATTCTATTTTAATATATAGATATAGATTAACATTGATGAACAAATTCATCAGTCTAGATTTTGAGTTGGATTTGCCAATTTGTGGCAAGTAGAGCTCCACCGTTGTTCTAGGGTTCAGTTGAGGAGATAGAAGCTTTGGCTTGCTTTGAGGGCCTAAGGCCGGCACCTTAGTTAGGTCTCTCTGATGTTGTATTTGAGGGACATTCTTCTAACATAATGTGATTAGATTTAGATCCATATCTATCAAAGGAAACTATACCAGTAATTGACAAGGTGGTGGTAGGCTCATTCCCTTGGTGTTCAGTGACTTACATTCCTCGATCTGTTAATAAGGACTTCATCTCCTACCAACAAAAACTCTATCCATGCCTACCAACAAAACACTACCTCCGTGCATTGAGAACATCTACCCATGCATAATAACATGTAAGAGGATGAGATGTTCCCCATGTATGACTTCATTGTTATGTGGGTAGGAAATATAGACTCGTTAATAAGGCTTATCATATTATGGCTCAACAGTATTTCTATTTCTTGTAGTTGTTCTACTTTTTGTCTTTTTACTAAATTTCTTAACAGATGCTTTGTTTGATGATGGTTTGAACATAAATGAAGATATTTATTTAAAAAAAAAGAAAAAAGAAAATAAAGTCAACTAATTTTGAGAAATGGTAAACCAAGACCTTCCTAAGCTATGATGCTCTCAATTTTAAATGATACCTGTTCAAAATGGTCGAAATTAAAAAATATGTTCTCAGCTGTTGTATTAGTTTATTCACCACAATATGAGGAGAAGGCTGCTAAACATATTATTTTATCCTTCAAACCTCTATCATATAAATATATATACATATATATATATATATAGCAAGATGGTCAACATCACCATGCCTCTCCTTCTCCATTACCCCAACTCTTCATTCTCCTTTTACTCTCACTCCTCTCCCCTTCCCACCACTCTCATTAAGCCATATCACTATTCTCAACTCAACTACCTAAAAATATTCCTATAATCTCTCTCCAAAGGTAGATCTCTAAACCACTAGGAAAATGTCATGTTACCCCATTCTCCAATCAATTCCTAAAATCTCTCCCCCGATCTATATTTACTCTCATTTTAAAATATCCATATTAATTATTAAATAGTTCAACACAATTAATATTTAATCCAAGTCATATTCAATGAGTATTAAATAGTGCCATTGCCAAAAGTTAATAAATACAGTTAGTAAAGTTAATAACTAAATTACTAAAAATTAATAAACATTGTTATTAATTAACTCATTATGACTTTTTAAAGTATTTTGGATAAATACTATTATATTCATGTTAAAAATTGAACTCTTTAACTAATTTCTATAAAATTGAGAATTATATTTAACAATTATCAAAAAGTATAAAATTTTAGTTATTGCTATTATTATAGTTAATAACTGAATGTAGATGGGGGAATAAAATATTATAATGTTGGAAAGTGAAAATATTAATTAATTTATATTGGAAAATAAAAGATAAATTTGCGTAAATTTTCCAATAAACTACCTAATAAAAATAAATACTTAATAATAATTTAAAATAATTTTCAATAAATCTCCATAATTACACAAATGCAATAATCTTTTCAATAAAAATTCATAAAACTACATTTGTGTAAAATAACATTTTGGGAATTAAAAGATATAAAATTTTTGAAAGTTTATTTAAAACATATTAAATAATTATTGAAAATTATTGGAATAATTTGGAAATTTTAGGAAAATTTATTACATTTGATAAATTTTGGAAAACTATTGAAAAATTATGTAATTTTCATTGCAAATCATTGAAAAATATAAAAGATAAATGAGTATGGCAAAGGGAAAATTGTAATTTGAACCAATATTTACACAAATTAATAAGATAAATTAGTATAATATTGGAAAAAGGAAATTATTGATTATTTGTATTAGAAAGTATAAGATAAATTAGTGTAATTCTGTAAGTAAACCAATAAAAAATAAAACAAATTATTTAATAATAACTTAAAAATAAATTTTCCAAAATTTTCATAAAATTACAGTTTTGAAAATTAAAGGCAATTTAGTGTACTTTTAGAAATTTACCATGTGGCTGATACTT
Organism: Nelumbo nucifera; assembly: GCF_055504915.1. Lineage (NCBI taxonomy): Eukaryota > Viridiplantae > Streptophyta > Magnoliopsida > Proteales > Nelumbonaceae > Nelumbo > Nelumbo nucifera. The sequence continues at coordinate 37,524,601 of NC_142650.1, forward strand.
GGTATCAATGTTTTAAAAACCAACCTAGAGGTCGAACCATTTTTAACTCCGGGTTGCGGGTTACCGGTTCGATCGGTCAAGTTAAGTAGTTTAGATTGTGCCATAAATAATGTATAAATATGTTTTAGACCGTGCCTTCGGGTTATCGGTTCAATTGGTCAAGTCGAGCAGTTTAGATCGTGCCATAAATAATGTTTAAATATGTTTTAGAATGTGCATTCAGGTTACTGGTTGTGTGTGTGTATAAATATATATTTTAGCAATAAATAATGTATAAATATGTTTTAGATATGTTATATGTATTAATTTATGTTTTCTAATTCAATTTTTTAATTTTTTTTATTTATAAAAGTATTAAAAACTACAAATTGATGCCAAAAAAGGTTTTTATTTTTATTTATCTAAAGTCAATCACAATTTCATTTAAAAATAATGAAAATAATAACCGTTATTAAAATTAATAAAATTAAATTTATTAAAAATATTTATTCATAATAATTAAAAATAATTATTTTTTATAAATCAGCATTAAATGAAAAATACAATTAATTAAAATAATTATTTTTTAATTATTAATTTATCAATTATATTAATAGTAAATAAAATTATCAATCTTTCAAATTTTCCCGTGCATAGCACAGGTCCCTGCTAGTCTAATATAATGGAACGCCCTTAGCAATCCACTCTCAAATAGAAGTCTTCTTTGCCAAACATATATGTCCATCCATTCCCACATAAAAAGTTAAGTTAATTCCACTCTCGGGAAAAAAAATGTTAATTTTGGATTAAAAAATATCCACTCCAAAAGAAGATGTGGGACATATTAATTAACCTTTGTAACTTTTTTCCTAATTCAAATAAAAGACTTGATATAAAGATTTCCAAATTAAAAATTAAATTTCATTTGAATTTTTAAATTAAATAATGAATTCAAGTTAGATGTAATTACTACACAATGCATGATTCTTAAACCACCAAAAAAACAAAATGATACAAAGGCGTAATTGCCCCACATTACGGGATCATTCTCTAGTTTAGTTTCAAATATAAGACCTGGACTCCGGTTTTAATGGGAGATTCCACACCAATTTAACACATGATACCACATGTAAATGTTCCAAAACATTTCACTAACAAAGAAACTACTTGTGTATTTGTGTCAAATAATGACACCTGACAAGGTGTATCGAAGTAATTTCCAGAAACAATAGCATATCTCAGGGCATATTTAATTATTTTTGAGGATGAGGTTTTCCTATACCCTATCATTTTTAATTACAGGCTTGATTTTTATTGTTATATATGAAATTCAAAACCAATCATGTTGCCAACACCCTCTTAGTTGGTCTTAACATCTAAATAATCAACCTCTGAGCTTGACACTCTTATACTTCAAGATTCACATCGACTGAATATTAGATTAGATGCAGTATGTTTGTTCTTTCTTTGTTTTTTCGGTTTTAACTTCTGAGAACGAAGCTAGTTAAATTCTAATTAATTAATTAACTGCTTGAATCCATCTTTTAACTTTTGAACTATACCCACTACTCCGTAACCATGAAAATAGACGGGAATTTCATGATCCTTGGATACCATCCTTCTAGGTTTTTCAAACGGAACCAGACAAGGAACCAGTCAGGGTCCAGTTTTTGGGTTGAATGTCCTGACCGTTTGAACCAAATGGATGGTCTGTACTAACAACAAAAAAAAAAAAACGGTCAAAACCGTTGGATTGTTTAAACGATTCGACTGCTTGGATCAGTGGTTTGCTGACCAAATCAACGGTTTTTGGCAAAATAATGATTTTGGGGTAAAACAGATTCTCTATTTTCTGGTTGAACTGTCCAGTCCAGTTCAGTTTTGAAAATCATGCCATCCTTATATAGGGGAATATGCAACTCTGTTATCCATTCTCTAAACAGACATGAATATCGAAGTCAAGGAACTGGAGTGCTCAAGATATAAATTAACTAGGTGTTAGATGCTGATGTGGTGAGGAAGGTACTGAAAATACATATTTTCTCTCATCTAACAGAAGATCAAATGTTATGGAAGCATTCCCCATCTCATAATTAAATATTCTATCAAATCTTCATAAGGGATTATCCCTCATCTTCGTCTCATACACTTCACTAGACTAGCATATGGGCTCTGAGAATCCCTTTCATGTTCTAGATATTCCTTTTGGACAGTCTTTTGGGTCGCAGTACTCACAAAAGATTAGTTTGCGTTTTCTGCTAGGAGGAATTGGAATTAGAACTCTATCTCTTTTTCAAATGCTCCTTTGCAAGAGTAGTTCGGTGTGGTTTACAGTTGAATCTTTCTCTACTGAAGAAAACATTTTTATCCATGACCACATTAAAAAAGGTTAAATGGATTCTATACCCAATTTACTGAGAGTGAAAACAAAAAAATTATTTGGGGAAAGTATCCATTGAGAAATTTTCCTGCAGGCTTTCACCCAGGGTTTTTAAAATCAGACCGGACAGGACAGTCGGATCAGAAAAACCAGGAATCAGTCAGGTGACTGGTTTTGGTTTTCTTCAAAACTGGAAATTTGCCCAAAACTGTTGATTTTGGTCAACAAACTGCTGATCTGGGCGGTTAACCGTTCAAAAATATTTTGACCATTCTTTTTAATTTTTTAATTTTTTTTTATTTCTTTGTCAGAACAAACTGATTATTCGGTTTGAACGGTCGAACCATTCAAACCGATAACCGTACCCTTGAACGATTCAGTCTCCGGGTCGTTTATAAAAACCATACTTTCACCTCCTTTTCTATCACGTGAAGTGACTTATGTGCGTTTATGCATTTGTGTGAATCTGATCAATCACTATCCTCCATAGTGATGAGAAACAGTCAAAGTAGTAGCTTTTATGCTGAGAACCAACACGGGTGTTTGATCCTGCAGAAAGAGAAATAAGATTACAGACTTACAGGTAAATTCCCATTTAATTAGATGCTTAGAAATTAGGTTCACGACAACCGAAATGGTTAAACTGGATTCTTTTTTTAGTGAATCAGTGGTTGTAAGGTGAAGCTGAAATTGAGTTGATTACTACACTTTAGATATATAGTTGTTTTATTTGAACTGAATAAGAATTGGCTACATGTTTGGAGGAGAACATTTGCTGAAATTTATTGAATTAGGCTCTGTTGAGAATAAGCCTGCTATCTCACAATGGTCAAATAACTCATGGGATCTAGTATTTGCAACTGGTGGATCAATCATACCTGGGTCAACTGGTTCATGAGTTGTAGACTTTGGCTTATCTGGCCTTTCAAAGTCTACAATAGTTTGATCCTCGAGGAATACTGCATCTCTGCTTCTGATGAGTTTCTTGTTGATTGGATCCCAAAACCTGTACCCAAATTCCTCATGACCATATCCAAGAAAGATACACTGTTTCGTTCTACTGTCAAGTTTGGATCTCTCATCTCTAGGAACATGCACAAATGCCCTGTAGCCAAAAACTTTCAAATAATCATAAAATACATCTCTTACTTTCCAAACTTTCTCAGGACATCACCATTCAAAGGAACCGAAGGAGAAAGATTTATCAAGTCAACTGTTGTTCTCATTGCCTCCCCCCAGAAAGACTTAGGCAGCTTTGCATGAGAGAGCATACATCTAATCCTGTCATTACTAGTACGGTTCATTCTCTCTGCAACACCGTTGTGTTGGGGTGTTTTTGGCATTGTCTTCTCAAACTTGATCCCATGAGTTCTACAATATTCTGTAAATGACCCTCTGTATTCACCACCATTATCTGCACGAACACATTTCAACTTCCTTCAAATTTTCCTCTCAACTGCAGCATGAAAATACTTGAAGACATGTAAAGTTTGATCTTTAATTTTCAAACAATAAGCCCAGACCTTTCTGGAATGATCATCAATAAAAGTAATATAAAAGTGAGCACCACCAAGACTCAAAGAGTCCATAGAGCAAACATCAGTATGGAACAAATCTAGAGCATTTGCTCTTCTAGAAGGGAGAGAAATTTTTAAATGCGATTCTGTGTTGTTTACCTACCAAGTAGTGAGAGCAAGACTTTAAGTCAGAAAAATTCAAATCTGGAACATTATGCTTCTTTGAAAGAATCCGCAAACCATTCTGACTCAAGTGACCAAACCGTATATGCCAAAGTCCAATGGAAGAGTCTTCAACTGCATTTACCTCTCCCCCACAAGATTTTGCCTCTGTCACATAGAGAGAACTGCACTTAATTCCCAGAGCTACCACTAATGACCCTTTAGTAAGCTTCCATTTTCCTTCACCAAAATAGTTATGATAGCTGTCATCATCAAGCATCCCAATGGAAATCAAATTAAGACGAATCTCAGGAATATGTCTCACATTCTTCAAGAGCAATTTGCAAGCAGTATTTGTGTTCAGGCATACATCTCCTATACCGACAATTTTGCACTCTCCATCATTCGCCATCTTCACATGACCAAACTGACCACTAGAATATGAAGAGAAAACATCACGACAAGAAGTGACATGATACGAAGCACCAGAGTCAACAATCCATTGTGAATCCTGACATGTGAGATTTACACTGCCACCATCGCATATAATACAAACATCATCACTAACTGCAGCTGCTACAGTGTTGGCTTCTTTCTTTTCTTCGCCCTTTTCTTTGTTTTGTTCCCTCTTAAGTACTCTGCATTAGAACTTCTTGTGTCCTGGCCTTCCACAGTGATAACACTTAATCTCTTTCCTTGACTTGGATCTTCCTCGAGACCTGTCATTGCTATCACGATTCTTTGGAGTTCTACTTTTGCTTCTCCCTTGCCTTTCAGTAACCAGAACTTGACTCTATGTTTTTAACCCTCGGTCTTTACTTCTGTTCTCCTCATTCAACATGCTCTCCTTCACCAATTTCAAAGTGGGTACATCATTTGGAGAAGAGTTTACAAGAGAAACCACAAAGGTATCCCAACTGTCAAGCAAAGAGCTAATCAAACACATAGCATGAATCTCTTCGTCTAACTTTACCTCCATGGCAGTCAACTAGTTCAATATACCTTGAAAGACATTCAAGTGCTCAGAACTGGAAATTTGCCCAAAACCGTTGATTTTGGTCAACAAACTGTTGACCTGGGCGGTTTACCATTCAAAAATATTTTGACCATTCTTTTTAATTTTTTATTTTTATTTTTTTATTTCTTTGTCAGAACAGACTGATCATTCGGTTTGAACAGTCGAACCATTCAACCCGGTAACTGGACCCCTGACCGATTCAGTCTCCGGTCATTTTTAAAAACCATACTTTCACCTCCTTTTCTATCACGTGAAGTGGCTTGTGTGCGTTTATGCATTTGTGTGAATCTGATCAATCACTATGCTCCATAGTGATGAGAAACAGTCAAAGTAGTAGCTTTTATGCTGAGAACCGACACGGGTGTTTGATCCTGTAGAAAGAGAAATAAGATTACAGACTTACAGGTAAATTCCCATTTAATTAGATGCTTAGAAATTAGGATCATGACAACGGAAATGGTTAAACTGGATTCTTTTTTTAGTGAATCAGTGGTTGTAAGGTGAAGCTGAAATTGAGTTGATTACTACACTTTAGATATATGGTTGTTTTATTTGAACTGAATAAGAATTGGCTACATGTTTGGAGGAGAACATTTGCTGAAATTTGTTGAATTAGGCTCTGTTTGGAAAGAGTACAAATATTATAATACAAATTTTAAGGTTTTGTACTCTACATAATTATATTTATATTCCTTCCAAACTGAGCTTTACATGCAAATTGTGTCGCATAAGGCTTCCAAAGGATTGCATAGAATCAACTACAAGATAGATCCAAAATGGTTTCATCTATATTTGGTTCAAATATAATTGCAGCTGTTTTTACCCTTCATAAGGATAGCCACATTTAGATCTTGAGTGAGGGATCCGTTTCTAACTGTGTCAATTTTGGAACCTTCCAAATATTATTGACTAAGATGTAGTCAAATAAATAGGTCGGTCCATTTTGGGATTTATTACAGAAACCGAAATATCGGAATATTGTCGTTAATGACAGTTGCAGAAATCCCTATATGAAAACAAGAGAAGGAAAACCACTGTGCGATCACAGAGGGTCCACGTCTTCACTGTTGGATCCTTTTTATCTTGCCAAATTCAGAGTCCACCGTGGAAATCTTCAGAATTGGTCATCAATAAATATCTGAACGGATATTTAAGGATGCGATTGTAGGTCCCACCGAGACATTTTTTATTTTTTTCGGTAGAAAACCAGAAACATACAGGATGACAGGAAACAAAACAAAACTACAGAGAACCAAAAAATAAAACTAATCGTCAGGAACAGGGGAGTCCTGATCAGGAACACCTCTAAAACTTGGGGAAGCCAGGAGGGGATCTCCATTTAGCTACCAAACTAGTCTTACCTTTGGCAGCAAACACATAGCTGTCAAAACTCTGCTGCGATCAACATGCGGAAACACCACGTTTGTCCCTGCAAAGCTGTAAATATCCTGTAACAGAGGCTAAGTCTCTAGAGCAAAAGAAAAGGACTTAACAGATAGATTTCTGACCACATTCACAGTGTCACATTCAAATTTGATAAACACAAGACCCAGTCTTTTGGTTGCCAAACAGCATTCTCTAATTGCAAAAAACTCTGCAAATTCAGCTGAAACAACCTTACACACACCACAAAAGGCTAACAAAACAGAACCAGAACTGGTCTTTAACACAAAACCAAAGCCACTTGAATTTTCAAAGAAGCTGTCATTCGTTGTTGCCACACAAAAACCAGAGAAATTTAGCTTCACGAGGGAGGATTCCTGTCTTGAAGGAGAATCAATTGGGGAACAGTTTGTTGATTCTCGAAGGGAAGCTTTCCTCACTGCCACCATCAACCTGTTAGCATAAAAGGAGGTAAGCATTGGGTTAGGATTTACACCGTTAAAACAGCAAATTATTTCTTGCTTTCAAGATGAACCAGATTAAGTAGACTGGAGACACAATAGCTTGCATTCCAACCTCCCCTGTGGGAAGGTTCTGAGAAAGCCATAGTGACCACCAATCTGCAAAAGAGTTTCAAACACTCCCACCCAAGGCTGCGAAGTTAAAGAAGCAAACTAGGAAGCTCTGGCATGATCACAAAGTTGAACCGCGTGAATAGTAGATTCGGTACTACTCTCACGGACTGGGCACAGATCATTCTCCCCAATCCCTCTTCTCCGAAGGGCCTCCAACTGCTAAACTATTTTGACAGCATCTCCACAAGAAAAGTTTCAATTTTGGAGGAATCTTTAACCTCCATGTTGCTTTACAAAGTTTTGGGGACAAAGGCCCTTGAACATTCCCAGAATCTACTGAGAATATCAGATTTCTGGCGAGTTCAAATCAGCCCCCACAATGTCCCACAACACATCCCCGCCGTATTTTGAGAATATCTCCTGATGATAACATCATCACTTTTAAGATTATCATCAAAGATGTTCCCAATACACTGCAGGAATATACTGTAAGACGTTGTCGGGGGCTGATTCGGTCTCATTTCTGGCTACATGAAAGGCAGACTTAACTGAGAATCGACCCTTGGGATCAGCCACCCATATTAGATTGTTTGCGCCTCCTGATCTGAGGAGACTTGATCTGCTCCTCCCACTGGCGCCTCATATGCACATTCTACTACGCATTGGGAACATCTCCCATACTTATTTGTTATTATTCGCGGGAAATGTTCTCAATGCACGGTGAATGTACGCGCCCATTTATGAGGAGCAGATCCCGTCACTGATCTAAGGAGTGAGAGAAGCTGTTCTCGAATTCTCAGAAACTTTGGAATCATCCCATCTGTGAGTCTAAGGGTCAAGATCAAACACTCAATTCACCTGATTTGGGTTTGGCTTTGGCTCCATTGGTTTAAAACCCGGAAGATTCAGGATCCACGAGTCATCCCATATATTAATGTTAGTCCCATCACCAACAGTCCAACATGCTCCCTCTTTTAACACATCATTTCAGACAATTCTTCAACACTAACAACCGATCTTATATAATTTGATATCTATCTCAACTAATTATACGTACTGGGGCCCAAAAATGTCGCGCTTGATCAAGACCGGATGTGAACTCATAAATTTTCAGTGAGTCAACCGAATAGACGGTGAGATCGTACTGGCGGAGCTTAATCTCTGTAGTCTTCATACGGGAAAAGATAAGGTCAGAAACTGAGAATGATTGTCCTTTCTTACCCGTACAACGGAAAGGTCGACGCCGCAGTGTGGTCCTACATCTTCCGTCCAGTGCCGTTAGCTGACGTAATTAATTAATACGACCTGTCGACCTTGTCTCAGTTTCGAGTCCGGATCTTCATGGCTACAAAGAAAACGATAATACCCTTCTCAACTGTGCACACAGAACTCGGCATTCTCATGGACATTTTCGTCTTTCCAAGTCATGAACGAGGCTCAAAGAACACCCTTGACACAGATCATACGAATATGGCTCCACATAATACATCAATCTACACCGTTCACATGGTATCAGGGTTGGACAGGGGTAAATGTAAAATGTAACATGGAAGGCGTGGGTTGGTGAAATAGTAATAAAATAATTAACTAGGTGGGCCATGGACCATGGCCCATTGTTCAAGTTCAACAAATTGATCCCTTCGCCTCAGAATATCCAAATCGACTAATCGGAATCAGAAGCAACCCTTTGGACAAAAAGATAAAGCCCAGAATAGCACAGCTCCCGAGGCCCAAAAGCTGATGGAACGGACCGGGGGAGTAGAGTTGAGTTTACGATGACCGTTTTGGTTTGGTTTCTGGTTCAGGACTCTGGTAGTCCTTTTACCTCTCCGCACGAGGCCCAAGCTGCTCAGCGGGAGGGGCGCCACTAAACTTCTTCAAGGACAAAATTACCCTGAATTATTGACAGTTGACGTCTTAGCATAGGTTTTGCCGTTGGAGGTCGGCTCTTAACCCTTGGGAGTTCCACAAGACTTGAGACACCGTGGGATATCAAAGATCAAGGGATGACGTCGTCCTTCTGAAGTTTCAACATCCCATTCTTTGTCTTTGTTCAAAATCTCGTCGATAGGCATGAACCCACCAATTACACTCTAAAAATTACGAGAATGCCATGAGGTAGAATATGATACCATACTTCAGCAACCATAGTTTTAAAAGATTGAGTCGACAGTTTTACAACTAACAAGCAAGTGATGGTGGATAGACGGTTTGGCTTGGCCAATTAATTACTGTAGGGCTGTCTATTTTTTTTCTGTGAATTTCACGAATCAGGATTCAGAAAACAACTGCTGAGATCTAATTACGAAAATACCCCTAATGGGGAATTGGTTTCCTAGACAATCATACATGATACAACCAATATAATGATATATGGGCATTTCCGTCCGAAAGCAATCTCACAACACCGGCGTTCTTAACTTCTTCCCCTCGCAGAATGTGATTGATAACCTACACACACTTCCCATACCCATGAGCTAGCGCAATCCGTCTGGAAAGGAATGCGGGACCCGCAGGAACCCAAATTATTTGTTTATTGGTATCGACGCCATAAACACCGTAGTAATAGAACCTTGCAACCATATGATGCGGGGACTGTCGAAGATTCCGATCGGATGGTGCGGAAGTCGTGCTTAAATGAGCAAGGGCTCTGAGAGGTACTTCAATAATGGAGAGAGCAAACAATTAGGCCCATCATACGTGGGACCCACGTCGGCAAAGACAAGTGACAGCTATGCTTTGCAGATCGCATTTAAACTTAAAAAAGATTTTAAATGGCTAAGGACGACCCACGTGTCTCCCGTGGATTCGTCAAGGACTTGATTACTCTCTTCTCTCTATCTCTCTCTCTTCGGAAGACGAAGAGCAAACTGAAAGTCCGAGAGAGAGAGAGAGAGAGAGAGAGAGGAAGAAGAAGAAGAAGAGAGAGATGGCCATCGACGAAGAAAGCGGCAAGGGATACCCGGCGAGTTGGAGCTTGTCGGCAAAGCCCTGTGATTCGTGCAAATCGGCGTCGGCCCTACTGTTCTGCCGGGCAGACTCGGCGTTCCTCTGCTTCAACTGCGACGCCAAGGTTCATGGCGCGAACAAGCTCGCCTCCCGGCACGAGCGGGTCTGGATGTGCGAGGTCTGTGAGCATGCCCCGGCCAGTGTCACCTGTAAGGCTGACGCCGCTGTCCTCTGCGTCACTTGCGACCGAGACATCCACTCGGCAAACCCACTCGCCCGTCGGCACGAGCGAATTCCAGTCGTTCCGTTCTACGAATCGGCTGCCTCCGCCATGAAATCCAACGTAGCCAACCTCCTCGTTCCTGATGGTCTCCTCAAGTCCTCGGACGAAGATGACGATCGTAACGACAAAGAGGAAGACAACGACACCTGCCGCGAGGAGGCCGAAGCTGCTTCTTGGTTACTTCCAAACCCAAACCCTCCCAAACTCATGGAAACACCCGATCTGAAGTCAGGCGACTATTTCTTCTCCGACGTGGATCCTTATCTCGATCTCGACTACGGGTCGTCCATGGAGACGAGGTATCACCACCAGAACAGCGCCAATGCTGATAGTGTAGTTCCTGTGCATACGAAACCCCCTCCGCCACCACTGATGAACACCTCCGATCGCTGCTTCGACATGGGTTTCTGCCGATCCAAGCCTTCTTACGGTTACACCACTCCAACACTTAGCCAGAGCGTAAATCCATATCTATACAAGCTCCAACTCAAATTCACTTTTTCCCCCAACTCTTTTTCCCTGATTTTGGTTTCTCGGCTTTCGTTTCCAGGTATCTTCGTCGTCGTTGGACGTTGGAGTAGTGCCCGACGGGAACAGCAACGCGATCTCGGATATAACGAATCCGTTCGGACGGAAAGGCGGAGTGGATGCGGGCGGGGGGAATCACGGAGCTCCGCAGTTGTCGGGGATGGACCGTGAAGCAAGGGTTTTGAGGTACAGAGAAAAGAGGAAGAACAGAAAATTCGAGAAGACGATTCGGTACGCCTCGAGGAAAGCCTACGCTGAGACGCGGCCTAGGATCAAAGGTAGGTTTGCGAAACGGGTGGAGATCGATAGCGAAGTAGATCGAATCTACTCCTCCACCGCTGCTTTTATCGCTGATACTGGCTACGGTGTCGTCCCTTCGTTTTGATCGAAGGGCCATCAATCATGTCCTAAGATTACTTGTTAGAAACAGTTTTGATGCTGTTGTAGTTTGTATTGGTAATTAATTAATCAAATTAATTATCCCGTATAATATACTATGTGATTATCAGAACGTTTCATCGGTGGAATACTAACCGTCGATTTGCAGAATATATTGCATATGTTTTGTTCCTGACTCTGTGAGAAGCATGGTATAAAAGCCCATAGCTAAACCTTTCGCCCTTTCTTTATCTCTTTATGATCTGTTTCTGAAGCGCTATTCGTTCTTGGGTTGTTCCAAGTTCCAAGCCCTGGTTTATCTTTTAAGAGTTGAGGTTTTGCTGGGACCTGGGAGTATAATAATATAATATTTTGTTCGAATTCAACGCTGTTTGATGGTTTATGGGGTATTATATGACAACGATGTATCTACCGTTGATTAGGATTCTATTCGCCATTTGAGAAACAGGCAAAAAGATTCCAATCCAATTGCTCCTTGCTAAATAACAATATTTCTACGATAAAGAATGCTTTTTTGTATTGCCAGTTGCACAAGAGTACAAGATATGTGTCTCCGAGATACATGCAGGGAAAGAAAGGATCTGCAAGATTAAAGATGCTGGTCTGATGGGTTGCACGCTTATATTTACTATCGAACATGTTGTGTCTCAAAGAACCAGACAGCAAACCCAAAAATGGGTCAATTTGGTTCAGACGGATTAGCAAACTTTAGTCGAGTAGATCAGAGTTGAACAGTTATTGAAGCGCAGATAGTTAACACTCTTCTGGTTTGAATTGTACCGAAAAGAAAATTGGTCTTGCTATGTTTTGGTTCAACATGAAAGTGGCACGAGGCTTAGTCCGGTTCAACCTGGTTTACCACCTAATTGAGCCTATAGGTTGCTGTTCAGGTGTCAAGGTCAAAAACCGGTTTGAATGAATCATCGATCATCAGTGTCAGACTGTCAGTGACGTGAGACTTGAACCGAACCGGAACCAGTGACCTTTCTGACTTCCGGTTAAATGACGGTTTTCATAAATTGAATGGGCAAATCATCCGATTAATCAAAAATAAAACCGTGACTATATATATATATATAGATAAATGCGTTTTAACTGTGGATGGAATCTTTTAAGTGGAGAGTACGTGGTCACAGTCTCACAGACTTTTGAACGCGAAGAAGTGAGGGAGTCCTTGTACAAGGAATGGATTTGGCCAATTGGGTAACCTTAGTTCAAGGAATAGATGCCAATCTAGGAGAGAATAAAATTGCAAAGAAATTGACCCACCAGATTTTCTCACTTTATTTAACAACAAAGTCTGTGAAAAATAGCTAAAAAGCCCAAAAGGTTTTCTTTTCTATTCTTTTTTTTTTTATTATTCTAATCAGATTGTGTATCTGAAAAGCAGTTTACTGATTGAGTCAATCAGAAAAAGAAGTCCTTAGATCTAACACTGTAACCCACATAGGAATCTTCTCTATGGCAGCATGATTGGGGCCCAAAAGCAGAAGGACCTCGTGTGCCCTCAAAATTCTCTCCATTCACGGTCTGCTCCAACATGTCCTCTCCAATGTAAGGAACCTTTTTTCTTCCCCAATCTGATCTCAATCCGATTGTCAGGACCAAGTGACTAACAATTGAAGGTTCAGGCTATACCTGCGCTCAGAGGACACAAGTTGCTTGGTTATACCGATGGGTCTTCCCCATCTCTTTTCGAAATCTGCACCAAGTGGAAACAGTGGCCAACAACAATTGAATCCAAACCGAGTTTAATTTTGCTACGACACTGCCGTATCGCTGGGCTAAAGCAGAAAAGTCATGGCCTCGGATAGTTAGATGTATTGCAGTGGCTCACCAAGAAGTGGGTCAAGTGGGGTCATGACAATAAGTTAAAGGTTTTGATTTAATTGTTTCAGCCTTAGGCTACAACACTATCGTAATAAATATGGGTTGATCCAAACCATGCTTTATGGATTGAACCAGATAAACTGATCTTTAGTTGACTTCTTTCAACCCTTACATAACTAGTTTTGTCATAAGTTGTTGGGCATGAATTTAGGGGTGTCAATTAGATCAGATTTAGTCCAACCCGATTCAGTCCAATGTGAATTCATTATAAATGGACCAGATTCAATTCAATTTAATGAATATTTTGGACTGATTCAATTCAATGATCGGACCATTTAATCGTCGTTTTGATTTAGCTTAGTTTTAACTCAAACTCAGTCCATTGACACCCATATTCTTATCTTATATCAATGGATGAGATGTTGATTTAATCCAACCCAATCTTCAATATAAAGACCACGCCCAATCCAATCCAACAAATATTTTGGATCAGATTGGTCCAATCCAAATATATCTTGTTAGTTCATTCAGTCCAATCCAATAAATATATTAGAAACCGGTCCATTGACACGCTTAGGGTGATGCCTCAAAAGATACCTGGGGTTGCCTCAACAGACTGTTTTCTTTAGTAAGCAAGTCCAAGAGTACCTGATCTTAAACTTGAATTGGCTCATCTCAATAAGGGAAATCGATCTTATCATTGCTGACTACATATAGAAAGTAAAGAGCCTCTCTGGTGCCTTAGCTGCCTCAAATTATTTTGTATCTGACTCAGATCTTATACACTATATACTTGGAGGTAAAGGTGTCAGTGGACCGGTTTTGGATTGGACCCATCCAGTCCAAAATCAATTTGAACAGATTGGACAGACCAATAAGACATATTGGATTGGATTAATCCAGTCCAAAATATTTATTAGATTAGATTAGATCCGGTCCGTTCGTATAAATTTATATTGGGTTGGGTTGGATTAAACTAATATCTGATCTATTGATATAAGATAAGAATATATGTGTCAATGTACTGAGTTTTGATTGAAACCAATCTAAATCAAAATGAATTTAAACAGATTGAACGCTTCAACATTGAATTGGACCGGTCCAAATTGGTCCAAAACATTTATTGGATTGGATTGGACTTAGCCCATTTATAATGGATTCACATTGGACTGGATCGGATTAGACCAAATCCAATCCAATTGACACCCCTACTTGGAGGGCTCCCTCATAAGTATGACACATTCATCATATCTGTTAGTTCTTGTCTGGATGATCTCACTTTGCTTTTGCTTGATGCACAAAGCTTACTTCTCACGTTTGAGAATAGATTAGAACGACATCACCGATGCTCCCTTAGCACATACATGTTGCTAGTTGCAAGAAGGAAATCAACAATTAATCACTACTAGCTTAATTATTCATCAAATAAACCACATCAATAGACTCCTGGCGCAGGAGTACACCGACAATAACTCATCAAACGACGTGGCTACAATGGCCACTTTGTGGCCACCTGCAAAAGGTATCTTGTGTTACTTGGAAATTAACAAGGGGAAGCCTACACAAGCAGTACTTCTCGTTCTTGAGTTCAGATCTATACCCTATAAAGGGGCGCCCTACAACGTCTCACAGACTGAAAATAGGGAGAATGACCAATCAGCCCAGATCAGAATTTTATAGCCCCAAAGTACAGGGGGAATGCATCCTGACCGTGAATTGATGCCAAATTCAAGGATAGGATATGATTTATAGGGGAAAAGGGCTAGTAGTAGGGGGGGGGGGGCTGGAATTCAGGATTCTGCATCGGTTGTATCCGTACTTCTCCGTTGAAAATATCGATAATAACATCATCTTTTCTGACACTATTATCGGTAAATGTTCCCAATACACAAAGATGATGGGATGTGGGACGTTGTAGGGCACAAGTCACTTGACACCTGATCTCAGTAGCTTGTCCATTCATGACAACTACCATGGGTTAGATCAGATCTGTCGGTAGGGGTGCTTCTGTTTGAATTTCACATGTTGGATCTTCTATGTATCTTAAATACTTCATCAACTGGTTCTTTTCTCTTAAAGAATAGACGTACTGAGTCTTAAATAGAACTAAGAATCTGCTTTTAGTTAGTTTTGAAGAGAAAATTGATGTAGCGCAAACCGGTCACTTCTAGCTGGCGGTGGCTTGGTTCTTAGCTGGCGAAAGAGAGCACCTGAAATGGAGAAGACAATGAAGGATTCATGGGGAGTTTGCTTGGCGGGAACACTCCGACGATCAGTTTAAAACTCTGAGAGAGAATTGCAAAAAATGCAAGGAGAGCTAAGAGTGCAGATAGCGCAAAATCAAAATTGCCCTTTCTCTCAGGGGGTTGGAGTCCTTATATAATGGTGTTCTGTCAAATCTGACATAATCACCTCACACCACCTGGCGAGAGACGTGGGTGCAAGGCCCCGGGTTTGACAGGTACGATTGTTAGGGAAGATCTTCCTGTGATACGCCGAGCTGTCTTCCTTCGAGCTACCTTGCACCGAGCTACCCTATGCCGAGCTAGAAGTGCCATACTGAGGTTATTCTACCCGAGGCGGTCTACTTAGGCCTGTCGGAACAAATGTTAGGAGGCTCCCGAGTTCACCCCGAAGTGCCTTGAGCTCGGGAGATCCCTGTCTTGTAGTACCCTGGCTTGGGATGCCTGTAGAAAAATCTTAGCTCGGGGTGTTCCCTTCTTAAGGAGGGGCTCGGGTGCTCCCTTACCGCGGAGAAGCTCGGGGGCTCCTTTACTTGGGAGGAGCTCAGGAGCTCCCTTATTGTGGAGGAGCTCGGGGGCTCCTTTGCTTGGGAGAAGCTCGGGATAATCGAAGTGTTACCCGATGCCGAGCTGCCACGTTGGATCTTGGTGGACTGATCGCCTTGAACTGTCACTTATGTTGAATCACGCCCACGTGTCCCCCTAAGATGAGGTTGGGGCAAATCACCCTTCATAAAAAATGATGCCACTTTTTTCTTTGAACTTTGTTGGTTTCTATGTCAAAAGACAATGCTATGGGAAGAACTCTTTTTCAAGGTCTGGTTAGAAACGAACTCTATCAGCTGCATTTAGATATAATAGTACTAATAGAGGAGGTGGTTTTACAGATACGGTTGGTGATCACACATCAAAACAAACCTAGTACTTATGGCATGGACATCCCAATGTAAAGATCACCTCTCATGTTATTTCTTGATTTAGCTAGGCTGCCACTTATCTTCATCATCATTTTTTTTTTCGACGCTATTGTCTTATTATGGGAAAAGATTCATAGGCCGCGTTTGGCAAGTCTTTTAGTGTGGGTTTTGGGCTGTTTAAAAGTTCGGAAGTTTAAATTTTGGGCTTTTGCTGTTTGGCAATAGAAAGATCTATTGGGAAAAAGCTCCAGCCTATAAAAGACGGCAACAACCCGAATTTGGGATTTTTCAAGAAGCTTCAAATGAAACTTTTACAATTTTTTAGCTTCGAATGTGTGGCATGATGCACACGCTTGATAGAAAATGGGTTATATTTTCACAAAAAAACTATTTGAATGTGCAAGTGGGACTTACTAATGGTATATGGGGCCCACCTTGGAAAATATATGTGGGGCTCACATTAGGTATTATGTGGGGCCCATCTTGAAAAATGTATGTGGGCCCCACGTGTCCACACATGGACCCCAGATGCATGTCCGCCAATGGTATGTGGGGCCCACCTTATAAAATGTATGTGGGCCCCACATGCATGTCCACACATAGACCTCACATACATGTCTACCAATGGTATGTGGGGCCCACCTTGAAAATTGTATGTGAGACCCACATACATGTCCACACATGAACCCCACATGCATGTCCACCAATGGCATGTCGGATCCACCTTGTAAAATGCATGTGGGCCTCACACATAAACCCCACATGCATGTCCACAAATGGTGTGGGATCCACCTTAGAAAATATATATGGGTCCCACGTGTTAAATGAAAGGTTCGTTGGCCCACACACAAAACATTCATATATACATAGCACACATATTTTCATCATATTACAAAATAGTCTTCTAGCTTTTATGGGCCTTGATGAGATCTGAAAAACATTTCAACCAAACAGTCTTTGATCTTCCAAGATCTATTTGCAAAATCTTACCCCGTCTTTTAACTATCAAATTTTGTAAGATTTTTTGGAAAAGACATAGATGCTGTTTGGCAAGTCTTCTTATGTAGATCTTTTGACAACCAGATAGAGATTATGTATTGAGCTTTTTGGAGCGGTCTTTGAAAATCAAGATTATTTGGTAAGTATCTTGTTCTATTACACTCTTATTAATTAGAATGATATTTTAGTCACGGAAAGACTAAAGGCTTTATTTGAAGCTTCCTAATTTTTTTTTTTTTTTGCAATTTTAGTCTTTTTGGGTGTTTTACGGAAAAGACCAAAAAATAGTACGATCTTTCAAAACATCAAAAAGATTGTGCAAAAAAACTAGTCAAACAATGCGTTTTTCCTTTTTAAAAAGGAAGGAGTGGTCCTTTCACGATGGATGACAAGGTTAGACCTACTACGTTTTTTGAAATTTCCTTGACTTTTATGATGAGATCTACCATAAAAGGACCAGTTTCTCCTTTTAAAAAGGAGAGAAAATAAACCCATTTTTATGTTAATAATTATCATGTAGATTGTGCACTCTTTCATTGTTTAGGTTGAAGTTGAATTTGAATTTAGTTGATTACTATATCCTCAATATTTTATTGTATAATTATTTTATCCTTCGAAAGATGAATCAATAAATCATTCAATTGAGTCACCTCAAACAGTTATCAAATGGCCTTTACCACTTTGGGTAGACAGATAAAGGGGCTATTTGGCAGGTAGATTTTTCAATAGCCTAGTAAGAAGACCCATTAAGCTTTTTGTGGTCTTGTTTTTAAAGACTAAGGTGTTGTTTGGCGTGTCTTTTTGTATGGTCTTTTGGCTGTTTATAAGTCGGGAAGACAAAAAATCGGTCTATTCCTGTTTCGTACGCGGAAGATCTAGCCGCCAAATGCGCAAAAGCCATTTTGGGTTTATTTTGGGAAGCTCCAAATGAAGCTTCCCGCATCTTTCATGTTTTAATCTTGTGCGAAAAGACCCGAAACGATGTACAAAAAGACGTGCATCTGCCAAACGATCTTCGGGCTGCCCATATTTTATGTCAAAAGATCAATGCGTCTATTGACTGTTAGAGCTATGAGAAGATCTTCTCAAAAAGATTTGCCAAACGGGCCCCAAGACTTATTGGTTCACGCCAAAATTGTTTGGGGTCTTATCTTTCTCCATGCTCGTCTTTGGGTCTTTCAGTCTATGTGATACCAAATGGGTAAAAGCCATTTTCTAATCTTTTGAGTTTCACTGAAAGATGCATAAAAAAGACACACCAAACACCACTAAAATGTACTTGCCCATCTTAGCAGCCCCTTTCTCTCTCCTAGATTCCTATAAATTTCTGTTTTTTTTTTTATTTTTTATTTTTTTTAAGAGATGAACATAACCTAAAGGCATTAGGATTCAATTGTCATTAATTGAAATGCTGATTAATTGTATCATTATTTAATTTAGTATCAATTTGATGCCCTATTTATTATTATATTAGAAATTTTATTTAATATATAAGCTTAAAACAAATATTAATATGATATTAGATGTCTAATAATATTAAAAATAAAAAACAATTAGCTTGGACAGATCATTCCTAACCAAAATATTTTATATTATTATTAATTTTCTCTAAATTTTAATTTAGATTATTTAATACTCAATGAAAGGATACATGAATATGTTTATAAAATAAGATATAAATCATTGAAGTAGCCTATATTTTTCGAATTCTAATATTATATTCATTAATTTGAATTATTACATTTCTCCTCTTTCAACTTCTCTCATCTTATATTTAGAGTATTAATTTATATTCTTTCATTGAATATTAAATTAATTAGTCAAATTAAATAAAAATAAGTGTGACAAAGAATAATTGATATTATTGATGGTAGAAATAAAATGCAAATTTAAAAACAACAAAAAATTAGAATTGATTTTCTGCTTAGTGGAAAATCAACAATTCAACCTTTTGAGTCAAATGTGTCAATCAATGACGTCTTAATTAAATAATAATAATAGTTAAAAAATATAAAAATACACAAAATTATAAAAAATACAAAAATGTAAAAAACATTTAAGCACATCGCTAAACATAGAAATATAAAAAATTATAGAAGACTTTAGAGACATATTATTTACTATTATCATCATCATAAAAAATTGCCATGTACACACTTACTAGTATAATAAAAACAGATTTATTTAGTTATTTGATGTCTAATCCAAATTAGTTTTAAATTTTGAAAAAGAAGGCTGTAAATTATACAAATAGGGGTTCATCTTGAAAAAAGTATTTTCGGTCACAACATGAAAAGTTTTGTAATATCATAGGAATTCTTATTATCAATTTCATTTGACAAAGCTTGTCCTTCACACAAGTGGCCACTAGTAAATTCCTAAATCTAGAAAGTTTATTGCAAAATCATCTTTTATTTTTTGATTAAGGCTTTGTTTGATTTCTGTGCAAAATTCATTTGTATTATGTAAATGCACAGGAATGTAACATGGGCTGACTGTAAATTCTAGTTAGTTTACTTTTTGCTTCAGGTTGGGCATACAAGGACTAAAATGGAAAGTAAAATGAAGTGAGCACCATTTTATATGAAAGAGAATCGTGGGAAAATTTTGAGAAATCCTGGTTTTTTCGGTCCAACGACAGTTCGATCATCCGGTTCAAATGGATGGCCCATTTTGACAACAAAAAATAAAAAAAATAAAAAATAGCCAAAACTGTTGAACGGGTTGATGGTTCGACCACCCGGGTCAACGAGTCGTTAACCGATTCAACGGTTTTTTGTCAGGACCGAGTTTGGAGTAAAACAAAACTAGTTGCCTGGACGATTCCCGGGCTGAATAGTCTAACCGTCCGGGTCAATGGCGGTTTGAAAACAATGTACATATGTTTGTATGAATATGTATAGTGGGCCGGTTTCGGGCCAGGTTTGGTCTACCTAAGGACTTGGCCTTGGCCCGGCCCAAAAAATAGAAAAAGGCTGACTTCTTGAACCCAAGCCCGGTCTGAGGTTCGAAAATCCAAGCCCAACTTGTGTAAAATTTCGGGCTCGGGCTGGGCACACCCAAATTGCTAGGGTTGTTCACAAATAAATCCAAACCGACCAACCCGGCCCTACCCAACCCAAGTTGGTTGGTTTTTCTTCACTACCACTCGGTTTCGGGTTACAAAAATGAACAAACCGATAATTCGGTTCAGTTTCGGTTTTCACATATGAAAACCGAAACCGAACCGAGTTATGTGAAAAAATATATATTTTGAAAAAAATATCTATTAAATATAGATATTTTAGTTTTAAATAATAAATATATATCTGAAAAATATATATTCTGAAATATATCAGATATATATTTCCATAAATTAGAAAATATATATTTCGATACATTTGTATATATGTTTTGGTTTTAAGTATATATTTCCAGAAAATATATTCTAAAATATTATATATAACATTAGCACTTTGACTTCATATGCATTGTGCAAGCTTAAAATTGGTTGAAACCCAAACCGACCAGATTGATTTTACTTAATAGAGGGTCGGTTTCGATTTGATCTATAAATAATCTGACCAAATCAAGTCAATTGAAAAAAACACTACTTAACCAACCAACCCAATCCGTGAACAGCCCTACAAATTGCACCCCTAACCAATATGAACGATTTCAAAAGCAAGTAAACATAAAAAAAAAAAGAAAACGATTAACGAAATCATTGATATTAGCGAAGACTCCTTAGGCATCTAAAAATTTTCTAATTTTCTATACATTGCATGATTTGCATCTTGTTCGGGGCCTGAGACATGCGGGTTCCATATGTTGGAGTGTTTCCTTTCAAAGCGTTTTATTCATGGGACAATTTTTGCATGTAGAATCTTGCCACATGTCCAGTTTAAATAGATTTTATTTAGGCCTGAATTAGCAAAATTGAATATTTGGATTATGACCAAATATTGGGGGGGGGGGGGGGGAATCAAATGGCAAATTCATATCATAACCCTCTCCATTTGAATGAGAAATCTATATATTAAAAAGGGTGATCTGATGAGATTGCTTTTTAACCCTAACTTGCTTTTTATGCATTGTCTAAAAAACATAAGAAAGTAGGAAATTTCTTTTTATATGATTTTTTAGACAAATAAATGATAGACACGTCAAAATTCTCATGAATAGCTCAGAAGGACCATCTTCATCAAATCAACACACTATGCCTCACCTAATCTTGCTGTATGGGTGAAAGCATACATCATACATGTCCACACCCCACATCTCCCATCTAGGTTTGTGCATGGTGGGACCTTAAGGTCCAAATGGTACCGATAGTTGTACCTTTGGCTTTCTATCTCAACTGTCCCATGATTTTGACAGGAGCTCTTTTCTACAGTTTCGGATCTTTTTTGGGTGAAACGGATGAAAATCATTGATTACTTCTTTATGGGAAAACAAAAGTAGAAGAGTAAAAGTAGGTCTTGTATAAGATGGTCTCTCACTATGTACCCTTTAAATGTTTAAACAATATTGGACCACTTGTCAAAAGTACATAAACTTTGTAGAAAATTATGTATAGCTATTTTCAAAATAGGGGTACAAGTGGGGCCGGGTTACATCGGGTTGAGGGTCAACTCTAACCCAGCCCAAGGTTCTTAACCCTAAACCTTCACTCTAATCCAATCTAAATTTTTTCAATCCTAATTTAACCCAATGTTGAGTTTGGGTTGGGTAGGGCCTAGCCCGACTTTTTCTTTTTCTTATTTTTAATATGCCTGCCTGGCCTTTTTAGAATCTCATAAAATATCTAAAATTCCCTTAACCCCAAATTTTTATAATCATATATTTGTTATATCTTTTATCGGTACTAGTAAGTGTGTATATGCTTTGTATGTGACAATTTTTTATGGTAATTGATGAAGGAAGATTTGGCCTGGTCTCGCAATCACGTCACGTGGCAAAAAACAAGTAGCTCGGCACTTGAAGCAGCGTACCCAGGGTGCAAACACCAAAGGGAAGAAAACAGCAGTCCGAACTCCCCTCGAGGACACCGAACTCCCGTCGAGGAGCCCGAACTCCCTACGAGGAGCCCGAACACCCTAAGAGGAGCCTGAAATTCCCTACGAGGAGCCCGAACTCCCTAAGAGGAGCCTGAAATTCCCAACGAGGAGCCCGAACTCTCCCTTTGGCTCCAAGCCACACAAAGCAGTGACCCGAACTGACCCGTCTCAGGGCAGTTCGGGACACTCCCCTATCCGAACTCAAGACTTCGCCTCGCACACCGCTCCAAGCACTTTGCCTCCAGAGCATCGAACTGGACAAACCACATCGTACCTGACATCGAAGGAGTCCGTATCCAGGGGCGGCGCACTTGACTGACTTGGGATCTAACACTTGACGGCCGCACTTCAACGGCCACCTGCCACCATCACCTGCCATCGCCATCTCCAGTTATAGAGATGGCTCCGACAAAAAGAGCAGTGACGGTTCTGCCCCAGCAGAGGTGATGACACCCGAACTGGCAGAAGCACGAAAGTAATCATACCCGACCTGCTGCTCAGTTCAGAGGCAAGGTCGTTGATAGCTAAGACCAACCGGATTGTGCATCATCAATTGGCGCCGTCTGTGGGAAAGCTTCAAAAAGCCTCCCTCCAAACTCTCATAACCTCTTTTCTTCAAAAAACCCAACACTCATGGCTTCTTCCAGCAACGCCGGACGTGGCACGGAGACACACCACCGGGGAACAACTTCAAGTCCCCGTGGTGTGCGTTGGACAGTTCACCATCCCCCCTTCGGTGGATGGGATCCCCAGCTTGAATGCACCACAAGCAATGGTGCCTGTAAACCTTCCTACCACGAGCATCCCCTTTCCTCCCCCTATTGAGACAACCTTTACTGAAACCAACTGTCGTCCCCCTGGCAGCCAGCCAAAACCGGTTGGACGACTTGATGCAGTGCATGCGGGCAATGCAAGCCCAAATGCAACAGTTCCAGCAACACCAGCTTCATCAGCACCAAGTACTGCACAACATCTCCCAGTATCACTATCAACAGCAGTTCCCCCAACTGTCGCTGAACCAACCACTACTTCCACCTCGGCACCCTGCTCCGAGGCCGGTTAAGGCCTCCCCACAGGATGGACGCCCCCACTAGGGAAAGGCTTCCCGGCCCCAGAACCCCCCTAACAGCCATGCCTCGTCCCCAGGCTGAAGAGATAAAAATCATCCCCGCCTCGCAGCTCGCAGGCAGGTCGGGAACCTCGCCCGCAAGATCTGCACCTTAGCGCTCCAAGCTCGAGTTCCCGCTCACGGAAAACCGATTCGGTGCCTTGGCAGCAGACTACCAGCATTCCGAGCCCATCGAGCTCAGCAACACGGAGGCCAGCAGCGCCAGTACCAGGCCCACTCAACAACGAAGGCGCCGACGAAGTCGCCGAACTGCCACCCGTGTCTTGTCAGAGCTCAGAGGCAAGGAAGAGGCGAGCTCGGACAAGGTAGTAGCTGCCCCGATTCTCTCAGTTCCTTCCCCCCTCGCATCAGAACTCCTGGCGGTCCCCATGCCTAGAGATTTCAAGCTCCCACCTTTGGACAAGTATGACGGGTCCTTCGGCCCCAACGACCACGTTGATGCTTTCCAGTCCCAAATGCACCTCGCCAGGGCCAGTGAATCGTGCATGTGCGTGGCCTTCACCACCACCTTCAGGGGGGTAGCCCGCACTTGATACAGGAACCTGGCCCCCGGGTCGATAAAGTGCTAGGCCCAGTTCGTGCAGGTCTTCACCGCACACTTTGTCACCAGCAAACGATGCCCTAGAACAGATGAAAGCATCTTCTGAGTATACCAGAGGGAAGGAGAATCCATTCGGGGCTACATCAAGCGATTCAATGAAGCATGCTTGCAGATACCGCGGTTAGACCCCGCGGTGCAGCTCGTGGCGGCCAAGAGAGGAGTAACGCACAAAGAGTTCAAATGGCACATGGTAGCTAACCAGCCCGCAACCGTGGCCGAATTCCTTAAGGTCGCGGACAAGTTCATGAGGACAGAGGAAGAAATCAACCAACGAACCGAAAGCGGGAACGAGAAAAGAAAGAGGGAAGGCGAGCCCTCCAACCCAGTCGACAGAAAAAACCCGGCCCGGGAGCCAAAGCCGAACCAGTCGTTCCGAGCTCCCCTAGCAGTTCGGACGGATTACACGCCGTTAAACACGAGGCGGACCGAGATCTTAATGACGATCAAGGACGCCCCATACGTAAAGTGGCCACCTCGCCTAAAGGGAAATCCGAACGAGAGAAATAAGAATTTGTATTGTAGTTTCCATAGAGACCACGGTCATAGTACCGAGCAGTGTAATAATCTCTGGGACGAGATTGAGGGACTCATCCGTCACGGATACTTAAGAAATTTTGTACAACATAACAATAATAACAATAAGGCAGGTCGGCATGGGGAGCACGAAAAGGATGCCCCAGAATCTAGCAGCAGACCTGCCGAACCATTGCAGCGACAACCTCTGGAAGAGAGGCCAGTTCGGGGAACCATCCATGTAATTGTGGGAGGTTCTGTGGTAGCAGGGTGTACCTCGGCAGCAACTCGGACTTCAGTTCGCGAAGCGGCCCTCAAGGAACGGAACCCCCCAAAAAGACCAAAGACCGAAGAACCAATCTTCTTCACAGAAGACGACGCACGAGGGGTCCACTACCCCCACGATGACGCGCTTGTCATTAAACTAAGGATCAACGACTTTGAGGTCAGACACATACTCGTAGATTTGGGCAGCTCAGCGGACATCCTCTTCAAATCAGCATTTGACCAGCTATAGTTAGAGAGGAGCAAGCTGAAGCCCGTGAACACTCCTCTGGTGGGTTTCAGCAGAGAGGAAGTCAAGCCCCTCGGAAAAATAACAGTACCTGTGGAAGTCGGCACATGGCCTTGTGCGGTCAGACTCAACCATGATTTCCTGGTGGTCGTGACCCCCTCCCTATACAATGCCATAATAGGGCGGCCAATCACGCATATCTTACAGGCGGTGGTCTCCACCTACTATTTGGCCATGAAGTTCCGTACAGACTTTGGTGTGGGGGTAGCGCGGGGCGACCAGCTCGAGTCCCGCAAGTGTCATGTTGCCATCCTGAAGGGAAAAACCAAGGTGGCCGACGACCTTGAACTGGAGCGGCCTGCGGAGCAAGGCGAGGAACGAGCTTCGCCCACAGAGGAAACGGTCGTAGTCCCGACTTCGGCTACGGACCCAACTCGCACACTACAGATCGGTGCTTCCATCGAGGAACCCCTACGAACCGTACTGGTGAGTTTTTTACTTCAAAATTTAGATAGTTTTGCCTGGTCTGCGGCCGACATGCCCAGTATAAACCCCGGCCTGATAACTCACAAACTTAATACTGACCCTGTAGTCAGACCCGTTAGACAGAAGAAATGCAACTTAGCCCCAGAGCGCTGGAGGGCGGTCGACGAGGAGGTCAAGAAGCTTCTCGCAGTAGACTTCATAAGGGAAGTCCATTACCCGTGCAGGGTGGCCAACCCAGAGCTGGTAAAAAAGGCAAATGGCAAGTGGCGCATGTGCGTCGACTACACCGATCTGAACCGAGCTTGCCCGAAAGATTGCTTCCCCCTCCCCATAATTGACTGCCTAGTGGACGTGACCTCGGGACATGAGTTGCTAAGCTTCCTAGACACCTACTCAGGCTACAACCAAATCAGGATGGACCAGTCCGATATGGAAAAAACCAGCTTCACAACCGAGTTCGGCCTGTACTGCTACAAGGTCATGCCCTTCGGATTAAAAAATGCCGGGGCAACCTTCCAAAGACTTGTAAATAGGCTGTTTCGGCCCTTGATTGGCACAAAGATAGAATGTTATGTAGACGACATGGTCGTCAAGACACAGTTTTCACAGGAATTAATACAAGACTTAGATTCTGTCTTCCAAATCCTGTGTCAATTTAGCATGAAGTTGAACCCTAACAAATGTGTCTTCGGCGTCACCTCGGGCAAGTTTCTAGGGTACATTGTCAACCGGTGCGGTATTGAGGCCAACCCGGACAAGATAAAAGCCATCCTAGATATGAGACCACCCCGGAAGGTAAAAGATGTTCAGAGGCTAAACGGCCGCTTAGCCGCTCTAAGCCGCTTCATGTCCAAATCAGCAGACCGCTGCCTACCTTTCTTCAAAACAATCAAAGGCAAAGGGTTCGAATGGACCCAAGACTGTCAGCTCGCGTTTGATGAGCTAAAAAGTTTCCTCGCTAGTGTGCCAACCTTAGCCCGGCCCGAGGAGGGCGAGGTATTAGAACTGTACCTCTCGGCAAGCGACGAGGTGGTCAGTTCGGTACTAATAAAAGAAGCAGACCGGGTCCAGTGACCCATCTACTATGTTAGTAAAATTTTGCAGGGAGTAGAGACAAGGTACCTGCAGATAGAAAAGCTTGCTTACGCACTGGTGATAGCGGCTCTGAAACTCCGCCCGTACTTCTAGGCTCACACCGTCATCGTCCTGACTGACAAACCTCTGAGGCAAGTTTTACTCAAACCCGAGGTTTCCGGTCGACTAACGAAATGGGCCATCAAACTCAGCGAGTACGACCTCCAGTACAAGCCAAGAACTGCTATTAAGGACCAAGCCTTGGCAGATTTTATCGCTGAGTGCACGTTTAGCCTCTAAGCCCCTGAGCCGGTCGAGCCCGAGATCCCTAGTTCGGGCGAGCTCAGAGCTCCCAAGCCAATAGAGTCTGATCCCCGTGAAGTAGCAGCCAGTGTAGCATCTCTCCTGGTTAGGCCAAACGCGAACTGGGATGAGGAGCCCTGGATCCTTCACGTAGATGGCTCCTTGAACCATCAAGGTAGCGGGGCTGGAATAGTGCTACGTGGCCCAAGCGGAACAAAATTGGAATACGCACTACGCTTTGAGTTTGCAGCATCCAACAACGAGGCGGAGTAGGAGGCACTGATAGCCGGGCTGAACCTAGCACACAAGGTCGGAGCAAAGCACGTAGTTATCTGCAATGATTCGCAGCTCGTGGTCAACCAAGTTACAGTCGAGTACGAAGCACGCGAGCTCATTATGATTGCATATTTGGCAAAAGTAAAGGAGGCTCTGCTCAACTTCTAGTCATAGTTCATCAGGCAAATCCCGAGGTCAGAGAACACTGAGGCCGACGCCCTGTCCCGGCTAGCCAGCACGAATCACAACGCCATGAGAACTGTGTACATAGAGGACTTACCTCGGCCAAGCATTCTCGATGGGGCAGAAGAGGTCGCTCCCGTCTTTGAAGCAGAGTCGAGCTGGACCGACCCACTCGCGAGCTTCCTGCTAGATGGAATCCTCCCTGTGGACCGCAATGCAGCCAAGAGGGTGCAGCGTCAGGCAGCCAAATACGTCATAATAGACGAACGGTTGTACCGATGAACCTACACGCTCCCCTACCTGCGTTGCTTGCGACCTGCCGAAGACGAGCTCGTACTCCGTGACACTCATGAAGGCTTATGCGGCAGACACCTGGGGAGCAGAGACCTCGCTCAAAAGGCACTTCGACAAGGATACTACTAGCCAACGATGAAGGCAGAGGCCGCCGAGCTCGTCAAAAAATGCGACATGTGTCAGAAGCATGCCAATATCCTCCATCAGCTTGCTGCCGACCTCAAGTACCTCACCAGTCCATGACCCTTTGCACAATGGGGCATCGACCTTCTGGGTCCATTCCCGCCAGCAACAGGTGGGAGAAAGTTCCTAGTGGTGGCAGTAGATTACTTCACAAAGTGGATAGAAGCTGAACCTCTGGCAACAGTTATAGCCCGAAACATACAGAACTTCTTTTGGAAGAACATAGTATGTCGCTTCGGGCTACCTCGGGTACTGATCTCCGACAACGGCAAACAGTTCGAGGATATCAAGTTCCAAGAATGGTGCCAAAGTATGGGAATTCGTCAGAACTTCACGTCGGTCGCACACCCGCAGGCAAACGGTCAGATAGAAGTAATGAAGAGAGCCATCCTCCACGGACTGAATGCACGACTAGACCGAGCTAAATGGTTGTGGGCGGATGAGCTACCAAGTGTCTTGTGGGCTCACCGAACCACGGAAAAAACCGCTACGGGAGAGACCCCCTTTTACCTCACCTACGGCACCAAAGCGGTAATCCTGGCGGAAATCGAAGTACCTACGTTGCGACTAGAAGCATACGACAAGCAGACAAACGGAGACGAATTACGCACCAACCTCGACCTACTGGACGAGGTAAGAGACCTCGCGCACATCCGAACTGCGGCCTACCAGCAAAAGGTAGCTTTATACTATAACGCCAGAGTAAAGAAGAGGAGCTTCCGCGTCGGTGACCTGGTTCTCCGTAAGATCATGGTACCCGAACCCGGCGTGGGAAACTCAGACCAAATTGGGAAGGACCCTACAGAGTAAAGAAAGCACTCGGGGGGGCATACGAGCTCGAAACCTTAGAGGGAAAGCAAGTACCTCGAGCATGCAACATCGTGAACCTAAGGCGATACTACCTATAGACCGCCAAGCAAAGTGAATAAAATCACCACCAAAACAGGCCGCGCGAGTGCAGTAGCCCGGACAGGAAACAGATCAGACGTATGATTAGTTCGGCAAATATGCTCAGTTCGGGAGAAAGAACAACCAACACTTAACCAAAAGTCATTCCATTTCAAAAGTGAGGTAGTACATAAAAAAAAATTTACAAGCCCGAAGCTATTTCTTCATTATCAGAAGGCACTTCAACAATACCCGAAGGCCCCGCCTCGCCCTCGGAGTCTGGCTCACCGTCAGCAGCATTGGCCATCTCCTGAGTTATGTGCGAAGTGGATATGGCGCTAATATCGAGCTCGGGGTACGTATTCCGGATCATCCACCGGCTTAGTTTAAAATCCCTCCTGTATGAATCCACCATCAGATCATCAAAGCCCGACGAAGCAATGTACTCATCGACAACCTTCTTCTTGGCATCTTCGATACCTTGAGAAAAGATCTGCGTCCTCTCCCTGATGTCCTCCCGAAGGTACTCGACCCGATGCTGCAGATCCAGCCTCAAGTCCGCCATGTGCTTCACCACCACTCCCATGGCCTCGGCATCTCTCTGAGACCTCGCCTGCTTGATCCGCGAAAAACGAGCAGTCTCTTCGGTAGCACGAGCAACCTCCTCAGCAGCGCGACGAGCCTCTTTGGCAGCTCGCGCCTGCCTCGAGCTCCTCTCCACCTGAGCCACCAAGGCATGAATAGAAGAATTCACCTACCAAAAGGAACCGAGTGATCAAAAGAACCAACAAAACGAAAGCCAAAGAGCTCTAAAAAAGGGAGAACACTTACCACCATGGCATGGGTAACGGCACGACAGGCCACTTGATGCAGAGGGAGATCAGTCCACGCCGCGACCTCCTCGGGGAAAATAGCCTCCTTACTCTTTTGAAGAGCATGGGTTGGCGACAGCACACTCCTGAAATCCCCTGGGGCCCCCGAGCCCGAGGGCCCAGTTCACGTATGAGCAGACCCGGAGTAAGCAGGAGCACCGAAGTATGTAGGAGCCCTAGTGTAAGTAGTCTCAGCATAAGGGCCCCCTACCGGCTCCTGCATTGGAGGAACCATCTCGGGCTCCCTAAGCAGATCTTCTGGCGGATAGTCCAGCACCTCGGGCTCCACATCCCGGGGCATTCGGCGCGAGTTCGCTTGGCAACCCGCTTTCTCCTCTTCATGCCTTGAAACAAGTGCCCAGCCCGGGTCCCTCGAGAATCCATCACACCTACGAAAAGAAGTTCGCCATCAGTAAAAAGCAAGAAAAACAGCAAGACAGAATCTCTAAGTGAAGAACCTACCCGAGCTCAGGCCGGCTGCAATGAGCTTGGCCTCCGTCAGATACTGTTGACACTTCAACCCAAGCCGCGCCCATTGTCGGAGGCCCTTCGCTGTCTCTTTGTCAAGCGTGACCCCAGAGTCAGGAGCGGCCATACCCCACCCGGTCTGAAACGATCACCCCAGCACACTTCGCACCCTGAAGTAATCCCACTTCCATGCTGGGACCTTGTTGGGGAGTTCATGTAAAAGCTTAAAGCCCGGGCGAGGAGACAGGTAGTATGCCCGCCTATGCCTGGGGAGGGGACCCGCTTGCTTCTTAAGAATCAAGATCGAAGAAAAAATCTCCAAGTCCGAAGGAAAGCTCTCTTCGCAAAATAAAGAGATTGTCCCCACCAAATTTCGAATGGAGTTCGGGTGCAACTGCCTGACCGTCACGCCGAAGTGGTTCAAGACTTCGACAAAGAGGGGATGAAAAGGTAATTGCAGCCCTGCGGCGAGCTGCTCCCGGAATATCATGATCTCATCAGGACCGTGTTCCCAAGGAAAGCTACCCGAAGGTATGAAATAGGCGTACTCCCCGGGCAAGTTATTGTAGGTAATGAGGGATTGGAGCCCCTTGGGCGTCATGGTTGAAGGACCAAACTTGTCTAACATCCGACCCCGACGAGAGGTGGACGACAAATTGCCCGAAGCGCCTCGGCCTACGAGTTTGAACTCTTCCTCGAGCTCTACCTCTGGCTCACTAGGGCTATCAGGGGATGCAACTCGGTTTGTAGAACCTGCATTAGACCCGCTGGATGGACTATCTGAGCTAGACATCGGGGAGTGAGATGGGATCTAGGAAAGTACTCACCCGAAAAAAGGCTATAGACCACAGGAGCTCGGACGAGCAAAGACCTTGAACGCGAACTGAAGAAACCTGGACACGAACTGAATGCGAGCTGTAACTCGGATGCGAGCTCGAAAGAAATACAGAAGTGACAGCGACTGGGGTCCCCCGTGGTATTTATACTCACAGTGACCAAAAAGCGACGGCTTATATCAAAGCCAATCCGACGGGCCACAGCCGCACTGACCACACGTCCCCTGAGACCGAGACGTGATTGGCGCACGTCTTTCTGAAACTGACAGAGCGCCGGCGCACGTCTTTTCGAAACTGACGGAACGCCAGTGCACGTCTCCTCAGTAAAAGCGGCAGTAGCACGTCTTTTCAAATTTGAAAAGGCGCCTGCTATCGCACCTCCCAAGTGGTGCGCTTTTTTGAAATTTCGAAATAAAGCGCGCGCCGCCACATCTATCAGCGTTTAGGCAGGTTGGCGTGCTTCCCGCCTTTTGGAAGCTCGAAGAAACCCAAGGAACCCAGACAACGCACCTCGCGTCGTCAGAGCCAAGATTCAAAGTGCAGGGCAAATCTACCTAACACTTTGCGAACTCCCCACACCAGGGCAAGACGCTAGCACGAGGAGTGGGGGGCAATTGATGAAGGAAGATTTGGCCCGGCCTCGCAGTCACGCCACATGGCAAAAAACAAGTAGCTCGGCACTTGAAGCAGCGTACCCAGGGTGCAAACACCAAAGGGAAGAAACCGGCAGTCCGAACTCCCCTCGAGGAGACCAAACTCCCGTCGAGGAGCCCGAACTCCCTACGAGGAGCCCGAACTCCCTAAGAGGAGCCCAAAACTCCCTACGAAGAGCCCGAACTCTCCCTTTGGCCTCGAGCCACACAAAGCAGTGACCTGAACTGGCCCGTCTCATGGCAGTTCGGGACACTCCCATATCCGAACTCAAGACTTCGCCTCGCACACTGCTCCAAGCACTTTGCCTCCAGAGCATCGAACTGGACAAACCACACCGTACCTGACATCGAAGGAGTCCGTATCCAGGGACGGCACACCTGACTGACTTGGGATCTGACGCTTGACGGCGGCACTTCAACGGCCACCTGCCACCATCACCTGCCACCGCCATCTCTAGTTACAGGGACGGCTCCGACAAAAAGAGCAGTGACGGTTCTGCCCCAGCAGAGGTGATGACACCCGAACTGGCAGAAGCATGGAAGTAATCATACCCGACCTGACAGAAGTCTAGGAGTGAGTGCGCGAGGTGGTTATAAAAGGCTCTCCACCCCCAAAGAAGAGGTATGCAAACTTTGCACTATCTGGTTTTATCTCGCCTTTGAAAGATTCTAACTTGAGCTTCAGAGCCTTTACACCGGGTTCCTCCCGAAGCTTCCTCATCCTCTCCGTTTCAGGTTCCCTGCTGCTCAGTTCAAAGGCAAGGTCGTTGATAGCTAAGAGCGACCGGATTGCGCATCATCAATAATGATAGTAAATAATATATTTATAAAATTTTTTACAATTATTTTATATTTCTATGTCAATAAAAATTATTTATATTTGTCACACTTTTGTTTAATATGATGAATATACAATACTCAAGATGTGCCCAAATGTTTTCTACCTTTTTTTTGTTTTTTTAATACTTTTGTGTGTTTTATTTTTTTTTAATTTTTATTATTTAATTACCACATCAAGAGTTGACACATTTGACTTCAGAGGTTGAATTGTTGACTCATCACTAAACAAGGAAACAACTCCATTTTTAGGTTGGTTTTAAATTCCTATTTTATTTCCATCATCAATAAAAACACTTATTCTTTGTCAAACATAGTTTTATTTAATATAATTAATTAATATAAAATATTAAAGATCTATCTCACATGTCCAAGTTAGCAAGCTGATCCGCCGCTATGTTATCATGCGAATACTGCATGTTCAACCCAAAGCTAAGTGTTGTATCTAGGGGTAGCCATGGGCCAACTGTTGAGCTTCTGACGAGCTATGCAAGTTCGACTCGTGAAATGCTTGATTCGGTCTGGTTTAAACCGAGCTTGAGCCTAGTACAATAAATAAATGATTTTTATTATATACATACATATAATATAATGTACATAATAAATAATACTTATTGTATATGTAATACTATTTTTTTTATGTATAATTTTTATAACTATTTTTGTATGTATAATAATCAATACTATTTTTAATTAATAAAAAAATATTTTTATATATATAATTTGTTTAGAAAAATCTTGGCTTGTAGTCAAGCTCAAGCTCAAGTCTCTAACTCAAATCGAACTCAAGCCTAACACCACTTCTGCAAGCAAATCTTGAATAGCCAAGTAATCTACTTTGCTCGGCTCAAATTCACCCCTAGTTGCATCATAATTAGGATTGCGAATTGATTGGATTGAATTGAATACACCAGATCCAAATTTTGATGTAATTCAAATTCAAATTCAGTCTTTTTTGTCTGATTTAGATTAAACTCAAATTGAATTTGTTATTGAAAATAATTAATAAAATAAACTAGAAATTATTAAAATATTATATATCTTCAATAAAATAAGTAAAATGAATTAAATATAATTGGGACAAGAATTGAATTTATATTAAATATTAGATCTTGAAAATAAGGTAAAGATAAGTGTATATATTTAATTAAACATAATCAGGTAACAATAAATTGGGTCGTGATAAATCCATATTTATTTGATCCAATTATTCGGGAACATAATTGTGACAAACGGATATATTTGCAGACCTAATTAATCATTCCCTGATTATTCCTGAACTATAGGCGATTTGATCAAAGGGTATAGTTTGTTCTTGAACAATTATTTGCACTTTTATTTGATATAAAATTTGTGCTTCTTGTTTCATTTCTACTTTTTAAAAATGGGATGCAAAATTTGCACTACTTTTCTCCTACCTCAAGTCTCACATATTAGGTGGGGACATCATCTTGTTTCTCATCACATTCCCAAACAAAAAAACTCTCATTTCTCCATTCTCTTTCATAGAAAGCGGAGACAACTTCATTTATGTAAAGTAAAAGTAAACAAAAATCTGTACTCAATATATTTACATTTTCATACATTTACATCAGTACAAATAAAATTCGCACTGCAAACAAATTAAGCCCGTAGAATCGTTCGGATAGAAGATTCAAATTGCTATTATTGGGCTTGATGTTGTATGATGTCGATCTGTCAGAGGTTTCAAGGGGCTATATTGGCAATATCAACCTTTTGTGAGGGCTTATTTGGTATCTTGAAAGTAAAATAATGCCTCAAACTCAATCAACATTATCGGGGAGAGTGGTGATTGGTGAATAAAGGGCAAATAGATATTCCCATATGTGGACGAGACTTGCGAGAGGGAAATCTTTTGCCGGAGTTTCATAGGCTTGGTGGGCCCCATTGTTGGCCGGAGTTGCTGTCCTTCACGTGGGCCGTGGGTCATATCATACCATCCTCTCATGGGTCACACACCGTCACAGACACAGTTTGAGTTATGGTCCAAAATCTTTTGCCCTCCCACTCACCACTCACCAGGCCGCCATGTCATGTCACTATCTAGTAATCCCTATCAATTTGTCATGATAAAGCAGTGGCACTGCTAACGTGCGCAATTAATGCCGATGGTTTATCGTACACCTCTAAATTCTAAAAAAATATCTACAAAGTTGAAAGTCAGAAAGAAAGAAACAGTAAAGGGTGTTTTTGTCATTTACATCAGCAAGACAATTTCAGAATATGAAAAACGTACTTAAGGCTGCGTTTGCAAACGAAAATATGTACATTATATATTTACCTATTTTTTGATTTATGAATACATATACGGTTCATATTGTAAACCGTTTTTGCATTCATCCTGTTTGTTTGAAATCGGTGCAAAGATGTGAATCCATCGTTAAATGTTCTCACTATGTGATGCTCTAATGTCTCAACTTTGGTCAAAAAGTTAATTATCAAATGAGTATAAAATTGTATTAAAAAAATAGGTATAATAATACTCTCTTCTTATAATACAAAAATATCAGAAAATATATTTTTAATTTAATAATAATTATTTTTTTATGTTTCAAATAGATACGAACCGGAATGCATAAATATCCCGGTTTAGCATTTGTATCGCAAACAAATGGAGCCTTAAGAACAAGTACCATTATCTCAATGGTGGCTTAGTTGTTTAGTTATTGTAGCGGAGGTCTGGGAATAAATCCCTTTGCCACCAGGGGATGGATATGGACTAACCCGTTGTATGGACCTTGAAGAAGAAGAAAAAGAAGACGAACCCAATATTCAAAATACTGTTTTATTAAAAATCAGTGGTTCATGCAAGACAAAATAACAAAATAACAAATAAACCATAGAGATTAGAGAAAGAAAACTTAAGAGAAAAGTAAGGAGAGAGAGAAGGAGAAAAATCAAGGATGAGAGAGAATCCTGTACAAGCTCTCTGAGGAGAGCTCAACATCAAATTGAACGTTGGGCCGTGATGTTTCATGCCTGGCATGACATGACCCTTGGTGTCGGGGTTTATGTATATACAATTTTATTTTATTATTTTATATATAAATAATTGCATACATCAAAATTTATATAGAATAAAATTTTAAGACTTTTTTCTTACCAATTTGTTGTTTATTTTGTTAATTTCTTTTAAATTTTATTATTTTCTCCTATTTTTCTTAAAAAAGTTATGTTGGTCCGTGATTCAACCTGCAGCCCAGCCCGGACTAGGGTTGACCCGCAGCCCGTTGGGCTTGGGCCTTCGTCAATACTGGGCTTCCCTCTTGCGTAATTCATGCCAGACAGGTATGGCCCTTTAGGTTCATAGGCTGGCCTAGCTTGGCTCACTACAGTATGGCATGGGCAGCCTAGCTTGGTTCACTTGCAAATCCCTACGAATCCCTTTGAATCTTTGTGAATCCATGCACATCCCTGTATTGGCCCGTGCACTGGGCATTCGTCGGTCACAATGGTGGCCCTTGATGATTTTGATTAAAGAGAGCAGGGAACACAAGGGAGAAA
The DNA here is from genome assembly GCF_055504915.1 of Nelumbo nucifera. Classification (NCBI taxonomy): domain Eukaryota; kingdom Viridiplantae; phylum Streptophyta; class Magnoliopsida; order Proteales; family Nelumbonaceae; genus Nelumbo; species Nelumbo nucifera. Next base: position 37,560,437 of record NC_142650.1, read on the forward strand.
TATGAAAAAACAATCCCAAGTGGTGAAGAACAAATTAGAGATTATAGAAGTGGTGTGGTTCTGTATGTTGCTGGTAAGAGTGCTCAAACTCAAACTTTGTGAAGAAGATTTAGAGAAAGGAGGGAAAGAGGTTCCTACTTTCAAAAGCCGGACCAATTACAAACGGGCAAACTGTTGTTGCTTCTTCTTTCACTTATTGTCATTGTTGTGACAGGTCCACAGAACAACTAGGTTTGAAGATAGGCCGGAATAAAATAGCGCATAGAATTATAAAGGGTAAAGTAGAGCTTTTAAAAATTTAAATTGGTCCTATGATGTCACATGTTAATAGGTCTTAATGTTTTAATATATAATAGAGGGCTTGTTAAAGTCCAATTTGGTTAACCCACTACGTATATTTAAGTTTATTTGGAAAACTCAGGGTATTTTTAGGTCAATTAGTTAAAACTTAGGGTATATTTAAGTCTGTTATATATCTTTTATATTATTTTGTATGTATTTGTATTATTCATATTTGTTAGATGGTGTATGCTTTTAATTCCAATCAGATTCATATACTAAGTTTTATATATTAATAAAATCAGTTCATTATTGTTTTATGTTAATTTGGACACCTATGAGACTTATGTTAGTTTAAAAAGTTCTCAACCGTTAGATAAATTTGGGGAATTTATCTTGACAACATTGGCACTGATGTGCTAACGAAATGGTGGAGTAGCATGTCTTAGTTGTTGAGGTTAGACCCTAAATATAATTAATAGGTGCTTATAAGAAACATTAAATATATACCAAATTTCATTTATGCTTTGGACCTTGGTGACAGGTGGACAAAACTGAAAAGTTGCACTTACCCCAAACATGATAATGATACTACACTAGGTCTTGGACTGAGAGTCTGGGATATTTTTGATATACCAACCAATGAGATCCTTTTAAGGTCAAATACTTAAGTATGTTGGAGTAATTCGAGATATTACCTAGTGGGTAATCAATGTGATAGGGTTAGCCCCTTTATCAAACAAATAGAAGATCATGGTTTACACTCTCTTTGATGAAAACCTAAAACTATTGATAGTAAATTTTAAATATTTTTTATGTTTTTGCAAAATGTATTTATATTTATGAAACATTATTTTATAAAAAAAAAGATTTACAAAACATTTAAATCCCGAATCCATCTAAGCAGAGAGTGTGACACTACATTTAACAGTCAAGGAATAGGTCTTTCCTTATGAGCAATCTTTTGATCATTTAGGGTTAAGAGGTTAAGATCAAGAGACCAATATAGGGTTGAAACCTGATGGGCTTTACTTTATGTCATTCCATTATTCTTAGGCTTAATAAGGAGGCTGAATTCAATTCGATTGGCTTAGGGGTTCATTGTCTTTGTTTAGTGAATTCGACCTTTTTGTGCTTAGATATAAGTTGAATCCATATGGACTGACATGGGACCTTTATGGGCCCCATGCCATACATTATTCAGGCTTAATAAAACTTGCAACAATTATACAAGTAAACCACTTGAAGAAATGGACTTTAACTCATTAACTGGTAAGATTAGTTAGACTAGTCATATGACAACTTTGTCATGTAATTTGGATCAAATATGGGTATGGACCTTTATATTATCTAATGTAGTTAGATACCTAACCAAATCAATTTGGATTAGTCCTAATTGCATTAGGATTAGAGTCTATTTAAAGAGACAAGAGGGAGAGTTCAATTACTACTAGTCTAGCTATACTCTTGCAATTTTTCTCTTATCTCTTGCTTCACATAAACCCTAATTCGATCAAACTTTGGAAGCCATTGTTCTTTCAGTGTTTCTACTGTGTTTTCTAGTATAGCACAACAAATTTGAAGTGGTTTCACATCTACACACATCCAAGGCTATTGGAGGAGTAGTTCAATTGAAGGATTGTTGCAGGATCTAAGTTTTGGGCATGAACCACTATTCTAGGAGCTGCAATTTGTGGTTGATTATCATCTATGCCTTATCTTTAAATATATGGGTCGGTTACATGAATCTTGTTTCACCAATTTGTTCTATTTAAAACCATATTCTATAAGTTGAGGATTTCCTAATAGAAAAGGGTGAACTATGATATAATCCATGTGTATGAAGCACATGTCCGATTCTAGTTTCTAAGAAAATGACACTAAAATTTATACTTTTTCTACCAACAATAACTTCTAATTCAATAAAAAAAAAGGAAAAAAAAGAAAATCCTAATCCAAGTAAATTTTAATTTGCTCTTTCACCTTAAAGTTTAGATAGAATCCTCAAGAACCACAGACAATTAACAAAAGCATGATTTTTTTCTCTCTTTTTTCTTTTACATTCTAGATGCAAATTGGAATAAGGTAAACGAACAAAAGAGGTCTTATACCCATTCCAACATGGCCATTTCCACCTAGGAGGCAGAACTGTTGGAAAGGATCCCCAACTAAACAGGGCATATTCTCTCATTTAATTAGATTTGAGGATTCGTAGGAAAAGAAAGATGGAGACCAAAAACATACGTGTGGTCACAACTCAGTAACTCACAATCCCATTTTGAAGGAAAAGAAGTTGAATACTCGACTCCCTCCCTCCCACTTGGAGACTAAGATAAGGATCTGTGGAATTGACAGCCACATCGTCTTTCACTAACCCAATCAGAAACCCAAGCATTTACCATGTCAGCCCCAACAATGATCCAAAGTCTCAAGCTCTCCTAGTTAATTGATTGGCTGAGGTTGAGTTTCGATTATTGGTTTTGCAAAAACCGCTGGTTCAATTTAGATAAAATGCCCATTGTTCAGTTAACCAAACCGTGAGCACTCCTAGCTACCTTCATCACTTGTTTCCACCAAGCAAAGTGATGTGATTTTGGTTTTTGGTTGAAAGTAGATCCTAATTTAAGGTATTTTGTTCCAATAAAAGTAGAACAAAGAATTTGGTTCATTTAGAAATCTTCAAATGAACCTAAGTATTTCTGGATTTTTCATTGACTGAAATGTCCTATTTTTGAATTTGGCCCCTCTCTATTGTTTGAGTGGTAGGTTAGTGGTTTAACCTATTAGGTCAAATGAGTCAGCCTATGACATCGTATATATTTAAATAATAATAATAAAATTTGAAAACATAGAAAGACAAAAAACTAAAAATATAAAAATTGTGTAGAGAACATTTGGAGACATGTGTAATAATAAAAACATAAGGTGATAAATGAGAATTCCTTTTGTTAATGATAGAAATGAAATAAAAAACAAAATTGTGTTTGGGTTAAATGAGTCAACCAAAGATCTCATAATTAATAATAAAATTTAAATATATAAAATACAAAAATAATAAGAAAAATGCTGAAATTTCTCTAATATACATTTATGACACTATACAAAGATATATATGATACAAAGCTTAAAGCCACTCAGAAATGAATTCATTTTTTCTTTTGAGCCATGTGGTTAAATTCATATGTCACAATTAAATATTAGAAGCTCAAAAATGATAAACTCTACTAGCAATAAACAGAGCCCATCAGTTCCACTTCACCTAAGAATTTCCTATAGGTACACATAGACCTGTTCATGGGTTGGGTAGCCCGACGGGCCAGCCCGGCCCCCGGACGGGCTTGAGCATGTATTTTAGCCCGCGGGCTTGACCTTGGGCCAAAAAGCTCGGGCCCAACTATTTTACGAGCTGGGCTAGGGATTTGTTAAAAAAGCCCGGCCCGAGCCCGACCCGACCCGATTTTTGTATAAGTTAAACCCTAACCCTAAATATTAATCCCTCTCTTCTCAACCCCTTTCTTATCATTCATCTCTTTTTCTTAGCCGAACAAACTCCTTTCTCAGTCACAATCTCACATAGCCAAACATTCTCAAGAAGACAAAACCGGCGCAACCAGTGAACTCCAACGGTGACTGGTGAGTCCTCTCTCTCTCTCGTTCCTCTTCTCACTTTTTCTTCTCTCTCAGAATCGATCTCAGCGGCTCATTTATCAGATGTGAGTCACGCAAACTCAGGCACCAGCTGTGAATCCTCTCTCTCTCTCTCTCTCTCTCTCTCTCTCTCTCTTTTCATTGTTTGGTTGTTCCTCTTCTCATTTCTCCTTCTCACTCTCAGAATCTCAACTCAGTTCATTTATCAGACGTGAACTCAGGCACCGACAGCGAGTCCTTTCTCTTTGCCCTTTTGTTCTATTCCTCTCTTATTGTTTGGTCGGCGGCAAACGCAAACACAAACACAGGCATCGGCGGTGAACACAGACACAAGCACCGATCTATCTTTTTGTTAGGTTGGGCTTCAGGCTCGGGCCCAGGCTTTGGGCTTTTCATTAGGGCCGATCTCAGGCCCAAGTTGTAGGCCCGTTGGTCGAGCCGGGCTCGGGCTCGGGCCTAACAAAATCTTGTTTGTAAAGAGTAAAAGCCCGGCCCGGCCCATGAATAGGGTACACAGAGCCCATCATTCATCAAAACCTGTCTTTCTTTTCCTTTCATCCATATTAATTAGTCAAGCAACCTTTGATATATTCAAAAGGTGGTTCTTTCATATTTTCGTTAATTGATAGGAGAGAGTCCACCTAGAATGTAACGGATAAAGACCTTCAAGCTTTGCTAGATTCTGCGTGAGAGGTAGCCATGGAATTATTTTTCTTCATCTTACCGGATGAGACCTCCCCACACGATGCCAAAAAACAAGAGATATGAGTTCCATCATCCAAGTGGTCATTTAAAGAAATGCAACTCATACCCCCAAGTGAGGGAATGCCACAAATTTTCTTAATGTTTCGAGGTCCATCATTAAGATTAGGGTTAAAGCTGCTCAAAGAGTATTACAATCAGCTTTAAATCAGAAGAAATAAATTGAGGTGGCGATGACCAGGTATGAGTACTTCTAGAAAGCTCCTCTCTTTTCTCTTTTCCATTGCCCCTGGTTTCTGTCTTCCTTAACACTACTGTCTATAGACCAACTGATCCTTGGTCTATGTTTTCTAATTCATATTATCATACAGTGTGGTCTATATATAATTCACCCTAAAAATAATATCATACTTGTTTTTGTTTAATATGATAGAAATATAATATTAGAGATGTGCATGTGCTTAAAGTTTCTATTTAATTCTTGTATTTGTTTTTTAATTTTTTTTAATTTTTGTATCTTTTACATTCTTAACTATTTTGACTTTTATTATTTAATTATGCTATCATGAATTGACCTAAATGACCTAGACAACTAATTAAACCAATGACTTGCCAACTAGACTGTAGAACAGTTTAATTTTCAAACCAATTTTGAAAACATTGTTTTATATACCATTAATATTATGTAGTATAGAATTAATTATGGAATTTAATGTTGAGAAACAAAAATGCTGAAAGTACTTCGGATAAATTGAAATTAAAAGTGGTGGTTAATTTACATTTTCTATCCTCACAATTGAGAGGGGCCCAAATTAAAAAATAGGACATTTTAGTCAATGAAAAATCCAGAATTACTTAGGTTTATTCCCACTTTTTATACTAGTATTAGGAGGTTATGGGAAATGAATCTAGTTCTCTTTGGAAAACAGGTTTGGAGATTTCTAAATGAACCAAATTCTCTGTTCTACTTTTATTGGAACAAAATACCTCAAATTAAGATCTATTTTCAAGCAAAAACCAAAACCACATCACTTTGCTTGGTGGAAACAAGTGCTAAAGATAGCTATAGGAGTGCTCACGGTTTGGTTAACCAAACAATGGGCCTTTTATCTGAATCGAACTAGTAGTTTTTAGAAAACCAATAATTGAAACTGAACCGAAGCCGATTAGTTAACTAGTTGATCGGTTTAGTTAACCATCTGTTTGATTCATCGATATCTCGATTTTCACAATATTATATATAATAAAAATAAAATATTATATTTTAAATTATAAATAATATATTATATATTATAAATATATATTTATAATATATACACTACAAAAAACAGGTTTTAGCCGGTGGTCTAGATTCGTCGGCACAAATTTCATGATCGCCAACGGTCTTTCTTTGCCGGTTTAGTCACCGTTGGCAAAAATATAGACTGCCGCGATATTTACATAAAACCGTCGGCATAGGTGGCACTAACTTAGGCCATTGAATTGAAGCATTGCCGACGGTTTCTCAAAATTGCCGGCTTATCCCTCCCTATACCAGCAATTATACACCATTGGGAAAAAGTAAATAAAAAAAATCTTTTTTAAAAACCAGCAATGGAAACCGCTGGTACAAATAAAAGTATACCGCCGACTTAGGTTTTTCCCAAATTGGCCAGCTACTTAAGGCAGCGGTCTGAACCGCCGGCTTAGGTTTTGCCAAAAATGGTTAGTTACCTAAGGCAGCGGTTTGAACCGCCGGCTTATATCATATTCAATTCCTCGGCCATGTTCCATACTACCCGGTTCTCAAGATTGCAATAGGTGCCAAGGAACCCCAAAGAGGTCAGACACCCATCCAGACATCAGCTTGAAGTTCTTCGGCCGAAGAACGAATTGGACTACTTCATTTCTTGACTTTAGAACTAGGGGAGTGGTATTCGGGTCATAGCTGAGTTGGCCCTACGGGACACGTGACCGCCCAGTTATCACACGTGGCTGCCCAGTTATCGCCTAGCCACGCCAATCTAGCTCGGCCACATTGTTATACCTCGGCCGAGCTACGCTATTATGTTGACGCCCCCATCACGTCGGCCTAGCTCGGCCACGTCGGCATACCCTAGCCGAGTTACGCTATTATGGTGCCACCCCCCCCCCCCCCCCCATCTTCTCCTTTCAGTCACGTCAACCACACGTCACGTAGATGAGCACAACTACGGGCAAAGAGGAAGAAGGAAGACGACTCCGCTGGGGAATGGGACTCTATCCTGAATACTTCTGTGGCTAACCTCATCTCGACAACCCCAGAAGCCCAATCCGATCAAGATACGGACCCTCTGACTATAGAAAGGTACTCCATGCTTGAGGTAAGGGACTTTTGGACATCGAACACCCACACTACTAATTAGCCTGGACCAGCATCCCTATAGCTTGGACCGGCCATCCACCACCTCCTATTGACTTGAGCATCGGAGTACTTACTCGAGGATAATTCCTTGGACCTCTAACTCTTTTCTTAATCACAGATCTCGAAGCGCGGCCTCATCCTTGGAGCTCGGCCCCGACCTATTAGCAAGGAGTATCTGATTGCCTTCCTCGATTCATGCACTACCTCGGATTGAACAACATCACAAGTCAAAAACGGTTGTTGCATTAATATTCTTTACGATCCGTGAATTCCCACATTGTCTTTTGGTTTTCCACTTGTCAAGCATAAGCATCTTAGGTCAGTTGAAACTTTGAAAGTGAAAAACTTGTTATTGCCTAATGGTTTATTGGATGTGGAATTGATAAAGCAAATCTTTTGAGGAACAGATGCCGGATTATATTCTTCAAATACATGTTTTTCCACAACTTTAGCAAGATCTATTGCAATCGAAGCACTCCAATTCTCACTGCTATACACAGTGCAGTCTGCATATCAGAAATTCTTAAAACAACCTTTTTCCTCTTCTTCTACTATTCCTTGAAACAGTAATTGGAGAATCAAGATTCCCTTTGAATCAATTGTTTATATGGAAGTTGTTTTGGGGAGGAGTTCCAACTAAAGACCGATTACAATTTATGAAAGATAAAAAGAAAAAAATATGCAACCTATGTGGGATGGAGTTGAAAACTACCCACCGTTTGTTTTTTAATTACATGCACTTGTGCTTCAGCTGTTTGGTTTGCTTTGAATATTAATTTCAATCAGCACCAATTGGATTATTCTAGGATGGCACACATTGTGTTCTGGATTGGCAATAAGCTTTGGAACCTAACCTTCAAAAAGAGACTAAAATCGATCTCTTGCAACTGATTTTCATTGCCATCTGTCTGATATGGGATGCGAGGAACAAAAGAATTCACAATAACATCAGTCAGGACCCAAATCAATTAATCAAAACAAATGTTGCTCCAAAAGAATGCGAGGAACAAAAGAAAGCCATCTGTCTAACAATTGAACTACGCATGATCTACTGAATCCACATGGAAGGGTGATAGCAGCAGAGGCATCCGGACTAACAACTCAAACTCCCTCTAAAGTAGAATGGAGTTCTGTTTCGTGTACAACTACAAGTTCTATGTGATCCTCAACTGTAAGTTCTATGTGGTGCTAAAAGGATTGTGGAGTTCTGTTTCACTTGCTCCCTGATCATAGAAGGAGAAACTATATAGGGACCAAGTGCTGGAGCTAACATCCATGTTTGTAAATTGTCATATATTGCATGTAAATGATATAACTCACTGTAAGGCCTATAAAGCATGCCGGGAGGATAAGAGCTTAGGGTCCGGTCATTTGGTTTGCAGTTGGAATTGGAATCAAAATTCTTTGGAATAGGAATTGAAATAGTCTATTCTCATAGTCTGTTTGGTCCATACAGGAATATAAATGAAAATTAGGATCAGTTGGAATGGGAGTTCATTCCCAAGGGAGGGGGAGGGAATAACCATTTCCTCAAATGGGGGAATACAATTCCACCAGAAAAGGGAATTGGATTCCGATTCTGCCCAACCAAACAGTTGGACTCATTCTGATTCCAATTCCATCCAATCCTCTATTCGTGTGAACCAAATGGACTCTTTGGTAGTGTTTGATAAATCTGAAAAGTTGAAAAGATATTATTCGGGGATAAAATATGAAAAGAAGTAGAAATGATTTGAGTTGGAACAATTCTCTAACATCTGAAATAGTGATGTTTACTATTTGAGCATATTATAAAGAATAAAAATAATATTCTATTAGTAAACTAATATTATATTTTTGAAATAAATAATTATTTATTATTTAATTAAAATAGTATTTATTTATTATTATTAACTGATATTAAGTAAAAATATTTTAATTATTAATAATAAATATGGTATGAAATATTCTTATTACTATATAAATATTAATACTAAATATTGATATTATTTATAATTTTATAATAATAATTATTTAATAATAATATATTTATTATTAGTATTATTATTAAATAAATATTATTACTAATATTATTATTTATTTAAATAGAGAAATAATATTTGTTAAATAATAATAAATATTTATAACAATATTGATTATTATTATTATTTAAATAAATAGTAATAATATTAATTATTATTATTGTTGTTGTTAAATAGATGACAATAATGAGAGCATTATTGTCATTTATTTTGTCTGAAATGTGTCTAATTTTGTAAGACATGAAACCAAGTCTTACCAATTCAGATCCTTTAATCAGACCTAAACCCAAACTTCATTGACATATGAAAAGTAAAGTTTTCAGACTTTATAGTCTGAAAAGTATTATCAAACGCCATACGGGTGTAGAACTTCTTAGAGAGTTCAAATCAGCCCTCCACAAGGGGGCGCCCCATAACATTGACGCACAGCACATCCCAGCGGTGTGTATTGAGAACAACTCCCGATAATATCTCATCACTTCTGGTATTATCATCGGGAGATGTTCCCAATACACTGATGGGATGTGCTGTGGGATATTGTGGGGCGCCCTCTTGTGGGAGGCTAATTTGAACTCCTTTTTAGAAGGTTAACGACCCAACATTGCGTAATGGTCTTCATATGCTTTTCTTAAGTTTGCCTGAATACGATGGAGAGTATCCAATTCCTTTGGACGAGGTAGAACAAAAACCGATTCTTTTGGGAAGAAAGGACCCAATTCCTTTGAAATAATATAAGAACACTTGAACCGACAGGATAAATGGAATAAATTTCAAGAACTTGGAAAGCCGTGTATGCGTTCCCACAATGAGACTCCTCAGTCCTCGCTGTGTTTTGGCTTAGTGCCAATCAAAGTTGGTGTCCGAATAAATTAGTCAGCTTTGACAATACCAATCAATCTCCAGCTTTCGTCCGGCCCCCATAAATTTAGACCACTTCTATGTGCATTTTCAAGCAGACTCCTCTTCCAGCAGGCTTAAAATCCGGAAGACAAAACAAAGATCTCGTTTCTCCGGTAAGTAGTATTCGAGTCCGTGGGATTCTATGTTAAATCTCCATTTGATTCAACCTAAAATGGATAAAACGTATTTCCGTCTGTAATTTCCAGTCATATTTCAGTCAATTTTATGGCGAAAAAACACAAGTTTTCCACCCATTTTACAATGAAATAGATATTACCTAGATTTCATTCTTTAAACAATCAGCAGGCTTGCTTCTTTTCGCTTATTTATTGAAATGGTAGTCATCATTTATTCCTTTTTACTAATATTACTAAAGTTTGGTATATTTTCTTCTCATTTTTGATTGTTTTCTCCATTGTTTTGCATCTGAATACCTTGGAACAAACATTGTATTACTGGTTAATTAGGCTCTCTGAACAGTAGAAAAGGAGGAATGCTAACTGGGTTTGGCATGAGTTTTAGACTTCCATAATTCTAGCTAGCAATCTTCATAAAGAAGTGCATATTGATGAGTTCCTTTCGATTGTTATGCAGATAATTTTGCTCCTTGTGTGATGGCTTTGTCCAAACCCAATGAGGTTACCCTAGCTTTAGTTGGACGTACTGGCAATGGCAAAAGTGCAACAGGAAATAGCATTCTTCAGAGGAATGCCTTCAAATCAAAAGTTGCTTCTGGTTCAATTACAAAAAAAGCTGAACTTCAGCAGGGTGTTCTGGGAGATGGTCGAGGTGTTAATGTCCTTGACACTCCTGGTAAGATCATAAAGTTGTGTCTCTTGATTAATTGCTCAAGTTTTTCATTTTTTGATTAATTCTACAGTTCCAAAACATGTTTCATTATACTAACACAGTGAATACTGTAGGCTGCAATGTTTTAAAAACCTTTGGCCACCGGTTTGGTTAGCAGTTCGACTGTCTGGTCCAAATGGATGATGGCCCATCACAATCATCTGGATCAACGGCGGTTCAAAAACCTTGATAGGCTGTAAATATTGCACAATTAATATAGCTTTAAAAGTTACACCCTATGACCATGTATCCTCGACCTATAATTTCTGCATGCGTACACAAGGTGCAATGTTTAGTACATTAGCTGAGAGTAACAGATAGCTTTTGAATATTTGAATCTGAATCCATGCTTAATTACTTCGACTGAGCTTTTCTCTGTTTTATATACAATGTGAGAGTAACAAATATAGTGAACTTTCTGCCATAGATCTCAAAATTTCCTCCCAGTGGAGGGATGATGAATGGTGATCACCATATGATTTATTAATCTTAAATTAAATCCATGAGGGAGATATGTAGAAACTTGAAATGGTCAAGTACACAAGTTGGTATCTTCGGTTTGTGTATTGATTATCCACCTGAATTGATTTTTATATTCATCAATTGGTAATATTTAATGACTATACAACTATTACATATAAGAATTCTGGTACAAATTGGATATTAGTTTATAATGGTTTTATCATTTTTTTTTCCATATCCTGAAAGATAATTTCTTGAGTATTAGGCACCTCTATATGCAAATATCCAATCAGCCCCTTGAGTGAAATGATACCAGAAATATAGTGTTAGGATAGGGGATTGTAGGGAGACCAGGCCCTTGTCTTGGGTACTCTATTATACCCTTTTCAAATGTTGATGGGCTAGGGCCCAATAAGCAAGATACTCTACTGGAGAAACCGAGTGATATGGGATCTAGCTCCATTATACCCTTTAAGAAATTGTCTTGGGCCGAAATTCAGGCCTACATAGACAAAGGACTTTTGAGAAGTTCGGACATAGCCATTGAACCACTGATGCAAATCACAACAGGTCTTCATCCTGCAAATCGATGGGAATGGTTAAGACTTGGGTGAGCACTATTGGCGCCATGGAGGGCCTATGCTAGGTCAAGAATGGCCTAAGATGCAACAAGAAGAGCCCAAAATTTCACTATGGGCTCATGCAGGCTTATCATCCCCTCAAACCTTGCGGGTACCAGGGAATGTAAAGGGCTGCCACGTGTCTATCCTTTATCGACAGTGGCAGTACTCTGAATTTTGTGGCAGGTGTGTTCGTCAAATAATTAGGGCAACCTGTCCAACCCACAACAACATTCAAGATCCACATGGCAAATGGTACTTTGATGCAATGCAATGGGATTCCAAACAAGGGTAGTACCGTAGTAGTGCGTATTCAAGCCCATCCATTCATGGTCAACCTCTATCTAATCGAGCCCAGTTGTTCTAGGCAAAAGGCAACTTGGGCTAGTGCTCTAGGACTGTGCCCATCTAACCATGGATTTTAGTTGAATGGTATTCACTATTCAAAGTGCATTTATAAGGTTAAGCCACTAAGGCTCCAAGCCCAACGAGCCTGGTATCTTTGCTCAATCAAACCTAGGGTCCAAGGTCCAAGTCAACCCATCATCTAGGAAATAAGCCGTACGCACCCAGTTCTGAGTTCTGACCACGACCCATAACTTAGTGGATCAGGTGCACTAATAGTAAACAACTGAAAGAGCTCCTCCCATTTTCAGGGGCAAACAAAACTTTCCACCTTGACGGGAGCATGATCATCAGATCCCACTATTTTCAAGAGATGTCCCAACAAACATAAGACCATACCACTATCCTTATTCTCGAAGAAAGAAATTGAAAAAAAAAAGACAAAGTATGAGAAAGCCCTCAATAACATCAGGGCTTATTCCATCAAGAGGTTGCTATATCGTCGCTTCATTAAGGCTATATTTGGTTTAAAGGAAAAGGTAGGGAAAGGAAGAGAAAGTTAGAAAAACCTATAGAAACCTAACACAGCATAAGGTAGCGAAATTAATACAAACCTATACCATTGTTTCATTAAGGCTATGCTTGTATAGGCTTTCCTACTTTTTTTTTTTCCTTTCCCTATCTTTTCCTTCAAACCAAACACAGCATAAGGGATACAGTCTTCTACCAGCCCCATTGACATCCCTACTCAAAAAAGGATGTGTTCCCTTTAGACCAGCAAAGCATAGGAGGCATTTGAAAGCCTCAAATCACTAGTGAACTCCCCACCTATATATCCTCCTGCACCTTTGCTTGATTTTAACAAGATCTCGGGCAGCCAATCGCAAAGCAGATGCCTTATCTAGACAACCTAGGTTACATTAGTTATATGTGTTCTACCATCCCAATAAGGATTAGCTGTAACGATGGCCTGACTCTAGTCTTGGGTACTCTATTAAGGACTCTAATCTAACCTCTACTACAAGGACTGAGCTACTATTAAACTATTATTAGACCTGACAAAAATTTGACCCAATCCAATCCAAAAAAAACAGGGTTAGGGTCTCATATTTAGTTATCTAAATTTGAGAATGACCTGGCCTGTCCCAAAAAACTGGGTTGGGTCATGGGTTAACTCAGTGACTCAATTGTTAGGTCTAATTCAGACTATTTATACATTGTTAGAAGTTTCCACTCTTTAATTTTTACTATTTAATCTTTACTCTTTTGAATTGTTAAATATTCAAGTTTTTTAATTTATATTTAGAATTTTAAGGTTAATTCATTTAATTTTGACATTTTTCATATATATTTTTTTTATTTTTTTAAATTTCAATTGTTTTTTGGGATGACCTGAATTAACCCATGTGTCAATCCAGACCCAAACATTTAGGGTTAGGGTCTAGCATTTGACAACTCAACCTGAAATTTAACACAACCCAAAATCAACCAGAAGTATCTTAATCCAACCCGAACCCAACCCACCCAACCCAATTGCCAGGTCGATCTATTCCCATGCATCGATCCTCTTTGGGAGGCCACTCAGGTGTTACTCTCCAATAGTGTTAACGCCGTTGGACGTCTACAATTGTTGGCCTCTTCGTTAGGGAGGTAGTACGGTTTCCCACAATCCATTGTTTCTAACAAGGATCTCGTCTTCATGAGTCTTTTTTGGACGGAACTCTTCCAGTTACAAGGGGTGCAACTAATTAAGTCCACCAGCTACCACCCATAGTCTGATGGCTGGATTGAGGTGATAAACAACATTAGAAGGATTATGGTTGGTATTATTGCTATTACCAAGATTTGCTATGGGCCGGGGGTAATGTATTAGTAGTTGGCTAAGCATGTTGTTCCAGCCAGAATTCATGACCAAGTAATAAGATAGGAATGAAGATCATCAATATACAATAGAACCACATTAGTTAGAATAGCAATGGCAGTCATTCACACATGGTGTATTTAATCACAATTCCTCGGTTCTCTCATTGTAAATGGGAGGCTCTTATTTATTTATTTATTAAAGAATAATAGGTGGAGGTTCTTATATATTATAATAAAATAGATGAGGTTGAGTGTATGTAGGGGGGCTCAAGGTTTGGTTAATCGAATTATGAGCAATGTTTTGAAACCGTACCGGTTCTCAGCTTCTGAAACCAAAACTAAAACCAAATTAATCAATTGGGTTTTTGACGAACCTCAAATTTCATTTTTTTTTATATACTATATAATCAAGTGTTTTTCTAGAAATCCTAAAATCCACTGGCTGCTTTCAAAAAGTGTTCATTGGTTTAATAGAAAAACGAGAAAGAAAAAGAGAAAATAACACATACACATCTACAACACAGTGATAGATTGGCATTGATGTGAACAGACGAGCAAGAAATTAAAATAAGCAATACACTGACGAAGAAAAGAAGCTTCCTTATCTCTAAGAGAGAGATATAGGTGGTGTATATGGTAGATAGACATCAAAGTGAGGTAATGATGTATGGAGAGTTTTCGTTTGTAGGAAATCTTGTCGCCGATGTGAGTTTTTTCTTGCGTGGAATTCTGTCTCCCACTGAGAGGCATGACATGCCACGGTTTAGACAGGTTAGAGGAGAATGGTTTTCCCACATTTCAAATGGAAGACAATGAATGAAATGTTGAGAGAGGGATGGATGAGAAATAAGGTTTGGGTAGAGATCGATGGGCGAGAATGGACAAATAATTGAGCCTATGACAATTGAAGGCCTATGACGATTGGTTTTTGATTTTTCACGAGCACCTTTAAGCATTTTAAAAATTTTTAGACACATCCCTTAAAATACACTCGGGATTTCCTACTCACTTTTCTTATCCACTCTTTACCTGCCGTGAATTGGAGTCACACATCTCTATTTATGAATGGAGAGATGTGTGACTGCAATTTACGGTGTATAGAAAATGGATAGGAAAAGTGAGTAAAAAATCCCGGCTCCTTAAATTAGCCCAACCCTATCCTTGAAAAAGAACAAAGACAACTTTTGACAGTTGTAGATTTTTTTATTAAGTGCTCACTGAACTTTTCCAATAAGGGTGTCAATTGGATGGGATTTTGTGAAATCCAATCCAGTCCAATGTAAGTCCATTACAAATGGACTAGGTCCAATCCAGTCCACTGAATATTTTGGACCGATCCAGTTCAATGTCTGGACCATTCAATCTGTTCAAATTTATTTTAACTTGGATTGGTTTTTAATCCAAACTTGGTCCATTAACACCTATATTCTTATCTTTTATTAATGGACCAGATATTGTCTCAATGGTCTTGTCACACTAGCTAAGATCTTGTAGAGTTGTATCGGTCTAAGTGTCCCTAATAATTAACTACTATATAATTTATGATATTTTTTTAGTTTTCCATTTACTTTATTTTAGACATACTTGTGGAGCTGGAAAACAGACATCCTAACTTATAAGCTTTTGCAGGATTATTTGATTTTGCAGTTGGATCGGATAATGTAAGCAAAAAGATTGCTAACTGTATCAATTTAGCAAAAGATGGGATCCATGCAATTTTATTGGTGCTATCAGTTAGGAGCCGTTTTACTGAAGAAGAAGCAGAAGCAATTCAGGTCCTGAGGGGTCTTTTTGGACCTAAAATTACTGATTATTTGATCATTGTTTTTACTGGTGCTGATGTTCTTGAAGATGACGAAGCTACTTTACAAGATTATTTGGATGCAAATTGCCCTCAACCTTTACAGGTTAGCTTAATTAATGCCCCCTCAGGATCTATTTTATTTTATTTTATATTTTTTGTCATAGCATTTGGCTTTGTGTAATTTATCATTAACAATATATATGAATGATTTTTTTTGTCATATTTGTAAGGGAAAATTTGCGATTAGTACCCTCTATTTTGGGCCTAATGCCATTTTGGTTCTTGAAATTTAAAATTTGACAATTCAGTACTCAAACTTTCAAAACATATTAATTCAGTGCCTACCGTTAATCAGCCGTTAAGTGGCATTTAAAAACACACAAATGCCCTTCGAGTGTCATTTAATATTCTTTATCAATCATCCAAACGTTAACAAAAAATTAACAATCTCAACTCCTTACTTCTTCTATTTAAGAAAGTTGGTGTCACGTCTCAATGGGCATTTTAGACCCCAACTTTCTCGAGTAAAAGAGGCAAGGATTTAGGACTGTTATTTTTTTTTTTTCAATGTTTGAATGGTTGATAAAGAAAATTAAATGGCACTCGAAGGGCATTTGTACCTTTTCCAAATGCCACTTAACGGCTGGTTAACAGATAATTAGCAGTAGATACTGAATTGACACATTTTGAAAATTTAGGTACTGAATTATTGCATTTTAAAGTTCAGGGACCAAAGTGGCACTAGGCCCAAAGAACATGGTACTAATTAGTAATTTTCTCTATTTGGAAACCACAAAGTAACAAAGGTAATTATTTTGGATTTAAACTTCATTCTCAACTTCTATGGACTATTATTTTTATGGGATTAGCAATCCTGCACCATATCATCCAATCTCCAGAGTAAAACACTAATAAAATTGGATAAGTAAATATTGAATATTTCTTGAAACAAACACTTCTACTATGGAGTTCGATATTTTTAATTTTTTATAAGAACACTAAAATACTGTAGATCCTATAAAAGTATGAAACATGTTTCATGCACTCCATTACCAATATGTTAGACCTTATGCAATAATGTTGCATTCTATATTTAGTTGTCTATAATTAATCAGAAGTTATGTAAAGTGTAGGGACGGTAATTTTCACCAATTTTTTTTTCTTTGGAAATCTACTTTTCTTTTATGGGGACAGGGGTGGGAAATTTTCATCCACATCGAGCACTCCCCACCCCACAGGACCCCCAATTCCATCTTTGTGGAGATCTCCACTTATATATATATATATATATGTATGTGTGTATGTAAGTATGTGTATATATTAATATTTTTTAAAAATATGGTTGAATATGTTTGGATATAATTGTATTTTTTTCATAAGATTATAAATTTTATCTTACTTTTAATTTTTAAATGAAATAAAAAAACAAAAATAAAATATTTCACATCATAAAGCAAGTGGTCTTTGGAAGATAGAAAGAGGTTTTTCCAAGTGTGGAATTGGAAGATAGAGATCAGTTAAGTAGGGATCATGAAAAGAGAGTCTTGTAGTTCATACAACACTGTGTGATCCTTATCTGTTTGAGAAACTGAATTCATGCATCTTGAAGGCATGGTCTTGGTGGGAAAATATGGATAGTTGATATTCTTCAGAGTTAGAGGTGCAAAAATTGTTGGAGAGAGGCCCAGTTTGTTTTAATGGTCAAAGGGGCTACGTTTGCTTCAGTGGAACTCGGGTCTGGAGAGAGGCGTCATAGTAAAAGGAGGGAGGCAATGGAAGGTGATGTGTTTCAGTTTACCTTTGCACGCCAGGTGTTAGAGAGATTGGAGATTTTGTTGGAGAATTCGTAGATGTAGAGAAGAAAATTTTATCTTGGAACTTGGAAGGATATTGAATCTCTGGAATTGGTGGTATGGGCTCCTGCTACCAGAGACGTCCCAAAATCGGTCTCGGTGGTCGGTGGAGGTAGCCAACCGGGGAAGTATTCGTGGTAAGGGTGGCAGTTGTTGCTCCCGCTTCTTTCTTTGATGGGGTGGAGACAATAATGCGCAATATTGCAGGAAACCCGACACTGGAGAAAGAGATTTCGGTTGTAGGGGAACGTCCGATTCCGTCTTCGGCTATGGCCTATGGGTGTTGTTTCAAAAGCTTTGGAAAGAGGTAAGGGGAAGCTTTAGTCCTGTGGGGGTCTGCAGGCGCTTCTTGAAAACAGGGGTTTGGTTCTCAGGAGATGGCAAAGCTTCATCAGCTAGTCCCGTCGTCTCGTTCGTGGCTCGTGGGTGATCGAGAGGATTACGTCTTGGTTTGCATGGTTCCCCCTCAGGATGCTCTGAAATTGGATCTAACGGTGTGGAATTTTGCTCCTAACGGGGCTGTTCCGGCGATGGGGGAGGTAGTAGTAATCATAAACATGTCAATTAATGACAAAAGGATATGAGAAGGCACTGGTTCTAAGTGATTGTATAAATATTATGATTTTGGTTAGGAAAGTAAACTAAACCATCAAAGCAAAGGAAATATGATGATGATGATGATGTTAAAATTGATCAGGAGAAAAGAATGGTAGTAGCAAAGCTTAGAAAATTCCATTAATTTACAGACATTTCGTTTAATGGATTGAAGAACATTTTTGGCTCATAGTTTAGCAAAATAAGTTATTATTTCATTATATATATAGAAGGAAATGGATGGAACACTTACCTCCTTCTTGGTCTAGATCTTATTAGGCACACTTAGCAAGCACAATATAAATTCAACACACAAATCAGTGTGAGACATCTATCCCACTGTGTGCTTAATTACTTCTGGCCCATCAGATGCAGACTCCTTTTGGGGTCCCCAAGCTAGTATTCCTTTTTGATTGATGAATTTCTTCTTTTGCAAAAAATAAAAGTTAAGTATTGGCTATTAATTATTTGAACGTTTTATGTCAATTAATTAATATTTTTAGTTTTGTTAATTTGGTTGAAGCAAACAATTATTATATTATAAGCAAACAAAAAACTTCAAAATTAATATGCTTAAATGCTTGTATTTTTTTTTTAATACTTTTTGGTGATATTGATGCAGGAAGTTCTCCAATTATGTAAGCATCGGACTGCTTTGTTTAATAACAAAACTAAGAATGCAAAGAAGCGGGCTTCACAGATTAATGAACTTATTATCCTTGTAGACAAGATCTTTACAGAGAATGGTGGGAAGCCATATACAAATGAACTTTTTCTAAGTTTACAGGTGAAGATTCTTTGCTTGTGGGAGCTATTTAACTTTGTTCTACAAAGAATTATATAATGACTATAAAGGCTATATAACAGGAAGAAACTAAGAGACAACGCAAGATGAAGGAAGAAGCTGAGCTACAAGCATTAGCCAAGAAGGAGACAGCAAGATTACAAGAGCAAATGCAAAAAGCATATGATGCCCAACTCGCACGAGTAACAGAAACGGTATAGCTACTACTTAATCAGTTTTTGTTTACTGATCAATGCACATAATCCACTTTCTGTTTATTGATCAATATCTGCCATCTCGTAATTAATAGATTATTTAAATTCTTACCTAGTAAGTAAGTAAAGATGGGAATTGTATGTTGGTTTTTTAGTGCCTTTGACTTTTAGACCAACCCTTCCTTGAAGTAATATTTGTCTCGTTTGATTTTAGTTCCCTACAAAACTTTTAAGAGCTACTTTGAATGCTCTAAAAAGCACTTGTCCTACATTGGATAGGAAACCAAGTGAGAGTGAGTTTATAAGTGGGGGTTCGCCTTAGGGGTTTAGGGATGTAAGAGAAGTATTCAGACATGGTGATTGGTTTTGGGTTGCTTTTTCAAAGTGTTCTTATATATATATATATATATATATATATTGGGTTTTCTACTAGTTTTTTCTTTTGGTCTTTTGGTGAGTTAGATGGTTCTTTTGTAAAGGAAGTCTTTCTTCTATTCGAGTGTATGTAGAATAAAAAGATAATTGATTGTTGAATCTTAGGAGAGCAGATCATCTAAAGCCACCTCACCCAAACTTTTGTTATTAGTGGGGGTGAAATTTTCTCAAGGATAGTGCTTTCACATGCTTCAATTAGAGTGTTTTCTTCTACATTTGTGTTAGTATTTATCTGGATAGGTTCTAATTCTACACCAACGTTTTATCAAAGAAAGTATTCCAAAATTTTGTGCAAACTGAAACTCAAATTTCCAAGCCTAAAAGTTCAAATTTTCAGGACAAACATGTATTATAAATTAAATCTCATAACTTAAATTGGTCTAGATTCCCAATTTTGTAAGGTAAAACTGGTCAATGGTTTCTTTCACAAAACTGGTCCATTTCACACCTATTTTTCCAATAATCTAACGCAAATCTTGATTATTTTTATACTATTTTTAATGATTTTAAACTTGAGTCTTTTGATGTGGTGTAGTTGATAGTCTCTTATAGAGTAAGTCTAGCAAGAGATAAATGATAGCAACAGGTAAGGTTGTAATAGTGATGAAGTAAAATAGTAATGAAACACTAACCTCTTGGCTTTGTAGCTTGTCAAGGACAACAACCTTAATCTCTACTCACCTAGATGACAATAAGGGTATCAGAGTTTTCTCTGACTCTAGAATGAGACTAATAAGATAGAAAAAATAACCAAAAACACCTTCAAGGCAATGACACAAAGTTGTATTCAATGTTAAAAAATGCCCCTTACAAAGCTTGGTCTAACTTATATAATGTTGTAAGATCGAAAAAGTTACAAATTTTGGTGTCTAATACGTTATACCCAAATAGATAAACGAAAGAGTGGTTGAAATAAGTAGACAAATATAAGCTTAGAAGGGAAACTAGCACTTGGTAGTGTCTAACATGTGATATGGATGACAAGAGGTGCTCGGTAGGATATTTGCCAGTTGGTCAGTTCAATTGCTACCAGGTACGGGGATTCAACTTAAGAACTTCAATGGTTAGTAGGTAGGTGTGATGACTCATAAGTTGGGGCTTATTGAGTGCAATGAGCCACAGTATGGCCATTTGCAGAAGTATTGGTGTCATGAAGTCAATGTGATGAGAATCGAAGGTCGTGTTCATCACAACATAAGCATTGTTTTTACAATTGCACATTAGTACGATTTTGCATCTTCATGGGATGAGTTTTGACTCAACATATCAATTGCATCGTAGTAATGAGAACCTCAAGTTGCATTATCCTCCCCGAGGTTGAGAAGAGCTAGACCTCAAGTTGGATACTTTAAGATGGCTACTCTGCTCATGATCAGGATACAAGTGCTTTTCATTAAACACGTCTGAGGTCCTCAAGTCAAGGGGATTGATAGTTGTTGTAAAAATAATAAATAGAGAGCAAATGGAATTTATCGGTAATCGCTTTTTAAATCGAAGTTGTAGTGATTTGAAATTGTTGTAGGAACTTGAAACTGGGAATTACAGGAAGATGGAGGGTTGAGTTGTACCACTTGGTCATTCTCCTTAAAACCGTATTTGCCTCCTACGGTGCAGCCCACAGACCACTAATAGGCATGCACTTGCTTACTAGACTTCCGCGAACCACTGAAGATTGATGCTCAGATTTCTCAGAGAAAAGAAGGTTGAAAAATGGTGTGTGTGTGTGTGTGTAGACTGGGTCGACCAGCACAAGGAGGAAGAAGAGACATGAAAAAGAAAACAATTTATTTAAAATTAAATTTGAATTTGAGGAGACACATTTTAAAATTGAAAAGGTGTAATTCGAATAAAACAAAATGATTCAGTGCATCACGCGTACACGTACACGTGCCCACACCCGCACCTGCACACGTGCCCGCGTCCATGCCCCGACCCGACTCAGCTAGGCTCGACGCGCATGTGAAAAGCACCCCCAACCCCCCTTACATGCATGTAATATCTATTGTCCTCTCCTCCTATGGGTCTCTATCCATAGAGGGAGCAAAACTACAAATATACTCCACTCCCACTCATTTTCCAAGCAATGTGGGACAATGAGTCATTCAAGAGAGAGAGGAGATGACAAAAAACAAGAGAGGGAGGAGAGAGATTCTTGTAAATTTGAATCTCCCTCCAACAATCCCTCCAAGATTCAAAATTATAAGAAGATCAAACAATCTGAGCATCACAGTGAGAAAAGTATTCATGGTGATGTCTTTTGGACTTCAATCAACACTTAGGTATAGCAGGCTATGTTACAGAGTACGGGTGAAGTCAGACTCCTTCAACCTTTCCTCCTTATCGTAACTAGCTAACCGGCCAACCAACTCAACTCACTAGATCTTTAGTGGTTCTTTTGTTTTGGAACATTTCGGCCTTGTTACCCTCTTGGAATCATGAGTGTTTTCAAGAGTTAGCCCTAGATCTCTCTTAGAAGCGGCCACACTTCACACTCACTTAGGTCGGTTATTAGTGTGCACTGCTCACACTATTCCTAACTAATTAGGAGCCTCTTGCTCAACCTCCTCAATCTGTAGTGAACACTATCTTACCTCAGCATCTGAAATGGGACACAAATGATAGTGCTTTCCCAAGTCATCTAGCGACTCATTTTTACCCATTCAACCTAATTCCAGGGATCTCCTTTCACATAGGTTGGGTGTCTATCTCTAATGACTTTGTAATGGGCTTCAGCCCCATTCCTACCAATGCCTCATAAACCACATTGGAAGTTTGTGGTTTGGTTAACGAATCTACAAGGTTCTTTTCGGACCTTACAAAATCCAGAGCGATCGTATATCCGTTGAGGTATTGTCTTATCAGGTTATGCCTTAAGCGAATGTGCCTTCTTTTACTGTTGTACGCCTGGTTCTTGGCTCTGGCTATTACTGTTTGGCTATCACAATGGAGAGATATTGACGGAACCAGCTGCGGCCAAAATGGTATATCTACCAGCAAGTTCCTTAGCCACTCTGCCTTAGCTACTCCTCCACCTAGAGTAAACACATATCCATTGGTGGAAATACTATCATTTGAATTTGAAATCCAATTCGGATCAGTAAAGCCTTATAAAACAGGAGGAAAACCTGAATAATGTAAATCAAAGTTTATGGTTCATTTTAAATATTTTAATAATCTTACTAAAGTTTCCCAATATTCATTTCTAGGATTATGAGTATGCTGACTTAATTTTCCCACAGTTATAGATATGTCTGGTATTGTATAGTTCATTAAGCAGGATACTGATCCAATTATACTTGCATACTCCTTTTGTGAAACAAGTTCTCCTATATGTTTCTTTAAGTGAATATTACAGTCAAGAGGTGTTTTAACCGGTTTATAATAATAGTGTCCAAATTTCCAAAGAATACTCTCTACATAATGTGATTGAGAGAGAATAAAGTTTTCTTGTTCTTTATGGATTTTAATCCCCAAAATTACATCAGCCTCACCCAAGTCCTTAGTATCAAATTTAGACATTAGAAATTGTTTTGTTTCTTTTACTATATCCAATATAGTTCCCATTATTAGCATATCATCAACGTAGAGACAGATCATGACTCCTATATTATTTTCAAATTTACCGTAGACACATCTATCAGAATCAGTTCTGCTATATCCATTAGTTAGTAACACATTATCAAAATTTTCATGCCATTGTTTGGGAGCTTGTTCTAAGTCATACAGAGACTTAATTAATTTACATACTTTATTTTCTTGTCCTGACATTATGAAGCCTTCAGGTTGCTTAATGTAAATTTCTTCCTCTAATTCCCCATTTAAAAAAGTTATTTTCACATCCATTTGAAAACCATGACATTTACTTTGGTTTTAATAATGGCACAATTATCTACACATATTTGCCAATTAAGAACAATCTTTCTTGGGAACGAATAAGGCTGGTACAAAATAAGGACTAAGAGTGGTTAAATGTGATCCTCTTCAATAGTTTGTGGACTTGGCACTATAATTCATCATGCTCCATGGAACTCAGTTGATAGTTGGGCCGGTTTAGGAGAGATGCATTGGAGATGAGATCAATTTAATGCTAGATATCATGTACGGAGAAAGTCCTAGCTTCCACTAGCTTAATAGGAAACGACTATATATGCGTATTCTATGATGAGGGGTTGGAGTTGCGCCATGACTGGTAGTGGTACCTACTCTTCAATGGGGTTCATGATGAGGGCCAACATGACACCCCCTCATCACACTTTACTCTTGAACTCTCCGTTTGTAATAACAATGTCAATGTGATCCTCCTAGAAGTCTTCTACTAGAGCTATAGGTGTTGGTTCGTCCATGGTGCATGACATTGCAATCATATTGCCATAGTCTTCCCAGCATCCATCTATACCACATCATAACATATTTTGCCTTAATATGACTTACCCATGGTGAACTATATCAAATAGTACTTGGACACTTTTACTTTAGTGCCCTTCTTCATCTAATGAAGAGAGTTGGGAGGGAATGCATTAAGGTAGGCAATCACAATGTCTAACTAAGACTACATTCTCACAATTACCACCATTGATGAATGACTATAGTGTAGACCTTAACCCCAATGAGGCATATGGATAAAAAAATGCCCTTGCCACCATTAGAACAAATTCAATGTTCTTTTGCCTCAGACTACAATTCAATGCAATAGAGTTCTACTTTATGGAACACGAGACACACTTGAGCTTATAGTTGCACCAGAAACAACAAACGGTCTTTTGCACATTGATCACATAGGTGGCTTTGATGAGGAAATTACACCTAAAGCTAAGGGGTTCATTGTAATTTTGACTTTCTCCACTCTCCATGTAACTTATTGGGCATCAGAGATGGAGTAGATGTATGGTGCAACTAACAACGTACGTAACTATTGTCACAAGGCTGGCTTAATTTAGACCTTTGATGTACCTAGTGACAACTATAATTTCAATTTCTTTGGTCCTAGAGGGTGGTCAGCCGGGCTAACAATTAGAACTTTAATGTGTACTCATCTCTCTCTCTCTCTCTATATATATAGTCTTATTCATCAAAGGGACTGTAATTGTATAGTCTTACTCATAAAAAATAAAAATATTATATATAAAGAATATTATTATATATAATAATAAAAATTATTATTATTATGTTTTCCTTTTTCGATTTCTTAATTAAAAGGGGCCGGTATATATATATATAGCCTAATTATGCTCTTAGTAATTAACAAGTAATATTGTCTCTTTAATTAATTACTTTGTTACATGTCAAGATATATATAATTCAGTAACTTTATCTATACTTCCAAAGGAATTAAGAAAGATTGGTATTGTATGTGTTGATAATGTTATGATATGCAGATTGAGTCGAAGCTAAGCGGCACAATTTCAAGCCTTGAAAGAGAATTGGCAGAAACGCGACAAGCACATCAGAATGCAGTAAGCCACTCTCACATGGCCCACCAGCAGGCAATGAATGAAATCCATGCATTGCAGCACAATCTGTCGGCTGCCCACCAGGAGATTGAGAGGCTTCGTCGGCCTCCTCCTAGACCTCATCGTTTATGTGCAATTATGTGATGTACAACTACTTGTTATATCATACGTATTACCCTGGAGAACCTAAAACTACTTGTGTTTTTTTAGTTAGGTTATGTGAGTGGTGGGGATAAAAAGAGGATAAAGGGTGCTTTATTCTATATAAAATAGATACTCATGTCTAATTCTCACATATGCAATATATATATATATATATATATATATATATATATATATATATATATTATATGCTTTTATTTTTAAATTTGGTAAATAAGATTTTAACCTAACCCCATCTCTTGAACCATGTTTCATGTGATGATGATATCATGAATATGCCTTTTTCTTGTGATTTGAAGTCGGTATGTTTTACTTTTATAGCCAAAATCATTTAATTTTCTCCATGTTCTTTTTTTCTAAAAATTTCATACGTTATATTTTCCCCAATTTATAAAGGTGTTGCTGGCCCGGCACGGTCCACATTACATCTATGGGTATGGGTATGGGTATAGGAGGAAGGTCATCTGTTTAGGAATAATGTAAATGTGTAATATGAGAAAGAATTGAGATAGGTGGAAGGTGGTGCAAAATTTTGCATCAGTTTTTGGAATGTAAGATTTGCATTGCCCGTAAATGCAAAGGCTCAGTTTGAAAGGAGTACAAATGCAAATTTGTAGAATATAAAACCTTGTATTTTGTATGTATTTGCACTCTACAAATTTTTGTATTTGTGCTCCTTCCACACTAAGCCAAAAGAGAAAAATACAAAATTTATATTAGGTAAAGATACAAATCATAATTACAAACAAGTAAAAGCAAAACTGAATGGATACAAATTATGCACCTAATCAAAATTTGCACCGAAACCAGACCTAGCCTCAACTACAACTAGTATGATTTTCATATCAAATCATATAAAGAATGTAATATAGGTAGTTTAGGAGAATTGTTTTTAACAGATGTCCGGGTTTATCCTAGTTAACTCTTTACAACTTCATACGCTGAACCGGACTTAATTACCCCTTTGGTAATTAAATCATAGTTCAGAATTACTATTTTAAAACCATTTTTTGGCAAACAATTAAAAAATTGTGTTTCCAATTTCCTTGAAAATTAGGTCGCAACTCATTAACTGAGAGTTCACATCTGTCCGCAGAACATGCCCAAAAAATGCCTCACATTAACATTTCAGCATGCATTGAGAATATCTTCAGTACTTGTCATCGGGAGATATTGTGCTGTGAGACATTTTTGGAGTGCTTTCTACGGGGGACTGATGTGAATTTGTTAACTAATTCACTTGCACAAAAAATTCTTCCTTTTGGGGGAATTTCTATCTCATAGATTTATAATGGCGACTCCATGGGCTGTATTACCTTCAAAAGCTTTTACCGGTCAAGTGATTGATTTTTCAAGGGGATAGAAATGTAATTTGAATAACCATTTTTCTCCTCATTCAAATTCCTCTAATTAAGTCTTATATTTAAAGTATGAATTCCCATTGGGATTTATTGAATTTGTATCACCCCTAAATAATATATATATATATATATATATATATATATATATATATGTATATATATATATTAGTTATATATTTATTTATAAGTATGTTTCTATTGCATTTTTGTAATTTTTTATATTATTTATCCCTTTTATAAAATGGCATGTATATATGTAACAAAAATAGTTGAAAAAAATGATTGTCTTCCTATTTAGTGGTGAATCAATAAGTCAACCTTTTCGGTCAAATGTATCAATCCTTCATGTGTTAAGTAAATAATAATAATAATAATAATAATTTGAAAAAATAAAACACACAAAAGTATACAAAATACAAAAAAAAAATGTAAAAAACAATTGGTCATATTTCTAATATCATATATTTATTATATTAAGAAAAAATAAGTATGAAAAATAATAATAACTTTTATAGAAATAAAAAAATAAAAAACAGTTGTAGAAGATTTTGTAGGGTCCTTATTACCAATTGTTGGGAAAAGGCCTGCTATCTCACAATAGCAAAATAACAAAATATATCTGAAGTGAAGCAAAATAATTCTCTTTCCCTCTTTGTGCAATTAAATAAGCATGCAAACCAAACAATATCAACCAAATAGAAAATATATGCAATAACAAGAACACAATCCATAAATAAAGACACAAGATTTTAACGTGAAAAACCCTCCAAAACGAAGGGAAAAACCACGGGCAACTAACCACTCAAAAACTTCCACTAATAAATTAATGGGATACAGCAAAGTTCTTCTCTAGCATTAAATCTAGAGGCTATCAGCATCAACTATTCACCCAAAGGTGGATTCCATCACATATCACCAAATAACTCAAAGACAAAAATAAATCTCTCCAAAATGATAATAGAGAAGAGGAATAGCAAATCAAACCATTAGATGTGCAGCTCGAGATGCCATCAACTGCATACTAAAATCTCAAGGTGATCGCAGAAAGGGATGCCACGCAAGTTCAATGTTCTTAGCCATGAAAGCCCACAAAAACTCTCTTCTCCTTTCCCCTCTCTCTCTCTCTCTCTATTTTTTTCTCTCCGTACTTTGTTCTGTTTTCGGTGGAAGACTTCACCCAACCGTTTCCACTCCCCTCAACTTGCCGAGCAAGTTTTTATTTGCTCATAACGGTCTTTGCTAATGCGAAGACATTTATGAGCCTCTTCGACTTCTGCCTCTTTTTTTTTATATAGTGGGCCCTCCATGTGGGAAGGGAGCCCAACCAACAATCTCCCCCCTCACTTCTCACGTGGAGGGTGGCAGCCCCATGCTAGCGGCCATCTTGCAAACAACAAGCTTTTCCTTTGACAAAGTCTTAGTCATCATATCTGAGCCATTATCATCAATATGATCTTTCTCAAGTTGTAGCACAATACATCTCGAATCCAATGATACCTCACATCTATATGCTTAGAACGTGAGTGGAAAGTAGAGTTCTTACTGAAGTGGATTGCACTCTAGTTGTCACAGTATAGAGAAAATTTTTCTTGCTTATGGCCCAACTCTTGTAGGAACATCTTCATCCACAAGACTTCTTTACAATCCTCAGTAATAGCAATATACTCAGCCTCAGTAGTAGACAAAGCAACACACTTTTAGGAATAGATTTGATTTTGGTAATTATAGATTATATTAGATTTTGATAGAGAGAGATTTTAAGAATAATTTTAGGATGGGATGTCCAAAGGGATAAACATAGAGGAAAGAGGGATGGGCCAGGCATGCTGAGATGTCAAAATGAGAGAGGGAGAAGGGAGTGATGAGGTGGCTTCATGAGGGAGTAAGGAAGATTAAAGTGAAGAGGGGTTGAGAGTTCTCGGTTGGGGTAAGGGATAAAGCTCTAGCCATGACCTGGCATGT
Organism: Nelumbo nucifera; assembly: GCF_055504915.1. Taxonomy (NCBI): domain Eukaryota; kingdom Viridiplantae; phylum Streptophyta; class Magnoliopsida; order Proteales; family Nelumbonaceae; genus Nelumbo; species Nelumbo nucifera. Next base: position 37,589,129 of record NC_142650.1, read on the forward strand.
TTATACTTTAGTATATATATAGATTTTGCCTATGTTGTTTTCTTATTGGTTTTAATGAGTAATTACATGGAATTAAAAATGAAAATTTCAAAAAAATGGAAATTAAGAAGGGGTTTGGAGCAAAGAGAGACATAGTGATATGGACAACCTTACTTTATACATTTAGAATAGATTCTGTTTCTTCTGTCGATTTGTTAATGGTATTGTCTTTTTACTTATCAAAAACAAAACACTTTACATAAAGAAGATATAGAAATAAGGAAAGAAGGCGGCAAGAAAGGAAAGAAGATGTAGAAATAATACCCAAATCCTTCACTCTTCTATCTGCTTTACAGTGACCCAACAAGAGGATTTTAACTTCAGAAAGACTTTTACAGAGACAAAAGTAAACGAAAAAGGAAAATATTAGGCTGTGTTTGATTACAATGCAAATAAATTTGCACTAATGTAAAACCATGGCAGTGCAAGTGATTTGAATGTAAATTTGACATATTTTTGTTTCAAATTTTAGTTATTTTGTTTGATTGCAGAATAAATGAAGTAAACTAAGACATGAAGTAGAATAAAGTAAAATCCTAAACAAAATTAAACAAAAATGTGTATTTTTACATTTGTACTCCCATGCATTTGTATTAGTGCAAATAAATTTGCTCTGCAGCCAAACACAGCTTTAATAAGAAAAGAAAAATACCCTTTTGAAGTTTGAAAATGTTCAGAGAAAAAGAAGGAAAAACTTACTATATCTATTATAACTCCTAGCAAGAGAGAAATAAGATCTGATCCCCTTGTCGCAGTAGGGGATAGCCTCGAAATCTTTCAAGTTGCTTCAGATGAAAGCAAAATAAGTTGAGAGAACTTCGTTGCAAAGCGGTTCTTCTTACTGAGATAGATCACATTAGTACATAGTGAGAGAGATGTCTCATTTCTTAGACGATGAAGAGGAGATACCAGATTTGATGGTAAGGTATCTGGAATTTTTATATTACCAAAAACGTATGGTACCTGGAAAAACTTGAACTGATCAGAAACTCAATTGAATTTAAAGTTACTAATCGGGTGATACCAGCCTTTTCAATTAAACACAGCCTAAATGCTTTGGGATTTCAATAAAAATTTATTTTTTCTAGTTATGAGATTTGTCATTCTATTTGGCATCTAAGACAATTTGGGAGCTTTAAGTTAATATGGTTTGAGCCATTCTTTTTTTGGGTATTTACTTAAACCTACCCTATGGTTTTCATTTTATTAAAACATCTCCTATGATTCAAAATCTATTTACTTAATCAACATTTCACTAAGAACTGTTTATTTTCCATCTGAAAATAGTAACGTGATCACCTAAACTGAGTGGACAATGTTCACGGACATGGGCCCAATGATTGTTTATTCCAAAATTATCCCTAATACCTCTTTGTACAAAAAACAAAATTGACCAAATAGAGCCCAATAGAGTAGTTTTTCATGCCTTACTAGTGGACAAAAATGCTATTTTCATTTTTATTTTCTTCTGATGAAATTTATTCAAATGGATGTTAGGGTCAACATTATCATTTTTCATTGTTATTTAATAAAATGTCAACATTAATTATTTAATGAAATCAACAAGGAGTGAAATGTTATGTTTCCCACAATTTACAATACACAAACTTCGAATTTATATATTTCATTCATAATTTATAACATATTCATGATCATTTAAACTTTAACATTAATTATTTTAATTAATGAATTTATGGGCTGAGTTCCAAGACATAATCCAAGTGCATCTTTTTCCTTTTTTTTCTCTTTTTGGCCTCATGGGGGCAAAATGGGGTAGCCAATCCCTCGTACCTAGGACACCCCAAACTCTGGTGGCAACAAGATTTGATTCCAAGTCACCACTACAACTAGCTAGATACCTTAGCAACTGAATCACCACCAGTTGGTATACCTATGCATCTTGGTCAGTTCACCATCCCTATATTCTTTCTTATTTAACAAACAAAGCCTATGCAACACAATGCATCACTACTAATGAGAAATAAAACAAAGAATTCAGTTGAAATACTTTAACTTTAAGGCCCCATTCATTTTTTAAAAGGCCATGTATCCGGGTAAGTACACTTGTAAATGTTTCCTGGGAAACATTTAGTTGAGTAAGTTATCCGGGTAAGTGCACTTACCCATGTTCTTGTGATTTCCATGTAAGTTATATAATGATTTCTTTACACATAAAAAACCAATGTTAAAATAGGAAAACTTGTCTCATTGTATTTTATAAACTTTTCTCCAAGTTGTGAAGTTATTTATCCACCTAGAAGATAGGTTTACGGAGGTAAGTGATACCTTGGGAAACTAACTTTACCATGGGGCCTAGAGTTTATACGTGAAAAAGAACACAATAAAGTTGGTCAATGGGAATCACTTTTCCACTAACCAACTTCCCCCCACCTATTTCCCAAAAAATGAATGAGGCCTAAGGTTGAATCATGACTCATTTCCAAAACTGGGTTCTAAAAGGTTTCCCTAATTGGGTCAAAGCATTCAGAATTAAACATAACAGTGTCTTAATATGGGGCAATGGCCCTTTCAAACAGTGTCAGTCAATTTTGAAACAGTAAGAGTGCACTTAGTCAATTAGCTAAAAGGGTAGTTTAAGAAATTTACTAGATCTACACATGTAAAATTTGACAAGTCAACATTTTTAAGGAACCAAGCAACCTAAAATCCGCCATTTTGGCTATTGATTCCACATTTTGTATTCTGACACTTTTTGGTCATGTACTACTATTGTGAGGTAAATAAAAAGTATTTGGAGAGAAATGTTACCGAGCCAGCTTTTCAAGATATATCTTCATCTTTTAAAGCATGAAAGATCTTTTGAATTTTTAAGCTTTGAAAGATCCTTTTAAAAAGCTCAACCAAACGCCACCTTACTTGGCTCTTGGATCTCTGCTGCTTTACAAGGGAGAAGAGTGACCCATCAATAGATTTTAGCTTTGGATAAATTTTAGAAAGATAAAGGAGTAAACATACTTAAATCAAACTCCCTATATCTGATATCGTTCTTGTACTTGAGAGAGAACCTCGTCAACTTGTTAAGTTTGCTGAAAGTGCTCCCACTTACCAAGATAAGACGGATCAGAGAGAAAGAGAATTTAGTTCCAGAATGAAGATGAGATGAGAGAGAGACGTAATGATGATGTGTGCCTTGCAATTGCAATACAAGGGATGAGTTCTCCGCTTTTGCCTATTTTCTATACACCCTCCACATGTGAGAGATTGGGATCACCTGCTAGTAAAATACGTTTAAAGACTCGCAATATGATCTAACACCATACATCTCAGTATGAGATGTGGGGTGTGAGATTATGTTGGGAGTGTGTTTGGAACATCTTTGGATGGCAGGTTACCCGGATTGGAGAGAACCAAGTAGACAAAGACCCATTATATTATTGAGTTCAAATCAATTCCCCACAAGATTGCCCCACAACATCCCACAGCATATCCTCCTGCCGTGTATTGAGAATATCTCCCGATGACATCACCATTTTTTATATTATCATCATCAGAAGATATTCCATGGTGGGGGCAGATTTGATCTCTACACTATTTTATATACTTAAACCAATGTTCCTTTCTTCAATTCAATAACCTACAATTTTTGAAAGGAAAAATATATGATGCGTCGGAAAGGTTATGACCAATCACAACTACTGATCCGAGCCATTCAATTTCAAATGGTGTCTAAGATCCAAAGAGCCACATGAATAGTGATGATCACACTGTTAATTCTGCCATTCATCCTCTGTACTGTGCTCGCTTGGATTAAGAATCAAATTCCTACACGAACACTCATGTCGGTGACTTCCTAGAAAGTCTTCGTGTTGTACCTTAATTTTTTAATTTATCTAAAAAAACATTGAAGCACAAACCGTACTATTTAATTAAATTCAAATAAGGAAGAGAGTTACATTGGCGAGATGTACTTGTTAAGCTTTGATTATAATATAAAATTGTGATTGACACTCAGACCGTTCTAGCCCGGCCCAACTTGCACCTCTAACTATTTATTTTTGCATTTGTAGATTCCGACGAATTGGGTTGTGTTAGGTTGGGTTTTTTCAAATTTGAATGAACCTAGCTGAGCCCAAAGCAATATTTAATGTTTATTCTGGCAAGTTACACTCTTACTTACATAATTTTCAAAATCGGACCAGACCGGATGGTCAAACCGAAAAGACCAGAAACTGGTCAAATGTCTCTCCAAAACCGAATTTTCTCAAAAAACATTGATTTTGATCAAAAACTGCCCAACCGATCATTCGAGTTTTAACCATTTTTTAATTTTTAAACTTTTTATTAGAACGGGCCGATCATTCGACCATTTCGGTCTCCGAGTCGATTTTAAAAACTATGCTTACTTGGGAAGATAAGACGCGATGGAGAGAAAGACAGATGTATCGAAGGGTGTTGCCTATTATTTATGTCCCTGCATTGACTATCCTTGTGCCGGGTTGTCTTCTATATATAGTGATGATGGAGCCCACATGTACAGAGTAACGTTCCTATGAAAACAGTGGTCCTCTTCTAAATATGGAGGCCAGGCAGTCAGGCACGAACGAGATGTATGTTGATGCGTTGTAAACCAAACTTGTTAATATCTAATTATACAAATAGAATATAAAAATGTAACTTCAATAAACAATAACAGAAAATTAACGAAACATTTAATGTTGACACAGTTCATCTGCTTCACTTTACATGTTTACCGTCGAGATTCGAGTCCACATCTTCTCCTCATATATCTGTCCATGTCCATCCTAGTTACATTCTCTTACATAGTATTATGCATAGGAATTGAATCATGTGCTTTGGAAATATGTAAAACAATTAACTGGTATTGAGGTGACAATATTCTCTACAAAACGGTCCTTAAGTTGTACAATTTCTTCACAGGTAGAAGCATTGCCAAGTTGGTTAAGATAACGGAGTTTTACAACTGTTAATCAAACAGTTTTCCTATATTACAGTCTCTTTTGAAAATGTAGAACTATTCATGGGCGAGGCTTTAGGTTTGGTGTATGAACATTTGACACTGTTTGGAGCTCGGGTTTCGGACGAGCCTCAAGCCCATCCAATAATGTAAAAATTTTTTTAGCTCCATTTATGATTCCAATGCTTATTAAGCATTTCTCCATATCAGCACCAATTATCACGCTATATTTACTTCATAACAAGCAGATTTAATTACCATTACAACCCTCTATAATTGTCTTCTACGCATTTGTCATATTTGACATTACTTATTGGATCTCTCCTGTACTTTGACCCTTGCAAAAACCTTTTCAATACTATTGTATGCAAATACGTCCATTCCATTAAATTTCTTGATGGAATGCTTTAAGCTTTTTTTTTTTTAAATTCCGGTTTTACCCATGAAAACTTCATTCATTATCCCATTACAATTTAAATACCCCATTGTTGCTTATCGCAAAAGTGTAGGTCATCAAGCAACTCAACATTCAACATGCATGCTTAACGGTCACCTTGAATAACAAGGGTAAAGTGGTAATTTAAAATATATACTTTTCTACATAAGGGTAATATGGTCATATCTGTAATTAATTTCAGCATCAATTGGAAATTTAACAAAAGGATGTGCTTGCATATTTATTTTGAGAGGTGAAGGCAAGATTTTGCACGCATCAAAACATGTGAGGTTTAAGTAATTTTCACATAAACCAGGCTAGGTTTAATTAAATTTTCTATAAAATAATGAATAGCAGCTCTCATGAATTTGTAGGAAACCTCCCTTCTGAATTATAAATAATAAAGGGTGGTTAAAATTACAAGAAGTATCTTCCTTTCAAATATTGGGATATTCCAATTTCTTTGTGACAATTAAAATGTGTGTTTCAATAAAGAAGGGGTTGAAAGGATCTAGTAAAAATATAATCACATTCAACAAGAGGGAATAGATTCATTTGACCGTTCATTACAAAAGTGTTTTGTGGCGACGATTCTAATTTCTAATTAATTCACATTAGAGCGTGTTTTGTAGTGTGGATGAGAAGTCCACACCTAGGAATGGCAATTTTTTTTTTCATTTTCCCGATCCCTGTGGGGATCTGCTTGGAATAGGGTGGGGATGGAGATGATTTTTCCCTTGTGGGGATGAGGATAGGGAAATTTTCATCCCGGTTAGCGGGGATGGGATGGAGACGGGGAGAACACACCCCTCCCCATGGGGACCCCAATCGTCCTGTGGGATCTCCACTAATATATATGTATATATGCATGCATCTGTTATATATGTATATATGTACACATACATTTATATATTAATATTTTTAAAAATATGGTTGAATATGTTTGAATAATTTCCAATATGATTGTAAATTTAAATTATTTTATTTTTATTTTTTAAATAAAAAACAAAAACAAAATGGTTAACATTATAAAAAATCACGGGGAATGGAGATCCCCGTGGGGATAACCTTGTCCCCATTAGCAAGGACAGGGATGGGGATTTTCGCAGGGATGGGGATGGGGAGAGGCTCCCTGTCCTCGCCCTACCCCATTGCCATTCTTATCCATACCACACTCTGTGGCAAGGACAAATCCACACCACACTACATTTTACAATTATTCTGAATTATGGACAAACATGTGTGGATTGGACCAGTCCACACTCATGGTAGTATTTTGTAGGCATTGTGTGGATTAGTCCACACCACACTTTTTGATTCCAAGTATTTCATATACAATTTATGAAGTAATCAACACGGTCGATCATAAATGTCTAATTTTTGCAATTTATATGATAAACAATTTGAAAAAAAAGCGTTGGCAATTGAATATTAAATAAAAAAAATATTAATTTCAATAAAATGGTAATAAAATAATTAAAAAATAAAAAATAATATTTAAACAAACGAAATAACAAATTATTGTAAGATAATCATAGCATTAAACTATTTATGCAAACTAATAATCCATTGGTTCTCATAGTAGTTGTGAAAATGCCCAAATGAATGCCCAAGAGGAGATCTTTGGCTAAGGAGACTTCCCTTTATGGTAGAGCACAATGGTAAATGAGAGCTTCGGTGGTAGAGAATGCCCAAGTAATGTTCAACGGTAAAATGTTATAAGGTTTGGGAGGATGCATGTGATGCATAACATCAAAAAATGAAATGTGGACCGACTCCTTGAAAAATTAGCGTTGTCAATTTTTGGGATATTCACCCCATGGCATCGCCCGAAATGGTCCATATACAAGATGAAGATGCTTTTAATTAATCAGTAATATAGAGTGAAAAGGTGCCTTTAGTCCTCTAGGATTCAGCCTATAAAGCAAGTTTATGGTGTTCTTACTGTAAGGCCAACGGGATCACCTTTATTTGTGGACAAAATGGTGAATGCTCAGAAGTTGTACTATTGGCTTTAACAGATGGCTGGAAAATGTAAAACGAACCCCCTTATTTAGGCATAGAGTCATGGACTTGGTTATTACTAAAATTTATTGTATAATAAGCCATCTACCATTTTTTAGCCACGTAGTCGTGACTCGTAATGCATGAAAAGAGATGCTTATTAATTATGGCTTTTACCCACAACTAAGGTCAAGTTTGGGAGTGCTTATTAAAAAAATAAGTACTTATTTAAATGAACACTTATTTATATTTGGCCATGTTTATTGTTCAATTGAAGATGAGAAAATGGAAAAAAGAAAACAATAGAGAAGAATGTTCACCAACTTGGACGCACGAGCTTGATCTGAGCTTGGAAAATCACCAACGTTTAGAAAGAAGAATAATTAATAGGGAGTAGAGAAGAATATTGACGAACCTAGGCGTACAAGCTTCGAGTTTGAGCTTGGAATAGTGTTGCTCGCTGCTATGGAGTCTGTGAGAAGTAAGAGTAGAGAAGAAACCTTCACCGATCAAAGAAAACCCAATGTTCTTCGAACAAATGGTGATATTGGAATTTTGAAATATAACTAGGGAGTGTTTTGGAAGTAAGATTTTGAATAAGAACTTATAAAAGCTAGAATTTTGGGCTTCTTGAACAAGTGTTTATTCTACTGGTTGCTCTTCGAGTTGCGAAGGACGAGAAGGCTAAGGCTGAAGTAACACTAGTTGCTTTTCGGATTGAAGCCGATACCACTTTGGTAGAGTTGAGCCAGAAAGTCAAAAATGATGAGACGAGAGCAACCGAGGTGGAGCAAAAAGTGGAGGACTTGACTGTTGAGCTAGAGAGAAAGTTGAGCACACTGAGCAGCAAAGAGTTCCCAGTCGAGAGAACTTGAGCTCGAACAAAAAAAAACAAAAGAAAATGATGGGGCACCAAAAATTTTCGTGCCACAAATTTTGGCTGAGACCCAAATTTCATTCTGGGAAGAATGAGTTTTGCGGCAAGAAATGAATATCCAAACACCTACATCTCATTTATTCAGAATGGGCAAGAATTAAAAGTTTAAAAGAATGAGGCCACTGGCAGCGAACCAAACATGGCGTAAAAATCCAAGCCGAGCAGTTAAAGTCCCATGCAAAGCAATTGAAAGTTGTAGAGGAGAAGGCCATTGAATTGTACAAGGCGTCCTTTGAATTTTCTACTGATCGGAATGAATATGTTGCTTTATTCTTAGAAAATGGGTTTAGATCCGTGTGGCAACTTTTGGCTACTAATCGCTTTCTTGATCTTTCCATGAATGAGCTAAAGATGGATGCGGTCATAGAAGAGATTATGGTTCAAGTTGATCAGAAAAGCGAAGAGCGAAGAGGAAGAGGAAAATTAAGGAGAGGTTGGGGGAGGCAATGGGGAGACTACAATGACTGAGGGGATTACTATTGGCGTGCCTCTAGTGACTCTCCAAGCTTCTGTGCTTGGATTGCCTCTTTTCTTGCCTCCTTTTTGTACTTAGCATAATGAATGAAGTGAATCACAATCCTATTTTGTTAGATTGTTTTGATGTTGAAATATCGATTTATGACTTAAGCCTTGAGTTTCCCATTCTTGGTTTCTTAATCAATCATGCAAGCTTAATCATCGGAGTTTCCCAACCTGATGAGCTAAGTTGTTTATTTATCCTATCGTGTTCTTATACGAACGAGTAGAATCATTTGATTATCTTAGCTCGTTTTCATACTAACAAGATAAGTTTATCATTACCCATATTTTATGACTGAGTGTAAGTAAATGAATTTGAGATTTATTGACAATCAGAGGGATGTACACATCATTACTAATAATGTATTTTCAAGTTATCTAAATTCCATGTATGAGCTGGTACTAACTTTCCTTCTAAAGTCTCCAGCCGGTAGGTTCCTGTCCTAGTACCCACATTATTTTGTAAGGTCCTTCCTAATTCAAGCTGAGATTTCTAGAACCTACCTTTGCCTTTTCGAGGCTAAATCTCTAACTCAAAAATTCCTCCCATGAACTCGAGGTTTATAATACTGGGCTATTCTTCTACCAAGTCCAAGTTAGTCCTAAGCTTTGCATCATTCTGTAGTTTATCATAAGACTATTCGTAAGGTCAACAATTCCATCTCTATAGGGATAATAAATTTTGTATCAAAAGTGAGGTTATGCAAAGTTTCCTATATAGTTATTCTACAAGTAGTTTGGTAGGCCTTGAGTATGCTAAGAAGCTCTTCCACTCATTAACCTTTGACTTTATCTAGATGTGTTTTTAACCTAAGAAGAATTGTCCTATTAGTTACCTAAATTTGCCCATTTGTTTGAGGGTAAGCTACTGAGGTAAACCACTATTTGAATTCCAAGTCCATCATAGAAGTCCCGAAATTTGGTGTTATTGAACTGTTTCCCATTGTTAAAAACTGGCACCCATGGTAGCCCAGATCTACAAATTAATAATATTCTTTCAAAAAAATTTTAATGTGCCAAGTTGTATTTGATTTTAGTGGTTTGACCTCTACCCACTTAGTAAAAAAATCAATATATATTACCAGACAATTTCTCTGACTTGTGGTTGAAGGAAAAGGGTCGAGGATATTTATCTTCATTGCACGAATGGTCATGGTCTAGAGATTGAATGAGGATTGGAAACCAGTTAATGGGGTATATTAGCATGATGTTGGCATTGATTGCAACCATGGACAAGCTAAACTGCATATTCTTTCATAGTTGGCCAATAATATCCTTATCGAATTACTTTCCAAGGTAGTCACCCGCCCCTAAGTGCTCACCATATGTTCCTTCATGGGTTTCTCTCAGTAGGTTCTCCACTTCATTTGGTATGAGGCACTTTAGGTAAGGCTGAGTGAATGACTTTCTTTATCCTTTTATCTTTTTTTTACTTCACTTCATTTAGTCTTTTCTGGTATCTAGGTTTCATCTGGTTTACCAAATCAAGATGGTGAGGAAGAGAGCAGAGAAAAAGCTAACACTACAATGCTCCTCTGTGTTGCTGCTCACACACAACACAAAAAATTGGGCTCTATTTCATCTTCTTGAGGAAGAAGATGAACAGTGTTTTATTTTCAAGGGTAATTTTGACATTCTCAAAAGTCTTAAGTCGCACATGATGTCATGTGATACACATAAAACACTGTTGTGAAAGGCTTTGGTTAGAAAAAAGGGCATTGATTTTGATGAAAATTTCTTTCTAGTTGTAAAGATGTCATTAATCAAAGTAGTGTTGGGCCTAAAAGCAAGTACGAATTTAAAGGTTCCACAGCTTGATGTCAAAAACTGCATTTCTTCATGATGATTTAGAAGAAAACATCTACATGGAGCAACCGAAAGGGTTTGAAGTTAAGGGAAAAGAGCACATTACTTATAAGCTAAGAAACACCTTGTACATGTTAAAACAAGCACCTAGGCAGTGATACAAGAAATTTGAGTCCATTAAGGTGGACATGGGCACAAAAAAATAGTTACAGATTATTATGTATTCATTAAAAAATTTTCTAATGATGATTATAATTATTCTCTTGCCTTAAGGGCTAGAACTCCTTTTCTTTTTAATTGGTAACAGAAATAATTTTACTTTCATGAAAAGATATAATGGCTACAAAGTTCATTTGCCTAGCACTCCTCCTAAGTTAGACTCAGCTAACTTATCCCTTAAATTTTTCATTCACTATTAATAATAATTTCCAATAAATTTGACTACCTGATCTTGGAGGCCACCTAAATTGAACACCAATTTGCAATGACAATATTGCAATCTCACCCTCATCATATATGCCTAGATTTCCATGAACCTGCTATGTTGATCTTCACTCGTGCTACTATAACCATTGAGTCTCCTTCAGCTTGCATGTCGTTGATGTTGAGAGGTTTTGCCAGCCTTGGGCCATGCAACAGTGCCCATGGTTCAGCTCTTATAGAATCCCCCCCCCCCTTGCTTGTATGTATATTAAGAAGGCTGTGGAACTAAAATCTTCTGAAGTCCGTCGAACAGAAGTGTCTAACATTTTTCTTTGAGCTTTGTAGCTAAATGCCTCTCACCAGTAAGGCAAGGCAAGGGTTTCCATAATCATGTCAATCTCATCTCAGTAACTCCTTTTCTATATGGATTCCCCATAAAACAGTCACCAAACTCATACATTCCATCCATATTAGCACTAGAACTTCTCCACCTATATTCCACACCATTAATTACCCAAACCACCTTTCTTCACCCTAGAAAGCACATTACCAAATCTAAAATTGTAGGATCATGTCCTACTACATCAATCCCTAGATTGGCCAACATGCTGGTTGACTCCCTAGCAAGGGAAGGGATAACAAGGATAGGATTGCAATCAAGAGAACTTAACCTGGGGGTAAACTTGTAATGTATTCATGCACTTAACATATTTGTCAGTATCAACTTTTGGTTGTTACTATTGATCTCCTTCTGTTGCCAGTATCAAGAGAACTTAACCTCAGGTGCAAGAGGCGTACGCCTCATACGCTTTTCTTATGAGGTGTGCAGTGTGCTAGAGGCATAGCCTCATGCGCCTCATGGACACTCATATAAAAAGACAAAAAAGAAATTGAAAAAAGAAAAAGGAAAAAAAGAAAAAAAAAGTAAAGGAAAAGAAAGGGAAGGGAAGGGAAAGTAAACAAAAGAGAAGAATAAAAAGAGAAAAAGAAAGAAATGAAAAGGGAAGGGAAGGGAAGAATAGATAAGGGGAAAGAAAGTGGACTAGGGTCTCTGCCCCTGGACCCTTTAGCTGGGGGGGCACGCTTGCCTCCACTTTGACAAGATCCCCCCCCCCCCCCCTTTCAACTAGTGTTATGCATCCTCCTTTTTAATATAAAAGAATTTTATTAAAAATAAAGAAAAACGAGATCCTCCTTCCTCTTCTTCCACCTCCTCATCCCCTCCTCTCAAGGAGGCTCCTTGTGTCCGGGAGTCTTCCGTATCTTATGTTCTTAACTATGCCTCACGCCTTTAGGTAGTGGAATGCTTCGTGTCACACCTCCACATTTTAAAACATTTTTTATAAGTTATATCTACACAACTCCTGTTTTGTCATTCCATTCTGTTTAGTGTCATATCCATCAGCCACAGTCCAAAACCTACTTCCTGGATAATTGCTACATGTGGATATCAAGACATCACTGTTCTTATTTTGCTTCTCAACAGAAAATTGATCATAACAGGTTGCAATTTCAGTAATAAATAATATAATTATAAACCTTTAAGAAAGAGAAGGTCAAAACCAAGACATAATAACCGTACCCAGATCCCAGGCTGGAAACCTTATGTTGTACTGCACAGTTTCAAATTAAATCCAATTGCCACACCCTAACAAAAGAGTACACACAAATCAGCAATAGAAAGAATACAAGGAATTGGTAAAGAAACAGAAACTTTGAAAAAAATAAAGATTGAAAAGATAAACCCTACTGGGAATTGTGGAGACTACTTCCCTCATCTGAAGCTGATCTAAACAAAGATTGAGTTAAGAACTAATAAAGTTTAAACCAAGCAAAACCCAAAACCAGGGGAAATGGAAAAGAGAAATTAGAGGAGAGAAGCAAACAGAAGAGATACAGAGAATTGTCATTTTCCCAGCATTGTCAAGGCCTAGAACAAGGATTCAAGCTTCCCTATTACTGAACATTGAAGGGAAACAGTATTCCCAATCCCTTCCTTGAGAGAGAATTCAACGAATGAACAGCAGCAGATCCTAATGGTTGCAATACCTCAATGGAATTCAGATTGGATCCATGGAGCAGAACCCTTCCCATCCTGCAAACCAAAAACAATAGCAATGAAGAGAGAAATAGAGAGAGATCATAAGTGGAGATGCAGATCATATTACATGCCTTGATAGAGAACAGGGCCTGCTTATTGGCTAGTTCTTTGGAGCTTGTGAAAATTGATAATTAAAAGACCCAAGAATTGAAAAAAATAAATAAAAGCAATAGAAAATGCTTGAATTGGAAGCAAGAGGCAGGGAACTCAGCTTCTGTAGTTTTCTGCCAAACCTGAAAAGAAAAGGAGCAAAATAAAATGGGGAAAATTTAGAAATGTGGAAATGTCCACACAAATTATTTAAAATTTGATTAAATATTTAAACCACCCCTCGGATTTCTGATAAAAACTTAAACCACCCCTCTGGACCAACTCTCTCAAGAGAAAGCATGTAGAACACACCTTGCGCTTGGGAGTTGGCATAATGAGCAGCTTCTCAATATGATTTTTTTTTATATGTAGCCTTCTTCATAGGACTAGATATAATGAGAGCGGTGCAACATATCAACATTGAATGATATTTTTTGCAGAGAATGCAACTTTCTTGCTACTGTATACAGCACCGATGTAATTAAGAAACTCTGAGACTTGGTCATATTCCTGTTTGTGAATTCAAACCAATCTGAAAGTAGACCCCATAATTAACTTTAAACCATCTTTGACTTGGATAGTTGAACTATTTAACCCATCACTTGGTAGGACAAACAGTTCAGTTTAATATTAACCCATAAATTTAGTAAAAAAAATGGTGACTTGGTCAATGAATTGGTGACTCAGATAGTTGAATCATTGATTCATTCAAACTGTTGAATAGGTGATGGGTTAGATAATTGAAACACTTTTGGTAAGATAACCAAGAATTTGAAGCTAAGGAGGCATTTTTAGCCAAAAGTTCAACTTCAAGTAAATATAAATAATCTATCTGCATAAACAAGATGACATTAGGTTTTCACTTTCAGTTTTATAGAATTAGCATCTAAGATGAGGAAATATTGTTGATTTGACAATCTCAATCTCAGAGAAAACTTAGGAGCAACAGTCAATAGGAATTGTATGCTGAAAAATTTATCACATATTCAAAACAAGCATTGAAAAAATATTTGTGAATAATTGGTCATTGCAGTGATGTAGTCCTTAGTTCTGGTCCACTGAAAGGATGAAAAATCAAAAAGGCAGGCATCAATGCAAATACTACTTCAAGTATAGAAGAACAATGCAATGCATGGCTCTCATTATTTGTATTTCACTCTCATTATGGTTAGTTTATCTTTTAATATACAACCTGATCAAATTCAAAATTAGACTTCACATTTTCTGTTAGATGCTCTAATGTTGAATAAATCATATTACAGTGGGGATGTGTTCTATCTTCTACAAAGAACACATTAACAGTGTTGTACACTTCAATCCAACTGCAACCAGGGTCTTTCTTTACTTCCATGCTCCTCAATCTCTTCCTCAATTCCATTACCTCCTTCCACCTTCCCACTCGTGCATATATATTAGACATAATTACATAAGCAGAAAATTGTTTAGAACCCAAATGAAACATCTTCTCAGCCACACCCTCACCCACTTCCATGTCCACCCAGAACCAGCATGCACTAAGCAAAGCTCCCCAGACAACCTCATCTGCTTCAATTGGCATTGCTTTGATAAAATCCTCTGCTTCTCTAAGATAGCCCGATCTACCAAGAAGATCTACCACACAAGCATAGTGTTCCAAAGTTGGAGAAACACCATAACAGCTCTTCATTGAGTGAAAAATTTTCATCCCTTGAGCAACCAAGCCTGCTCGGCCACAAGCAGATAGAAGCCCAACAAAAGTAATTGCATTTGGATATATGCCTTGGTCTAACATCTGCTTAAATAGTAAAACTGCCTCAGTTCCAAGTCCATGATGTGCACACCCATTAATTAAAGCTGTCCAGGCAGCAACATTGGGTGAAGAAATGTTATGAAATGAAGTTTGAGAACCACTGATATTCCCACATTTTGCATACATATCCACTAAGGATGTTCCTACATACACATTTGACACAAATGGCGTTTTGATCACATGGGCATGTAGCAACTTTCCCTGCAGAAGAGACCCAAGACACGAACAAGCATGAAATAGAACAGAGAATGTTGACCTGTTGCGCTCTATCAATAATCTATGCATGGTTACATATAATTTCAATGCCTCCTCAGGTTGATCATTATGAATATATCCTGAGATCATTGAATTCCATGTCACAGTGTTTCTTTCCCCCTTTGTCTCATTAAAAATCTCCAAAGCTTTACCAATTTCACCATTTCTAGAATACACCGAGATCATAGTATTTGAAGACACTATAGTTCTGTGAGGCATTTCCTCAAACAACCTTTCTGAATCCTCAACTCGATCACTCATTGCATACCCTTTAATCATCAAATTATATGAGACTGGAGTTTTTTCAACCATTGGAGTAAAAATCATCTCAGCATCTTCTACCCTCCGCATCAATAAAAGCCCTTCAATTAGCGAATGTGAAGCATTCAAGGAAGGGTCAGCCAGTCTTTCATAAACTCTCTTTGCATCTTCAATCGCATCACAATTGCAGTAAAGTTCAATAAGTGCCCCACTTACTGATTGATCAAGTTCAAACCCATAACAAACCAAAAGACCATGTACAACCTTACCATGATGCAAGGCCCTCAATCTACTACAAGCTCTTAAAATACTATCTAAAGTAAATTCATTAGGTCTTGCTTCCCCACTCACTCTCATCAAGTAAAAAAGCTCTAAAGCCTTGTCGCATTCATACTCGCTCCTCGAACAACCCGAAATCAATGTGGTCCAGACAATGACATCTCGTGTAGGCATTTCTGTGAATATGTAAAACGCTTCCTCCATCAGGTTACACTTGACGTAACCCACAAGCATCAAACTCCATAACAATGAATTATTCTGATGCAACAGATCGAACACCCGACGGGCATCTTTGATTTGAAAACAATTTGCGTAAAAATTTAGTAAGGAAGTCCCTACAAGCTCGAAATCCTCAGATCCAGATTTCAATACCAGACCATGAATCTGTTTCCCATCATATAACGAACGCAAACGAGCACAAACACTAAGAACAGAAGAAAAGGTAGTTTCATTGAGCTTCATTCTACTCCCATGCATCTTTCTAACTATTTCAAGAGCCTCTTCGAATCTTCCCCACTGCGAATACCCAGAAATCATTGTATTAAAGGACACGGTTGTTCGCACAGGCATCTTGTCGAAAATTTTTCGGGCAATCTCCAATTGGCCTTTTTGGCCAAACTCGGTAATTGACATATTTAAAGAAACCACAAGCGGGAGGGATCCCTGTGGATGTAGTTGAAGAGTAGAATAGAATTTGAAGTTTTTCCATCGCCGATATTTCCAATTTCTAAGAAGCAAGGGTTTTAAAAGCATTAAGCGAGAGAGTATATACCAAAGTTCGGAGCGAGGTACTGAATGGCTATGTCAAGTACTCAAGTGTAACGCTGGGTTTTTCCCGAACAGCCTCGGAAGTCGGAACACATCTTCAGCAGGACGGAGGACCTCCTCAATTTGAACTTATTGACCATTGAATCCACCAGGCTGTTGCCTGTTGCTGTTGGTGAATGGTGAGATCGGATTCCTCCTTCACAGGATTGGTCCTTAAGTCCTCCTCACAGCCTTTGCTGCCGCACATCGAGAACATCTTCGTATACAGCCGTGTGCCGACCAATTCGGAGAGAGGAAATCCTCAAATCCGGCTTATAGGTAAATGGAGCGGATTCGAATTTTCCGGGTTAGCCCACTCCCCCCAAAATGTTTGGATTGGATCATTGGATTGATAATCGGATTAGGGAAACTGATTCTACCATTACTGATACGTTTCGGTTACCTAAATTTTAAACCGAACTGGTAGTACGGTTTTGGGAAAACCGGTAATTAACACCCAATCGAAGCTGATCGGTTAATCGGTTGATGAGTTTAGTTAAACGTTGGTTTGGTTTGTTGGATTTTTGGTTTTGTTGATTTTTATAAAATACTAGTGTAGTGGCTAGAATGGAATCGTCGATCTGTTGACGTGGTTTTTGGCCAAAAACCGTTGAATCGGTTAATGATTTATTGGCTTGAGAAGTCGAATCATTGACCTGTTGATCCATTGACCCGGGGATCATACAGGTAATTGGTTCCATTTTATCTTAATCTCGGTCCCTAGCCAAAAATTATTGTATCAATCAACGACCCATTGACCTGGGCAGTCGAACCGTTGACCCGTTCAATAGTTTTTGGTTGTTTTTTATTTTTAAAATTTTTATTGTCAGAACAGGCCATCCGTTCAAACTGAACAGTCGAACCGTTGACCCAAAAACCAGTGGCCGAAATGGTTTCATTTTTCAGGCTGTATGAGTCACACGCTCAAATGACATAACACATACGATACTGTTTAATGGTGGCCAAAATGGTTTCGTTTTTATTGTCAGAATGGGTCGTTCGTTTTTTTTTTTTAATTGGGAACCGTCCAGGCAACCAATTCCGCTTTACTCCAATCCCGGTCCCTAGCCAAAAATCGTTGAATAGAACAACGACCCATTGACCTGAGTGGTCAAACTGTCAACCCGTTGACCCGTTCAATGGTTTTTGGCTATTTTTTTATCTTTTTAATTTTTGTTGTCAGAATGGGTTGTCCATTCGATCCAGACGGCCGAATCGTCAACCTGAAAACCAATGGCCATAATGGTTCCATTTTCGGGTCGTATGAATCATGCGCTTGAATGACAATAACATGTATGATACTGCTCAATGGACCTCACACACTCAATTTTTTGCCTGCAATTTTTGTTGTCAAAATGGATCGTCCGTTCGAACCAGATGATCAAACCGTCAACCTAAAAACCGGTGGCCAAAATGGTTCCATAAATTTTTGCTTAAAATTTTTTGCTGTCAGAACGAGCCGTCTGTTCGAATCGAATGGTCGAACCGTCGATCCAAAAATCAATGGCCATAAAGGTTCCGTTTTTTTGTTGTATGAGTCACACGCTTGAATGACATAACACGTATGATACTACTTAATGGACCTCACAAACTCAATTTTTTGCCTATAATTTTTGTTGTCAGAACGGAGTGTCTGTTTGAACCGGATGATCGAACTGTCGACCCGAAAATCGGTGGCCGGAATGGTTTCGTAATTTTTGCTGTCAAAATGGACTATCCGTTCGAACTGAATGGTCAAACCATTGGTTGTCAGAATGTTATTAATAACATTTATCAATAATAGTAAGTAATTATACTATTTAATTAAATAATCATTTATCAATAATAGTTTTAATAATATTATCTAGTTATTTTTAATATAACAGTAATATTAAATTTATGAATAGGATTTATTAACAATATTCATTAAATTAATAATTACCAAAATTAAATTAAATTAACAGTATTTATCAGTAATTATAATATTTTATTAAATCATCAATAATAATACTTTTAATAACATTTTTAATTATTTTTATTATAACAATAATTACTAAATTTATTAGCAGTATTTATTAATAATAGTATTTATAATTTTAATTTAAAGTAAATATCTATTTATTTAAAATATTTATAATAACAGTAATTATTAATTATATATTTATTAAATTACTGTAATAATCAGTAATTATTAAAACCGGGTTACTAAATTTATTAACAGTATTTTTTAATAACAATATTTATAATTTTAATTTAAAATAAAATTAAAGTAAATATCTAATTATTAACAATATTTATAATAACAGTAATTATTAATTATAATCACTAATTATATATTTATTAAATTATTGTAATTTACAGTAATTATTAATTACTGTAATAATAAGTAATTAATAGGAAATGGGTACCCGCACATGGGATCTACTCGCACAAGTAGATTCTATTTCCTAAGTGCAGAGAGCACCCATTTCCTATATATATATAATAAAAATTAGAAAAATATATAAAATATTATATTATAAATAATAAATAAAATATTATATCATAAATAATAAAATATATTGATAATATAAAATTATACATAAAAATCAAATCGATACCTTCAGTTTTTTAAAATACTAAATCTACCGGTTTGGTTACCTGAATTTTTTGTTTAGTCTCATCAATTCGACTTGATTTTCGGTTTTTCTTGCTCACCCCTATTACTAGTGTAGATATGTATTATGATCTCACTAATGCTACATCTAATTATCTTAATTCTTCAAAGTGCTAATCCAAATGGTAAAATCCATGATGCGGATATGGTATGGGGGACCCATGGCCAAAACATCCCCACTGCCGACCTCAATGTCCCCTCCCCCCCAATTCCTAGTTTTGCTCCTAGTTGATGATAATTTTAGATTTTCAATAGGAGATCTATTGTAATTCAAAATAAATTTTAATCATTGTATGGTTAATTCAAGGTTTTTAAAATTGAATTGTTAGACAATGAATCGGTCAGGGGTCCAGTTCTTAGGTCAAATTGTCCAATTGTTCAAACCGAACGGATGGTCCGTTCTAATAAAAAATAAAAAATAAAAAAAAATGATCAAAACTATTGAACAGTTTGAATGGTTCAACTGTCTGAATCAACAATTTATTGACTAAATCAATGTTTTTTTGGCAAAATTCTGGTTTCGGGAAAAAACAGAGCCAATCACTTGACTTAACCAATTCCCAGTTTTTCCGGTTCAACCATCCAATCCGGTCCAGTTTTGAAAATCATGGTTAAATTCATCAAACAAACAACATTAGGTTGTGTTAGATTGACCTCAAATCCATCTAATCCAACCTGACTTGTACCCCTAACAGTATGTGTAAATACAAATAATGCGTTGTATTTGTACAACAATCTTTATATATATATATATATATTAGAAGGTCAGTTCCAACTGGGAATCCAACAATGGATCTAGCTAGTAGGTAACCAGCAGATCAAGAGTGATGTCCTAATATCTCAAGTTTTGTTCCCAAATTATCACTCTATTTTGTTTATGGTATCCTATATTTTGTATCATCACCCTTCATGTCATCAGAATTATAAAGATGGAGGTAAAATGGTTTTCTCGGAAAAAAGTATTCAATAGGACAATAAATCATTTTTCCTAAGTTTTCTGTTAGCCAATGTGTATTGTTTTGAAAAACAAAATTATAGGCTATTACCCCATATGAATACTATGGATATAAACCAAGAGACCAACCTTCAAGATTAAAAAAGCATACAATTGCTATTCTTTTATTTTTTTTTCCATTTTGGCAAATGTTTATTTCCCAAAGCATTTATACTATGTATGGTTTGAAGGAAAAAGGAAAAGTAAGGGAAGTGTAGGGAAACCTTTACAAACCTTGTATAGGTTTTCTTACATTTCCCTTCCTTTCTCTACATAGTGCAACGAGACATCATAAAATATCATTTATAGGGAAACCATTTCATTTCTTTATGCATGGATTGTTTGCAATGCAATTTCATTTGCACAGTGCAAAAATATGGGAGTGAAAATTTTGATTTGATTATAATGAGGGGTAATTTGGTCCTTCCAATCATACAATGACACGTGGCCTCCGGATGACACCTCGGCACTGAGTCAACAGACCAGCTCAATAAGTTAGCTTAGAGCACCTCGTTCAGGCCAACCTCCACATCAGCAAGACCGAACTAGTAGACCCCGTAAGATTATGGTGACTTGTCCTAAGGGTTGGCCGAGCTATAGGGGGGGATCTAGGATGACCTACAAGGAAGAGCTCGCTAACCATCTTCGATAGTACACTACTAAGAGCGTCGACACCTCGACCATTACAATGGCTAACCAATCACACGCCTTGGAACTGTTCGGGTAGATCGTAACCCCCACGGAGATCCCGCAACCGGCACATTAACTTGTCTAACAAAGCAGAAACAGCTCCGCGAGAAAATGGGACCCGTTACTGGGTGTCTCTAATCCCTCACACCTATATATGGGCACCATCCTCTTGAGAAAAGGTACGTGCACTAAGTAATCTAAAGCTCTCTCAGTCTCTCAAAGAATTCCCAAACACTTTCTAACTTAAGCATCAAAGTGCCCTCCCCGAGTAAAACTCGCCCAGACACTCTCATTCTCTACCCCTTGCAGCATACATCAGCTCCACCATTCGTACATCAGCTCGGCCTTGCACAACTCGGCCCAGGCAATTAGACATCCAAGTCGAAGTCTAAGTCATCAAACACAATGGAGCTTCCAGATTGCACGACATCAATGGTAGTGAGTGTACCACTGGGAGACATATGGGGATTTTCCGATCTTTTGGCTCCATTGATCCCACCTCAAGTTGGGGTTTAAAAAGAGTTCAAACCAGCACCCCACAAGGAAACGCCCCACAATGTCCCATAGCACATCTCAGTCATGTATGTGGAGTAGAACATCTCTTGATGATAATACAAAAAATAATGAGGCATCATCGGGAGATGTTCCCAATACACATTTGAAATGTATTGTGGGACATTGTGGGCATCCCCTTGTGGGGGGTTGATGTGAACTCGTTGAAAAGTATGAATTTGGTCATGATTGAGGCCTTGGCCATCCTGAATCCCATTTGACTTTTGCATGTATATATATCATATAGATATGTAGTTACAAATATATGAAAATTATAATTGACTACAATATATTTTTTAATAAAATCTATTAAATAAATTAATTTAATATATTTATACCTCATTAAGACTTTATATTTAATATTATTGATATATTTATATGATTTATTGAAGTATTATTGATTTTTTTTAGGATAAAAACATGTGAAGTTGAGGAAAATGATTAAATTGAAATCACGAGGTACTACTTTCCTTTCCTTGTGTAATGAACTTAAATATTGAAACATGCATAGCATGCATACTGAAGATAAGATTGAATCATCTGCTTGGAATAGATAAGTTTAAATCACTTAAAACAAGAGCCATCTTTTGAAAATTTGAAAGAAAAGTCTCAAGGTATATTTAAATCTATTTGAAAAACACAAGGTACATTTAAGTTAATTAAAATTCAGGGTTTGTTTAATTCTTTTACCCTATTTTTTTATAATTTACTGAAATATTATTGATATATTTTTATGATTAATTAAAGAAAGAAATATTTATATTATTTTCATACATATTTTATTTTTTTCTCCTATACGTGCCACAGTGAAATTGCCTTGCAATTTACATTTCTGAACCGTGGGCTAAGTTGCTGCCATGAACGCTGAAATTGTTGGATTAATGATAGGGATCTTAGACACCACTTGGACAGCTCTGATTGGCAATTGAATTTATATGGAACAGATGAAGGTTGAGCCTAGGGGTGGCCACGAGCCGAGTTTCTCATAAGTTATTTGAGTTTGGCTTGTGAAAAGCTCAATTCAGTTCGGTTAAAAGCAACCTTCGAACCGAGCTCGAACCTGATATATAGGCATGTTTGCTAATCAAGCTGAGCTTGATCCTTGTGAAGCTCGGCTCGTGAGGTTCGTGAGCCTAGTATAATAAATAAATAATTTTTATTATATACATGCATACTTATTGTTTATATATAATAGTAAATAAATTTCTCATGTAAAATAAAAACATTTATATATATATATATATTTATTTTTTATATATATAATAATAAATAATTTTTTTATATATAAAATAAAAAAATATTTTTGTATGTATATTTTTTATTTTTTAGAAAAAAAAAAACTTAACTTGCAGAGTTCGAGCCAAGCCAAACTCGAACTTAAAAACTTTTAACCGAATCGAACTCGAGGTCGAATAGCCAATTATTCAGCTCGAATCCACCCCTGCCTGAGTCTGAAAAGTGGGTTGTTGACTTGCTCTCTCGCAGGAAGAGCCAATGGAGGAGGGGAAAATTAAATAATAGGCAAAAGCGAAACTTCATCCTTCCAGGATTCTGCAAGGAAGCATCACCACATCTCCCTCTCATTTCTGTTTATCTCCTCTTGTTCTCCAAAGAAATGACCATTCTCTCTCCATCTATCCCTTTTTCTCATCCTTCTTTTGCAAGAAGAAGCACTTTGCTGCAAAGTTGCTTCTGGTTATATTACTCTGTCCTGAAGCAAATTAAAGATTTTGAGGCTCTCTCGAGCACAATAACGAAATCATATCTTATTTCGTTCTCGCCAGGAGATTGATGTAGTAAGTGTTTCCCTCTTTCTTTCTTTATTTTTTTTCATTTTGTTTTTGTTTCTGTTTGAATATCTTCAAACGAATCTGTATTTCTTTCTAATTTTTCCTTATCTTTGTAAAATTCGTCCGGAGCTAAAATCTATTGTTGGGTTATTCTTGCACTTGCAAAGCAGATCCGAGGAGCCAAAACATTCAAGTGCTTTTTCTATTTCTGTTTTCTCCATAGTCCTTACCAGGTATTTAATTGTCCCTTTCTTGCCTTTTTTTTCAATAATTTCCTCAGCTCAGTTTCAATAGTCACTAACACATCACTCTAATTTTATCGTTTTTATTCTCTCTCTTTCTCTTACATAATTGAACCGGCGGGTTAGCCGGTCAGGATTGAACGGTGACCCATCCCTTGACCTTCTAAAAGAAATAATGTGAATGTTTTGACCCTATCAACTGTTTATAGAGTCCTTCTCCAACCCAGTTTGGAACTGGGTCGTTATTCATTACATGTTTTCTTCCTGAATTCTTTGTTTGTTTTTTTTTTTTTCTCTTCCTTTTCTTTCAAACAAAACACGGCCTTAATTATGAGGGAAACTTATGGTCTTCTCACTAGTAATTCATGGGGTTACACAAAGGGATTAGCCCAACCCCATGCCCATAACGCCTCACGATAGTGAAGACGGGATTTGATACCAAGCCTCCACTACAATCAGCGGAAGAACTCATCTGATGGTTTGTTCACAACCTTCCATTGGATACTGGATAGAATAGCATTTGTGCCGATCTCCAAAGGATGTGGTGAGAACATAGCAGATTGAGTGGGCTTTGTTTGGGAAGACTGCAAATACAAATATGTACAGTGCAAATACATATACATATTTGCATTTGCACTCTTCCCAAGCATCATGCATATATGGGATTTCCTTCCCACAACTCTCTATCCACATTATCCAAACTGGATTTGCTCCTTACTGAGTGCTTCACACATCAACTTCACAGCACATTGCAGCCATGCAATGGAAACATCTTTAATTAGGAGGCACAGGAAATCTAGGCTAATTTTGGCCAAACCTGAGTCTCACTCCTACCTACCCTTTGAACTACAGGATATTTATGGTATTCCAGTGGGGCTTCATATGCACCCTGCTATGCCCCACCCCCGATTTTTCTACAAAAAAAAAATAAAAAAAAAAACCAAAGAACCTTACTACAGAGAACCTGTGATTACACGAGTTTGATCCTGCATGCATGGCTGCACCTCCTGTTTCTAAGGGATGCCAAGTGATAACCATAAAGAATGTAAAATGCAACTCAACATTCAAGGAGTACCTCTACAATATGCACACAGAATAACAGAATACTGCATTGAAGTGATTGCTTAATTATAGATCCTTTAAATTTTGAAAGAGGTCAGAACTCAAAATTCT
The DNA here is from genome assembly GCF_055504915.1 of Nelumbo nucifera. Classification (NCBI taxonomy): domain Eukaryota; kingdom Viridiplantae; phylum Streptophyta; class Magnoliopsida; order Proteales; family Nelumbonaceae; genus Nelumbo; species Nelumbo nucifera. The sequence goes on from NC_142650.1 coordinate 37,613,887, forward strand.
CTACCTAGTTGGAATACAAGACTCATGTGTGAAAGGGTTTGATTGATAGATCTTTACATTTTGCGTTGTTTTCACATCAATCACAGGTAAAACATCATGGCTTCTGACTGATCACAAAGAGAAAAATTAATGGATTTTCTGGTGAACCACTTCCATGGTCCTGTGAAACGTCGATTTGAAGAAACTTTCTACCTTGAGGAAAACTTTGAAGAACTCGGGAGGGAAGAAAAGCAACTCTTAAATAAGAAAGCACGTATTGAAAGCAAGATAAATGAAGACACGGTGACAAGAAGGCCAGCTCCCGAAACTTCACAATGGCTTGATGATGTACAACGTTTTGAAACTGAACAGAAGACATTGTGTGACAAGATTGGAGAATACAAAAGACTCCCCAGAAAATGGATCCGCTTTCCGCAACGAGTACGGCTAGGCTGGCGTATAGCAACTCAGAGAAATGAGATTGCTAGGCTCAAGGAGGAAGCCAAGTTCGAGGATGGTGTAACTGTTGATGCACCTCCACAGACAGTTGAGCCAATATCTGCACCACCAATGAGAAGTGGGACTTCAACCGAGCGTACCGTACTAAAGATATTGGAATGCCTTACAAATGAGAGATTTTGGAAGATTGGAGTGTGGGGAACGAAAGGGGTGGGTAAGACTACAGTAGTTAAGATGTTGAATAATTTGCCAGAAATTAGAAATATGTTTGAAATCGTTATCTGGGTAACAGTGTCTAATGATGGGGATGTGAGACAGATACAAAATCAAATTGCTGGACGATTGAATTTGGAGCTGAATCCTTGCAATAATGGTGAGGAGTTTTATGGTGGAACTGTGAGAAGGCAGATACTAAGAAAGTTGGAGAATGAGAAGTGGCTGCTAATCTTGGATGATATGAGTAAAAAAATCGACTTAGAAGCTGTTGGGATCCCCACATACAACAGAGGAAATGGATCTAAGATTGTATTAACAACTGAATCCCAAAATGTCTGCAACAAAATGGAAACTGATGAAGAGATCGAGGTGGGTGTCTTGGCCAATGAAGAGTCATGGGAGCTGTTTCGAGAAGTAGTTGCTGATGAAGTTGTGGATTCTCCTGAGATAGAAAGCATAGCTAGACAGATAGTTGAAAAATGCAGAGGCTTGCCGCTTACCATCAAGGAGACTGGAAGGTATTTGAGAAAGCAAAGGAACACTCAGGTGTGGAGAAATGCACTGAATGAGCTGGATTCAGCCTAGTTAGAATGTATACTGGAGTTACAACTAATTAATCAAGCATCGTTTTGGTCAATTAATTCATAGTTCATAGATAGGTCTTTAGAATTAGGCAAACACAAGGAGGCATGATAATATATTTCCTTGTCATTGTTGGACATTTTTCCTTTTTATTTTGTAAAACAGAAAATGGGTTTGAGGCTACAAGTTTACATCTACTGCAACCACGTAAGAACAGGTCAATGGTATTTTTACTTGAAAATTAACTAATAATAGGTCTCAGGGTAGCTCATCTATGTCTTCATGTTATTGGGTGTCAGATATATCTACAACATTTGTTTCACAGATGAGGTAATTTTCAAGGTGTCCATATTCAGAAGATTGATACCATCCCATGGAGACAATTAATTAATTAAGTTGGTAAAATATTAGATTGATACCATCTGAATAATAAAGTGAGCAACAGCAGCTCTATTCCGAGAGAGAGAGAGAGAGAGAATGGTGTAAAGTTTATATTTCTTTTTATCCTTTAGTCATCAAATTAGATAGTGGATTTTTGCACGAATTATGTATTAATAGTACTAATTATAATTTTACAGATTATTAAATTTAAGAAATAACTAATATTTTAAAATTTTAAATAAAAATATTATTTAAATAACTCAATAATATTGTAAATAGTTAATAATAACTTTCAAATTATTTATTTAAATAATAACTCAATAATAAAAATATTATTTATTTAAATAATAACTCAATAATATTGTAATAATTTTACAATAATAGTGTATATTTATTATATATTTATATGTACTAAAATTAATATTTATTGTGTTTTCAGTAATTATTTATTGTATTTATTGATATATAAATACCCAAAATTTTAAAAAAAATCACCTCAATTGAACATCGGAGTGCAAAGTTATGGCCTCCAAATGTTAGGTGGTTTTTTTATCAAGTCAACATTTTTTTACCGAAGGGTAGGTTTCAATAGAACTAGACTCAAAATCAAGGTTGGGTGATGATTCGAAAGATTCAACCAATCAGGCTAATGGCGGGTTGAAAACATTGATATTAGTTTGGGCTGGTTTTCAGTTTGGGTTGGTCAGTTCAAAAGATTTAAACTTAAAAATTAAATTAAATTTAAAAAATACAATGATATTATTAAAATAATAATTTTAAAAAATTAAGTTTACAATATGATAGATTTTAGACTAAGAAATATGGGAATTTTCCCACTTTCCTATACTAAAAAAATTATATTTGAAATATAAATATTAAATATATATTTATAACTAGTCAATTCAATTTTGGTTGGTTCACAAATGGCCAAACTAAAACTAGCCTAGCTAACTTAGTCAGGTTGGGAAATTGTTAAATCAAAGCTGGCCAGAAATACTAGAAAGTGACCAACTTGGGTTGACATGGGTCAATTTGGTCAATTTCATCAGTTTGATCAACATCCCTAGATGAAATTAATTATTGTTATTTTTTTATTACAAAATAATTAATTATATTATAAAACAATTGTCTACATAAGCATTTATGTTATTTAACTCTTACTTAAAAAGTTTTGTGCATCGCACAGGTCCTTACTAGTACTTTGGATAGTCGTGTTAGCATGTCTCTCCTTTGAGAGAAGCTAATTATCTATTTTCTCCATTTTTGCATTTTCCTATTTTCTTTTGTTTTAAAAATATAAAAAAGTAATCATTGTCTATTTTCATTGGATCAATAAAGTTGTATATTATTATAAAGAGAGAGAAACCTTTGGGTTTTCCAATGCCTCTTATTTTAATGCAAGTTATTATTACATTTAAAAACATTTAAGAGAGAGAGAGAGAGAGAGAGAGAATAGTAATACAACATAATAAAGTAAACTATTAATAAATCAAATAATATAAATAGGTTGAGGTTAAACAATCAAACATAAAACAACAAAAATAAATAATATCATTTTAGAAATTTTTTAATTTAAAATGTAAAACAAGCTAATTGGATCTATGTTGACTCATTTTATAAAATGGTTCTGATTCGTCTAGAAACCCATAACATGTGATATACAATACAACATATTTTAACACATACAATAATAATAATAATAATAAAAATAATAATAATAATAGTAATAGTAAAAGTAATAGTAATCTATATAATAAATATACAAAATAATAATTATAATAATATTAGAAATTAACAAAAATTAGTAGTTCATAAATTAAAAAACTAAAATACAATTTAATTTAATTTAAATGTAATTAATATTCATAGTATAATTAAAATACAATTTATAACCTACCCAATTTAATTAAAATAATGTCATACAACTACTTCTACTTACAGATGATCATTTATAACCTAGACCAACATTGGGTTCAAGAAAATATTTTCTTCTAAGCTAGGTCTAGCTCACATCTACACCAAATCTAGAAAATTAGTAAAAAATTACTAAATTTAATAAAAATATTAAATTTTAGTAGGTTTTATCTAGCAACTATTAAAAATTAAGAAATTAATAAAAATTAGCATTGATAGGATAATTAAAATTAAAAATAAAAGTAACAAATTGTTTATAACTTAAACTAACTCGATTAAATCTATAAATTTTGAGGCTCAAGCAACTATTTTATTTTAAGATAGGTTTATCTTACATATGAACCAAACCCACATAATGTGGGTACATAGTAGAGTTGTTAATGGATTAGATTCAAATCAAATCTAGCTACATCCACCTCAACATACAATAATGAAATTTCTAGATCTACATCCACACCTGATTATATATTATCACACATAATATCCATCTACATAATTATATTGCATATATGCAAAATAATAATTTTTATTAGACTTGGATTCTAATTAAATTGGATGGGGTTAAATCCACATCCAATTGAATTATTAACCAAATGCAAGTACTAATATCCAAATCTGGGATAATTGAATCTGAAGTCTAATTGGGTGTCAAACTTTTGGAGTCCAATGAGGCCCCTAGCAGATAAAGCCCAAGCTAAGCAACCCCTAATAAGCTCAACTTGGAAGTTGTATGCATCTATGATAAATATTATTATATAATATTTAGATAATATAATTTATATTAATATATAGAAATGGTATATTTTTTTATACAAGATAATAATTGAATAAAAATTTTAATTTGTAAAAAAAATCATAGTTTTATAATTAACACGGTAAGCCTGTAGGCATGGACAAATATTATTACAATTAAGGTGTGGGCTAGGCTAGGCTAGGCTAGACAACCTTAAAAACAACTAATACACTATTAAAATTTAGCTCAGAATTTTTAATTTTTTGGTTCACTAGGCTACACAATGGGGGTAGCCCATCCCTCATAGCTCCTTTGGCTTCTATATTATCTAAAAATAAAAATAAAAAAGCCAAAAGTAGTGCATGCATAGGTTGTGATGTAGGGTGATTTGGCTCGACCTAGTAATAGGGGGACACGTGGACACGACTTGACTAGTAGGATGACAACTCATTCCGACACACCAAGTCCGCAACGGATCGAGCTCGGATAACCAAACCACCTCGGGGCAAGTCCACCTCGGTCCCAAGGCACTTCGGCATTCATACCAGATCGGATCCAAAGGGCACTAGCTCGGGCAATACTAACCGATCACTGCATGGCAACCCCGAAGATCTCGCCACTGGATTCCACGCCTCACGGGATCACGCCTCGTAACAGCTAACATTATCTCCCCCGTCCGATTCGGGCGGAAGTGATGAACCTTATCAGTTAGGAGCATTATCCCTAATTAACGCGAAAACGGACCTCATCGTGACGAGGATCCCGGAACCACTCCACGAAACCCGCGAGGACTCCACTATATAAAGGCTCCACCCCCCGAGGGTGAAAGGTACGCGTAATCTCTGCCCTCTAGCTCTCTTGCATTCTAAGCCATTATCAGCTCACAACCAAATACTGACTTAAGCATCAGAGCGACCTCGTCGGGTAAGCACCCCTGTGTTCTCTGATTCGCTTTTTGCAGATCAAATGAGTCTGTCATCTATTGGGAGCTAGACCACCTCTAGCAGGGAGCAGCCGGATTGCGCAACATCAAGTTGCACTCGGTTTGGTTCAGTCCAATTACAAATGTTATGATGCGTGCAACTTGGATGGGTTGGGTTAGGATTAGGATTAATGCAAGTCTAATGCCAAGTCTTAAACCTTGAGTTTGGGCTTAGATTAATTTAATTATGACTAAAAAAATTAACTATAGATTAATTGAATTGTGACTATAACCTAATTTTACATATTTACTAATATTTAAATATTTTAAATATTTAAGTGATATTTACAAAAAAAGTTGAAACATTTAGTCATTAATGGAACACTTACATTTAAATAGATTATAGCCTAACATTTAAATATTTAAATAAAATAGAAAACTAATAGATAATATGGAAAAAATAATTATTTTTATTAAATAATTGCAATAATTTATTATTTTTGTTAAAAAATATTAAAATAATTAACCCAAAATACTAGTTAAAATACAGATTTAATTATTTTAAACAACATTGGATTCTTTTCTAATTAGTTATAAGTTTTAGTTATTTCACTTTTCTTGATAAATCCCTTGCATCGCACAGGCCCTGCTAATTTAACAATAATGCATATAGCTCAGAACAAGTGGCTATTATTTGATGTAATGATAAAATATTGGACCGTCAAACACAACCACTTTATACAAAAATGCTAAAGGTTAGGACTGTACCTGGTGTGAGCAAGGGGTCATTACATGATTGGATATATAAGCCGGTCATTCACAGCATTGTGAGGAGCAGATTCCCTCCCAAGACCCGGATAAATGGGACCAATATTGGGTATTAGTGGTCATTTTATATGTATGCAGATGTGAACAAAATAGAATGGTGAAGGAGGATTTATTAAACGGCTCCATATAGTTGAGACGTGCAAGGCTTTGGTGATGGTGTGATGGTAATGGTGATTGTGATGCATAAAATAAATAAACTCTTGAAGGAAGGAAGGTGGTGTATTAGGACCAAAAGCAAATGGACACAAATGTTCATAAAAGATGTCTTCTATCTTCTTCTACATTATTTCAATCATTCTGCTTATTGTTTTGAAGTGATTCTTGTTTGTTGTTAACCTTCGCAGCATTTCATTGGTATTGACATTAATTAACAAGTTCAGTTTAGAGTACAATCACCATCCCAAAAGGCCTATGGAGGTTTAGGGTTTAGGAAAGCTCCTAAAGTTAACTTGGCCATGCTTAAATATAGATGGACGCTTTCTAAACAATGGGAATCCTTGTGAGTTAAGACTTTGAAAGCCAAATGTATGAGAAACAAGGATTATTTCCCACAAAAGATACATTCTTCAAGTTCAATCTGCAAAGGTCTTACAGTCTTTTCATATGAAACTTGGATATTTAATTCATCATGAGCATGATCAAGAGTATATCTGGAGGGTTCCTTGGCTTATATGTCTTCTGGTTTTTTCATATGATCCCGCACATCCTTTCCCTTCAAATTAACCAAAATTCAGATTTGTCTCCATCATCTTATGGTTAAGTCTAATTATCAATGGAATCCTAGTAAATTGTCTCAGTTGTTCCCTCCATCTTTGGTTGATCAAATTCTTTTAACTCTTATTTTACCGCAACAAAGGCTATTTTTGGTCTCATTGTCACTTGGTCGATATAATTTTGATTCCTGACCAAAAAAATACAAAATTTATGAAAATATATATTTTCTCTGCTATAAATGCTTTGAGATATCTTACCTTTCATAGCTTTGCAGGAAGCCTCAAATTCGATATTTTTACTATAAACGATAATACCTAATCCCATACCTATATTTTTTAGTGGAAGTGGTTATAATGTGATATAACAAGACAATTTTCCATAAAATTTATGTTGACCAACACAACCAAAGTGAGCTCAAATGATTATTGCCTTGTTGCTTAATGATCAACCTGGGAGGTTTGCTGTTCAGAAAGCTTAATGAGACATTTCTCTTTCTCAAATACAAACTATTTCAGCGTATGACTACAATTCAATTCTCAATTGGATTTAGCAATATAATTGAAATTGGAACCCAGATTTAAAAACTTTTTTGTGGAGATAATCGAATGGTTTTGTCTTGGTCAAAAAATAAGTTGTTGGCATCTCTTGAATCAGAGTTGTTAAAATGTGAATTTTGTTCGCTACGGACAGAATCCAGTGAACATATGTTTTTTCACTGTAGTTTCTTCGGAGGTATTTGATTAACTCTACCGGTTGGTTTTCGTATGTCTAATTCATTTCCGGAGGTTAATGGCCTGATGGTTTTATTCAATTCTTATTGAACCTTAACAATAACAGGCTATGTTAATGCTTAAATGGATTGTTGTTGGTGCTTCCTATATCTGGTTTGCTAGGAACCAATAAATTTTTTAGAACAGAAAAATCTCTTCTCATTGGATTATCGAATATGCTTGTAGGGTAATCACTAGATGGGATAAGAAATCACAACAATTTCATACTAGGCACATCACTAAGTATACATATCCTTCTGATTTTATTCTCTCCTATACCCTGCCGACCATATTCTTCTTGCTTTCTGATGGGGTACTACAATTAGGGGTGTCAACCGACCGGTTTTTTATTGGATCCAATCCGATTCAAACCTTATTAAATTGGATTTGGATGGTCTATTATAATTATTGGATTGGGGCAATCTAAAATAAATTGGTTCATATTCTTATTGGTTTGAATTGGACCTAAACCAAATTTCTAATAATCCGTTAATGAGGCCAAACCCTTGTCCAATTTGAAACTGATCAAAACTGAGGCCGGCATAAAATCACATTTATGAAAGTACTTTTATGAAAACACTTTTATAAAAATAATTTTATGAAAAGTACTTTTACGAAAGCACTCTTATGAAATCACTTTTACGAAAGTACTTTTATAAAAAGTACTTTTACGAAAGCACTTTCATGGAATTACTTTTATAAAAGCACTTTTACGAAAGCACTTTTGTGGAAGTATTTCTATAAAAGAACTTGTATCAAAGTACTTTTACGAAAGCACTTTTATAAAAGCACTTCTACGAAAGTACTTTTACAAAAGCACTTATACAAAAGTACTTTTATAAAAGCACTTCTACAAAAATACTTTTATAAAAGTACTTTTATGAAAGCACTTTTACAAAAGTGCTTTTCCAATGGAAAAATGGTATATTTTTTTTGTAATTTTCAGATTTTCTTTAGTTTAATATATTTTTGTAATTTTTTATATTTTTCTGTTTTTTATATAATTTTTTTTTATATTTCATTCGGTTTGGATTGGATCCAATCCAATCCATTTACATTTTAATGGATTGGATTGGCTTTGGTTTGTATTAGATTTGGACTGGATTGGGTCCAACCCATTTGTAAGTGGTCTCACATTGAACTGGATCGGGTTGGACCAAATCCAGTCCAATTGACACCTTTAATGATACCCCTGTTCTTATCTATACCATGGGATTCTGTCCTTTTGATAGAAAAAAAAATGAAAAAAAAAAGGAATGCTATCTAGATCTTGGACCTCATGATTTTCTGTTTTCGAGAAAATATAAAGTTACAAACCATAGATTGGCCCAATATGGTAAACTAAACATCCACTGTGGTTTTATAGATTTACTAAAACCTACCTTATAGTTTATATTTTACTAAAACACCCCCTATAGTCTAAAACTAATTTTACTTAATCGACCTTTCATTAGATGAAGTGGAAAATGACATTTTTGACACTAACATATTCTCAAACAAATTTAATCAAAAGAAATTAAAAACAGAAATGTCATTCTTACCCTTGATAAAACATGATCAACCACTCTATTCATTGTTCTCTCATCTACCTTTTGTTTAATCTAAAAATCAAACATTTTTCTTTCTAAAAACTTTATATGAAGTATTAGGGGTGCTTCTGGAATAAATAACCACAGGCCCATGCCCTTTAAACATTTTTTAGTTGGTTTAAGTGGTCACATGACCATTTTTAAACCAAAGTACAAACAGTTCTCAGTAGAAGGTGAATGAAGTAAAATAGTTGTAAGTTATAGGGGGTGTCTTAGCAAAAGACAAACTATAAGGTAAGGTAGGGGTGAGCATGGGTCGGTTCGGTTCGGTTCCATGGTAGAACCTGCAACCTACCCTATAGGGGTCGGTTCTAGGGTCTACTCATGGAACCTGTTCTTTCTTTACACCTCCCCCCTTCAAAAGCTTATTGTTATATGGTTCAAAACTTATAATTTAAATTTAAATTTTGTAAATATTACCTTTTACATTACTTATTGTACACATTCAAATATTAAAATGAAAACAAATGATCAAATAACTTAAGTAATTCAATGGCCAAGTGAGACCATGGCCTTTCTAATCATCAGTTCTTGGGTACAAATCTTCACATTTCCAAAAGTATTTTGGGGTTTATTTTAAGGCAAGTTCGGCTCAAAGGCAGGTTTCACCAAGGCCAACCAAGGTCGGTTTGGGTAGGGTAAACCCTAGACCCTGGAATCTGCCTAGGTGGGGGCCAATTCCAAAAATTTGGTACCAGACCCTACCCTGTAACAAATTGAGCAGGGTTGGTTCAAGCCCAGTTTGAGGTCGGTTCCATTCGATTCCAGGTAGAACCTACCCATTTGCTCACCCCTAGGGTAAATAAGTAAATATCCCAAAAAGAAAAATAATGAATGCAATTTAAAATTGGTTCTAGGACCCAAAACTTGCTAGATGTTTCATATTCAATGGACCACAAAATTAAGATCATCTAGGCCAAATTCCCAAAACACAAGCTTGAGTTGTTTTTTATTTTCTTTAGGGTCATTTACTAAAATACCCCCTATAGTTTCACGGATTTACTAAAAAGCTATGCTATAGTATGGAATTTACTAAAGCACCCCTTGTAGTTTGCAATTGATTTACTTAATCGACCTTCCATTAGATGGTAGTGGAAATGACACTTTCGACCCTTAGGCTATGTTTGGTTGCAGTTTTCACTAGTACAAATCCATGGGAGTGCAAATTCTTGTTTAATTTTGTTTTGGATTTTACTTTATTCTACTTCATGTCTTAATTTACTTCATATGTACTGAAATCAAACGAAATAAACTAAAATTTGAAACGAAATTAGGTCAGAATTTACACCCAAATCATTTGCACTGCCATGGCTTTGCATCAGTGCAAATTTATTTGCATCGTAACCAAACACAGCCTTATGTCCATTTGAATAAATTTAGTCAAAAGAAAATAAATAGGGGGTATTTTAGTAGTACATTTGTAATTTTTTTCTTTATTATAACTAGTGTAAGGGCATGCAACTATTAACCAAGTTTATTTAAATTTAAATTTTATGATTTGCACTAAAGGCTGTAGTTGGAAGCGATGTAAATCAAGAACTGATGTAAAATTTACATCGGTTCGGTTTTGTAGGCATTTGGAATGAGTGTGTAATTATGATCGACGTAAAACTCCACTCCAATTTAGATTTTTTGGTGCTTGGATGGAGTGGAGTTTTACATTGTCAATCGATATGAAACCTCATCAAGCATAAAAGTTTTACATTGATAATCAATGTAAAAACTACATCGATTTTATCAATGTAAAACTTTACACTTTTTTACACTGGTTTTCAAAATGTAATGGTTACCTATAAATCCGGTTCAATGTAAAACATCATTAGTGTACTCTTACACTGATGACGTTTTACACTAGATCCAAACGAAGCTGAAATGATGAAAAGTATCTTATTGACACTTGAAGGGAACCCACATACCCCACGAGCCAAAGCTGGCTGATCTTGCTTGTCAAATCCTCTCCGATCTAGTGTACTTACACCATTGCAAGATTGTGCATTGGCTCTTCCGACGTGGTGTCTTGATCCAGGGGAAGTCCGAGACGATGTTTCACTTCGAAATGACCGATCACCACGTCAAGTAGGTCGCCAACTGGGTCCTAGTCAAGTCGGTAGGGTCTTGAGGGAGGTCGCCTCTAATGCTGAGGTCCTTAGCTCAGCTATAATGAGGTCGCCGCTTGAGTCTTTGTCAAGTCGGTAGAGGTAGGTCGCCTCTTCTGCCAACCTAGTCCTACCGAGATCTTACGTCGTCAGGTCGGCGGAGGTAGGTCGCCAATTGAGTCTCCGCCAGGTCAGCGGAGGTAGGTCACTAGTTGGGTCTCTGTCAGGTAGGCAGAGGTAGGTTGCCTCTTCCACTGACGTAGTCCTGTCGAGATCTTACGTCGTTAGGTTATCGGAGGTAGATCGCCAGTTGGGTCTCTCTCAGGTCGGCGAAGGTAGGTCACCAGCTGGGTCTCTATCAAGGCAGTAGAGGTGTAGGCAGGTTGACCACCACGTCATGTAGGTTGCTACCTGAACCTCAGTCTGGTCGGTGGGAGGTCTCCCTTCGTGTCGTGATCTCAAGCTCGGTCCTGAGGTGGTCGTCCGAATCCTGACAAGGTGTCTACAGGTCAGCCATGGCGAGGTGGCGATGAATCACCCTCAAGGCGTTCGAGGTGCATCCGACGTGGTTCTGAGTAGGTCTCCGTCATTTTGGCTAAGGAAAGTCATTATCGACTTGGTGTCGGGGTGTCATGCGACGATTATAGGATCACCACATGGCGCACTATCACTAGAGGGCCAAATCTGACCTCGTCAATTTTCCCCCATTCCCGAGTTGAGGTCAGCTCGGCAAAGGGAGTAGTTTGATGCACGTCTCTGGCCCAAAGTGACAGTTCAACTGGTTTTTTCACTTTTTTTTTTTTGCGTCGACCCAATTTGCTCGCCAGAGCTAGAAGAGCCTAAGGGCTAAATGCGGCACTAGGTAGAACATCACCATCTTAACCACCGGGTGCAGGAGGGAACTCATCAACACAAGGAGAGGCGCAATGGGCACTCCAAGGACATCTGCTAAGCTAGGGATGTAGGCATTGAGGAATTCTGTCATTCGCCCAAGTACCTCAATAGTGGAGTTCGTTGTGCCCGCCCTCAAGAAGGGCTTCAAACTATGCCATGCTTCCATAGGTCGCTCCACTCACAGACTTCTACACAATGTCCCTCAAGCTGGTCCTTGAGGGGGTGGCCGACAAGGTTGATGTGGAGCCCAAAACCGAAGTGGAGGATAGCGAAGAGGGCAATGAGAATGATGCCAAAGAGGGTGTTGTCAATGAGGGCGAGGACGATGTTGCATGTTTGAGCGAGCTGAGGTTCGCTAAGCGCAATTCAGTCATCTATTGCCATCGTGTTTTGAATAGGTCGGCTTGAGGGAGCCTTAATAAACGCAGTTTGGCTTCCCATTCGTAGATTATCGCCGAAGTGCGTGTATCGCGAGTCACCTCATCCAAGTCGCCAAAGCGGGTCTTAGTCAAGTCAGCAGAATTAGTCCACCTCTTACGCCAACATGACCTTGCCGAAATATTAACAAGCCAGTTTGCTCTTAGCACCTCGGGCTACACACAACTTGTCACCTCGGCAAGGCTGACCTGTGAGGGCAACTCCATAGTCTGTTGGCCATCAACTCCCACGAGAACCATATAGGTCTAACCTAAGGGGGCGGCTCCACAATCTGTAGGTCGTCAACAACCACGGGAACCATGGAGGGATCAACATGCATGGGCCGCTCCATGGTCTATTGGCTGTCGACTACCATAGAACCATGGAGTGCTCGACCTGTAAGGGCGGCCTCACAGTTAGTTGGTTGTTAACTCTCACGGGGAGCATGGAGGGCTCAACCTGTGGGGGTGGCCTCACAGTCAAGGCTACGAAATTCTATCCAGGCGAGACCACTAGAACATGTTCGGGCTGATCATTTTGATTCCTTTGATCTAAACGTTGTTGTTGTTGTTGCTTAAGGATGCCATTACTTTATGCTAAGAGAATGGGTGAGAACTTAGCTTTTGTGTAACGTGTTCCCACAAACGACGCCAATTGATGATGCGCGATCTGGTGCTCCCAACTAACAGACAGCTCGGACACTGAACTAAGTAGGTCGCCTAGTTGAGCTACAAATAAAGAGATCAAAGTGTTTAGGTTGCTTTACCTGGGGTGAGCACTTTGATGCTTAAATCAGCAAAGAGTTTTGAGAGAACTAAAAAGCAAGAGAGCTAGAAAGCTGTGAATGCTAAATCGCGTGTACCTTTTCTATGAATGGGGATGCCTTTATATAGGCAAGTTGCCTTGAGGCTCACGAACATGAAGCATGTCTCAGATCTTTGGCCCGTCTGGTTCGGAGGTGGTTTCACACCTAGAGATGGACTTCATGCCAATAGGTAGTGTCTATCTAGTCACGCCTGATGCGAGCGAGGTGATAATCGACTCTTCCGACATGGTGTCATGATCCCAAGGAAGTCAAAAACGATGTTTCACTTCAAAATGACCAGTTGCCAACTTGGTTGTGATGAGGTCGCCACCTGTGTCTTCGTAAAGTTGACGGAGGTAGGTCACCTCTTCTGTCGACCTAGTCCTATTGAGATCTTATGTTGTTAGGAAAACGAAGGTGGGTCACCAACTGAGTCTCTGTCATGTCTCTGACTGTCAAGATCTTACGCCATCAGGTCGGCGAAGGTAGGTCACCAGATAGGTCTCTATCAGGTCAATGGAGATAGGTTGCCAACTAGGTCTCTATCAAGTCGACGAAGGTGTAGGTAGGTTAACCACCACGTCATGCAGGTTGCTACCTGGACCTCAGTCTAGTCGGTAAGACCTTGGCAGGAGGTCTCCCTTCATGTCAAGGTCTCAATCTTAGTCCAAAGGTGGTTGTCCCGGTCTTGACAAGGTGTCTACAGGTCAGTCATGGCGAGGGGGTGCAAGGCACATCCAACGTGGTTCCGAGTAGGTCTCCGTCATTTTCACTATGGCAAATCATCGTCTATTTGGTGTCAGGGTGTCATGCAACAATTCTAGGATTGCCACATGGCGTTGTCACTAAGGGCCAAATCTGCCTTCATCAATACCATTTTTCCCAAAAAAAAAATGTTATTTCAGACCACACTTTCTAAGATGTGGTCTGTTGCAATGCTAAACTCAAAAGGTGTTTGGCATCAATGCTGGGAAAATCGCACCATTTTCTTAGAAAATCGATGTTGAGAATGTGGAGTTGTATGAAAAACATTGAATTTGACATTACTCCAAACTACACTTTCCCGATTTCCAAAGCGTGGGAAATCAGATTTAAGGTGAGAACGAGAATAAAAGGAATCTAAGGTGAATATGGTGATCTACTATTTGTTGATAAAATATATCTAGGGGCTTAGGAACTGCTAACTACCAAAGTCCAAAATAACTGCAAGCCTTGAAAACTCTTTTCAGTGGACCAACATAAATTGCCTTTGAATTTTATGAATTCTGAACAAGTCAATGGTCCATTCTAGCTTGGAGACATTGCAAGTGCATAAATTTCACATGATCAAGCAACAACCGCTTCCAATGCACCGGAGCCATCAAGCTCAAACTCTAAATTTTAGAGTCAAAGTCAATCCAATTGTTGGATGGTTGCATGATTGCATCCAAATTTCAGTAAGCTGTTTTACATGTCAAAGGGTGGTACAAAACTTAAAAGAGCTACTAGGCAATCAACCACTGCCAAGTATTAACAGTTGATGCATGACTAGCTCCTTAAAATTTTGGCCATGCTTCCAAAATAGCCAATGTGATTTATTTCAAGGAACTAGCCATTGAAGGCGTAGAGCCCATCAGTTGATCAGTTCAAATATGACAGACTGTCATATCACCTGTGTGCTCAATGAATCAACCATTGCGGCAACAAAAATAAGAGTCATGTTGTATCACTTGTTCCCTTCTCTTCAAGCAGTATAGCTCTCAGGATATGTATATATTAATAGCTTCTATTATTGCGGCAACAATCAGTTTCTGTACGAAGTTTCCTTCTGTCTGCTATTATAACTTCTAAACGACAGTTGGTAAGAAGACAAAACTATTCTCTCTCTACACTAATGTATGTGTAGCCCACGTTCCTATAATGCAGATTGGAAAACCATCTCCGCAAGCTCCTGCAACAGGGAAAGAGTCCCATTTAGATCGGATTTGAAAGAGAATAAGCTAATAATAGAGGGATTTGAGTCTAAATTACCTGCTTGGCAGAAGGAACCTTAGGTTCTCCCCATTCCATGGCCTTCGTCTCAAGGAATTCAAAATCAGCCTTCCCAGCCTGTTTGAATAAGCATATAAAACATCAGTGTAAAGAAAGTAAAGAGAAATCAGAGATTTTCCAAATATTGGAAGGTACTAACCTCTATTTGAGCCCCAATTTCAGTGTCAAAACTCTCATAACGCTTACGAACAAGCTCAGCCAAAGAACCATCCTTTTTAATAAAACGAATGAATCCAATCACAAATCAGAGAAAAAACAAATGCAGCTAAAAGAACAAATAAATACCAGGTCTATTGAGAATGAAAAAGCACTCAAACCTCTATCAACTTTGCAACATTTCGAAGCCCACGGGCCAAGGTATCCATTCCAGTTATATGAGCAATAAACAAGTCCTCAACATCAGTACTCTCCCTCCGTCTACACCACATACAATAAATCATAAGGTCAAGATTATCATAAACAAGAAAAGGATTAGAAGACCACAAAGAGAGAAATACTAACAATTTTGCATCAAAATTGAATCCTCCTGGTGCTAGCCCCCCCTGTGCATGGAAAGAAAAATTAAATGTATATATCTTAAATCCTGCTTGCATTCCAATACAAAATGAAGATTTACTAAATCAATGACCTACATTTCTAACCACACTGAGCATAACCATAGTTGCTTCTCCTATGTCAGTAAGGAACTGATCTGTATCCCAACCTGTGACACAGAGAACAAGTGCTTATTAGAACTTAAGATGTTTCATTTGTTTACTCAAAAGGAGGCAAACAAAACTTTCAATAAATGTAACATTGGATATAATCTAATACCTATCTGAGGATCACCAGTGTTAGCATCAATATTTCCAAGTAACCCATTGATTCTTGCAGTCTCAAGCTCATGGTGACAACTGAAAATAAGAATTATTTTGAGATTGCAAAGTTATAGCTATTCTGATCATGTATGCATGCATGCATGTATATTACTTGACAAGTTGGAAGTGAACGTACCTGTGACCAGACAAGGTGGCATGGTTGCATTCAATGTTGAGTTTGAATTCACCTGCAACAGTGGGTGGCAATGAGTTTTAGTGCCACGGGGTTACACGATGAAAAAAATTATTGATTGTACATTCCAAAATGTCCTTGTTAAACCATCTAAGATATTCCTAAAAGAAAACATGTGCATTAGTGGTAAATGCCAAGGCATGCAGAGTAGCCCCCTTGAATCATGAAAGCAGAAAACAAAGTTCACAACAAGTACCCATTTGAGAGGAGCTAAAGTGCAGTGGCTTCTGCCTTTCAGAGGTGGGCCCCACATGGGCAGAATGCCCAAATTGGCTGTCAGTCAGTCATTTGAAGGGCTGTCCACTTCAACCCCTTTGAATAGCTTATCTGGAATGCTTCAAAGAAGCTGAACCAACCTAGATGAATTTTCAGCTCAACCCTCCCAAATGGGCCTAAATGAAACTAAATAACAATTATAAAGGTAAGTAGGTATGTAAATATGTATGTATGTATGTATGTACATTCAAGGTTCAAAATATTGACCTGCACAATACCCAAAAATCAGGTATCATGTGTTTTGATTGGTTGATACTCTTTTTTTATTCTTCTTTTCAGTTAGTTATTTAAAAGTGGGTTTATTAGGATGGATATTAATGGTTGAGATTGTTAATATCCCTTAACTCTCAATATTTTGGGTTTGGGTGACCTTCGATACCGATATGAACAATACAATATGATATGTATCGATACTTTAAATCTTGCATATATTCATACCAACATAAAATTATGGACATGACACAGAACAGTGTGGCATGGCTGAATGTGATTCATGTAGCTGGTTACAAAAAATTTATCCTTTAACATTCCTTGTCTTAAGCTTAAGAGGGCTCAAAGCAAAAGGTACCAATATCATTTCCCTAATTACCAGAACAAGACATGGACCTGGATCGCTATCCCTAACAGAGTGCTTTTCACAATTAACCTTTTCCCCACCAATATCATTACCCTTTTTCCTTGTGGGTTGTGGGAGGAAGGCAGTTTCATGGAAACCATTTAAGAAGGCTCTGATACACCATGGTAAAGTGCTTTGGACCTTCTGATACATATACTGTAATGCAGGTTCACTCTAAACAATTTTCCATTTTAGGATGAGATGATAAAACCACCTTGCATGTTTATAAACGAACCTCATAGGAAAGCCACAAATCAAAGTTTATTTTACACCATAAATAAACTGCACGCAAGGAGGATTGTCATAACTATTGTTGTGGCAGCAACTTGGAAAAGAATAAAATTCATCAAAAAAAAACTTGGAAAAGAATAAATGAAATAATCATAAAGGCCAGGAGCACCATTAGTTGTCACTCTTAAACATGCAACAGCTATGATTATCATGTCTATTCAAGTACCCAAATTCAGGATATGTGCAAAGATGATACTCAGACAAGAACATTCTTTGGCTTTTTTCAATCGCATGAGTGTCTCACCTTGTCTGTTACCAACTAATTATCCAAGTTCTAGTCCAAGATAACTCTGTGAATACTCCAAAATCAGAAAGTCCAATCAAGAAACTAACAACCCATCCTCAGCCAATAACTATGATCAAAGAGTTTTTAATGAAATCAGAAAGAGGGAGAGGCCACTGCCTTTGGCCTTGAAACACAGCATAAGCTAAAGATGACACTCAGCATAAAAAATTAAAAAAAGAAGGTCAAAATACAAATCAGCCTGAGTTGTACCCTTGGACTTGGTGCTGCCCAAAGAAGAGTGATTCTACACATATAAACAAGGGTAATCATGGGGATGACCAGGTCGGCCCTGGGGATGTATGCATAAATACAATATGTAATTGTCCCAAAGATCTCTTCCACAAGAAAGCTTCAATTACTACCTTATAAAAATACAACATCACTTCAGGTACCAAATTAAGGTATATGGGATTTCTTCTCTACTCTGTTTTACTTTTGCATATAAGAATGGGCCAACAAACAAGAGAAAATATACCTTTTACATATCACAAGAATAGAGAATGGATGAAGAGGTATTTGTTTAATTCAATGAAGAGAAGAGGTAAAAACAAAATGAGGAACAAAAGGCTTAAACAAGTTGATGGTTCAGAATTTCCTAATAAAGTCTACAACCCAACACATCAGGCAGTCATTACACCAAGGCTACAATTTTAGGCAACAGAAAGAGTAAATACTTCATTCAGCAACGTAACTCTTATCCGATCTGAAAATGACTGACATAAAAGAAAATATAAAGTTCAAATAATTCTAGCCAATACTAGTAAAATATCAAGTTTAAAAAGTCTTTTAGAGCTGAAAAGAAAAACAGTTAATCCAATTGAACTTAATTATATAAACAGAATAACCAATGGTAATAAAGTGGGAAGTTGAGGATTACCTGAAAGATTATATTTCCGTAGAAATCCAGCTGTTGTTGCAGCATCCCAGTCATACCTGACATAACATAATCAGATGTAAACTGAAACAACAAAACTAAAAAAATAAAAAACAAACAGTATTTGTTTGACAGATGGTGCATACTGGTGCTTGGTGGGCTCTTGGGGCTTGGGTTCAATCAGCAGGATCCCTGGAAAAAGGCAAGAAATAAAAAGGAAAAAAATAAACACTTGATATAATTAAGAAAACCAAAAAAACTCAGTAAATTTGGTGGATGATGCAAGTAAAATGAAAGACGAGTAAAAGAATTAATAGTGAATGTCATACAGGTTTAATCCACTCAATATTATAAAATGAAAGATGAGTAAAAGAATTAATAGTGAATGCTATACAGGTTTAATCCAGTCAAATTATTTTGGGGGGAAAGATATGATAATCAAGCCGAGTTTAACTAAGGTGCCATTCAATGAGAAAGGTGGTGTTTGGTGCGTCTTTTTGGCACGTCTTTCAGCCTGCAGGAAGCACAAAAGACCGAAAAATGGTCTTTTCCTGTTTGGTATCACATAGACCAAAAGACCTGAAGACAAGCACACAGAAGGTGGTGTTTGGTGCGCCTTTTTGGCACGTCTTTCAGCCTGCAGGAAGCACAAAAGACCGAAAAATGGTTTTTTCCTTTTTGGTATCACATAGACCAAAAGACCTGAAGACAAGCACACAGAAAGACAAAAAGAGCCAAAAAATCAAAAAGCTTCACATGAAGCTTTTGGTCTTTCCATGCTGAAAATAGCCTTCCCGGCTGTGCTTTTAACAGCCCAGTAGACCACAGTGCAAACCAAACAGTCTTGGTCTTCAAAGACAAGACACCAAAAGCTCAATGCATTTTCTCATCTACTGGGCTGTTGAAAGATCTACTTAGAAAGACATGCCAAACAGCCCCTAAGCATTTTGGCCAGTCAAGCTGAGCCATTGCCTAGGTTGGGGGCTTACTGAGGCAACATTTAACTCACTGGAAATTTCAGCTTAATAACCATCTGGCATATCATATATGACAAAAGAAAGTACTCAAAGCAAAGTATTCATTTATGGGCAGTTACTTATATGATGAAATTTGGAATTGTGAGAAAGGAAATTCATCATAAAAATTTTGGCCAATATAGTAGGAAAATAAAAAACATGTTCAATCCAGAAAGTCCTCTATCTAATGGACAATTGACATTTACCCCATGTTGCATGGACTCTCCTTGCTTATTTGACATAAATAAACAACTACCATACATAATGAATACCATATTTCCTATAAAACAGTATTAAATAACAAAGATTAACTTTTAAAACATTTTCTGTAGGTATGTAACATTACAATTCAAAAGAAAGTATGGGCCATTTTAATAGATTATACTTCTCTATGGATGTGCCTGCGTCTTTATTTTCTAGTCTAGCCAAGACAATTTCCTAGTCATATCAGATCCTGATTCCTATGTCCATGCAACACTGCATTCACCAAATCATCCCTCTAGTTATCACCTAGAAAAGAGACCTAAGTGACAAGTTAAAACAGTTCCACTTTTATTTGGCTTTTCTACATGAAGTTGCAAAATTAACTACTCCATGTATGAGAAAGAACAATATCCAAAATGTACCATTGAATCCTATCTTCTTCTTGTAGGCAACAGCAGCTTCCAGAAATCTTGCCTGTGAAAACCAAAAAGTTTTGTCAAACAGGATAAGTAGAAAAGAAATCCAATATTATCTGACAAGGAAACGAAGTACAAATACTTTGGGGATTAAATGACAACCTGATGGTACTCACTAAAATGTAAGTTATAAAAACATCAAGGTAGAATTGCAAAGAAGAAGAACAAAATTTGTCATGTTAAGCAACACACCATGTAACCTTACCAAGTGGTTAAGTTCTCTTTCCATATCTGTATTCAAAAGGGTTTGATAACCCTCCCGACCACCCCAGAAAACAAAATTTTCTCCTCCTAGATAATGTGTAACCTATGGAAAATGTAAACAGCATTTAGTACAGAAGAGCTATAAGTATTAAATGGAAATAAAAAATAAAAAGAAAATTAAGTACCTCCATTGCTTTCTTGACCTGAGATGCTGCATATGCATAGACACCTACTTCAGAGCTACAAATCCAGTACCAAAGCCATGCTGAAGGTTAAATATACAGAAGGAATATCATATCAACAAAGGCAGTAAGCAAATACATACCTTGTAGCAGCTCCATGCATATAGCGTGGATGCAAAAATAACTGTGCTGTGCCCCACAAAGGACGGATTTTAGACCCCTGCACAGACATTTTCATTAATGTAGTTAGAAGCAGAGCAAAAAAAACTAATATTAAGTTAAGGCATGTAGTATTACCATCTATCAAACCACAAGTTTGCCATATATTAAAGAGTAGGTTGTAGCTTCGCTATTTTTCTGTATTTTCTTATAAGAAAGTCATGAGATACCACATTAACCAAAAGTGACAAATCACAGTAAGTCAGTAAGCAAGATGTGTTTTTCACAAAGATACAAGCTCTCTTCTTTTCTTTCTAATCACTTAATAGAGATTTAGAATAAAGTGATGGTAACAGAAAAAAGAAGATCCAGAAGGCATAGATGATGTTTGGTAATGGTGTACTGACCTCTGCTTTCTATGATCATGCTTTGACAAAATCATTAATCATAGAAATCCCATATAAGTGCCCCATATAATCTATAATATCTGATTCCTGTATATTTCAATTTTTAGTGTAAATTTTTTTATCCAATACCAAATCCAGCCTGTACCTTTGCAATATCTGGGAAGCATAGCATATAAAATACATTTATCTTATAATGTATTATATCACATTTTTTAATAGTAAAGATAAAATTTATAGAAATAAAAGAGAACGTACAAAGAAGGTGATAAGAAATTACTCAAGAGAACAAACCACCTATAAATCCCTAAATCCCACACAACCACCCCATCACTGGGACACCAAACAGGCCACCGAATAACCACAACAAAACCTAAGTCACTAAAGAATCAAGAAATAAATTCCTTTAAACTAACACAACACCATCTTAACACCCCCCACCCACCCAAGAAAAATAAATAATAAAAAAACCCCAAGACCCCTACTAAAAAAGCACAAATCAAAACTTACATAAACCACCTATAAATCCCTAAATTCCACACAACCACCTCTCCATTGGCACACCAAACAGGCCACCAAAAAACTACAACATAACCTCCATCACAAAAGAAAGAAGAAATATATTCCACTAGACTTACATAAACCATATTAACTCCCCCCCCCCCTTCGCCCCAAAACCCCTACTAAAATCAAAATCAGCAACACCAAGACATTTAGGCATCTTTTTTCTTCCATGTCATCATCCTGCTCCAGAAATGACCCATCATCAGCAACCTGATCTCTTGTCTTCAGTTCCAACTTCTAAGAAAGCTCTTCTAGCAAATTCATTCCCTCCCAGGATAAAGAAAAAGCCCCAGCATTTTACTAACTTAGACTAGTTGGACTTCCTCACCAATCACCTTTTCTTTACCTACTTAACTTGATCAGCAAACACCTCAACATCTCCCCTTTCTTCCCATGGTCACACTATCAACTTGTTGCTTCTCCTTATCAGATTACAATAGGGCACTGACTTGGGTGGACTCAGGTTGGAATTTTGTTAAAATTTGAATGGGTCCAGCCCAAAATCCCAGGCCCAATGCAATGTGTAAATTCTTCAATTCGGGTACCAACTTGCACCCCTAGATTTCAAGAATCAATTGTAGTCCTTCACCACCTTCCTCTTATCATCATCATCATCATCCAAGCCTTATCCCAACTATATGGAGTTGGCTACAGAATCATACTTCCCCATTCTGTTCTACACCCTTCCTCTTATAATTATAATATACTACATTAATGAAGTGTAATTATAATATACTACATTATATACATTGAGAGAGAGCCCTTTTTCAGTGATCACAGAATCCATGCAAGCTGTTTCTTTCAGATTTTTTTCCTTATTTATATTTTTCCAACACTTGGCTTATCAGTGTCAAAAGAAGCTACAATGATAGTTTATTAAATAATGCTCATGCCAGCATACTCCATAAGTGAAAATTAATAGGAAAAAGGAAAGACAAATACTTGTATCTTTTAAAGATGGTTAAAAGTGTAATCACTTTAATGAAGTGTAAAGTTATAAACTGAAACCAGGATAGTTTCCATTTAACCACATAACATTACCTGAAGCTCTTTTGCAAGCTCTACCACCTCATCCAAGTTTGCATTAGCTTCCTGACAAACATGGCTCATTTGTTAATAATACACTATAAGAAAAATGAGAAAAACTAATGAAATCTTGCAAAGATAACATCTTTATCAAGTAAAAACAAACACTATAAATTCATATATACAATTAAATCCTTTAGAAAAAAAATATAACACTATTTCAAGTATTTCAAAGAGACCTGTTCTTGTTTCCTTTTCTTTTTCTATCTCTCATTTACCAGACTGAAAAAACAACAATGTATTTACATAAGATCAGTTAACGTCCACTCACCTCAAGGGTTTTACCATCTGGTGCAATATCTCTATCATGGAAGCACCACCTATCAACTCCAAGCTTGTTAATAAATTCAAAGTTGGCTCTCACTACATCATCAAACCAATGAAACATTAGATACCTCAGCATATCACTCCATAACATACAGAATTGGAGTTATATATAATGATAGTCAAAATGTTCATCTTACTTCTTCTTTTGGCCATTGCTAATGAATTAGTACCATCTTCCCATGGCCAAAGCTTTGTTGGTGCTCCAAATGGGTCAGCTCCTGTTCCACGGAATGTGTGCCAAAATGCAACGCTAAATCTCAACCAATCCTGTGATGACAAAAGACGCTGTCAATCATAACTCACACAAAAATCAAGCAAAAAAGAAAAAGAAACCAACCTTCATCTTCTTCCCAAGGATCTCTTCATTGGCATTATACCATTTAAAAGCAAGTGGATTCTTGCTAGATGGACCCTAAAAATTGAAAGAAAGAATTAAAGAAAATACTTTTGAGCCATCAATTACCCAAGGAAATAAGAACATGAAAAATAAAATAAAATAATACTGTATAAAACAAAAAAAATAAAAATAAAGTAATACTATACCCTAAGTAAAAGTGGGGGAACCAACCACATTTTTTCTGTAACTTCCAATCATTTACTATGATAGAAAGAGTAGTGTGTGGAGGCCAAGGGTCCTCTCACTACAGGCCTCACAGAGACTTCTTTCTCCTCTCATTTCTCACACACATGTGGATATCTATTTTTAAACTAAACTATTAAAAATATAAGAAGCCATAATAAAATCCCTCTTAGGTCTTAATCTCATCTAATAAAACCCATCATTACTCTCTCTAATAAGTAATAACATCATCCTTAAATCCCTACAATAGTTAATGTTTTGTAACATCTTCCCCTTTCCTTCTTTGCTCTTAAGTTTCTCTTGACCCTTCTTGACTCTGTTAATGAAGCGGGCACATAAATTAGATGGGTTGGATTGGGTTAAGAGCCAACCTAAGACTAACCCTAGACATGAACCTTGACTTGGACCCAAACCTAACCAAATTTCTATTCAACCCCATACATTGCATGGATTTAATTGTTAATTTCTCGTAAAATATGGGACTACGAAGGTCATACCTCATACTTGATTTTAGGAATTCCTGGGAAGAATTCCCCTTCCCATTCACCTGAATCACTGCCGCTGCATTCAGTAATATGATCGGCAGGGCAAGTTGGTGGACCAGTGGCAATCTACAAGAAAACAAACACTTTGTAAGAAAGAACTAGTAATTAATGCATGGAGCAACACAAGTTTTGAAGCAAAGATTTAAACATAAAGCAAGCTACATGGATCTTACCACCCCAAAGCACACCAGATTCAAACAGAGAAGCAGCAAAAAGAAAGCTCCAGACTTCATTCTTTTTATTTCATGCAAAGAAACTCTGCAACAGGCACAAAAATAAAACAAAATAAATTATTAACACAAACATCAGTAGATGTCTAGATCAACATAATCAAAACAGACCCAACCAGTTTATACAGAGTGACTCCTTGAACACCTAGAGAACAAAAATCATCAACATAGCACAAAGTACCGCATCCTTCGAAACTAAGACTAATTAAAGAACTTAATAACAAAAAAAAAAGAAGCATTTTTAAGAATATACCCATCTTTCCAAAAGAAGGCATGTTTGACCGGCATGCAGACAATGCAGAACAACAAAAGGTACATGCAGAACAGAACACACATAAAAAATAAAAATAAAAAACTACAATCTAAGAATACCTATCTTTCCAAAAAGACAGGAAAATAAAGTAAAAAGAGGAAAAAGAAAAGACACACAAAAAAAGGTATGGAAAACCAAGAAGGACTGAATGCCAGTAAGCAGAACAGCCGATCCAGATCCTAAACCCTATTCAACACAGTTGGAGCCTCAATACCAGCTATCAAAACCGGTTCCTGGGTACCCACAAGGGTACCATCACTTCACAAGGCGATAAAACATCATCTAAGGTATCAAACCAAAGAAGAAAAGAAAAACAGAGAAGTATA
The DNA here is from genome assembly GCF_055504915.1 of Nelumbo nucifera. Lineage (NCBI taxonomy): Eukaryota > Viridiplantae > Streptophyta > Magnoliopsida > Proteales > Nelumbonaceae > Nelumbo > Nelumbo nucifera. The sequence goes on from NC_142650.1 coordinate 37,639,226, forward strand.
TTTACCTTTGATGGTTAAAGGAAGTGCAGAACGAGATGGAGATATGGAGACAAGAGACTCGAAACCCAGCGTTGATGGGTTATATACGGGAGAGGGATAAACACAAAGAATTTTAATTCTCAAGGAATAAAAATCTTCCAAGAGCTAAATTTCGGGATTTTTTTCGCAGATGAAAACAGAAACTCAAACAACATTACAACATGAAACCGCCGTAATTAGAAAACGTCGCTCTTATCCATTCCTCTATAATCGGATATATTTATCTTATTTTTATAAATAATTAATAAGGAGTCGCCATTGCCAGTATATTCTCTTTTATAATCGGATATATTTTTATAAATAATTAATCACCTCCTTTGAAATTTTTAATATAATTGCAAGTATATTCTCTTTGTTAGAAGTTAGAACTCTCTAAAAAATATCTATGCAAGTACTTTTGATCAAGATATTTATTTTCTAAACTTTCTTTTCATATGAATTGCTAGTCTAAACTATTTTAATCTTTTTTATGAAATTGATTTATTTTCCAAATTTGTCCTTCATATCAATCACTTAAAAGGTAAAACTGCAACTTTAAATTCTCTATTTTGTTGTTTATAAAGTTTATATTGATTTTTAGATTTAGACCAGACTCAATAGTAATTGTAAGGGTATTTTAGATATTTTTCCGCCTCTTATTAAGAAAGGGGATCTACTAGCAACTGTGTCAAAAAGTTCAGAGGAGATGACTGCATTTACCAAACTTTAGGGGAGATTTCAGCAATGGTGAGAAACTTCAGGGGAGGTTTAGCAATTTACCCAAAAAAAATGAGACTGTTGAACTAATAATGACTTATTACTGTATTTAATAGATAAAAGTAATCCATTTGATTCACGGGAATGGGATTTGGAATTGAAATGTCCAACAATTTAATTGGGTGGAATTGGAATTTGATTCTCATTTCTGATGAAATGGCATTCTCCCATTTGAGGGAAGAGTCAATCCATCTAACGAGAAATTGAAAATCTCAATAGATCAATCCGATTCCAATTCCAATAATTTTCAATTCCAATTCCAACTACAAACCAAACTGACCTTTATATTAAGAATTTATCTAATGATCTATTCATTAAAAAAATTCAATTCAGCCACTTCAGTCATTCTCTCTCCCTGAATATATTAAGAATCTATCCAATGATCTATTTATTAAAAAATTTCAATTCAGCCACTTCAGCCATTCTCTCCAAGGGGCTGTGTGAAACAGCTGAAGTGGTTGAACTGAAAAGATCAAGGAGGTCTTGAGCTCCTATAAATTTGTAATAACTGGACCTGAAGGTCGATTGAGTACTATCAATGAAATATTTTGTTGTTTAGGATAAATTGCTGAAACCTTCATTGAAGTTTCTAGTTGTTGCTAAAAAAAATCATGAAAACACCCACACAATTACATTTAGGGGGCATTCTTGTTTTTGGATTTTGAGAGGGGGAGAGTTGGTCAATGGGATTTTGGTTCCCATTGACCAAGAATCTCATGTTCTTTTTTTTTAGATTTATGTAGGGACCAAGGAAAATTTATTTTTTTTGGTATCACTTACCTATATCCTAAATGGGTAAATAACTTTCTCCTTTAGGGGGAAAGTTACCAAAACTTGAATGAGACAAAAATGCATTTTTTAATAATAGATTTTTATAGTTAAAATGGTCATTATCTTATTTACATGAGAAATAAAAGAGCTTGAGTAAATGTAATTACCCGGGTAAGTTTTTCCTACCCAAGTAACTGCATTTACCCAGGTAAGTAACTTACTGAAAAGCGAACGGCGCCTTAGCAAAAATATTTATTTTCCAAATTCTCTTCATATGACTCATTACTCCAAACCGTTCCAATCTCTTTCCTAAAATTGATTTATTTTTTAAATTTCTTTTTATATCAATCACTCAAGGATAAAAAGCTGCAATTTAAAACCAGCCTCAATAATAATTATATATCTATTTTAAACATTTTCATCCCTTTTCTAAAAGATTCCACCAAAAGCGGGTCAACTCGCAACTGTATTAGAAACTTAAGAGGAGGTTTAATTATTTAACTAAAAGTTTAAAAGTTTAGGGGAGGTCAGGGAGGTTTCAGCAATTTCCCCTTTTATTTAATTATTTTATTCATCGTTAAAAGAAAAGACAAATCAACAAATGAATTCAATTCGGCAACTTCAAGGTTTTCCTATTCTCCACGTCACAGATACGTTGTTTTTTACATTTTTCTGAATGCAGCTTGGTTTTCATACGGTGCTTTATAGCGATGTGATAAATTAATAGATCACTCCTTCACATCCATGGCTCGTGACGTGTGATATGTGGCCAAACCTCTTCATAATGGAAATCAAATGAATTACGGCAAGACTCAAGGAGTAATAAATTATTTCAAGGGTCCCACTTTACGTACGAAACCCACCAAATCACAATCTTAGAGGTTCTATCATTTTAAGAGAGATGAGTATAGATATATTAATTAATGACTTGGAAGGATTTTTGAGTAATTGAAACTGGCAAGCTGCAAAGAGGGCGACCCCACCAGAGAAAAATGGAAACAGAGAGTCTGATTTTTATTTATTTATATTTGTATTTCGGATAAACATAGAGAGCCTGATTTGTTACGATAAAAACTTTTATTGCTGCGTGGGCACCCGGTCAGCAATTTGACAATACCAGTGATTATCTTTAAAAAAATAATAATAAATAAAAAGAACATCTTTCTTTTCCTTCTTAATACTCAAAAGAATAACTAGTGTTCGATCTCCTACCCATACATCACTACAGTAGCATATTGAGAATATCTCTCATATTTATATATTACCATTTATGGGGGAGATGTTCTTAATGTACAGCTATAGTGTCTTGTGAGTAGGAGATCTGGATTCAAATAATATAATAACATTTTTTAATTTTAAGGACCAGTGAGGACAGTGCAATGTATCGGCTTTGTTAAAAGAAATCATAGCAAAAGGAGCCTTGTACTATTTTTAGTTGGACCTAGCAAGATCAAGTCTAACCCCAACATTATTTTTGAGTTATGTATTGTTAGGTAAATTTGTGTTAATTTTCATTCTTTGTCTTAATTTTTAATATTTTTATTACATTTTCTTAATGTTATTACTCTTAAATGGGTTTTCCAATTATTTTTAAATGGATACTAGGGAATTTTAAATTAATAATGATAATAATAATAATTTTGTTAACTTTTAAATTTTATTAATCAATTTATAGTAGTATTTAGTTTATTAATTTTTTACAAATTTATTGTTTTAAATTAGATTTTATAAATTTATTATTTTAAATGGATTTTGATTTAAAAATGTTTAATTTACTAATTAGATTTTATACATTTTATAATAATAAATATAGTCTATTAATAACACTTCATTCTTATATTACTTTTTTTTTCACTACTAACTTCATTGTTATTATCTTACTAAACTAGTACGTTAGGTACTCGTATGATGCACAAGCTTTATTAAAAGAAATTCAAGTAGGAATCATATAACATTACCAATTAATTAATTATAATTCATTTTAAAATATATTATTATTAAAGTTTTATGTTATTGTTAATTAAGTTTACTTTTTATTAATGTACATTTTTAAATAAAAAATAAATGAATATTGAAATTTATTAAATGAAATTTTAGTAACAATTATAATATCACAAATAATTTTTAATTAATTTTGAGATTTTTATTAATTAATATAATTATAACTTAATTTATAACGAACATAATTATTTTTATTAATTAAAATTAAAAATCACATTCTTTTTTGTAGTAACTAAATCATAATATTATTAGCTTATTAGATTAGTTAATTAATTTATGTAATAATATATAATGGTATCACTATTTGAATAAATATGGAAATACAATTTAATGAAATTTTCTTGATTAACTAATTAGTTATTGATTTAATATTTCATAAATTACAATTATTATAATTTTATTAGTTAATTTTAAAATTTAAAATTAAGTTAATTATTTCATATTGGTTTAAAATTAATTTTAGGATAAATCATATCCCTTAAACCTCCACTAGGTTTTCTAGAAAAGGTCTTAAATCTCCCCTCAACTTGGACCAACCCTTAAACCTCCCCTAACCTTTGTGGATAAAGGGACTTAAACACACCTTAATGTTACTTTAACGTCAGAAATATAACAAAAGCCACTGATGTTTGATGACTGAAATACCCTTAAAATTTTAACAAAAAAAACCTTTAAATCTTTAACAAAACTAAATAAATTACACTTAAACCTCTCTTTACCCCAAAAGCGGGTTTGTTTGTGTTGTAAAAAATGAAATGCTAAAACATATTTACTCGTATTAACAATTTAAGGGTAAAGAAATTAGGAAAAATCTACATGAGTTAGTATGGGCATAATAGATATTTAATGTCTCTACCCATTAAAAGCAATGAAAGGGGTCTATAAATCCCTTTATCCCCAAAAGTCAAGGGAGGTCAAGGGCAGGTGGGGAGGTTTAAGGCCTTTTCAAAAAACCGAAGGGAGGCTCAAGGGATTTACCCTTAACTTTAAAGTGTATATTAATGAAGTTCTTTAGTAATTGGGACATGCACTACATCTAGGACTCATAACATGGGTCTTTGTCTTGGAACTGGGATCCATACTACATATAATATAGGGGTGCAAGTGAGGGGGGTTTGGCTTCCTAAGAACTGGGCCTAAGGCCGGATCCTAGATCGAGCCCAAGGCCAAGCCTGAATTATTCAATTTGGGCCCAACCTACACTAAAATTTGATGCACTTGGGTTGAGATCAAACTTGGGCCAGGCTCGTGTAAAATTATAGGCTAGGTTGCTTTATTCTCATGTTAGGCTTGCCCAAGTTGCACCCCTAATATAGTACCTATATATTGTATGAGTTGATCATACAATATAAGCCCATATAAGCCTAACCAAGAAATTCTGTTTAGGCCCCATTCAAGTTTGATGCGGCACGATCCGGGCACTCCTATTTGACTGCTGACTGGCTCCTTGTTGGCAATGGACGACACCTGAGAAGAAGAAGATGAAGGATTCTCAGGGGATTTGCCCGGCGGTAATACTCTGAAGCTTAAATTAGAACGCTGGGGGAGAAAGCAAAGAGTGTAAAAGGCTAAGAGTATAGGTTGCACTAGATCACCGAGTTCTCAAGATTAGCTCGAGAGCAAGTAAGTTTTCAGATAGGATCTCCGATGTTCGAGAGAGAGAGCTTCCCTTTAACTAGGGAGCTCTTATATAGGCGTTCTTGTCAAATCAGGCGTAACTGCCACTGGGCTCTTGTCGTAGTCGTTACCTGCCAGGGCTGCGCAGGTGATCGTTACAACGTACTACCTGCTTGGATGAGTGACACGTCCCAAAGGGACAGGCACACCACCATCTGTCGAGAGACGTGGGTGCAGACTGTCAAATGGGCAGGGACTGCGCCGTCAGTCAAGAGACGTGGTGCAGTTTGACGGGTATGGTCTTGTCAGATAGAAGCTTCCTGAGAGCGTCGTGTTGCCTAGTCGCGAGCTACTAGGGATACTTCGAGGTGGCCCTCATCGAGATTGTCTTTGGGGCAGTTCTTCTGCCTAAGTGTTGGAGCGAGCTGGTTACCCTAGCTCACGATCTGAAATAGTCTTGGAGTATTCCCTTCTCAGTAGCTCGGAGGACCTGGAGCTCGTGTTGTAGCGAGCTTCCCCTACAGTGAGTTATGACGTAGCGAGCTGTTCTACAGGCTCGTTACTTAGTTGCAGTTAGGCTGTGGTGCTAAGTTATTGCTCGTGCTGAGTCAGGTCCACATGTCATCGTCTCAATGGGTCGGGTCAAATCATCCTCCATCAAAGTTCAAGCATGCATCAAGCCCACAAATTTCAAGGCTAGGCCAAGCTTGAAGTGTGTATGTATGTATGTTACTTTATGTTATATTATATATTATATATAAATATTATAATATATTATATATAATATTTTAATATATAATATATAAAATAAATCTATATGCACCTTCAAAAAAACCTATATGTATATTATATTTCATTTAATATAATATATATAAAATACATAAGCCTAAAATCAAGCTTGGCCCCACCCAAGCTCAGACATATGTTTGAAGCCTGGAACTAGGTTGTGCCAGGCCCAAGCCTAGGCTATAGCCCTTATCATAAGTGCAAAGCTTGGCTTGGCCCATGATCACCCTACTAATAGGATGGCAATAGGTAGGACACCTATGAAGGGGAAGGATTTGAATGGTGTAGTAAGCTAGTGCTGAAGACACCTATAATGGGATACAAGGGAAGGATTTGAATCAATAGGGGTCTGGAATAGTCTATTCCAATTCCAACCATTTGGTTGGACAGAATCGGAATCCCATTCTTGGTGGAATGGCATTCCCCCATTTGAGGGGATGGCCATTCCCTCCCCCCTCCCTTGGGAATGAGATTCCATTCCATTTGATTCCAATTTTGATTCTAATTCCTATTTAAACCAAAAGGGCTATGGGAATAGATCACTCCAATTATGATTCCAAAGGATTTTGGTTCCAATTCTAATTCTGACCACAAATCGAATGAACCCAAAGATATATTTATTAGGGTTTGACTACACTATTCATTCACTATTGCTGACTACAAATCAAACCCAAAGATATATTTCATTACCAAAATGCAATATTATGTTGCTGACATTCACTGTTCATTGTTGCCACTAATAGTCAGGCCCAAACATAGCAATAAGCCCCTTGTTAGGGTTTCATTAGTTAACTTCAAGAAAAAAATCCCATGTGACTGACATATGCTTATTAAATTTTTGCAAATCCCTAAATTACCCTTTTCCTTAATTTACTGAACCATCTTGAATTTTTAGGGTAAAATTCTTAAAGTATCCCTAGGCTTTGCAAAATGGAGTAAGTAATATCCTATAGTTTCAATAATCCCTTAAAGTACCCTTAAATTTTCTAAAAATAGGGCACAACAGTTGTCTCTTAAGAAAAGTGTTTAAATGTCTATTTTGACCATCATTATTTTTGAAATTTTCAAAACCTGACAAATGTCTATCACCATCTCTACCCATTGTTTAATACATCTGGGTCTTAGATGGGGCCCACAATGAGCACTGGTATGTTCAACAATGATAGGTAGTTCGGTTGGGTGTGTATGATTTTGTCTCCATCTCATTCGGACTGGGTTTTTGGGCCTTTATTTTCTTGAAAAGGGAGGAGTGTAAGATTGACAAAAGTGAGAAATAATGGAGAAGGGAAAAAAAGAGTGGGAAAGATATCAGGTTGTGAATCTATGGAGAAGGAGAGCAGTAAAGGAGTGGGTGTTTCAAAGCAACCGTTAATGGTTGGGTTTCCACATATGAGCAGGTTTACCACAATATTAGAAGACAAAATAAAAGTGTGGAATAATAAACATGAGAAAAGCTATACCTAAAATAGAGGAAAGATGGCAAGAGTTATAGATAAGGAATTTTGTCTACGCATGGACTATGGAAAGCAAACTAAGAATTAGTGTGAGCTTCATAAAGCTCATGGCAGTATCAAAGAAGATGGAGTCACCACTCATTTTTTCGAGGAAATAGACCTTTGTTGTAGTTTTGAAATTTTGATTTTTGAATTAATGACTTTGTTCTCCTCGGAAAAAAGGCAATTAACTAAGATATTTTGGATTCTAAGGATTGAGAGAGAAAAGGTGTTAGGCATCCCTTTCTCCAAGCTATTATAACAATACAATATAGGAGTTCTTTGGTATCAAATTTCAGCAAAAGAACTAATAAAAATGATTGTTAAGAATTCTTGAAATCTGGTGAAAAACATTTATGGCTTCTCCCAAAACTGATTCGAGGTGATGTTATCGGGTCTTATGTACTAACTTCCCTAAGACTCTCGCCTCTTTTCCTCTTTTTCTCAGTCTAGAGGAAGTCGAGAATGCAAGTTCTTCATGGTTTCAGGACTTCTAGCAATCTAAAACCACATTAAAAATAGGAATAAGTGGTGTGTCCAGAAGAGCATCGTTAAACACTTCGGAACACCAGTTTAAACATTTATAATTTTATTCCGACTCTCAAACAACTACTAATGTAGTAAAGTGATGAGAATGGATCATATCCACAGGGAAGCAGGGGAAAAGTAATTATGTACTTAGATCCAGGAGAGAGAACACAAAGGGGAGTTGTAGAAATATAAAATTAATTAATTAAAAAGAAAAAATATGGAATTCATTAAAACCAAATTTGAACAGTACTGAGAATAACAAGTGCATAAAAATAAGTAACATAAACAAATAAATAAAATGAACAAAATAAAAATGTCTGGGAATCCGATCAGAGGTAGCAGTCTCCAGATCTCTCCTTCGACCTCGAACTTCTCGAGTTAGGCCTTTTGTCTTACCTTGCCGAATTTCATATATGTAGAAAAGAAATAAAACACAAATTAAATCTAACAAATATAAATTTGCAGGAAGGAAAAAATTAAACTAGAAATTAAAGAACAAAAAGTAATTCTAAAACTGAAGCAAAAAAAATGGTTAGGATTCAAATCCAAAGGTGGTAGTAGTTGTGTTGGCGAACTACAAGTAAGAACCCCTCCTCTTGCCTGGGCATCCTCCTCTTCCTCTACCCTTGAACTTCTCAAGATCAGCCTTCCTTCTTACCTGGGTGAATTGGCCAACCTCTTCTACAAGGCCCCTAGGACCATTTTTATAGAGAATGGTGGACACAACTGGAAATAGGGAGAAAGATGGGGGTGGCAACTGGGATTTAGCAAAGTTAGGGACGCCCTAGGGTTTCTAATGGATGATTAGGATGGTTTTGAGGTGATCATGTGGCTGAAAATAAAAGGAGAGGGCACCCAATATTATGTTGGCTGAGATTTGGGCGCCCAGAAATGGAAGGTGTAGATTAGAACATCTTGGGTTGAAGGGTTAAGATTAAAAGAATAGGTGACACCCTAGATTGAATGGTTGGGATATAAGATGGAGGGAGTAGTTGAGATTTGGAGGTGAGGGGCTGAATGGTGAGGATTAGTCGTTAGATGGTGCCCTAGGGTTTAAAAACTATAAAAAGAATGCCCTATAATAGATGGTGGAGATTAGAAGAAGTGAATGGTGAAGATTGCACAGCTGGGGGCGGCTAGGGTTTGCTAAGGAGGAAAAGAATGGCTTGAAAAGGTTCCCTAGGGTTTGCTAAGGAGAAGTGAGCATGGTAATACAGTAGGATGGGCGCCAATTGGGTTTAGCAGCTAAGAGGCGCCCTCCTGCTTTCAGTTTTTTACAAAAACACCCCTCTCTCAGTTGGACTTCACACCAGCTTCCCAAAATCTGCATTTTAACCATGAAAATTTCCTAGTTTTCTCAAAATTTGCACAGAGACCTTTATAGGCCACAACATTGCATTTAACAGGGAAAATGGCACATCTTGACTATTCTAAGGCCGAAAATACCCTTGAATTGATGCCCTTAAGGCATCACAATGTAGAGTTATCACACCCCCCAACTTAACCATTGCTAGTCCCTTAGCAATGCAATCTTAAAATTACACTGAGCATAGAGATCCTTCCCATCTCAAGATCATCCTTGACAGAATTAGTCAAACATCCTGATTCCATAATTCTCAAACTCTATATAGATCGATATTGGGCTTAAGGGGTAAAACTGTCTTACTTTGAATATTATAAAATCTTGGCTTAAAAATCTTATATACCCTTTCATTTGCATAGTGTCTTGATAAGTTGAGATTGATTTTTAAAATCAGACATGTATTCTTCTTATCATTTCTGACAGTGTATTTCTACCTATGAACTTGCTATGCACACTTATTTTTATTGTTGCCTTCCACCATTTAACGCAAATCTTGACACTTGCCTTAGGTGAAGAGACCCAATTACTAAGTGTTAGGTGATTGTCTTTGGCATTCCCTTTTCCATTTGACGCGAATCTCAACACTTAACTTAGGTGAAAAGATCCGGTTACTAAGTCTAGGGTGTCCATTGACCTTTTATTTTCTTTTTTTTTCCTGTAGCATTGTTCAGGGTAGTCCATTGTTTCTAACAATTTGAAGAATTTTTATTTAATTTCTCCATATTTTTCTTCTTATCTTGGCAGGGGAAAACTTAGGAGTATTTTCCAATTTATAAACGGTTTCGACAATATTCAAATAAGACTAATTTTGACTCCTATCACTTGCTACCAATTTCTACAAAATTCAATATTCTTTTATCAATTTCCTCAACTTTATCTATTTGGGAATCTCTTTTAATTGAAAATTTTTAATGGTATGACTAGAATGATGCAAAAAGGATTTGGGCCAAAGGGAACAATGGATAGGGTTTTTCTTGAGGGGTTCAAGGTTTGCCACTTGGTCTCGAATCAAGAAAAGAAACAATAATTCTAACACTAAAGACAAAAATCAACTGAAAACTACGTTGGGTTGCCTCCCAACCAACGATAAGTTTAACGTCTTCAACTGGACACATTCATGCACTATTCTCATCTATACTCCCCAACTCACTTTCATCTTCCAACAGACAGGGTTCAGATTGGGCTAACTATGGAGTAGACATGGCCTCTAAAAGATCATCAACTATATCCATCTTGCACTCATTTTCCCCTAGGTTTAGATACTTAGAGGCACTAAAAATGTTTAACCGGACTTTCTACTCCCCTAATGAAATGTCCATTTCTCCTAATTTACAATTGAGATTTGTATTGGTTGTTGCTAGAAACAGACATCTTAAGATTATTGGGATGTAGTTCAGCTTCTCGGTTAGGGTCATGTCTAGGATAAAATCCAATAGGAAGTGACAACCCTCTACCCTGACCATGACATCGTTAATAACACTTCGAGGAGTGTTGATTGACCAATCAACGAGTTGCAGAATTTTTGGGGTTGATTTTAACTTGCCGATCCTGAACCTATCATAAATGGATGGAAGCAGATTTATACTAACCCTAATATCCACTAGTGCTCAATCGAAGGTGATTCCAATGATGACATAACTTATGAGAGGAGCACTAAGGTCTTTCATGTTTCGGGGGAGTTGATTTAGGAGAGTTGTACTAACATTTACCGAGAGCATCATTTTTTGTGGGGCCGATTGTAGCTCCATCATTTGAATACATAGCTCTTTCAAGAACTTGGCATAGGCCGGGACATGTTGGATCGCATTGAGGAGAGGGATGTTAATATGGACTTCCCAGCTCTACTCGTTGTGACTTTCTTTATTCTTTAGCACTGGCCCGACTGTGAGTGCAATTAGAAAGGGAACTACGGGTTGGTTTACTATAGGCTCTTCTTCTAAAATTTCCTTCCCTTCTTCTTCTCCCCCCAACTTAGGGTCTTCCTACTCCTTTTCTTCTTCTTCAATTTTCTTTTTCTCACACAGGTCCTCTAAGATCCTCTCGCCCCTTAAGGTTGTAATAGCCTTGGTATTTTCAAGTTGAGGGTCCTTAGGAGGTGGTTGAACTTGTTGTGGAGGAAAACCCAGTGGCTGATTTCTAGGACTCACAACCGGTTGACTTGGTAATTGCCCTACTCCTCTCCTCTTCTTGGCTTCGGCTAGCTGTCCTATTCGGTTTTCTAATCTATTGATAGACTATTGCTGATTTAAGATCAGTTGCTGAAGCTTCATGAATTGGTCATCGACAGTACGGGTTTGAGGAGGTTGTGGGTAAGCCTGATACGGTTGAACCGGTTGGTTCCTAGGGTACACCTGTTGAAATGAACTCTGTACTTGTGTCCTCTGAAAATTTTGGGCCATTGAGTTAGATGGGTGGTATTGCTGTTGGGACTATGTATAGGTTTGGCATGGTTGATCCGTTTGAGTCCCAGGGTAATCATTGTACTCCCAACGAGTCTAGGCTTTAGACCATTGAGAGTTCACATCTGGTAGGGTTTTTTTTTGGACTTGGGCCCTATAATTGAAGTTTGGTTGATTTTCCCACCCATGGTTATAAGGACTAGAGAGTGGGTTAGCATTGGGTTGGAAAAATCTATTGGCCGCATATACTTGGTTTGGAATAACTGGTTGACATGGGCCCGCCATAGGGCACTGGCTGACATGATGGGCCGGTCTTACACAGATGGAACATGATGGATATGATGACAAGGTTGGGTATGGGTCACTTTGTTGATGTCGTGCAAGGACTTCATCAAGTCTTTGGGCCATACCATTAATCTTGTCCAGTTGTTGAGACACGTGGCTCCAACCTATTTGTGGCTCAGGTTGTAAGTAATTTCTCATTCCACAAACTCCGGCCATTGAATTCATTTTATTTTAACCCCCTTTTCTTCTTTTTTTTTTGAAATTTGAAATTTAAATTTTAAAATTTAATTTCAAATTTAGATCTTGAAATTTAAATTCTGAAATTTAAACTCAAATTTGATTTTTTTTATTTTTTTTAATTTGAAATCTACATTTTTGAAATTTAAATTCAAATTTAGATTTTGAAATTTAAATTCCTAAAATCTAAATTTAAGTTAGAATTTTAATTTTTTTTTTGTTTTTTTAAAGGCAAACAAATCAACCACATGACCTAGGGGTTGACCTAGGGTTTCCTAAACTAGTGGTCCAACCAATGTGAATCCTCTTAGGTTCAATTAGAATTACACCACTTCCTTTGGTTAGCTAGGTAAGAGGTGGGGATGTGGGAGGCTCCCCTTACTCTCGCAAGGACCTAATTAAGTAACCACAAAACCCGCTTAGGCTTAGCTGTTTAACCTCTTTCCTTAGACACCAACCACCGGTTACGGAAAATAATTTCAAGCTCTCCTAAAATTCAACACACCTTTGAACCAAATGTGAGGATTCCCTAAATGATCTTTTTATCCAAATTTTAAATTAGGATTAGAGTGAACCGCACGTGAATGGTGGTGATTTTTGGGCCAAGAAAGGGTGATGAAATCCCCAACTTATCTTATTTAGGTTGGATGCCTTTAAATGAATTAACAAAAAGACAAAATAAACACAACAAAATGCAACTAACTACAATGCATGAACAATTATTTCTAAAATGCAATTCATCAATATCATAAAAGAATCAAATTAATTGTTGTTTCATTCCAATATTTAGGGTATGATATTCTAGAGCATGCATCATATAGGTTTATTTATTTGCTGAAATTATTATTGTTAGTTGTGAATGTGTTAGGTTTTCTTTCTTTTTATTATTTTCCAGGCATAGGTTCAATGCTGCCGTGAAGAGATCAAATCAACCATTGACGTTGAAGTCGCCGATTGGTGTTGTCTGACAGAAATTTGAGACAAATTCCATCGGTCATGGACAATAGAAAAGTGTGAGAGAGAGAGAGAAATATATAGAGAGAGAAAGATTACCTATTCATGCTGGTGTCATTGGGTGTTGTCCAGTGAGGAGAGGTCAACCGTGAGAGAGAGAAAGAGCATAACAGATAGAAAGAGGGCGGGAAGAGAATGGGGAAATGAGAGATGAGGGAAGAAGATGGGTGAGGTCGGAGATGGAGTAGGGTTCAGTCGTGGTATGCTGCAGCGATGGCTTATCAAAGTGGTAGCAAGAAAGGGCAGAGATGGACGACAATGCTATGGAACGGAGAAGAGGGGTGAGAGAGATTAACAAGGCGTTGGAGGATTCTCACACTGACCCATCAAGACAAAGAATAGATGCCAAAACCCTATTACATACCTTGAATGGTGTTTACCTGATGGTGTTTCCCTGATGCCAAGTCTCTACCGACAACCTTGAATGGTGTTTCCCTGATACCAAAACCTTATTACATACCCAAAAGGTGTTGAGTTAGACTAGGGCATGAGAGGAGAGAAAGAGAAGAGGAGAGGAAAGGAAGAGAGAAAGAGAAGAGAAGAGGAAAGGATGAAAGTTAAAACTCGTGTGCAGGTGTTTGGTTGGCAAACTAAAATCATCAACGAACATTTTTCCCCCTTTGCCAAAAGTACGAAATGGGAAAATTATAATTAAGAGGCATTAAAAACTCTCTAATGTTATCTGATAAGTCTGCCACCTTTAGTATGTTATAGAGGCATTTCTTCCTGACCGCCTCTGGCTAGGTGCCTCTAATGATAAGAATTCTAGTAGTGATATGGAATAAAATGCACCACACCTTGTAAAACACACATAGAGGTGTGATATGGATCGGTCCACACATTTTTATTCATAATGCAAAACAGCTACCTTATTAGGGTGTGGTGTGTTTTCATCCATGCTATAGAACGCCCATTTAAGTTTCAGTGTCTTGGTCATGTTTACATTAATAAATCCGAGGATCCTTCCAATAAACTCCATCTACCTTTGGTTTTGCAAAATGAACGTGAGTTTTTGTTTTTTGGTAAATTGCATGTGAATTTGTGCAACACATTAAGCATATGTCATTGTCGTTGATTGAAGATGCATCATGGGCGTTAGGTATCTGTTTTTTGATGAAAACTAGAGTGATCTTTGAGCACACTAAGAAAATCGTTAGAACTTTCCCTTTCAATGAATCCTTTTTTGTTGAATCAATTGGATTTTTTGGAGGGCTTTGGATCATGTGGGACAAAAACCAATGCAATCTAAATGTTATTTTCTCTAATGAAAGATTAGTTTATGCTCTTGTTAAAAACTTAATCTCTAGAAAATCTTGGTATTGTACTTTTGTTTATGCTCCTCCTAATAGGTTAGAGAAAAAAACACTATATATGGGCATGGCTCAAAGATGTTGCTGATAGTATAGAACAACCTTGGTGTGTGATGGGAGACTTCAATGCCCTTAGAGGCAGTAATAACAAATGGGGAGGGAGGATGGTCACTAGTAGTCAAACAAAAGACTTCAATGAACGTATTGACTATTGTAATTAACCTTATTGAGATTAATATAGAGGGTCTCCTACTTGGAAAAACCATCTATATCTATACTACTTATAAAAGTGCCAATGAGGAGGTATTGGCTTCTGGAATTTTTCTTTACTAAAATACCCCTCCTCTTGAATTTAGTTCATCTCCATTGAAAGGGCAGAAAATGTAAGTAAAAGAATACTATTAAGTACATTAAATTACCTCTCATTAAGTTTCACATTTAAGTTATTAAATAAATCACATTCTCTCTCATTGAATCCAACATTTATACTTTTGTTTATCATCATTAAATTCCACAAATAAATCCACACATAATAATTATTAATAGAATGAAATTTTATATTTTTAAAATAAACATAAAATGAAATCATATTTTTCATCTAGGTGGTGGGTAAGTAGTTCAATCATTAGGGTCAAATGGATAATTTCATGATGTCATAAATAAATATTACAAATTTAGAAATATAAAACACACTTTTGTTTATCATCATTAAATTCTATTAATAAATTCATACACAATAATTATTAATAGAATGAAATTTTATATTTTTAAAATAAGCCTAGAAATGAAATCATATTTTTCATATAGGTGGTGGGTAAGTACTTTAACCATTTGGGTTAAATGGATAATTTCATGATGTCATAAATAAATAATAAAAATCTAGAAATATAAAAAATACAAAAATATAGAAAAAAAGATTTAAAAAAAATTGGACATGTTTCTATTATTATATATTTGTCATATTAAAAAATAAGTATAATAAAATGGACATAATTTTATTAATGATAGACATTAGATATACACTTTAAAACCGATGGAAAATAAAACCATCTTTCTATCTAGGGGGTGGATTAGTGTTTCAACCTTTCAGGTCAAATAGGTTAACCCATTATGTATAAATAAAAAAAATAAAATAGAATAGTACAAAAAAAATGAAACAATTTTGGGCACATCTATAATATTATATACTAATAATATAAACAATAATAACTAACAAATATTATATACATATATATACATATATATATGTATGTATGTATGTATGTATGTATGTATGTATGTATGTATGTATGTATGTATGTATGTATGTATGTATGCATGCATGTATGTATGTATCGATGATGAAAATGGAATACATGATTTAAAATCAACCGAAAAAGCAAAATGGTTTTTCCATCCAAGTGGTGGTTTAGTGGTTAAACTATCTATGTCAAATGGATCAACATATGATATTATTATTAAATAATAAAATACATAAAATTCTATAAAATGTAGAAATGTGTCGATAATTTTGGGTACATTCTATAATATTATATGTTCATCATATAAAAAAAGTGTGATTAATGAGAATTGTTATTATTAACGATAGAAATGGGATAAAATTAGGATAAATAATAAAGAGCATTAATGTCTAACACATGACCCGACTAACCATGTCAATAGTTCAATAATTTAATTAGCTAGGTCACTATAGGAAAGTGGTTTGGTAGGGACGCAAACAGATCAGATCATATTTGAATCAAGGTATATTCAAATTTGATTTGATTCAAAGATTCAACTGGATCTCATAAATATTGATTCAAATCTGAATCCGATCAAGATGTCAGATATTCGAATATGATACCATCCCATTTAATTTACAAAAATAATAAATTATTAAAAGAAAAAGAAAATATAACTGTTGAAATAAAATGGCTTTTCCATCCAAGTGGTTAAACTATCCATGTCAAATGGATCAACACCTGATGTTATTATTACATAATAAAATACATAAAATTCTAGAAAATGTAGAAATTTGTAGATAATTTTATGTACATTCTATAATATTATTTATTCATCATATAAGAATGCGTGATTAATGAGAATTATTTTCATTAATAATAGAAATGGGATAAAAAATAAAGAGCATTCATGTCTAAAACATGATCCCACTAACCATATCAAATGGTTCAATGATTTAATTAGCTAGATCTTTGTAGGCAAGTGGTTTGGTAGGGATGCAAACAGATTGGACTAGATTTGAATCAATGTATATTCGAATTCAATTCGATCCAAAGATCTGATCGGATCTCAGAAATATTGATTCGAATCTGAATCCGATCAAGATGTTGGATATTCGAATTTGATTCGATCCAAAGATTTGATTGGGTCTCATAAATATTGATTCAAATCTTAATCCGATTAAGATGTTGGATATCTGAATCTAATATGATCCAACTTAATTTTAAAAAATAATAAATTATTAAAAGGAAAAGAAAATATAATAGTTGAAATAAAGAAAAACAAAAAATACAAGTATTTTTTTGAATTATTTTCATCATATAAGAAGTTTACAAAAATGCAATATAAATAACACATTTATAAATAAATAACAAATAACATATATATTATATATAAATGATATATATATATATATATGTAATTGATTTGACCACAATATTTAAAACCAATATTCAAACAATATATGGGAATTACATTTCCTCTTGGTAATAAGTAATTTTTATTATCTCATTAATCAAACAATATAAAATAAAAATATAATTTCTTTTATAAATTTTATAGAAAATTTTGAACATGCATTAACATTATATATTCTTCATATTAAACAAAAATATGTTTGAGAAATAAGAATTTATTGTTAGTAAAAATAAAAATGGCTAAAATACAAAAAAGCAGAATTAATGTCTTAATCATAGTCCATTTTCCTGGTTAAATAGGTTAATGGTTTAACTAGTAAAGTCATTTGATTGCTGACTATTATCATCATCATCATCATTTGATATTGCCACGTACAACGCACACACAATTTTACTAGTATTGTTAAAGAAAGAATAGATTGCATGGATCTTTCAAATGATCTTTGGAGAACAAGCACTTAAATGGCTCTCTTACCAACCTTCCATTTCTCGCATCATGCCACTCCCTCTCATTCTCAATACAAGAGAAGTTATCAATTATGGTTTTAAACCATTCTGATTTGAGGCAATGTGATGTCTTGATGACAACCTGAATGAAGTGACTCCCTTGTCCAAAGCTTTACAATTTATCAAAAAGTAGGACTCCCTTGTCCAAAAAATTAAAGTTTGGAACAAATTAAGAAAATTTGGTGATATTTTTCTTTTGAAAGAAAAAATTTATAGTCATGTGGGAGAGGTTCAAATAAAATTATCTAACGACCCTTGCAATGTCTCCCTTGTTAACCTTGAAATGGCCTTACAAAGCATCTTAATTCCTTGTTCCCGCGAAGAGGTGTATTAGACACAAAAATTGAGAGCCGATTGGGATAATTTGGGTGATAGAAACAATAGTTTCTTTCACACAACGGCTACCATTAGGAGGAGCAAAAATAGAATTTCAAAGATTAAGAAGGAAGATGGTGAATGGGTGAGTGATCAGAATAGTCTCTCTGAATACTTAAGTGACATTTTGAGAGTAGAATCAAAGCTGAACCCACTGAGGGCATTGAGGAATTTATCGAGGTTATCAGTCCCTGCATTTCAAATTACCAAAATCTGGATATCATAAAGGAGGTCATTGATGAGGAAAAACATGAGACTCTATTTTCTATGAAGGATCTCAAAGCTCTTGGGACTGATGGGCTTATGTGTTGTTCAAAAAATACTAGCTCATTATTGGTAATTCGTTCTGTAGTGTGGTGAAAGCTTTTTCCACTTTGGGAAGCTTAACAACATCTTAAATAAAGCATTTACCACTCTTATTCCTAAGAGTGATAACCTAGAAAGAACCAGTATTTTCAGGCTTATTAGCCTTTGTAATGCCATCTACAAAATAATATCAAAGATCCTAGTCAATAGAATTAAACCATTCCTAGATGACATTATATTCCCTTTCTAGAGTGCCTTCATTTCAAATAGGCAGATCATGGATAATGTTTTCATTGCTCATGAAGTGATTCACTTAATGAGAGAAAAGAAGGAAAGGAAAGGTGCAATGACTTGCAAAATTGATATGGAAAATGTTTATGATAGACTTGACTGGTTGTTTATAGAAAAGGTTCTTAGGAGATTTCTATTTCACACCAAATGGGTAGAATGGGTGATGGAGTGCATTAAGATTGTAGCCTATCAAGTTTTAGTCAACGGGGTCCCAGTAAGAGAGTTTACTCAAAGCCATGGCATCAGACAATGAGACCCTTTATCTCCTTATATTTTTGTCCTTTATGCAGAGACTTACAAAGAATCTGATGAATAAGGCCTCATCCACTAAAAGTTCTATTGGTATTAAGGCCTCTAGATACGGGCCAGAGATCCCAATTCTGCAATTCTGCAATCTGCTATTGGTATTAAGGCCTCTTGTTTTACTATAAAAGACATCCTCAAATTTGCCAAGGCTTATGGGCAGGCTCTAAACTTTGCCAAATCTAATATCATTTTCTCCAGGGTAAATTACAAAGACCCCTTTTATTATGGGGTTTGTGATAAATACTCCCTATACTTTGTTTTGCGACAAAGACTTCCCTCCCCGTACCATGACCGTGAGACAAAGACCCCCTTTCCGTTAGTCTTCCATTGAAATCCGCTGTTACAATATTTTTAAATCCCCATACTACTCTTCACTGTTAATCTTCCCTGACCTTACATGCACGAACAACAGCAGCAAGCTGCTACAGTGACGGTAGACTTCCCTTGAAGTCCTCCCTCTCTCTCCCCCAATCTCTCTTCTTCCGCCACCTTCCCAGACTTGCGAGGATTGCAGCAAAGCTGGCTCTTGATGCCAACAATGTCCGATCAGTAATTAGAAGTAGGATTTCAATTATCATGCAAAATTCAGCCCTCATGCTCGTTGCTTGCACAGCTGGGTTCATTCTGCAGTGGCGACTTTCCCTCGTCCTCATTGCTGTATTCCCTGTTGTCGTTGCTGCCACCGTTTCGCAGGTAATGGACAATTCAAATAAATAGATTTCCTGGGCGCGTTCTGCTGCAAATTATATTGTATTAAAACAAAAGATGGAATGAACTGTTCCACCTGTTTATTTATGGCTGCAGAAGATGTTCATGAAAGGCTTCTCGGGTGACTTGGAAGCTGCTCATGCCAAGGCAACGCAGTTAGCAGGCGAGGCTGTGGCAAATGTCAGAACTGTTGCCGCATTCAATTCAGAGGCAAACATAGTCTGCCTCTTCTCCTCCAGCCTTGATTCACCTCTGAGGCGTTGTTTTCGGAAGGGACAGATTGCTGGAAGTTGCTACGAAGTAGCACAATTCTTACTCTATGCCTCGTATGCCCTTGGATTGTGGTATGCGTCTTGGCCGGTGAAGCAGGGTATCTCTGATTTCTCAAAAAACAATCAAGAGTGTTCATGGTCCTTGATGAAGGAGAATTTGGTCCGACCTCATGACAGGGAGACACGTGGACGTGACTCCGCATAAGCGACAACTTGACGTGATCAGATCAGCACGTGGACGTGACTCAACACAGGTGACAATTCAGCATAAGTTAGCTTGCTACAAAGCGAGCTCGGGTACGCTAGTGCCCCGAACTAAAGTCACCTCGGGCTAAGATCGTCCCGTTATCAGATCGCGACTAGGATAACGGAACCAAGTTCATTACAGATCGAGCCTGGACAGATGAAACCACCTCGGTTAGGACTACTTCGGAACAAATATACCTCAGCACAAGATCACACTGGGATCACCTCGGTTCAAGGGCACTTCGGCATTCATGTCCGAACGGATCTGAGCACGAGCTCGAGGAGCTCGCTACCAATCAGCTTGTCATCAAACAGCCTGGTATCCTACAGGCAGCTCGCCTACTGTTCAGACCTCCGCATGGCAACCTCGAGGAGCACACCGCCATACTCTGTATCTTAAGCGACAACTCGACGTGATCAGATCGGCACGTGGACGTGACTCAACACAGGTGACAACTCAGCATAAGTCAGCTCGCTACAAAGCGAGATCGGGTACGCTAGTGCCCCGAACTAAAGTCACCTCGGGCTAAGATCGTCCCGGTATCAGATCGCGACCAGGATAACGGAACCAAGTTCGTTACAGATCGAGCCCAGACAGATGAAACCACCTCGGTCAGGACTACTTCGGGACAAATATACCTCAGCACAAGATTGCACCGGGATCACCTCGGTCCAAGGGCACTTCGGCACTCATGTCCGAACGGATCTGAGCACGAGCTCGAGGAGCTCGCTACCAATCAGCTCGTCATCAAACAACCCGATATCCTACAGGCAGCTCACCTACCATTCAGACCTCCGCATGGCAACCTCGAGGAGAACACCGTCGTACTCTATATCCTACAGGGTCATACTTTGTAACAATTACATTAGTTCACCAACTCCCCGATTCTGACGGGAAGGGACAGTATTACTATTTGACGGCGTTTCGCCCACCTAACATGCAAGCAAGTCCCATCACAGCAGGGATTCAGTGATCGTTACACCAACCCGCATAGACCCCAGTATATAAAGACTCCACCCCCCCCCCCCCCCCAGGGGCGAGGCATGTACTATTATTGTTGTTGTGTGTAATCTTTGCTCTCTAGCTCTCTCACTGTTATCATCTTCAAGCTCTCTACTACCACTGTGTTCTAACTTAGCCATCGGAGTGTCCACACTGGGTGAGCCACCCCGGGATCTCTGACTCATCTCTTTCAGGAACCCAGTTTTTGTCATTGTTGGCAGCCAGATCATATCCAGTAGGGAGTAACTGAATTACGCCACATCAGTCCTCATGGTGTCTGCTAATGGTGTGGCTGAGACGCTCACTCTCGCTCCTGACTTCATCAAGGGTGGTCGTGCCATGAGCTCAGTCTTTGACCTCCTTGATGGTAAGACAGAAATTGAACCAGATGACCCTGATTCTACACCTGCACCGGGCATCGGACAGCCTAAAAGGGGAAGTTGAGTTCAAGCATGTTGATTTAGCAGACGTGCAAGTCTTCCGAGACCTTAGCTTACGTGCCCAAGCGGGAAAAACACTCGCCCTTGTTGGTTCAAGTGGGTGTGGCAAGAGCTCTGTTATTGCGCTTGGCATCAAGACTCAAGAGCCAGCCTTGCTGCAATCCTCGCAAGGTTGGGAAGGTGGCGGAAGAAGAGAGATTGGGGGAGAGATAGGGAGGACTTCAGCCGCTACAACAACTTGCTGCTACTGTTCGTGTATATGAAGTCAGGGAAGATGAACAATGAAGGGTAGTATGGGGATTAAAAAATATTGTAACGGTGGACTTCAACGGAAGACTAATGGAAGGGGGTCTTTGTCTCACGATCATAGTACAAGGGGGTCTTTGTCGCAAAACAAAATATAGGAGGTCTTTGTCAAAGACCCCATAATACAGGGGGTGTTTGTAATTTACCCAAAAAAAATAATGGCTAGAATGCTTTGAATTCCCTTAGATCTAAGAAATTGCCTTTACTTAAGGGCACCTGTTTTTAGTAATAGACTTGACAAGAATACATTCAATTTCTTGGGTGAGAAAATGAATAGGAAACTGGCTGAGTGGAAAAAGAGTTCTCTTTTTCTCAATGGTAGACTTACCCTTATTCAATCCTCATCCAACATGATTCCTCAATATATCATGAGATCATTCAGAATTCCAAAGGGGATCATTCAAGACTTGGAAAGAAAACAGATAGGCTTCCTGTGGTCCAATAACAAAGACAAGAAGCCTCTTCAATTTATCAATTGGACCCAGTTTATTCTACCAAGCATAGGGGTGGCTTAGGTCTTAAGAATTTATTTTGGATGAATGAGGCATGTTTGGAAAAACTCAGATGGAAAATTTTGAATGAGAAAGAAAACTTGTGGGTTTGGCATAGTACGAAAATGAAACACAATGAGAAAAGCTTCAAAGAAAAGAGCAGAAGTCAAACTACCAATAAGAAGAATTATTCATTGAATAATTAAGAGAAAATTCAATATTAAAAACTATCTTAGCCTTTTCCTATCTACT
This sequence comes from Nelumbo nucifera, assembly GCF_055504915.1. NCBI lineage: Eukaryota > Viridiplantae > Streptophyta > Magnoliopsida > Proteales > Nelumbonaceae > Nelumbo > Nelumbo nucifera. Next base: position 37,661,967 of record NC_142650.1, read on the forward strand.
CTTTATATAGGCATACACCCTTATGACTCCTATTCCTAATCTGAAAACACTCCATAATATAATCCTACTAAAACTCCTTAAAAATAAAGTCTTAATTAAGCAATCTTAATCTAAGAAAACACTCCATAATAGAATCCTACTAAAACCCTTCAAAAGGAAAGTCCTAATTGAATATAAATTCGAAATCTTACAATAACGCTAACTTGGTAATTACGAATTAAGATAGAAACTCTATGATGACGCCAACTTGATAAAAACGAACTAAGATAGAAATTCTGTGATGGTGCTATATCAGTAAATATTTACTAAATTGAGTCGGTGGTGTCATTTCTGCTTTTTATGTGTCTTGGAATGGTCCCAACTTGCATAGAACTTATTAACTTCATTCTGTGCTGTATCATCATCTCCCTATATATACTAAGATTGGTCTTCGAAAACCAAATTTATAAATATTTACTCAGTTAGTCCGAATCCTGTACTGCATCGGGATTCAAGTAGTAGGAAAGAATATTTGGGTAGAGAGAACCTATGGGTAGACCTGTTCATGGGCCAGGCCGGGCTTTGACTCTTTATTAACAGAAAAATGTTAGGCCCGAGCCCGAGCCCGGCCCGATCAACGGGCCTACAACTTGGGCCCGAGCCCGAGCCCGAAGCCCGACCTAATAAAAGAAATTCAAAATTTTCCCTATTCAAATAGACATTATCTATTTTAATTCAGATGTTTTTTTCCCTATTTAAATGAACAATGGGCCTACAAGTGAATCAACAACCTTCTCAAATCAAAAAATTTATTCAAATGGACATCACATAAGGTTTTTACTTAGGTTTAACTATAGGTCGGGCCGGGTTTACTTAGGTTTAACTATAGGTCAGGCCGGGCTATTTTGACAAAGCCCAAGCTCGGCTCAAATTTTATGTGGGCCGGATTTTTTGGCCTGAGGTTAAGCCCACGGGCCAAAAAGCCTGTTCAAGCCCGTCCAGGGGTCGAGCTGGGCTGGACCGGCCCGTCAGGCCACCCGGCCCATGAACAGGTCTACCTATGGGACATAAATCCGAAGAAAAATTAATCTTGGGCTTGGAGAGGCAGGGAGCTCCTTAAGAGAGGATCAGGTTAGATAATTGAGAACGGAGACTCCACTAACATCTGGACTAACAAATGGGCTGATGAGGAGCCTCTGATCAAAGTAGTTGGTCCTAACCAAATTACTAACCCGGACCTGGAAGTTATTGACATGGAGAGGAAAGTTTGGAAAGAAAGCATCATTAAACATCTTGTTCCCATGGCAGCATGGGAGAAAATTAAAGTGTTGTTTATTCCTTTAGGAGATTGTGAGGACAAACTAGTTTGGAGGTCCAACCCGAACGGAAGCTTTTCGATAAAATCAGCCTATATTGAGGCCTGCAAGATGAATCTGAATGACAATAACAATAGAATTGTGACTGAAATTAATAAAGTGTGGGTTCTGAAAATCCCCCCCAAAATTAAAACCTTCATGTACTTGCTATTGAATGATAAACTCCCTACTAAAAGAAGGCTTGTTGATAGGGGCTTTGATATCGATGGAATGTGCAGTATTTGAGGTGAAGAAGAAGAGGATACAAGTCACATATTCGTGAATTGTACCTTGGCAAAACAAGTCTGGGCCATGACGAGTGATTTCAATAAGTGGAGCCAAGAGAATAGTATCACAATAATGAATATCGGTGGAAGAGTTCGGTTAGCAGCTTAAATGGACTGTTAGTTCAAGAAAAATTTGCTTTTCTGTTATGGTTCCTGTGAAAGAACCCCTCCAGCTATTATCATTGGAAGAGCGAAAAATGCCTTTATGGAATTCATATCAAACATAGAATTAGATCAAAACAAAGAAAAGGTTAATCAGTATGTTCCTGTTAGATCAAAACTAAATTAAGATTAATTTTGATGCCTCATGCATCAATGGTCAGTGGACAATTGCTTGCTTAGCTAGGGATTTCAAAGGTCAAGTCCTGGAATGTAAGGCATATAAAAGTAGAACCTCCTCTATTAATCTTGCTAAAACGTGGGCTGCGCTTGAATCTCTCAATGTTGCTAATTAACTTCTCCAACAAAGACATCATCATAGATGATGAGTCTAAATTAGTTACATATTGACTGCATAAGAGTAGGGTAGAGCACTCTTAGAGATTGAAATTCGAGTCTGGATCTTTTGTTCACGATAATTCTATCCACATTTATCTCAATCATATATAGAGAACATCTCATCCTCTGCATAGTATTATGCAAGAGAAATGTTTCCAATTCATGAAAGGTAATGTATTGTGGGTAGGCGTGAAGGTGGGCAAAAGATCCAGAGTCTTGAAATCCATCATTGAAGGTTGCAGGTTGCTAGTCGAAATATTGGAAGGTCAAGTATTGTCATGTTTATCGTGAAAGCAACAAGGCTGCGTCTGCGGATTGGCTCGCCAATTATGCTCATTCATGTATCCTAGAGCTTTAAATTTTATCTCTTAATTCTTGGGGACGTGCTACCTAAAAAAAAAGCACCATGGGCCACTAATAAGACAAATTGGAACAGGAAGGAGTGAGATCATACACCTTAATAGCTAGGTTTCTAAACCATTTTTCGAGATTAAAACCAGAAGGTTCTAATTAATTACTTTTGATTGGAATGCCAGCCATGGACCATTTGGCTGTGTTTCGTACTGTTGTCTAGGGCAAGGTTTTAAAGATCGGATTGGATACGAAACCATTTTGAGAACCGATTTTTGAGTCGAATGATCTGATCATCTGGTTTGAATGAACAACTTGTTCTGATTTAAAAATAAAGAAGAACGTAAAAAAAAATAATAAAAATAAAAAGTAGTCAAAAACCATTATCTAAGTTGATGGATCAACCACCCGGGTCAATAAATCCCTGACCAAATCAATGGTTTTTGGTACTGAAGTGGTTTTAGGTTGAAACAAAACCGATTGCATAACTGCTTCCCAGGTCAACCGATCCAACTGTCCAGTCCCGTTCAATTTTCAAAACCATTTGTCTAGGGGAGTCTGGATCTCCTGCACTCAAAATGGTGTGGGTGGGGGTGGGGTGCCCTTCCAATCAGAAATTAACACGTCTGGTGGTGTTCACATGGACACCCTGCTCCGATGTGTGGAGGAAACCCAAGTCTTTTAGGTAAAACTTCCGTTAACTAGTATTTTTGTTTTTAAAATTTAAAAAAGAAATTAAAGTGAAGAAAATAGAGGAAACCCAAGTCTCTTAGGCTCTAAATTAAAGCCTAATGATATTCATCATTAACGATTGCATAACAGCATAAGACCTAGAAAATCCACTTGTTTAGTTCTTTAAATTTGTGGGATTCTTGGAAATATGGATGGGGTGATTCAATTTTTTTTTGGGAGAATGACCGATACCCCCAGTGTCAGAATTTGTAGGTTCAATGTATGATCGGGGTAGGTACCAGCTTGAAATTGATGCCAATTCACGGGTGAGTGTGGATGCATAGAGTGGATATCGGTCCATTTGAATGTTTATAGCCCTGCAGTGTAAATCAGAAATCTGCATTGAACAAATCCGTATTTTTCCATTTTTTTTCCAAATCTTTTAAGGGATTCAATATCTAATCATAGGCCTTCTTATTTTGAATAGAAGAATCAGATTGGTCCAACTTCTCTTGCCATAGCCTTCAACGCCCATGGGCACCCACCAGTACAAAACCGACAAGAACAGAGTTGCTACAACTGTAATAAAGGAGCAGAATGACCAAACTCTCCATCTATAGAAATACGAATGAAGAAAAAAAGGCGGTTGTAAGATTTTAAATGTTTCAGAATGTGCTCTGCAACTAATAGTCGAGAGTTGAACGACTGTTGCTGAGATGTTGGGTCCTCGATATCAACACTATACCATGATGATGATGATGAAGGATTTGGTTCTGATTTTACTTTCCCTTGGTGTTGATAATCCTATGCAGTCCTTTGCGTTTGCTTGAAGGGAAAATGATGCAATCATCGCCATATATATAGAATCTGTCGAAGCACCACCATTTCCCATCCTAGCTACGGAGTAGGCCTGAACTTTAGTACTGGATTCTAAGAGAACCTAGGTTTCATTGGAAAATGAAGAAGAATGGGGAGGTAACTATTGGAATTGTTCCTATCCCTTCAAACATCGGGAGATCTAACCCCGGCCCTCATCCTCCATGTCTGAGAATGCTTCAGGAGAGCATTAATGGTGGATAACACCTTCGTTTAATTAATGAAGTTTTCGTTTGGAGTCCAAAGGCGGCAAGTCTCAAAGGATTCCCACAGAGATTCGGACTCTGTGGGAACAACAAAAATAATCTAATTGTTGTAAAACTGGATCATCACTTTTCCCGCCAATCTTTGTCCTCTCAGTCTCTTTAATTTTGCATTAGGTCCCTTCAAAGCTGATGAACTACCCAAATACGACTCTGGCATGGTTTCTCATTATGTATTTTCAGAAGTAGAAATTATCCACATGCCAAATTATGTGGAGAGAGAGAGAGAGAGCGAAAGACTACTTTCCATTCAAACAACTAACTACCAGTCATCCTTCCTCTCGTGAATGACACCCTCCTTAAATAGTTAACACCCAACAGAAAAGTCAGTGTGAATGACTTCCTAGAAGGGGGGCATTCCCAGAAGGGCAATAAAAGGGACCCTTCAAAGTTATTCTTCTTCCATGTCTTCAAAGAGCAAATAACAAGAAAGAGGATAGGATATTATATTTATTAGTTCCAGTGAAGAAAATGGGCTTGTCAACCAAAATTGGGAAATACCAACTTAGTGAGTCCATTGGACAGGGAACCTTTGCCAAGGTAAAGTTGGCACTGGACACCAGCACTGGCCAGTATGTTGCAGTCAAGATCATTGACAAGAAGATGGTCATGCAATACAAGCTAATGGATCAGGTGAGTTATTAGCCCACTCAAGTTTCTAGTCATTGTAAGGTGCCAACTGAAAAAGATTTCTTCAACTGGTTTTGAGTCTCATTACATCTTCCTGACCCATGAAGTTTAATTTCTTAATTGTCAGGTTAAGAGAGAGATAAGTACAATGAGGCTTCTGAATCATCCTAATATTGTTCGAATATATGAGGTTTGTCTGGAATTTCTTGGAATGGAGCTGCAAAAGTTTCTGGTTATGATATTTCGGGTGTTGATTTTCTGTTCTTGTAATTTGGTATCTTTTTCTGATCTTGAATTACAGGTCATTGCAACTAAGACAAAGATTTACATTGTAATGGAATATATCTCCGGGGGGCAACTCTCGAACAAGTTGGTGGGTTTATTTATCCAGTTCTTTACTCTGGAAATGATTCCTTGGTTTCTTCATTATTGATTCTAAATCTTAAGTCTCCAATATCCGCCAGTCTTACCTAAAGAGGATGACTGAACAAGAAGCAAGGAAATACTTTCAGCAATTAATTGATGCAGTAGAGTACTGCCACAGTAGAGGTGTTTATCATAGAGATCTGAAGGTAAATTCTTTCCAGATTGTAGCTGAAATGTAACTTTCATCCTTTTCCTCTCCTATCACTGTTCTGTACCACAGCTAAGTTGGCATTTACTTGGTGCCTGTTTGACAGCCTGAGAACCTACTAATAGATGGCAAAGGAAATTTGAAAGTTTCTGACTTTGGGCTCAGTGCATTGAGAAAGGTCTGAAAAAACTTTTGCTTTAATAGAATTATATTTTTCACTTATATTACACTTAAGCTTATAGAGGATTTGATCAAATCCTGATGGAATAACAGCCTGGAGATCTCCTATCTACTATTTGTGGTTCCCCATGCTATGCATCTCCTGAGGTAAGAAAAGTTTTCACCCTGTTTAAGACTAAGAGATTTTAGTGGAAAAAGTAGATTCTCAATCTGAGGTGTTCTGCTTTTTTGTTATCAGGTAATTACTAATAAGAATTACGATGGAGCAGCTGCAGATGTTTGGTCTTGTGGAGTAATCCTTTTTGAACTACTTGCTGGTTATCTGCCCTTTGATGATATTAACCTAATGAACTTGTCTAGGATGGTATGTTTCTATGAGATAAGATACTCCAATTCTACATGATTAACTTCATTTTACTGACACCTGTGTTTGTGCAAAGATATCGAGAGCAGAGTACAAGTGTCCAGAGTGGTTTACAGGGAGCCAAAAGAAACTAATTTCCAGGATTCTTGAACCACTGGAAAGAAGGGTAAACTCTCAAAGTCCTAAATAATTCCTCCCATTAACAGAAACCATGAATTGATTTTCTCTTTTCTCACTATAGAGGATCACAATAGCAGAGATTGTTGAAGATGAATGGTTTCAAATAAACTACGAGCCTTTTATAGGGATAAACTGCAATGTAGACATTACTTTGGAGGCCACCAATACTGCAATTAATGAAATGGAGGTAAGGGCAATTTTATTGACCTGTAGAAGATGTTTCATTCAATGAACTGACAACATGGGTGTTTGTCAATGGTTCAAGAAATCTAAAATTGATGCAGAGAAAGTCCACTGAAGTAGGCGTATCCAAATCATCGAGTTTCATCAATGCTTTCCTACTGATAGCAATGTCTAATGACCTTGATTTGTCTGGTCTCTTTGAAGAACAGCAGGTAACCCCAAAATTCTGATACTTGTTCAACTATTTACATGCTTTTCCCATCAATTCCTAAGTATCTTCAAATCCTTTGCCACATTAAGGATGACAACAAAAAGAAAACAAGGCTTGGTTCCAGACATCCAATTCATGAGACCATAGAAAAAATCAAGGATGCTGCAAAGGATGCAAGTCTATCAGTTGAAAGAATGAATAATTCAAAGGTAAGTTTCTAGGTTCTCCCTGTCTTGCAAGGAAATTTCCCAAGTACTTACTACCAATACTATCCTTTTAATCTTACCAGGTGCTAATATATCAGAAACACAAGATGACCAGATTTTCTAGAATCTGTTTCAACCTATCAGCAGAGGTAACTATTTCATGGTCTGTAATCTAGAAAAGCAGCTTCTCATGGTTGTCTTAACATGAAATTTGTCAAAAATCAGGTAATTCAAGTAACTCCCATGCATTGTGTGGTAGAAATATCAAAGTTTGTAGGGGATCCAAGGATGTATAAAGAGGTAAAAATCAATTGCTCAAGCTGAAATTTTGTGAATCAGTGTACTTAGTTATTAACTTGATCATGATTACCAGTTCTGCAAAAGTCTATCAGGACTTCTCATAGATAAACCGAGTGGTTCTGATGAATTACAAGTGCCCAAAATAGTCAGTTCTGATGGAAAAGATGTCCAAGAAAATGGAAGGTAATTCAATTCTCAATTCAGTAATTCACTGAAGTGCAATTTGCGACAGCCAGCTCACCTTTCTCATATTTTTATTTTCTTATTGATTTTAATTATGCAGATTAGAAGATGAAGGAAACAGCATTAGTAAAACACTCTGTGGCTATTCTTCCTTGTGACAATTGGGAGGAGGATGTGTAATTTTGACACTCTTTAACACTCAAAAATGCAGAACAGAGTAATTCCATGAATAATGATAAAAAAATAACACAATGTAATTATGCAGAAGAATTCCCTCCGATATTTCATCGTGAATAATGGTCAAAATATAAAATTCCATGTTTTGTCCTAAACATATCGATTTAAATTTGTTGATTGGATTCAATCTCAATTCAGAATTAACGTTTCATCGCTAGAAATCAATTATATAATTTGGATGTGACCTGTCTTTTTCCAAAAAAAGAAAGTGACCTGTCTGAATATGATCTGAGAACTGATAAGGATCAGGATCTGACTCAGCTTGAACTGTTGATATGCATTGCACACGAGCACGACCCAACAAATTGAGTGGTCAATAATTTGAGTTCATCTAAACTTTGTAGAGGCTTATAAGTTTATTTTAATGAAATGTTTTAGGGTGCAACTTGGGTGGGCTGGTCCAGGTTTGTCCCAAACCTAAGACTTGTGTGCCTATAGCTATAGGTTTGAGCCTGGACTGGGCCCAAGATCAAGCCCAATTTCCAAACATAGGCCCAGCCCAATATAATATTTGACTATCTTAGATTGGATTGGGCTTGGGCCATGCTACTATGCCTGAGGTATTAGAAAGTAACCCGACCTGTTTTACATCCGTGATCTAACCACTAAACACTAAGAGGGCTGCAAACAGATCAAATCGGATGGGATATAGCTAGGTCCAAATTTAGTTTGTTATATTCAAGTTTGAATAGGATTTCCTTTTGTCCGATTGGAATCGAATTTGGATTGTAATAGTAAAAGCAAATTAAAATAAAAATTATTAAAATATTATTAGTATTAACAAAATGAATTTAATATTATAAACTTTAACCTCCCAAATGGTCTGTCCTCCTTGGGTATACAAGGAATGAAAATGGTTCTAATCTTCTTCCAAACTTGAGCAAGAACCAAAGTTAGAATTACTGCTTCTTTCCAAATTCTTCTCTCTATATCAATGACATCACTAACTTTCAAATTAGAGTTAGATATGGAATTCGTGTTCACGCAAGTACGCAACTGCTAATTAGGGAATCATCAGTAAAAAAAATTTATTTCTTTACTATTGTCGGCTTCCCACCCAACACCTCCAAGCCCAAGATTGGTCTTTTTTCTTTTTAATTTCCCAGAAGTTTTCTCTCCTTAAATATTTCCTAGACACAGCTTGGACCCACGGGTTTTCCTTCTCATTAAGGATTTTCTAACCAATCTTGGCTATACAAGCATCATTAACCCATCCAAGATTTTTTAAACCTAGAAGACCCTTCTTTGAGGTGCAAACCTGATCCCAATTTACTAGATGAAGGGGTTTCCATTCACTGTTACTTGTTCATAGCAAATCTCTTTTTTTCCTAGTTATCACATCAATCACACCCTTTGGAATGTTAAAAGACCTCATGATATATTGAGGCATCGTGCTGATTGAAGCTTTTACGAGGGCTATTCTCTCTCTTTCTCTATTTTTCCAACAATTTAATTTCCCACTGAATTTCTGATTTTCTTCCTAAAAAATTGAAAGTCTCTTTATTGAATTTGTTATTAAAAATTGTAGCACCTAAATATAAGCCATTTTTTTTGTCTCTAGAGGAATTCGAATAATTCTTGATAAGACTTTTTGCAGTCTGTGATGGATTTTCTGGAGAACATTAATTTGCAAAGTTTGGGGCTTGCCCATAAGCTCTAGCGAAATTTTCCAGAATTTCTTTTATTTTGAGGCAAAACAAGATATAGTTTTTGCAAAAATGAGATTGTCATTTGCAAATTGATGAATGGGAATGGATGGTCCATTCTTGGAGGCCTTACAACAATAGGATTATTTAGAGTCACTACTTCCCTCTCAAGGTTCTTTGTGAGGGCCTCTGCACAAAGCACAAAAATGTAAGGGGAAAGGGGATCTCCTTGTCCGATACCTTGAGCAGGAGTAATATCACTTGAAAGAATGCCATTAATTAGGATTTGATAAGAGACTGATTTAATGCACTCCATGACCCAATCAATCCATTTTTTATGGAACCCAAATCTTTATGGATTTTTTTCAATGAAATTCCACTGTAGCATACCATAAGCCTTCTCCATATCAGTTTTATAGGCCATTATACCTGTTTTGCCTTTTTTCCTCCGCATAGTGTGGAACATTTCGTGAGCTATGAGGATATTGTTATTGATTTGTCTATTAGGGACAAAATCATTCTTTAATGGAGAAATAATGTCATCCAATAATGGATTAATTTTGTTAACTAGAATATTTGAAATAATCTTGTAGATAACATTGCATAGACTAATTGTTTGTTTCCGAGTTGGAATTTTTGGGATGAACATAATAAATGTTTTGCTCAAGATCCTGTTCATTTTGCCTGAGTGGAAGAAGGCCTTTGCAATGTTATAGATTGTGTCACCAATTATTGGCCAATATATCTTTTGTTTTTTAAAATAGAGCATTAAGGCCATCATGTTTCGGAGCTTTGAGCTCTTTCATGGAGAGGAGGGTGGAAAAAATTTCTTCATCAGTGACAACAACACTAATGGATTGATTCATTGAATCAGCAGATACAAAGAGGTTAATAAGGGAAGCATTAGGATAATAGCTTCTCCTTAAATCATTTGAGAAAACCCAATCAATCTTTCCTTTAGTTGTTTTGTTTTTCCAAGTGAATTATAATCCTTTCATATCCATCTCAATTAGATTGCAAGAATCGATTAACTTTCTAGTATAGCTAGGGGTTACTTTCTTACCCCCTAATTTATTATCACAATACCCGGGGGTGTTAAAGTCACCCATAAGGCACCATGCATGGATTACATTACCCGGATCACCTGCCCACGTCTACCCACAACACACTACCCCCTATGAATTTGGAACATCTCCCCCTACATAATACTATGCAGAGGTTGAGATGTTCTCCAAGTGTGGCTGCGATAAACATGGACAGAGTTTGTGTGGTTAGGAGATCTGGACTCATATTCTTGATCCACTTCCAAACATTTCTTTGATTAGTACGGTTGGCGGGGCATAAACAAAGGTACAAAACCATGTAAAATACTTGCATTCAACATAGTGTTTATATTGTTATGCCCATTGTCATCATGGGTAGTCATGGAGAATTCCTATAGGTCTTGGCCTTCCCATTCATCCCCCATGTCCTCTTCACCTTCCTCTTCAAATCCCTCAAAATTATCCTCATCTTCTCCATAGTGCCTATTCGCATTTTCATCTTCATTATCTTCTTGGTTGGACTGGGCATTGTTATTTTTCTGTTTGGTGCTTGTTGATAATCCACCAACTGTTAAGTATCCCATACTTGCATTACTTTTTTCGACCCACATCTGCTTGGGTACTTGGAGCTGGATGGGTTCAATGGTCATGTGCTCTGGATTAATGTACCTTGTTTTAGTTAAGTTTCTGGCTCAATATTTCCTCTGATTTCTTGCTTGAGACCAGTTGTTTTCTTTGGTAGTCCATCTCTCCTTTCGGTTTTTCTGTACCAGATCGTTGAAAAGCCACTGAAGTTCTCTTGTTGTTGGTATTCTTTTGGTGATGAATGACCATTTAATCATGCATCTTTCTCCTTAGATTTGTAACCATATGGGAAACTGATGGGGGTACACAGTTTTGAGCATTTGTTCAATATTTGTATATTCTCATAGAAGACTCTAATGAAATGTTCCTGTCCTCCTAATGTAAGGGGGATTTACACCTTAAACGACCGAGTTAGATCAACCCTCTCTCACACATACACATGGGGGTAGACAGTTCTGAGCATTTGTTCAATATTTGTGTAATTTTCTCTAACTTTAAAACCTTTCCCACATTTGTAAGAATGATCTCAAGATCATCCCTAGACTAGCAATCCAGTGGTAGGCTAGGTAGCCCGATCCAAAGGTTAGCCTCCACAAGCTTGGTTGTAAAAACGAACTTGCCATTTGAAAGTAACAAAATACTTTCCATTAACTATCCACAGGCCTTCATTCAGAATCAGATTAATCATTAGTGTATGAGAATTACAATAAGAAAAGACCATTACCAATGGATCAGATGTCTGCCTTGCATTTTATTCCCCAATCCTTGGCTTTCTCTGTGATGGTCTGGGTCAATTTTGACTCACCCAATATTTTCGCTATCAAGCACCATGACCACCGAACATTGTCTTTGTTTCTATTCTTTTCAAGAGCATCAAGATTGACTAGATGAGCAATATTTGAGTCATCCATAGAGAGCCTTTTCGGATGAGTGTGTTCTTTCTCTTGGTACTAAGAACTGGCCAGTGGAATGTGCAAACCAGATGTTTAGTTTTCTTTTTGTCTCTTAGGCTACCTTCACAAGGATTAGTAGGTCTAGGTTGTTGAATCAACATCTTAGGAATCACTGAAATCTCAATAACAGGACAAGTTTCATCTCTTTCGATCTTAATTGCACCCTATAGTTGTACTCAAACTCTTAGTTCCCACCTTAGCTCTGAAGGTTTAACTTATCCTCAAAGATTTTTCTTTCTGAAGTTACTATCATCGGGAGAGGTTGTGATGTTTTCCTATCCTCAATCACATTCAAAATGTAGGGATCTTCCACTTTCCTACCAGCACCAAGACTGGTATCTTTATCTGTCTGGCAGGCTGCGCTCCTGCTCATATTAAAGGTTTTATAAAATTTGTCTCTCTTCTGGACTTTCATGGCCTCTTTCAAGCCGTGATTTTTCTTTTTCTTTTTGTTTCCCTTGATACTCATTAACCTTCTTCAAGTATTTCGTCTTGATATCCGACAAGTCTCAGCCAGATCATCCAAAAGATAAGAAAAACTAGGATAATAGAAACATGATGGAGAAACCAAGATAAGAAAAAGAGCAAAGAAGAAAGTCGGATGGTTTTTTAAATAGAAGAAAAGAAAAACAAAAAATAGGAAGAGAACAAAGAAAAGCCTGAAAGGCAAGGAGGATGGATACTTCCTTAGTTCCTTAGATCTTTGTTTTACTGTAAACCACTAAGCATGGACACCCGAATAAACTACCTACTGCACTTGGCATGCCCACTTCTACTAATACATCTTCCTCTTTGGTGGCGATAGATTCATCATCATTTGTTGCATTGGGACTTTGGGAGGGGAGTAGGTGCAGCCATGGAAAACTCCACTTGGTCAATTTTGATCTCCTATTTAGCTCCATAAATTTCTCTCAATCTAGAAAGAAGCTTGCCAAAATTGTATTATGGTGGGAAACTTGGCAAAATTGTTTTGCTCCTTCCTAGCCCATACATCCCTTCACTTTCCATTTCAATTCTCTTGGAGAGATGTTCTATAGAAATTTTTTCAAGAGACATCTCGACCTAACTACAATCACTTTCTACATTTGATATGCTATTTCTATACTGCACCCATACCTGGGATAGGGGGCTTTGACATGCCAATGAGTCTTGCCCGTTTAGCCTCTAAAACAAAGCACCAACTAAAAGCAAGGTTTAAAATTTTGCATATCCCTCTCTTTCATTAATTAGTTAATTACTCATATAATTTGAGGAAATCTTAAATTTGAATTTGAATTTTAGAACCTAATTCAAATTCTCTCATTAATTCCATTAATTAATGATCCATCAAGATTTGAACCTTGGTCACTAAATTTTAACAATCACAAGTTCACCACTAGGCCATAACCATTTGTTTGTTATGCTCATAAGCATTCTTATTTTTAAGTAAGTTTTCTCTTTTCTTGGTGGATATTTATTAGTAAATTCTAGAATTAATTATTAAAATTTATATACTAATAAATATTAAGATAAATTATATTGGCTGCTTGAAAATTGATGTATATGCATTGACATTTAGCTTTTTTTTTCACATTTTAGTTATTCCATCATTTTTCAATGGCTACTAATTGTGTCCCGATATCTCACACTTTATAAAAACCATTAAATTATGATTTTTACATTTAAAGGACATATTTGCAATCATATAAACTTATAATATATTTTTTAGGATTTATTTTGAGTTTCCTAGCATATTTATGTGTATTTTGTTTTTTCGCCCATATCCATGTGTATCCAAAGTATATCCTGATACGTGTCTTAAAATTGTCTTTCCGATACACCTTGCTTTTCCTCTACTTTGAACCTTGACTATAAGCCCATAGGTTGTCTTCATCGTGTTTGTCATTGATCTAAATAATTAAGCCGCCCAAGTCGCCTTCTTCTTTAGTTATTATTTTTTGTTTTTTTTTATTTCTTTATTTTTGTTGTTTACATTGCCAAGGTGATTGACCATGTCTTTCTGGTACATAGATTTTCCCACAAAAAATGTCCTTCTCAAGACACATGCTTAGCAAAAATTCATTAATTCAAGAATTATTGTTGGTGAGGGTAATTTTATCTATTCATCTTAAATTCATTAATCAGAGTATTGTTTATGTCATGTTTTTTGTCGAATAATCTTGGTAGAGTAAATCATTTTGACAAAACTTTGCACCTATGTTAAAAATAAAAGAGTACTAAGCCTTATGTATGGTCATAGAGAAACAAAGCGATGCTATTTTTTTTCGGAATAGTACAGACAGGCCTAATGCAGATTTCTGATTCTCACTGCAAAGCTATAAACATTCAGAAGGTCCAAAAACCATACTCTATGCACCCATACCGCCTGTGAATTGGCATCAATTCCGAGCTGGCACCTACCTTAAATGTACTTTGAGTCTACAAATTCTGACCTTGGGGTTATCGGTCATTCTCCCTTTTTTTTGTTAATGTGTAAGTTTGTAGGTGGGATTCGATCCTAATGCTGTCGAAGATGAGGGAGAGGGAAATTTCATCACTTTCGAGGTAATGAGGTCGAGGGTCCCACCTACGAATTGTCAAAAGACGTCAGAATCCCCGGGATGTGGTCTCAAGGGTGAGGACTCTAATGGCGGTGAAATTAGCCAAGGGCTTAAAGAGGCCAAGGTCTCAAGGAAGCAAGAGCAGTTGAGAGTAGTAAAATTGCATAAGAGAGGTATCTGTGGCCATGGGGCCCCTTATATAGTAGATGTCGCCCTAGTGTAAGCACGATGAGTGTTGTTGTGACAGCTCTGCATGTTGGGCGCCATAAAGTAGATGATCTACATGGTTGAGCATTGCCCTACCATAAATGCATTGGGGAGGGCTCAGTTGAGATCGTAACACCTGTAGTAAAGGATTCACATTGATGAAGATATGAAAGGACAATGATGACCCCCAAGGTCTTGTGAGATAACGAGAATTCTCTCCAAGGTGTGCCACATGTTGTCCACTAATAGTGTGGTCAATACTGCCCATATTAGATCCCAAGTCTCCTTTACAACCAGCCGGGGACCTTATTTACCAACTAACCAATTGGTACTTTGCTTGCAGAAACTCTGTTGGAGACTACTAATAGAGTCTAATAGTTTATGTGGTATGGTTATGTAGGAATGTTGAGTTCTCATATGGCAAAATACTTTTTGGGCTCTCTTTTCTTGGAGGATGGCTTTTAGAAAGAGACAAAAATGAAACTGAAAAAAATTAAAATCCACT
Organism: Nelumbo nucifera; assembly: GCF_055504915.1. NCBI lineage: Eukaryota > Viridiplantae > Streptophyta > Magnoliopsida > Proteales > Nelumbonaceae > Nelumbo > Nelumbo nucifera. The sequence goes on from NC_142650.1 coordinate 37,676,975, forward strand.
TAATTCTCATTTAAATTAATAAAATTACTAAAAGTAATGAAATTTAGTAAAAATAAAAATATTTCATTTAAAAATAACATAATCTAATTAATATAACTTATATCAATTAGCTTAATTAATTAAAAATTTTAATCATACATTTCAAGCGTCCCATTTAAAAATAATATAAATCATTAAAATTTTAATTATCAAAATAATTCATTAAAATTTAAAATTTAATAATTAATAAAAACACAATTTTTTATAGTTGATTTTAATTTAACTGATAAATTAATTTTAAAATTAATGAAATTTAATAAATAACTTATAAATCTAATTAGGGACTCTTCTTAAAAAAAGTTAATATTCTTCTGAACATGAAAAGCTAAGGAACATTAGAAGGCTCCTTTTATTTTCAGTTTTATTAGTAATTAATTAATTCATTAATTAGTAGTAATTACTTAAATACTAATTAATTAACAAAAATTAGCTTAATTAATTAATTAACATTAACTTAATAATAATAACTTAATTTATTAGTAATTAATTTAATAAATAAATTTTTAGTTAACTATAATTTATTGTTTCCATACTATGAATTATTGACCTTTATTCCCCTTCCCTGCTTCCTCAACTTTCTTTCCTTTCTCCACTACCCCTTCGTCTCCCTCTCATTAAGCTAAGTCATGAAGGTTTTTAACCACTCACATAAGTCCACGTCATCCTTTCACTCAATAATTCAAAATGTGTTAGCAGCCCTCCACTTTCTCATAAAATTTAGCCCATCCTAGCCAAGGATGGGGTTTGGTTCACATGAATAGGGGTTTAGAATCAAAATTGGAATGGGTCCAACTATTTTGTTGGGAGGAATTGGAATCCCATTCCCATTCTTGCTGGAATGGTGTTCCCTATTTGAGGGAATAACCATTGCCTCCCCCTCCCTTGAGAATGAAATCCCATTCCAACTTATTCCAATTCTAATTCTGATTCCTGCCTAAACCAAACAGAATATGGAAATAGACCATCCCGATTCTGATTCCAAGGGATTTTAATTCTGGTGCCAACTATGAACCAAATGGACCCTTAGTGTCCTAAATCAACAAATCACTTTCCAAATTTTTTGTTTTTATCCCCCACTCATATATTGGGTTTTTATCCTTAGTAGCTTCTTGTGTTGCCTAAGTATACATTTGAATATATAGTCTTTCCTTTTGTATTGGGTTCTTCACTAAGCACTTATTCCTATTAATGGACCTATAGGTAGAAGTTCTCCATTGGAAATTGCATACATGACCAAAAACTAAATGCCATTAATGAAAGCTCTTTATCTTTTTGCCTTAAAATACAAAACATTGATAGAAGCAGTTGACTACCTAAGACAATGAGTCAACTACTTACTCCTAATAAGATTGAAGCAGCCAACTACTTTACAAAAGAAAAAAATCTTTTTTATTGTTTAAAAGCTCAATGGTTCTTTCTTTTTCTAGTAAGCCTTCGATTTTGTTTGGAACAAGCTCTAAACATTTATAGTAATGGTTTTCTCCTCTCTAAAAATGTTTCGTTCTATAAATACATGAATTTGAGATGAAAATCTCAAGGAATTGCATTAAGCTATATTGTGAAAAGTGAAAAGAAAGCATTAGCAAGAAAGAAACCTTGTTTGAAGAGATTATGAGCTAAAAAGAGTTTTTATCCTTGGAGAAAAAGGCTTAAAAAAGCTATTTGTGCTTTATTGATTCTCTCTAAGAATCTTTAATCTATTCAAGTGCATTCAATCCATTTTTTATGCTCATTCTTGTATGTGAATAATTTGTGTTGTATTTGTATATCAACATAGATAAAGGCATTATTACTGTGCTTTGGTAGTGATTTCTAGTTGATAATTGCTAAGTGCTCAAAAATTGAACATTAGAAAGGTTGGAATAACACCAATAAGAATATCCAATTAAAGGTCTTATTTGCACCTATAAAGTCCAATTGTTTTAAAGGTCTTGTTGGCACCTAAGAAGTCTAACTAGTTGTAAAGGTTTTACTAGCACTACGGAAATCCAACTAAGTTGTTTTAATTCTTAGGTGGTGTGCCTAAGGAGAGGACGTAGGCATAGGTTGGATAAACCTCTATGATTCTTGTGTATGCTTTCCATTTTCTTGTAGTTGCTCTTCATTGTTGTTGATATTTATTATATATACTGCTATACTTTGTCACACAAGTACTTCACATTATTGTTCTCTTTGATTTTATGTATAGCTCTTAAGTTTTAAAAAAATTTAAATTGGGAGAAATTAGTAGAAACCAATTTACCCCCCCCCCCCCCCCCTACGTTAGGCTACCTGGGCTAACAAGTGGTATCAAAATAGCTTCACTAGACTTAGAAGCTTAATTACTAGGTGAAATATAACTGCCACCCAAGTAAATACTTCCTGCACTAAGGAGTAATCCATCTCTAGACCCCATTCTTCAATGGCTCAAATTACAACTACTGGAAAAAAAAGGATGAGAGTCTATCTCATCTTTCTTGACTATGAGCTTTGACAAGTACTCAACAAAGGACAATATAGGGCAACCAAAAAGGATGTAAAAGAATTAATGGTCTAAGGATGAAAAAAAAAGGAAAATCTCCTTGAATTCTAGAGCAATCAATTATCTCTATTATGCACTAGAAAAGATTGAGTTCAACAAGGTCTTTGCCTATTACACAACCTAAGAAATTTAGACAACTCTAAAAGTTTCCCATGAGAAAACCAAGTAAAGGAGTCCAAAATAAGAATATTAGTACATTGCATGAGTTGTTCAAAATGAGGCCACATCAATATATTACCAACATGTTTACTCAATTTATAGATATTATCAATGGACTCAAATCTCTTAGGAAGACTTATCCAGAGGAGGAAAAAGTTACAACCATCCAGGCATCAACCAACAAAATCTGGTTGGTTATGTAGGTTTGAATAATCTATGCATGTTTTTGGTTGACGATTTGAATAATGTTGAATTTTAAAATAAAATATTTTGAATGACTAGGCCTTGCTATCATTACATGTGGGATATTATCAATGCTTTTACAAAGTTGTTCGAACTCTCTGATTTTAAAACAAATTAATGGTGTAGATTTTGAAGAAATGAGGCAGTCATCTACTATTTGTAATATTGGCATGAAATCCTTGTTCTTCGTCTCTTCAAGCCTTTCCTTTGAACTCCAAAGTTGAGTCATCCTCTAATCTCAGCCTTTCCTCTATAGCACATGGGTATGGGCCCAAGCCCATTCAGCTGAAGTTTCTTGCTTTTCAAGGGTTTTGATGTGTGTGTATGTGTTTGTTTTTTTTTGAAGCCCGAAAGGCAAACTCCATTCATCAATCAACAAGAAAATCACATATCAAGAGAGACCATAGACTGTAGGAAGTCTGATAAAATGGACCAAGTCATGGCTCTGTTATGCTTAATGGCTTATTGAGCTAGCCTGTGAGCTACTCGATTACAAGAGCGAGATGTAATAAGTGTGGTGCAAAGAGAAAAGGAGGAGGAGCACAAGTTACAGTAGTCAACAATTATTGTATGAATTCGCTAAGGGGGGATCTTTGAGAGAAGCAATATACTGAATTACTGTCTTTGCATTGCTTTCAATCTGACTTGAGTCCATTAATATCCCGCAGGCGAGCTTTAGTGCATTAAGGTTTAGTTTCTTTCTGTATTCTTTCATTATACTTGTCGATAGGTGATTTAGTTTCTTTTTGTGTTCTTTCATTGTGCATGTTAATAGGTGATTTAGTTTTGGGTTGTGTCCTTCATTGTTGCGGAAGTCCTTGGTGGATTTGTGGTTTCTATTGAAGGATGCCAATTGCAAAGGCCTTGCTTGATGACACTCTTAATGCTAATTTACCTAGGTTGTTGCTTCTTTCTTGATGGTGGTGTCTAGTTGGTTTTGATATATTTTGGTTGGTCTTGATGGTTTTGAGTATTTGGTTCATTAAGCTTTGTCTATATATTTGTTGTGATGTGACTTGTGAGCATTTTCAATAAAGAGTTTATTTTTTTTTTCGTTAAAAAACACTTAATATTAAGTAATACCATACCATAAAAATTACAGAAATCCTACAAAAGAAAGGAGGAACATCCTCACAACATAAATCCCTACTAAAAGACTTGGCCTCCCTTTCCATCACATGGGTAGGCATTGAAAAAGTTTTATTTACATAAAAAAACTAATATAATTAAAAGACATTTTTAAATATAAAATTTTGTCCACCATATCAAGAGTATCCCAAGGAAGATCCGTATGATGAGCATTCAAAGCATTCACTGCAACAGAGCAATCCGACTTGATAACTATAGACAAAAAGGCTGGATAATGCACAATGCTTTAGTGCTAAGACCATTTTTGTCATTCCATGATTTAATATTTATACATCTATACTATCTATAAAAGAGCGAATGTCCCTTCTTTTTGGAATTTTTGTTTGACGTTTTCTATTCTTTTTGTCTAAGTATACAATGGGCATGTATGTTATTTACTCTCACTTCAAAAACTACCCACTTATAACTGTTCAAAAACTGCCTATGAATTATAAATAGTTGTCTTAGAGATACTGCCACGTGCATTTGCACGTACACGTTTACTACTAAGATAAAATGTATAAGAAAGTGGATATCCTTACTCTATTCCTCTTAAAAGATCAAAAGTATAGGTTGATGTACCATTTATGACAATTAACCCAATGGATCAATTTTTGGTTGAAACCATATTTTATTAGAACTTTATAGATAAAATTTCATTCCAGTCAAGGTTTTAAATTTTGCAACGTATTATCGGCTGATACGTATCGTTTCAAAAGAATTCCAATGCACGAAACATATACAATTAGATAGTTTTATAATTTTTTGTCTGTATTGGACCGATATGAGTTCGTATCGGTCTTGTATCGAACTGTTTCAGGTATGTATCGGTTGATACGATCCCAATATGGGCCAGTACACATTATGTATCAGTCGAATTTAATTCCCCTCTCTCTTTTTAAATTCAAATTTAAATTTAATTCATCTCTTCTCTCTTTAATATCAATTTTAATTAAGCCTTTAAATTTGAGAAATCCGCGTTCTGTGCACCCGTGTCGAACGAATGAGTGCACCCACCAATCACATTCGGCCATGTCGAACGAGCGCAGAATGTGCAATGGTAACATGGGTTTGGCTGTCAATGATTCCATCCGATTCAATCAAACTCAAAAAGACAATTTTTCATTTTTTCTTCACACGAGTTTGAACTCCCCCTCCCTATACTCATTTGTCATTTCGAACCCTAGCATCTCCAACAGTGAGAAGCTCACCGTTGCTTTCACTCCATACCGGCATTCTCATAAACAACTTAGCCATCGATGACAAGGGACAAATCGTCTGACTTCTAGTCTGTACGTATTCTTCCTCTTCCTCCTCTTCTCTTCTTCTTACAAACCTAACGTTTTTTCCTTTCTATTTTCAACAGATGCTAGAGTTCACCTGAACGAATGTTTGAACGAGGAAATATCTTTCCCTAGCGTGTTAGTAAATAGTAATGGACACATTAATGGGAATGGAAATTATGGAATGACTGAACTTTTCCTAAATGGATGTATCCTTGGACCCCAAATAAGAGTTTCAGAACTTTCTGCCTTCACCAATTAAATTAAACTTGAATATTTTGATGGATTAACCGGTTAACTCAAAACACCCCAATTGATGTTCATAAAAGTTAGTGTTAATGGACAATTGGACACCTTGATTAACCTAGGTATCAAACACCTAGAAGTAGCTTTATTTCCGATCTCTTGTTAATTATTTGTAGCCATTTGATTGGTTTAGCTTTTGTTTGGAATCCAACTTAATATATTTTTCACAAATTTTGAGCATTTATTCAAATTGGCAATCTAAGTTAAATGAAAAAAATGAAACTCAGCATGTGGAAATCAGCATCCGTTCGTTCCACAAGCTGATTCTGGGCTCATGAATATCTTTGCACCTACACCAATTAGGGAACAATTCTTTTTCTTTTTTCTTTTTTTTTTTTTGTAAATATCAACCTTTTTCAGTAAAGATAGCACAATGTATGTACAAGAAGTCCGTGCTCAGAGATGTCAAAACATAGATCCATCTTATAATTATAACTTAAAAGCAAAAAAGACAAGTAAGCTTCTATCTGTTGAATGTCGGTTACAGAGGGGTAACTTCATGCTGTTGAACGACGGTTACAGAGGGGTTTCTCACTGGCTAGGGTACGCCGGTGTGAGCTGAGGTTCGGGTCACCTTTTATGAAAACAAAAAGCGAGGAAGACTTTTGTAAGAAGAAAAAGAACAAGAAGAAGATGCCAGAGAACGTGTCATCGGAGCTCTTGCCGCCGATGGACGATGGCCAGTGTGGTGTGCTTGCCGGTGTGTGGGGGTAGGGGTTCAGTGGAGGAAAAAAGAGAAAATGGGAGGGTTAGAACTGAGAGGAGTTTTAATAAGCTTTTTGTCGTTTTGTGTCCGGTTCATCCATACACTCCAGTTAACGGTCAAAGGCCCGTTAGCGTTAGCCTATTTTAACCCAGACAACGTGGTTGTCTTTCCTTTGCAGGTTCACGCATCTAGTGCACCCATGGGTGCACAGAATGTGGACTCTTTCGAACCCTAGTCATTTGCTTATAACAATAATTAATTGATCACTATATCAACTTTAATTGGTTATTATAACAACATATTTTTTATTTTTAAAGTAATATTTCTTGCTTTGGTGAATGTTTCCAACAAAAGCTAAAATTTGATTATTAAAATTTATATAATAATAAGATGAATACAAATTATATTTATTTATTAAAAATTAAGGTATATATTAACTTGTATACATGATAAATATTATCTAAATCTATATATAGTAAATACTAACTAATAAATGGCTTCAAAAAATATTAACTAATAAATATTAGTATATATACACACATACATTTTAGTTCTATTATTTTTCAACAGTTACTAATTATATCCCGATATTTATATAAATCATTAAGGAATGGCTTTTATGTTTAAATAGATTAGTTATAATCACATAAAACTCATTTTTATTGTTGTTCATATTTTTTTAAGGATTTTTTTTTTGGATTTTCTAGCATATCTTGATTTTTCGTCCATATCTATGTTTCTAAAGCATATCTCAATACATCTCTTAAAATTATCTTTCCGATACACTTTGCATTTCCGAACTTTGAATCTTGATTACATTCAGTCATATGCTTTTTCCATATCTATTTTACACTAGATGGCATTTTTTCTTAAAGACCCTTCCAAATATAGGAAGACCATGAAACAAAAACAAAGCACCTCTATTTATGATTAGTAGGGAAGACTTTCACATATATTTATTGACATCCAAAAACTACTAAAACGATGAAAAAGGTGATGAAGTACTAAAATGTAACCAACCCAGTTGGGATAAGGCTTGGACGATAATGATGTCTAAAATCATTTGTAAAATAGTCTTCCTAGGCCACCTTAGATTTCATTACTAAGGTGGCGTTTGATTGCACATTTGCACTTTTCAGACGTCTGAATCTGAAAATGTTGCTTTTCAGATGCCACTTTTGTTTGATGTTGCATCTGAAATTTGATCTGAAAAGCTTTTTTAGATCTGAAATTTTAAGACTCAAGCTCGTCACTTAACGTGCTCAGACGCATTTCAGATGTGGCCTAAAGTAAAAAATACCTCTCTCTCTCTCTCTCTCTCTCTCTCTCTCTCTCTCTCCCCTCTCTTCCCACCACCGGCACTACAACTTGTAGCAGCGGCGGTTCGGTATATAATAATAACAATAATAATAATTATTTTAATGTTTTTATAGTCATTAATTATATTATTATTATTATTGTTAATTATATTTTTAATTATTATTATTATTGTTAATTATATTATTATTATTATTAATTATTAATTATTTTAATGTTTTTATAGTCATTAATTATTTTTTTAATTTTAATTGCTTCATTTATTAATTATTAATTATTAATTTATTATTTATTATTTGTATTGTTTCAATATTATTTTGAGGTTGAAAATTATTTTTATGAGATAATGCAAATTGATTCAACACAAATTAATAATTTCATATGGTAAAGGGTTGATCCGGTGCAAACAAACTTATAGATTTAGAGCCTCTAAAAATAGAAAAACACCTATGCTTCTTTTCAGATTTGAGACACAAAAAAACATCTTTTTAACTTTTTAGATTTGAAATTTCAGATTTATCAAACGTCACCTATGAGTTTTTTATTAAAGGATGCATCAATCACATCTAGAGGTTTCCAGTAAGCTACTATTTTTATTTTTTATTAGTTTTTGGATTTTAATGGATCATATATAACAGACAACCAAGTCGAACCATAGATTGAGATGATTATATAACCCAGGAAGATTAATAATGGTGATATCTTGAGGATAAAGTAGAGATCAGAAATTTAAACATAATTAAGTCAAACACGTTATCAGTTGGACCTATTACCAAATACCAAATTTTTTTTTATCGTTAATACCAAGGGATGGGCTTTCACAATGTTATCCCTGCTAGCCATTAAACAATCAGAGGGTGCCTTTTGTAGTTATATTTACCCTCATTGAACCCTATGGATTTAACCGAAGATCAGGACGCAAAGGATGCTAATTCTGTAGAGATTTGAGATCCAAAATCCATGGAGGGCAACCAAACTACTGCAAGAACACCTCATGCAGCTGGAAATAGTCTCTTGATATGCATGAAGTTCTGTTTAATTATAATAGAAAACTGATCCCATCTCTTGGTTCAGAAAAACCAACTGATTTATCTCCTCCAGTAGCAAAGAATGATGCTTGCAATAGCTGCAGTTTGGCAATATCTTCTGTTCATTCAAAAGCATTAGATAATCATCCATTAACTAACATGATTCATATGATGGTATGAGCCTGCTTTTTCAACTTTTAGAAAATTCTTTTTGCCATGTGACCAAAACATTAGTAGCAGTGACTATAACAGAATGCTATAACCTGTACTGCTATTTAAACATTGGCGTATACAGAATAGATAATGGTTACTTTGCAGATGGACAACAGAAATTGCACCAATATCACTCAACAAACCAGGTCTAGTTTCACAAAACTGAATCAAAACCATGCACATTTTTGGGAATTGAAAGATTGCTTTCAAGCATAAAGGAGAGATCATGCATCTGTGAAATTAACATCTCTACATCAGGGTCAGCTGTCTCTGACTGTATGTTTGTCTCATGACTTTCATCTCCATTAGCTGCTTTGTTGGGATTCCATTCAGTTTGGCCACCCACATCTGCAAACCTGTAATTACATAGCAGAAGATATCAGAGAGGTTTCTTTTGCAGAGCATATGACAGAGGTTTATCATAAGGGGTTCTCTCATTTTGGGGAAAGGGGACTCATAGTTGAGTTGAGTTTTGTGCTATCATAACTTGCCACATCATGTATGCAGAGGAAATAGGTCTACTTCATGATGTATCTCACCTGATGGTGTCTACAAAAATCAGTGTGAATAGAAGATGATCCAAATCATACTTCAATTTGATATTCATCTCAGATTCTCAGTAGATCTCCATTATGAGATCCATTAGATGGTTGTCTAGATCTCAAATGTGAGAGGTGGCAAGCTATGAAGCTCTAGATGACCCTATGGGTCCTGTAGCCCACAGACAAGTTTCTGCCATCTGTAAATATTATAATGAGCTTGAGTTTTATATATCAGGGAGTAAAATTGAAATATTGATTGAACATCGTTTTGCAGTCAACATAATCACCAAAAAATAGAATAAAGAGGAAAGGGACAGGCACTAAGGGAACCATCAAGAAATCCAATCCGGCCCTGTCAAATTAATTCATCAAAACAAGTATAATTCACTCTGAATGGGAACTAGACAGGCATCATAAGACCTGACCAGCTTTCATTATTTTAAGTAATAAAATGAGAAATGTGTTATAGATAATACGTAACAAAACTGTACAGTGGGTGGGGAGATCAGCAAATACTTTGTCAGATGTGTTAGCCAAGCAAGGGGTAAATAGGGAAGAATTGTTTCGGGCACAGTTGTGATTCAGGCTTTTCTTTCCTAGTTTACTTGTAAGATTCAAGGAGGGGCGGATCGAAAAAAAAAACAAAACTGTATAGGTTATGGCAAAAGGCAAACCCTTTTCTACAACACTAATTAAAAAAAAAAAAAAAAAATCTCACCCATATAACAAACTCATTGCTTGTTCATTTTATACCTCTCCCCCACCCTCCCAGCCACCCCAATCCCTAGCAATAGCTAGATGGTCCATGTACATCCCTTGCAACATATATGACTATGAGATTGCTGGAGCACCCCATAAAAAATTATTCTATTTTGTTCCTTGCAAATGTACAACGATTGAATAAATAGGCAAGGTAGTAGTAAATGTAACTTTGAGAAAGTGATCTATGCAAAGTCAAAGTGAACTTGCACATTCCAGTCCTATTTGAGAGGGTAATTCAGATAGAACAGAGATTGCACCCCTCCTCCAGGGTCTTATATTGTATTTGACCATGGCTTAGATGATGCTAATAATAGAGAATGAATCCCAAATTGTAACTTGTTGTAAAGAAATTTTATTTACTGGAAAAGCAAAAACCCTGTCTTTGAAGTTGAATTCCTCGCTCCACTGAACCATGAGATTTTCCAACTCAGCTGTTAATAGGCTAGCCAGGGAGGTGTGAGAAGACTTTTGTTGTAAGGTGCCAACTAGCCGGTTAGTAAGGTCTTTGGCTGGTTGTAGCAGAGACTTGGGATCAAATCCCACTTGCACCAGGGTTAGGGGGATTATGGGCTACCCCCTGTTTTGTAGCTCTATGGAGCCAAAAAAAAATGAAAAAAAAGAAGACTTTTGTTGTACCAGGACACTTCTTTACAGGCATAAGCATGGTATCATGGTTGCCTTCTGCTTTTTCCAAGCTTTTCTATGTTGTTTCTCTACTTTTTCAGACTCTTTCTAAGATCCTGGCTTTGGTTTCTTTGTTTCACTAGTAGCATTACAACTTGATAAAAAAAGGGTGCAACTTTGAGTCTTAAGAATAACTCCAAAATGTATTTCCAGATACAAAATGTATTATTAGATTTCATATCAACTACAATCATTTCTTATTATTAATTCATAAGAAACCAAAGGAGATCAGCCAATTCTGTGGTTGACAATTTGGCAAAGTAGGGGAGGGGAGAGTTCTACAGGTTTTGATTCCAGTGGCAGTATCCTGGTGTATATGGAAGGAGAAGAATGCTAGGGTTTTTGATAAGTCCAGAGCTTCAGTTCCTTATCTGTTGAATAAAAGGAAACATTTCTTCCTGGCATGCTGTCCGCAAGGAGTTCAAAGAATTGAATTAAGAAAAAAGATCAAGAGATGTAAGGTAAGACGTGTTTGAAAGAATATAAAAGTACAAGAAAGGAGGAAATCAGCATAGGTTTGTGGAGGCGTGATGTGAGGGACTGTGAGGGAGAGAATGTTCTGGGACTGGAGATCTGTTAACAGCTTTGAAGATTGAAGATGGGAGAATTTGTGGAGGTAGGCCGTTGGAAAAAAGCTTTGAAGATTGAATCCAAGGAGCTCCTATTTGAGGAACTGAGATTAAATGGTCAGTTGAGCTTGAAAATCAGGGAAGCAAAGAGAGGGATGGTGCTGTTAGAAGGTTTGGGGGTAATTGAAGGGTTCAAGGAGTTTGTGGAAGGTGCAAGTAACAAAGGCAAACAAAATAGTTGGAAAGAGCTTCTCTCAGAAACTGGAAGAAGGTTTGTTGTAGAGTGTAAGAGAAACCTTAAAGGTTATTTTATCTCTTTGACAGAATTTTTTGGCAAGGGTAGAAAGCAGATGGTCTGCTTCCCAGAAGGAAGGAAGAGTCAGGACTGGAAGGCAGTTCATGGTGCCTTATGTGAACTGCTGCAACGCTTGGGTGCTAAAAGAGAAGTAACAGTAAAAAGGAGGATAAGCAGTTCTAATAGTTTGGTGAGCAATAATAATAAGCAAGAGACTCTTTTAGTGATAGCTGGGGCAGGTAAATACAGAATGAGAGTAAACATACAGAGAGGTGATTGAGAAAGTAAACTGATAGTTAAAGCTTCAGCTCACATTCTAGATTGGAGGAAAGTTGCAGATCTGTTAACAGCAAGTTTAAAGTTGAAGAGCACGTTTATTTTAACACCTTTTGAGAAGGACAAGCCTTTGCTGGATCTGCTTGAGAATAGAGTAGAAGTTGAGGCATTAAATATCCAAGCTAAACTTGGAAATTTCACAGTATCAAGATGGTGTCCAGGATCAAACTCCAAAGATTTCTTTGTTGAAGATGGAGTGCTGGTATGTCTCTTAGGTCTTCCCTTTCACTTGTGGAAGCAAGAAACTGCTGAAGCCATTGCTTTGATGTGTGGAGAATCACTAGGAGGTGCCTTTTGGGGAGACCTTTGTTCAGCTTCCATTTTATTGAATGGAGTAAAACCTGAGGAGATTCCTCGGAAAATAGAGGTGCTAGTTGAAGGACAATGTTACTCAGTGTGGCTGGCTTCATCCATTGAATCGGTGCTCTAGAAAGAGGCTCGTAGGGAGGGAGATGAGAAGGTTGAAGAAGAAGAAATGTGTGGCAAGAAAGGGTCGGAGGATTCAAACAAGAAAAGCACTTTCACTAAAATGGAAAAACAAATGCTGGAGAAACAAAAGGGTAGCATTCAAAGGGTGGAATTTTCACGTGTGGAAGCAGTGAACAGTCTGGAGGGTGGCAAGTCCTTTGCACAGGTTGTAATCAGTGCCAATTTGACCTTTTTGAACAAGGAAAAGGGGTTGGTTCAAGGAAGAACCGAACCTAGACCTGATAAAACCAAACCGAGCCCGGGGTTAGACGTGCATGACCTTCTTAAAAGTCACGTGAGCTCGCGGGTGTTTAAGTTCGGGCCAAAGCCAAAGCCCATGCGGACTGTTAGTGGTGTTATTAAAGGCCCAAACAGGTCAGCGGGCCCGACCCAGTATGTTAAAAAGGCGTGTGAGCCTTTAATGAATCACGTAACTGAGGTTTCGACTAAGATAGACAACGTTAACGGTCTATCATCGTCCCCAGTCGCGAGACAGGGGGGGAATGCGCGCAGCGCCAGAAACCAGAGAAGAAGCGGGCTTTACAGTGGGTCTCACGGCGAAGTCTGAAGGAGCTTAGCCCCCTGCGACGCTCCTTAGAGAGGCCGAAGCCAAGTTTCGCTAGGGGAAGAACTGAAGAGAAGGAAGAGAAGATTGAAGGCTAGGTGCAGTGCAGTGAAGGCGATGATGAATTGGAGGACCTTTCGGTTGATGGCACTAGCGTGGGCAGTGTAAACGACGAAGGTAGTTGTGCTGGAGGTGACATGGATGGGTGGAATATTGCAAGCTTATTTCAGGGTGAAGATTGCAATCGGCTTAACTCATCCCCAAGACCACAGAGTGTGCAAGGATTATCAGAAGGGGCAAACCGGGAGAACCGGAAGCAAAGCAGGAACATGCCATCTAGGGGTGAACCAGGGGTAGAGTGGAAAGATCACCAGGTTGACCAAAGGACAGAAGTACTTCCCAACCAACTCAGGGAGATAAATGTTTACCAACCTCTAGAACAAGAGAGGGAGGCCGGGAGCAGTCCTTTTCTAGCTTGTCCATCAGTCCCAGGTAACCATGTGATTTCGTTTTGTGCTATTAATGTGTCTCCTATGTCTTTGGTTCCAGATTCCGTTTCTGTTCTGTGTCTTATAGCCCATGAATATGCAGCCGAGGTAGCAAGTGGGCTCTCCGAGGAGGGGGAGAGGGGAAGGAAGGAATGTGGGAAGGTGCGGGAAGAAAGGTATAGGAGTGAAAAAGTGTGGGAAATCATTGAAAGAGTGTTTAAGGAAGTGGAAAGGAAATTGATCTGGAGAAGGGAAGGGGAGGAAGGAAGAGGGGAGGGGCTAGTGGAGAGGAGGGAAAGGAATGAGGGTAGAGATGAAGAGGATTTCGGGGAGAGAGCAAGGAAGGAGGGAGGAAGGATGGAGAGAAAAGATCAGAGGTGGGACCAGAGGAGAGGAAGGAAGGGCAGGTGGACAGAGATGGAGAGGATTCTGTAGGAAGGGTAGGGGTGGAGGACTCGGTGAGAGAAGACACGATAGCAGAATTTGTAGGGAAGTTGGGTTGTAGGCTGGAAGATTTGAATGAGTTGAAAGAAAGCTTACAGAAGAGGAAGAAGCAGATCATAACAAAGAAGAGGAAATTGAGTGAAGTAGAGAGATTGAAGAGAGATGTAGAAGAAGACAAGAAGCTCGGGGTAAAAGGTGATAGAAGGAAAGGGGGAAAGTAGTGGGTAGGTGGCAAGGGGTTTTAAAAAAAAAGAAGCGGAATGGAGATTCTTAGTTGGAATGTGAAGGGAATTGGGAGTGCAAAGAAGAGAGCAACAATAAAAGAGGTAATAAGACGGTATGACCCAGACATTGTGCTGTTGCAAGAGTCTAAGAGAATGGAGTTTAATGACAAGTGGGCAAGGAGTGTATGAAAAGCCAGGGGGATTAGCTAGGTGGCTGCTCCATCATGGGGTGCTTCCGGGGGGATTGTAACAACGTGGAAGAGGGATGGGGTTGAAGGTCTGGAGGAGTTGATCGGAAAGTACTCGGTGTCCATAAAGTTTAAGCAACAAGAGGATGATTACATGTGAGTGCTCACAAATGTTTACGGACCGAATGACTACAGAGAGAGAAAGGAGTTGTGAGAGGAACTGGCTGATGTTAGAGGGTTGTGGGATGGGCCTTGGTGCATGGGTGGGGATTTCAATGTGATCAGATTCTCGGAGGAGTCCAATAAGGTTAACCAGAGGGTGACAATAAGCATGAGGAAGTTTAACAGTTTTGTGGATGCCTTTGAGCTTAAAGAGATTCCCCTAGCACATAAGACATTTACATGGTCAAATCTCCAATCTAGACCCATTTGCTCTAAGCTAGATAGATTCCTGTTCTCTTTGGATTGGGAAGAACATTGGGGAACCTTGGCTTCTGGAGCTCTCCCGAGGGTGACCTCAGATCACTGGCCCATAGTGTTATGTAAGGAGGAAAGAAGATGTGGAGGTCCTACCCCCTTTAGATTTGAAAATATGTGGTTACTTCATCCAGGGTTTACTAACAAAGTGAGGGAGTGGTGGCATGAGTGTAACTCGCTGGTGGAATGGGAGGGGATGAGATTCCATAAGAAACTACAATTCTTGAAAGCAAGAATCAAGGAGTGGAATTTGATGGAGTTTGGGAGGATAGAATAAAGAAAGGGAGACATGATGGATAAGATTGAAAGCCTTGACTCTAAAGAGGAAAGGGGAGAATTTGGAGAGGAAGACAATGATCTCAGGAGAGACTTGAGAAGACAGTTAGAGGACTGCCTGCACAAGGAGGAAATTAGCTGGAGGCAAAAATCTCGGTGTAAATGGTTGCAAGAGGGAGACAGAAACACTAGGTATTTCCACTCTCTAGCATATGGCAGGAGAAGGAAGAACTTTATTTCCAAATTGGTAGTAGATGGAGTTGAGTTAGTGCAACAAGAAAAGATTGCCAGGGCCTGTGTGGAGCACTTCAAATCTATTCTAAGAAGGCCTGTGAGTAGAAGGGTGTGAGTAAAAGGTTTGGATTGGCCAGATGTAGGGGTGGAGAACAGGAGAAGGTTGGAAAGAAGCTCTAATCTAGAAGAGATTAAGGAGGCTGTGTTTTCTATGGATAGAACAAAAGCTCCAGGGTCGGATGGATTCACAATGGCTTTTTATTAGGACTGTTGGGATATCTTGAAAGATGATCTCTTGCGGGTGTTTGAGGAGTTTTTCAAGAGAAGAATTGTCAATCCAGGTGTGAACTCTACATTTATAGCCTTAATTCCAAAAAAGAAAGATGCATCACACCCGAAGGATTTTAGGCCAATTAACTTGGTTAATAGCTTGTATAAGATCATTGTAAAAGTGTTGTCTTTGAGGCTAAAAAAGGTACTGCCAGATATCATTGCACACTATCAAGGAGCTTTTGTGAGTGGAAGACAAATTACAGATCTGATTTTAATTGCTAATGAGAGTGTGGAGAACTTTAAGAGGGATAAGAAGAAGGGAGTGGTCTGTAAGCTGGACTTGGAAAAGGCTTATGACTTGGTGGACTAGGATTTCTTGAGGAAAGTTTTGACTAAATTTGGGTTTGGGGCTAGATGGTGTAAGTGGATAATGGGTTGTGTCCGGAATTGTCATTATTCAATGCTAGTGAATGGGACAGTGGTAGATTTCTTTCAAGCCAGTAGGGGTATAAGACAAGGAGACCCCCTTTCTCCTTTCTTGTTCATTTTAATTGCGGAGATTTTGGGGAAACTGATTCACAGAGCAGATTCTAGGGGGCTCATTAGAGGCTGGAGAGTTGGGAGGGTGGAAACCCTCCTCACTCACTTACAGTTTGCTGATGACACGATTCTGTTTTGTGAAGGCAGTAATGTGAGGTATATCAAGAACTTGAAGTCGGTGATACAACTGTTTGAGCAAATGTCCAATTTGAAGGTTAACCTTGGGAAAAGCTGTGTAGTGGGGGTGAATTTGGAGGAGGGAGAGATCAGGGAGCGTGCTGAAGTGCTGGGGTGTGAAGTTTCGGGGTGGCCTTTGAACTACTTAGGGATGCCATTAGGTGATAATCCCATGAGAGAGAGTTTTTGGAACCCGGTGATGGAAAGGTTTGGAAAAAGATTGGTATCCTGGAAAAAGAACTACCTCTCTCTTGGTGGGAGAATTACACTAATTAAGGCCACGCTGGCTAACTTACCCATCTTTCTCATGTCGGTATTTAAAATCCCAATGAAAATTGCCAACAGATTAGAGAAGCTAATGAGAGATTTCCTATGGGAGCCGGGAGAGGAGAAGATGAATCATAAAGTTAGCTGGGAGATAGTGTGTAGGAGTAAGTCGTGTGGTGGTTTGGGGCTTGGGAGTATTAGGAGAAGGAATATGACTCTATTGGGGAAGTGGTTGTGGAGATTTCCTATGGAGAAGGAGAAGCTATGGGCTAGAATAGTGGCAAGTATACATGGGCTGGAGCACAATGGATGGGACGTTGGAATCAGAGCTAAGACCACAAGCAATTCTCCTTGGAAAGCCATTCATGACCTGCTACCAGTTTTCTTCCCTAATATCAGGTATGACTTGAATTCCGGTAACTCCATAAAATTTTGGGAACAAACCTGGGTGGGGAGCGCCCCTCTAAAGGATCAGTTTCCGTCTTTGTATGCTCTTTCTGATTTGAAAATTGAGTCGATCTCGTCTTTCACCACCCCGTCCTCTTCCACTTCTGAGATTGGGTGGAACTTGGGTCTAAGAAGGGATTTGAGGGACTCAAACTTCAACAGTATTTCGAGCCTTATTGTACTTCTTGATAACGTTGTCTTAGACCCCACTAGGGCGGATTCTAGAATTTGGACACCTACCCCCAATGGCACTTTCTCTTGTGCTTCGTTCTTCAAAGTCTTAAGTCAGTCCACCATTCCTACCTTTACCCCTTTCCCTGTTGGTGAGGTTTGGTGCAGAGCAATACCCCCTAGGGTTGGTAGTTTTTGTTGGGAAGCCTATCTAGAAAGAATCAACACTAGTGATCTACTATAAAAGAAGAGACCCAATACTTGCTTGTCACCTCAGTGGTGTGTTCTGTGTAAAGCGGATGGGGAGACTGGTTTTCACCTACTGGCGTCTTGCCACTTTGCGAGGTCAATTTGGGGTTGGGCTTTCTCCTTATTTGGATGCAGCTAGAATCCCCCATCAGACTTGTAGGGCCTTTTCTCCCCTTCCTTTTTCAGGTGGCGGATAAAAAGGAGAAGGACAATGTGGAGAGGAATAAGGGCTGCAGTATGTTGGAACTATGGGAAGAAAAAAACTCCAGGATACTCTCAAAAACTCAGAGAGGAGCAGCAGATCTGAGGGCTATCATACATATTAGGGTGGTACAGTGGCTGAAATCTTTGGAACTATTCACAGATTACACTGTGGATGACATGTTGAGGAAGTGGGGTGAAATTGCAAATTGCACGCAGACCAAGTCAATAATGAGTGTGGCTTGGACCCCCCCACCTAGTGGATTCTTGAAATTAAACTTTGATGGGTGTAGTAGGGGAAACCCGGGACAATCGGGGATTGGGGGTGTTTTTAGGGATGAAAATGGGGTCATCTATGCTATGTTCTCAGGCCTAATTAGAGTGAGTGACTCCCTTAGAGCTGAGATCTTTGCAGTTATGGAAGGAGTCGAAGGAGTCCGGAAAGCTAAGGAATTGAACATCAAGAAACTCATAATTGAAGGGGATTCAGAGGTGGTGATAGGGTGGCTGACTAAAGATCAAAATGGTTTATGGAAGTACAATAATGAGAGGAGGAAATTCAAGTGGCTGGTGCGGGAGATGGAAGTTAAGACATGTTGGATTAAAAGATCGGCTAATTCCCTAGCTGGCAGTTTAGCTAAACAAGGGGCAGAAAGGGATTCACTGTTTTGGGCTAAGGTGTAACATTAGTGTCTTTTGTCTTTTTTCTTTTTTCCTTTCTTGAATCTCTCAGTGGCTCTTGGAAGATAAGTGTGTTTGTCTTCCACTTGTAAATTTTCTAATGATGAATTAATGAAAGTGTTATTGATCAAAAAAAAAAAAATTCATAAGAAACCAAAAATAGCCCATGCTAAATCCAGCTTACTCCAATAGCCAAGAAGTAACACCTACAACTTAGATATTAACAAGTTCTTGTCAATTGAAACAATCAAAGGTAGTGTGACTGCCTAAGACACTTAACAACAGCAAATGGAAAACATATTAATCAATTTCAAAGAAAGGCATGACATCCTACTATTGAAAACCACCATGTACGGGAATTCTATACCCAACTTGCATGAAGTTTTTTTTAAGCATATTATAAACTAGTTAATTTGGGTAATATCGTGAAGCATAAAAAAAAGAAAAGTTTATTTCAGCTCACAATGGTTAATTAAAGAAACAGAAAAGGCCAATTAAAGTAACACGTTAAAAGAAGGACCGAATTAATCAACTAGACTTTATTTTAATCAATTAGGTGAAAATAAATGTTCTTCATTGAGACGTTTTTCATGAAAATGCAAAACATTACATCAGAAACAAAGTGAAAGATTAAAACCATAAAGTTACATTGCTAAAAAGTAATAGGCAGCATGAATATAAATACCTGTCTGAAATGGAAGCTTCTAACTGCACATTATTCACATGCATAGAACTATTTCCAGTGCTTGACACTCCTGAAAATAAATTTGGTGGAAAACCCCTTAAATCCATTTCATGAAAGCTATTACTTAAGCCCATTAAGTTCGTTTGCGAAGCCTGCTCATCAGATTGCACTGTTATACTAGCAGTCTGTTTCGAAGAATTCGGAAAAGAATAAGTCATATTTCCTGAGCCTGTAAAATCTTGCCAATCATCATCTTCATTCATTTTCTCATTCTTAGGTGCTTCAATGTGGCTGCCTTTCCATAGATCATCTTGTATCCAATTATCACTCATAAATGAAAGACCATTTGACACAACCTTTTGTTCAGCATCACAAGGTTTATTGTTTACTTCAAACTGCTCATTGTTGCTAGATACTCTAACATTGGGAGTACTCCATAGATCATCTTGAATCCAGTTATTATCTATGGAAGGTAGAGGAACTGGACCTTCATTTGGTTTTACATCATTGTCTGTTCTGTTAACTTTACTCTTCAAATCTGTCGCCATGCCAAAGGAAACCTCCATAGAGCTAGAAAAATCAATTGCAGATGATACTGGAAAAGGGTCAAATGATTTGGTGTCCACTGGAAGAGTACCAGAACTAGCAGATTGAAACTCGGCTTCCCAATCTGAAAATTGATCTCCTGTATCACCTTCAGTAATAACTGAATTCACTGATATACTGGAATTTCCGACATTCTTGAACAAATTAAGATCTCCCTGACCAGTGAATGCCTGACCTTCTGTACTTTCTATCTGTTTGTTGGCTACTACTGGTTCCCTTAATCTACTAAGATCAGTCCCTTCCTTTGCTCCAGAGAAAAAATTATCCAGGTCCACTCCTGCCAAGTTCAAAAAGACTTTATTCTCACTTGGTGACTTGCCTGTAAGGCCACTCTCAGTTCTCTGAGGCTCAGAAGGCCAATTTAGTTCAATATCTAACAGGTCAGATAAAACCAACTCGTCTGATTGTGCATTCTGGCCTTTATTTGAATCATTTTCTCCAGATGCTAAATTGACAGCCTCCTGAAAAATAGTTATGCCTATTATTCTCAAAATTTAGAACTCTAGATTTTCAAAATTTATGATCTTCAATAAGTGCTTGTAACCTAACAAAACAAACATAAATATGCTTCTTGAGCATCGACTATTAAAGCCAATCCCAGCTACATGCATTTAAAATCATTAGTTTGTTAGCAAAAGGGTAAATGTAACGTAAGAACAGAAAGCTCTAAAAAATAAGGGGGATGGGATGAAAAAAAACATCAATTAGTAAATGAAAATTCCTACTCCTAGCACCCATCCCCCACTCCAGAAGGGGGGAAAGAAGAAATCAAAAGGAAAGGAAGAAAAAGAAAAAATAAGGAAAAAAACTGACTAGGGAAAGAAAAAAAAAACTGCAATTGGTGCCAAATAGACCAAAGGAAACAGAACACAGAATTTCCACTTGAACCTAATTTTCCTCGGATTTTATTTATGGCAATGTACAACTATTCCCCGATCCTCGCGAATTAGTGAGAAATGGAATAAAACCCTAACTGGAGTTCCAAAATGGGCTCTCACTAAATGATACAAGTATTTAACTTGAGCATCTGACAGACGATTACACTGAGAAGACCATAGCTGACCTTTTGACGAGCGTAGTGGAGTTGAATCAGTGATGATAGCGACAGTGTTGCCATGAGTGGTTAGAGATAAACAAATTCACACAATAACAGTTCCAAACAAGAAAACGAAAAACATAAAAGAATAATGGTTACAGATTTCTTCAAATCAATGAAGTTTCGTTGCCATTGAAGCGAACAAGAAGAGAAAAATCACTCACAGATCCATCCAAGTCCAGAGATTCGAGTAGCCATCTGCACGCAAAGGTATTTTTGAAGGAGATGGGCTCAGGAGGGAGGTCCCTTCTCTGTTGGGCGCCACAGAAGACGCAAAC
Source organism: Nelumbo nucifera (assembly GCF_055504915.1). NCBI lineage: Eukaryota > Viridiplantae > Streptophyta > Magnoliopsida > Proteales > Nelumbonaceae > Nelumbo > Nelumbo nucifera. The sequence goes on from NC_142650.1 coordinate 37,698,141, forward strand.
CATTGATTCAAGACCCCTGAGGAGTCTTCCTCGGCATTGCTTGCATTGGAGATATGGAGGTGAGGGATCGAACTCAGCAATTAAGTCTTCGAGCGAAGGTATTCCAGGAAGCGACGGATCGTCTGGATCGTAAGAGGAGAGACCAGCCTGGTTACGCAGTGCGATTTGCACTTCGCGGATTAGAGAAGTTGGAATTTCGAACGCCATTAATCAAGCTCTAGCTGAATGCTGGAATTGGGGTTTCGGCTCTTGCCTCCGTTTGGCCTCAGTTCGAATGCTCCAATTCTTCCACCATCCCGTGTTACTTCCAGAAATCGGATGAGAGTAAAAAATGACTTTTAACGGCAGCTTTGTGTGTAAAGCAACGTATGATTGCCAACCGGGAACTGGTCACTAGACCTGTTCATGGGCCGGGCCGGGCCGTGTCGGGTCGGGCCGGGCTTATACTCTTCATGAATAGAAATTTGTTAGGCCCGAGCCTGAGCCCGGCCCGACCAACGGACCTACAACTTGGGCCCGAGCCCGAAGCCCGATGGTGATTGTGTTCGCCGGAGCTAAGTTTTGTGGTGACTGTGAGTTGCGATTTTAACAGTGAAAAGTGTGTCAGTTCGCGTCTAAGAAAGAGAGAGAGAGAGAGAGAACTCGCCGCCGCTGCCGGTGCCTATATTCGCCGCCTCGCCGGTGTCTAAGATTTGAAAGAGAAGTGAGAAGAAAAACGAGAGAGAGAAAGAAAGAGAGAGAAAGAGAGAGAGAGAGAGAGAGAGGACTCACCGTCAGAGTTGTTGCGCCGGTGAATGTTCGTCGCCTCGCCGGTTGTGTGGCTACCTGAGAGTGTGAGGACTGAGGAAGATGTGAAGACTGAAGAGAAGAGAGGTTCGACTAAGGGGAAACAGGTGAAAGAGGTGAAAGAGAAGAGAGGTTCGGCTTAGGGAGTTAGGGTTTTTTAAGTTTAGTCTATAGGTCGGGCCGGGTCGGGCTATTTTGGCAAATCCCGAGCCCGGCTCGAATTTATTGTGGGTCGGGCTTTTTGGCCCGGGGTTAAGCCCACTGGTTCATTTGAGTATTCAAGCCCATCCAAGGGCCGGGCCGGCCCATCAGACCACCCGACCCATGAATAGGTCTACCAGCCACCCAATTACCTCTCCCATAGCCAAACGAGCCCTTATCATCAGATGGTTTTTTAACAATCTGATTTCACAGGAGCTGTCAATGGGTCAGGATATAACCTAACTGGTTATACTTAGAAAGGTTGTGTTTGGTTTGAAGAAAAAAGTAGGTAAAGGAAGGTAAGGAAATCTTTACAAAACTTGTATAGGTTTCCTTATCCTTCCCTTCTTTTCCCTATCTTTTCCTTTAAACCAAACATAATATTAGGGATTGGAGTTTCTATCCTAATGTCTTAAATATATATATTTATCACAAATTTCGTCAATGGAGTTGATAGACAAAACCAAGTACAAATCCAATGCATAATGGTCCAATCATTTGGATAAAATGGGTAAACCAATGATTAAATAATAAAAATAAATACAAAATAAATAAAAGTATAGAAACTTTTGACATATGTAAAATATTATAAATTTATCATATTAAACAAAATAAATGTGATAAACAAGATTATTTGTAGAATTAATTATGAAAATGGAATAAAAATTTTAAACATGCCAAAAAATTAGATCTTTCTTTTGTCTTTCAACTTAAACAGGTCAACACATGATTTCATAATTATATTTTAAAATGCAAAAAATAGAAAGAAATAAAAAATCTATAAAACACAAAAAATTTGTACAACTCTACTATTATATATTTATCATATTAAACAAAAATAGATATGAAAAACAAGATGTATTTTTATAAAAATACAAACTTTAAATCTACTAGCATATCATGCTTTGATTACGCATCTTTTGTTAATGGATTTTGAAGTAACCATTTCTGGTCACGTACCAATTTTTTGTGATGTATCATTTCTTTTTGGGCTAAGTGCCTTGCCATTTGACCTGCTCCCAAGAGAGGATGGTGGAGCTCCTTGGTGGTGAGCTACTTGGTGACGAGCTCCCTGGTGGTGAGCTACTTGGTGACGAGTTCCCTAGTGGTGAGCTATCTGGTGACGAGCTCCCTGGCAGTGACCTACTTGGTGACAAGCTCCCTAGCGGTGAGCTACCTGGTGACGAGCTCCCTGGCGGTGAGCTACCTGGTGACGAGCTCCCTGGTGGCAAGCTCCCTAGTGGCGAGCTCCCTGGTGGTGAGCTACTTGGTGATGAGCTCCCTAGTGGTGAGCTACCTGGGTGGACTCGTCATTTGACCTGCTCCAAGGCGGCCTGTAACTCAGGGGATGGTGGAGCTCCCTGGTGTAGCGCAAATACTACTTATACTAGAAAGAAAATTTTATAAAGTTATTATAAGGTTGGTTATGTTAAGTGTTGGGCAGTCAAGAAACAATATGTCCAGAAAATGAGTATGGCAGAAATGTGAATACTAAGATGGATAAATGAAAAAACTAGAAATGATAGGATCATGAATTCACCCATATGAACTTAGGACTAGCCCCAATAGGTGATAAAATGAGAGAAAGTACGCTAAGATGGCTTGGCTGCTTGGGGTAAACAAAACCATCTACAACACTAATTAGAAGTGATTCGTAACAAGTTGGAACTAGAAGGGCTAGGATTACACCACAAAGGCCATGATTAGACGTAGTAAAAAATTATTTAAGCAATAATAATTTAATAGTGGATATAACTTTAAATAAAAACGGAAACATAACTTGTGTAGCTAATCTCATATAGTTTAGAGGCATGGATGATGATGATGATGATGAATGGATGAATAGTAGGGGTGTAAACGGATCGAATTCAAATCGGATCAAGCAATATCCAAATTCAATTCGATATCCAACGAATATTAAAAATTAATATCCAAATTCGAATCCGATTAAGTATTCAAATTTTCAATTCAATTCGAATTCGATTAATTAATTATTTTAGATAATTAATAAATATATAAAATAAATATATTATTGATATAAAATATATAAATTATTTATATAACTTAATTATTATATATATTATATAAAATATTTTATATTATATATAAGAATTAAATAATCAATCGAATTTGAATATTTATCGAATCTAATAAAGTCATATTTAAATTTGATTCGATTATATTGAATATCAAATTTAAAATCGAATTTTCGAATACCGTTGACACCCCTAATAAATAGATGTTAAATTTAGAATTGTCATTTTCTACTTCCTTCTAAGAAAAAGTCGTTTAAGTAAATTAATTGCAAATTTTAGGGGGCCTTTTAGTGAAACACAAACTATAGGTAGTTTTTAGTATCTAATCAATGCGTGATACAGGAGCGTTTCAATAAATGGCCCTAAAAACAATCAATTGATCACATGACACATGGAGATCACATAACTCCCTTTTAGCATTAATAGAAGTTTATTTAATTAATGAGATAATTAAATAAATGAAGTGAAATACTTAAATAATTAAGAAAACATTAACATATGTCATATAAATAAATAAATATAAAAATAATAAAACATTTAACAAATTGTTTAGATAAAAATAAAAATTAATAAACTAATAAAATAGTAAAATGATTAATAAATTAATCAATCATTTCATTGCATCATGTTACACATTAATCACATAGCCATGCCTCCAACAACGTTACTGTTGGATGAGTTCCTATGGACTAACGTCTCATATGGCACGCCCGGCGGATAGCAAAGGCTGTCTATTGTCAAACATGTCTTATAAAAAAGAAAAAAAAAAAGAACAGTTAAAGTTTTTTTGATGTTAGAAGTCACAGCTACGTAATCAATCATCAGTGAGACAATGAACATGTTACTGTTCCATACACATGGGCCCATGTGTATTATACACTAGCTGACCCACATGGAGCCCACATGTCAACATGAACTCATGTTCAAATTTGTATCTTTTAATATAGTTGGCTTATCAGTTAGGCTGCAAATGGATCCAATGGAATCGATATAGGTAAATTCAAATTTGATTAATGTATATGTGAATTCAATCGGATCATATCCATCGGATTTATGCCCATTCAAATCGAATTCAGATTATAATAGGATATTGAATAGTATTAAAAATGACCAATACACTATACATTGTCAATAAAATTGACTTTAATATTATATTTCATTAACAAAATGAATTAAAAATAACTTGTATGGAACTTGAAATTATGACAACCTATTAAAAATACTACATTTAAATCATATATATTAATAGACACAATTTAAATTTTAAATATATACTAATAGGGCCACAGAAAAATCAGAAAGTTGATTAATTTTATTAATTGATAATTTGAATTTCCAGCACATCGTCTGCTTCTCTCTCTCTCTTGAAGCAATAAATGACATACTTATTGTAGACAGATGGAGGAGATTGATTATTCTTTAATATATATTGTGGGCATACATATACACTTTGTTTCTCTTCTTGATTGTAGATAAATAATACATTGATCTAGTGTTTGTTCTTTATGCTCAGTTTGGAAATAATACAAATACAAATATATTCAAAATAATAAAAAATACAAGTACATATTTGTGTTTGTATTCTTTCCAAATTAAGCCTTAAAAGAACATATAGCAAAGAGATTTACCTAAGAAAACTGGGCAGCGAATGTTTGATGGGAGTGCTTTTAGAGGAGTTTATTTGGAATCAATTTCCAAAGGTAACATGTAAAACCAAAGTTACTTGCATTAAAAGAGTTGTTTAAAATAGACATATGGGAGAGAAGGGCATAAGATAAGGGCGGAGCCCCTGTTTGGCTGTTTTGACATCCAAAAAAATAGAAAAGGGCGAAGATAAATACATGGCAAAAAATTTCATATCTGGTTCTTCCCTTGTGCATTCTAGAGAAAGGCAATGGTTTGATGGATACATACCAAGAAAAAGAGTTAGATATTCAGATTAGATTAAAAATAAATAACGAAGGTTGAGTTAGAAATGGTTAAGCCTACATTATTTCCTTATTTCCTTAGTCTAAAATATTTTATATTGTAAATTTAAATTTTTAATAATTCCGTCGTAATTTAAATTTTATTTTTTAAGTTTAAATGTATTGAACCAACTAATCAAATCGAAAATTGACCCAAACCAATATAACCCAACTTGGTTGGTTTTCACTAATGGTTGGATGGTTTTGGGTATCCAACTACACAACCCAACCAGGTCAATTTGATTGGCCAAACAACCTACAATTGAACTGAACCAACCCATGAACACGCCTAATTTTAACTAAACTCATAATTTAATCTCTAATAAATAACAATTGTTTAATCTCCAATAATTATTGAAAATTTTTCATATATAATAAAAATAGATTAACATTTTAAAATTATTAATAAATATCAATTTTCTGAAATTTATTTTTCTAGAATTATTAATTCATATAAGTGAAATAGTGTTTTTATTATTATTACATTAATAATTGCAATTATTATATTTTTTAATATCTATTTAAAACATTTTGAAAGTTATTACCTATTATTGTTATTTGAAAGCTTCAATACCTCTAAATTATTTAATCTATTTTTCATTATTTCAATAATATTTAAAAAATTAAATTATTTATATTTTATAATCTTATTACCAAATATTATTAAATCTATTATAATTATTTATGTGTTTTTGATAAAATTTTTAAGGTTATTAGATAATTTCTTTATTAATATATTTTATTTGTTTTTAAATAATATTTAAGATATGATTTAGTTATTAACTTTTTTTAATATTTAAAATTAGTTATTTATAACATTATTTATCTATTTAAATAATATCATTATTTAGTTATTTTAATATTACTTATTTATTGAATTTGATAATCCATAAAATTATAAGTTATACTATTATTAGATAATTTCATTATTAAAATTATTGTTAATTTAATTATTGTGAAATCTATTATAACAATTTTCTACTTTTAATAAAATTTTTAAGTGCATTACATAATTTCGTTATTTTAAATATTTAAAATATTTAGTTATTTAATTATATAAGTAAAATGTAAAATATTTAATTTTTTTTTATTCATTTTAAAATGATTACATAATATTAAATATTTTGTTATATAATGTTTATCTATTTTTAATATTTTTTATTTATAATATTTAGTTATTAAAAATTTTAAATAATATTTTTAATTTTACTATTGAAATTGAATAATTGGTAATATTATTGTTAGTACATAATTTCTTTATGAATTTCATAAAGTATAAAATTGTTAATAAAAGTATAAAATTAATAATAGAAGTATAAAATATATGATAATTTTGTGTGTTTATAATAAATAGTTTAAAGTTATTACATAATTTCATTATAATATTTAAATAATTCTTAAAGTTTTTAATTCGAACTTTCTTCTGATAGACATAGATGAAAAGTTGGGGGATAGGATAAATAGGAATTAAATATAATTTAGGAGATAATTAGTAATTATATATAACTTAAGAGAAAAATAGGAATTATAGATAATTTAGGAAAAAGTTGGGGATAGTGGTGCCACTTGGCTGTATTAGATTAAATTTTGGTAGACAGATTTTAGGAATATTTTTAGGAAAGGATATCCAAAGGGATAAACATAGAGGAAAGAAGGATGGGCTAGGCATGCTGAGATGTCAAAATGGAGCTCGGATCTCCTGCTCACGTTTATCGTAGCCACACATGGAGAACATCTCATCCTCTGCATAGCATTATGCAGGGGGAGATGTTCCCATTTCACGGGGGGTGGTGTATTGTGGGTAGGCATGGATAGGATTCTCGTGGGTAGGAGATCCGGAGTCATCAAAATGAGAGAGGGAGAAGGGAGTGACGAGGTCGCTTCATGAGGGAGCAAGGAAGGCTAAAATGTGAGGGCTGCTTGGGGTAATGGAGAAAGCTCAGGCTATGATGTGGCATCATTCTACTTTAGTATATACTAGTGGGGACCCGTGCGATGCACGGGATTTGTCATGGGAAAGTAATAATTTCCTCAAAGAAATTAAAATTTTATAATATAAATATAATTTGAGATAGTGGAAATTATTAGAGAGCAAATAATTGATAAAAATAAATAATTTAATAATTTAACAATTTATTCTAATTTGATAACTTAAAATTTAATATAAATAATTCCATTAAATCATGAATATATTTTTGAACTTTCTAAAAAATGAGTTCATTTAATTTCTGAAAAAGTATTTGAATAATTTATTCTAATTTAGTAAATATCCCAAAAATTAATTTTATGAACTTGGATTTTTGTAGTTATTGAATGTTTTTCATAATTATTTTTATTTTTGGCAATTATTGAATAGTTAATTCTGAACAATCATTGGTAATTATTAACTGTAATTTTCAATAATTATTGATTAATTTCAGTATTTTTTTGATAATTAGGTGGAATAATTTTTGACATTTAGTAATTCCAATATTTTTTTGATAATTATTCGTTAATTTTGGTAAATTTAATAATTTTAGATAATCTATATTATTAATTTTTATAATTAATAACTATATTTATATTGAATAATTATTGTTATTTTTGGTCGTTATTGAACAACTAATTCTGAATAATCATTGATAATTAGTAATTATAATTTTCAATAATTATTGATTAATTTCAATAGTTTTTAATAATTATGTGGAATAATTTTTGACATTTGGTAATTTCAAATTTTTTGAGAATTATCGTTAATTTTTGGTAAATTTAATAACTTCAGATAATCTATATTATTAACTATAATTATTTTTGATAATTAATAACTGTATTTATATTGAATAATTATTGTTTGATAATTATTGAATAATTATTTATGAATAATCATTGGTAATTATTAATTATAATTTTGAATAGTTATTGATAGTTTCCAATAATTTTTATAATTATGTGGAATATTTTTTTAAATTTGGTGATTTCAATATAGTTAACTTTTGGTAATTAATAATTTTAGTTAATCTATATTATTAACTGTAATTATTTTTATAATTAATAACTTTATTTATATTGGATATTATTGTTATTCTTATTAGTTATTGAATAATTATTTCCGAATAATCATTGGTAATTATTAACTATAATTTTCAAAAATAATTGATAAATTTCAGTATCTTTTGATAATTATGTGGAATAATTTTTGACATTATAAATAATTCACATTTATTGTCAAGAAGAAAATTAGTTATTGTAAAGTTACAAAATTTATTAATTAATTTATTTCCCAAAAAACAATATAAAAATAATTAACAATTATTGTAATGAAATGATATAAAAATAATTTAATAGTTATTGTCAGAGTAAATAATTAATTAACAGACCCAATGTTCCCCGACCCATTGGGTCTGGGTTGGAGGATATGCATGACCCGACCCGAAAGTCTTATCTTTTTCGCCCGCATACAGCTACAGTGGTCGCTCGACGCAGCGACCACAGTAGCGCAAACAAGGGGGCCAACATCCACATTTTTTCATTCCTCCAAATCGAATTCAAGCTGGAATAACACTGGAAGATAGTATTCACGCCGGTGAACAAATAGATTTCGTCAATTTTGGATTTTCATTGGAGGGGAACAGGCTCCCCTGTTTCAGTGTTTGACGCCTGGCAGAGATTATTCAAGTCAAATTGTATTCGCCGGTCGTTTTGGACGACAGAAAAGTCTTCCATCACCGTAACTACACCAGAAACAATAGTTCTTGTAAAATCGACCATTTTGGATGTGCATGGTCGGTGGGTGGTATTTCAATAGTTCCATTACCGGAACTACACCAGAAACATAAGATAAAGCTTTCAGATGCTTGACTAGCTTACTCTCTCCACCCAATGTGATTAGTATGATTTGGAAAATTGAGATCCTTTGGCAGTAAAATATGTATAAAAGATCTACAAAACCCAGACCAGATAAATGATTTTAAACTCAATAAAATAAATAAACATTAATCTTCCCATAGATCAAAATCAATCAGTAATCAGAAATTCCTTCAAAAGCACACACAATCTTGTGTGACAAAGGGATGATCAGCAGTAGAGAGGTTAACGAATCGATCCCAGTCAGAAAGGAAGCGGAGAAGAATAGCAGCACCATGAAGAGTAGAAGTAACAGTGGAGTACAAGGGAGTATAAAAAGTCGGTTTTGCTCTCTTCTGCACAGTGCACAAGGATTAGATAAATTTATAAAAGTAATGCTTTTTTATGGGAATGTGGAGGAGAGAAAAAAGGGGAGTTGGAAATAATTTAGAAATGCGAGTGTAAATAGGTGGGAACTGGGGCTCTAATAAATTAAAGGAGATTGTCTTGCCATGTGGCAACTTTATGGGCTTCTAGAGGGAAGTTTGCACCCCTCTAGAATTATTCGATTTAGGTAATGGAGCAAGGAGAGGACCGCAATCTCTACTTTAGTTTATATATATACCCATAAGTTATAGGGGTGCTCACAATTCAGTTAACTGAGGGGCATTCTTGGAACTGAACCGAAGTTAGTCGGTTAACTGATTGACCAGTTCGGTTCATCGGTTTTTTGGTTTTCTAATTTTTATAATATATTATAAAATGATATAAATATATATAAAATATTATATTTTAAATAATATATAATATATTATAAATATATATTTATATATAATGCATATTTATTAATTTATAATATATAAAATATATATAATATACATAAATATATATAAAATATATAGAAATATATGTATACCAGTCGGTTCGATTAACTGTTGGTTTTTTATACTAGTTAACCGAAACTGAATCGACTGATTCAATTAACCGATTTTTTGATTCGGTTTCAGTTGATTTTTTCGATCAGTTCAATTTTTCGGTTTTTTTTTTTTTTTGCTCACTCCTAATAGGTTATAAACTTATTACAACCAGTCAACCATGCGCAAATCACACCGAATGCATAGATGGAGTGATTCTTTTTCCTTAAATATTTTCCTTTATTTGCATATATTGATTTTTGTAGTTGCTTTCATGGTTCAATTAGTTAGAGCATCCGTTTAGTAAGTGGAAGGTTTTGGATTCGAATCTCAATGAAAACAATTGTTTTATATGTGGTTTTTGCTGAATTGTTTAATTTATTGATTGGTCAAGAAAATAATTTAATAGTAGGCATTTTTATAGTCTATTTCCCCTCAAAATTCATAAATTTATTTGCCAAAATGTATTTATCCCAATCCTGTGAATTGGGAATCTTTCCCCCTTTGACATCAACCCGAATTGTACAATCACATTATAAATTATCCCTAAAAACTAAACTATTTATTGGTGTTTTCAACCCATCGTTGACCCGGCCAATCAAATCGTTCAAACCATCACCCGGTTAAGATTTTGGGTCTGGTTCAATCAAGACCCATCAAACGGTCAAAAACTGTTGACTTGGTCAAAAATTGCTCGACCTAGCCGATTCAACCATTAACCCTGTCGACCCGGTCACTGGGTTGCAAGTTGCACACTCAATGTATGCAAAATTTCGAAGGCTATAACATTGCACTCCGATGTCCGATTGGGGTGATTTTTTTTTTTGTTTAACTTTTCGAGATCTATGTGTCCTAAGGGGCCATAGTAGCCTTGCCTCACTATTTTCGCAAAAAACCTCTTTTTTGGCCTCAAATTGCATTTTTTAATATTTTGATAAATAAAAAAAATTAAAAACTAAGTTAAAAAAATATAAATTAAATATAAAAATACATACATCACATCTAAAGCATATATATACATTATTTATTGATAAAATATATATATTTATACACATAAATACATATGTGAACCGTTTGACCCAGCCGGTCGAACTAGTGACTCGCAATCCAGAGGCAAAACAATTCGGCCTCCAGGTCAGTTTTTAAAGAACTGCTATTTATTTTTGTGAATATTTCATCATAATGGTTTCAATACCAAAAAAATAGTAATACAATTAAGTAATAAAATATTTTATATATGACCCACATGCTACAGGCCTACAACTAGTAAGCTAGTCACTAATAATGGATGGAGTGATATGCTTATCCTAATTTTTTTTCTTTATTTGCATATATTAATTTTTGTATTTGCTTTCATAGTTCAGTTGGTTAGAGCACCCGTTTAGTAAGCGGGAGGTCTTGAGTTAAAATCTCAATGAAAGCAATTATTTTATTTGAATTGTATAACTTATTGCTCTGTTAAGAAAAATAATTAAATATTAAACAATGTTTTTGGTGAATACTCTATAGTAATGGTTTCAATACCACAAAAAAATTAATGATAATTAAATAATGAAATATTTTAAAAGATATGAGAATCTACTCAATTTAAGTCATAAATAAAAGAACTTATTCCATTATCGGGATTTAAATTCAGGTCGCATGGGTAAAAGCCAAGTATCCTAACTGGATTAGATGACAATGGATTGATGAAGACACTAATGAAAATTTCATTGAATAATTATCTATCTTAGATATTACTAATATATAGTTAATTTTATATAATAATAAATTAATATTTAAATATTTAAATATAATTATTCAATAATTATTGATATGAATAAATTAATTTTCAAACATTTATGTATTTTATGAATAACTAATTACTAAAATATCAAAATAATTTAATATTTTAATTATTTTAATTATCTTATACATTTAATGTTTGAGAAGTTTCCAACTTTGTTACGGTGTTGAAGTGGGAGACACGGTGACATGGCTAGAGTCTAATAGTTGGATGATGTGGCAAAATGCGGAGCTTGGGTAGGGTGGAAGTAAACCCATATTGAACTTGGCTTGTTGTATTTATTTTTTATTATTTTAAAATTAAATTTAAATAGAGTTTAAATTAATTACTTTACTTTTATTAAATTTTAATTTATTTAGTAAATTGTTATTGATGTGTAATTTAAGTTATGATATTATGCTCAGTTTATTACTATTTAAAATTGTTAATCTTGTTACAATTTGTTGTTATAGATTAAGTATAATATTCATATAGTTAATTCTAAACTCAAATTACCCTTAAATACTAAACTTTTTTTTTTTGTTGAATCTGAATCGTAATGTTTTCAATAGAAAAATAAATTGTAATGGTAATTAAATAATAAAATATTTTAAGATATGGGAACCTACCCAATTTAAGTTGTAAATAAAATAAAAAATCTTATTCCATTGCCAGGATTTGAACCCGAGTCGCTTGGGTGAAAGCCATGTATCCTAAGCGGACTAGACAATAATGGATTGATGAAAACATTACTATAATTTTCATGTAATAATTATTAATTTCAAATATTACTAATATATAATAATAAATTAATACTTAAATATCAAAATTTGATTACTCAATAATTATTGACATGAATAAATTAATTTTCAATTGTTTATGTATTTTATGAATAATTAATTACTAAATATCAAAATTAATTGATATTATAATTATTTTAATTATCTTTACATTTAATGTTTGAGAAGTTTCCAACTTTGTTACAGTGTTCAAATGGGAGGTAGGGTGACATAACCAAGGGCTAATAGTTAGATGATGTGGCAAAATGCAGAGCTTGGGTAGGGTGAAGGTAAACTCATATTGAACTTGGCTTATTGTATTTATTTATTTTATTATTTTAAAATTAAATTTAAATAGAGTTTAAATTAAAAATGTTTACTTTTATTAAATTTTAATTTATTTAGTAAATTGTTATTGGTGCACACTTTAAGTTATGATATTATGCTAAGTTTATTACTATATATCTAAAATTTTAAATATTATTATAATTTGTTATTATAAATTAAGTATAATATTAATATAATTAATTTTAACAATTATTATTGTTAAACTTCAAAAATAGTAATTTATTTTGAATTTTCTATCATGTTAAACATTTTAAAATTAAAATTAAATTTTATTATAGTATAATATACAATAATTATAATTAATTATTAAATTTTTATTGATGATATGAAAAAATATTATGTGTAATTGTAATAATTTTCTAATTATGAAATATTATTATTTTTATCATTTGTCCTATTGTATTATTTTTTTCATTCTTATTAATCTCTTAGATATTTTTTACTCATCTTATTTGTATTTTAGATGAAGAAAGAGAGATAGAGGATTGGAAAAAAAACGTTAGAATTAGGGAATTAATTGTTTATTTTGAAATAGGTTAGGAGATGTTTTAGGATGAAGTTTTAGGTGAGGGAGATAGTTTAGGAGAACTTTTAGGTGAGGTGATGATTTAGTTGATTGATTGAGAGAGAGAGAGAAAGTTTAAGAATAAGATAAGGGGAAAGTAGAGTTTTGAAGGTGCATCAATCGAATTTGAATAACCCTTATGGGGTTGAATTTAAATTCAAAATCGAACAAATGGATACCATTTGTAGTCTTATTTATCAATCCATTCATATTTGAATTAGTCTTAAGGCGTCATTTTCATAATAAAGAGGTGCTAGTTAAGTTAAATGGGTAGAGATGTTCTGGAAGCTATGATATATGGGCAAAGGTGGCGGTTTTTCTGCGGCCAACTGTCTTAGTTTAAGTCATTTTTATGTTTACTAAATTCATAAGTTTAAGCCAATTTGCTTAGTTTGACTTATTTATGGTATATTCAATATCAATCTGAATTTTATCCAAATCAAATCTAAATCTGATGGATAGGATTTGATTCAAATCTGAATATTATCAAATTTGGATCTAGGTATATCCAATTCTTTCCCAATCCATTTGCAGCATTATCCAGTGTTTTTCCTCTAATTAACTTATTCACTCGAAGGTAAGAATTCAGTTCAGCCAATTCAAAAGTTTTTCAACATCCACTTAATAGTTAAGCCACTATATGACTACATTTTAATGTCTGATTTTTTTTTTACTTGGAACCTTTGATATTTTAAGCATGATTCGAGAATGTGGAGCCTACTACTTTCTGCATGTATTTGGCCCTAGCTACTATATAACGATCCAAAAAGAAATCACTGAAAATAAGTATAAACATAACAAGAAAATCTATAATTGGAGAACTTTTCAATGTAGAAATAGAGTAACAGATGTTCCAATTCAGAAGCAATTCACAATATAGAATGCTAACTTAGTCATTAAACGTTAAATAACTTGCTTTCTGTTTAGTTGCTTTCCATGCTGTCAATCTTCTGACTCTAATCTTAATAAGACCCATAAAATGGGATGAATCGTGAATGCTTTCTTCAGCCCCTTGATACCCACATTTTGCCTGCAGTGTACTGTGTATTGGGTCATGAGTTTCTTTAGATTCAATGGCCAAAGGATGACAACTCCTTCACGTGTAAGCTAGTTCCCTCTGAAAGTCTGAATCACTTCCCATGTGAAGAAAAAAAAATCCAAAATATGCCTTGGTAGCCAACCATCTACAATCTAGATCATAGCTTGCTTTTGGACCCCAAATCCTTCTAAATGCCAAGCTTTTTTTTGGGTAGGTTTCTAAATTCCATGTTTTGATCTTTAAAATATATGGCGTTTTCATTTGCTTCCGTCATCATTAATTAGATTCAAGTTGGCAACAACAAACTCCCTAAGGTGAAGATACCAGAAATTAAAAAAAAAAAAACATATATTAGTTAAATAATTATAATTAATTAACATTATAATGAGTTTATTGTACCAAAACTTTAGAGTTTGTGATGAATGAATTACAAGTGGGTGGTGATTCTAACATGGGAGCATGTGATTTACTTGCTATAAAATATCAGTGTATGTGAGTATATGGCCATGTGTTTGATAACGCTAAATTCGGAAGCTAACTGCAACTCTGCAACCATTTCATGTTTGTAACCTTGGATTCTAAATCCTTATTTACTTCAATCTTGATGGGGTTCCACTTTATGCTACTGAGGCCAGCTTCACCTGAACTTTAAGTCCATGGACCTGATTCGATTTTAATTCCATTGGTCTATCGAAGGACGTCCAGATTGAGCTGCACTGCCTCAAAGTTCTCAACCCAGTTCAAGTTTTGGTTTGATCTTTTCTGACCAAATCGATTCAGCCTGGAATTTAAATGGGCTTGGATTTTTGGTCTTTGGACTGGGCTTAGACCCAAGAATTTGAGATTTTCTTTTCCGAGCTGGGTTCGGGTCTAATCCTCACAGTCCAAACCTAATTCGATTATAAACATATATACATAGATACATACATACATATACAATGTGAATTGGGCTCAGATTAGAAAGACTGAATTTAACCTCAAGCTCCGGCATTAAACCTTAATTTTAGGGTTGGGCCTGAATTGACCATGAACCAGGCCCAACCCGCCCGACTTTCATCCCTACCCATTACCCGATCAACACCCAAAGTTGCACTACGTGGAGTATGCAATTAAAAGCTCACGGTTATTTGATCAATCCCCATAAATGAAGTCAAGATTCTCTCTAACTTGCATTATTTTCTAATAAATTTATGCAAATCATCTCATTCATCAGTTGGGCAAATGATTGGGAGTCGTTTTGGAAGTTGAGTCAAACCGACCCTTTCTCTTATTCTTTAATCTGTCATCCACCTCGACTCCTGAGCTGATCATGTGAAACGATTCCAATTTTAATAAACAAACACATTAACTCTTCTACATAACTGATCAGTTTATAAACATCACAACGCAACTCCATCTATTCCCACAGCGCTAGCATATAATCTTATTCTCTCGATCGATCTACAAGATTAATTAGTCAAGCTCAAACATCCATGGAGATCAAACAGTTACAGTCATGCAGCAGGCTCTTAGGAACCTTCCTTGTGCTTTCCTTCTCCCTTGCAGCACTGGCATCAGCGGATTCGACGACCCTCGAGGCCTCAATGACAGCTCGGTCGTCTCGGCGTGCATTGATAAGCACTCCAGCAGACGTAGTTCAGCAGTTTCTGATGCCCCATAACAGGGAACGTACCAAGCTGGGACTCCCGCCTCTGCAATGGAGTGAGAAGCTTGCTAGCTATGCTAGCTGGTGGGCGAACCAGAGGAAGGGAGACTGTGCTCTCATCCATTCCAACACCAACTACGGGGAGAACATCTTCTGGGGCAGTGGGAAGGATTGGAAACCTGCTGATGCTGTTGATGAATGGGCCGCTGAGAAACAATACTACGACTACAAGATGAATACATGTGTTCAGCACCAGGACTGTTTGCACTACACACAGATCATCTGGAGGCAGAGCTTGTATGTTGGTTGTGCTAGGGTGACTTGTGCGAGTGGAGACACATTCATCACTTGTAATTATGATCCGCATGGCAATGTTATAGGCCAGAAGCCCTTCTAATAGCCTCTGTGGGTGCCTTTGATGGTGGGAGTGAAAGTGGTGATTGGTGCAAGCCACCCTTCTTGATCCTACTGAAAATTGAGGTAATTGACAGACAGAGGTAGACAGCGAGCATCTGGTGAGCAAAGATGGATCTTAGTGTTAGTGGGTCTCTGTTTTCTTTTGCAGATCGGCTTTCTTCATTGTAGCAATCCATTCATTCACTGGTGGCCCCAGTATATATAGTATGCATACGTGTATAGAGTCTGTAGTTAAATTTCATTCTTGAGCTTTGATTTATTGTTATGTATTAACTATTAAGAGGTTGGAGAAGACTTACTTACCCATATTGATATGATCTTATTTTTATTAACCAAACATATGGGATTATTATACATAAATTAAAATTCAAATCAGCTTGCTTTAATACTACTAGTTTTGAATCAAATATATAAAAGCAAAAGGCACGTTGTACGTTCTCAGGATCTACTCCTTACACAGGGCGCCTCACGCGCCTCATACGCATATCCTACCATGCATTTAGGAACATCTCCCCTATTTATAAATTATTATTCGGGGGAGATATTCCCAATGCATGGTGGATGTGCATGTGAGGCGTCACACACCCCTGTCTGAGCAACAGATCCTGTTGCCTCCCCCACTTGCTCCCTACTCGGATTTGGTCATCACAAGACCGTATTCACACCGTGGGCACAGTCCCTTGCAATCATACGTTGAAAATATCTCCCCCATGAAAATAAACATATAACTACAGAGATATTTCTAATGAACGGGTGTAAAAGACTGTGAAGACAGTGTAAGAATGATTTTTTGACGACTGAATCCTAACTCTCTTGCTCCCCTTTCCTCATTGGACTTGAATCTACTACCCACAAGTTATTTTCACATCTCTACCCATAGGACATTAGAGTTACACATTAGAAATATCGTGGTGTTCACTAGGTATAGATGTGAAAACATTTTGTGAGTAACAGATCCGGAGATCGCCAGTTCGTTATTTTAAATATTTCCTCCGCAGAGCTAAACCAGATTTATTCTTTTTGAGTGAAACTAGATGTAATGAAAGTAACTCTTACAAAATCTTAAGCACTCTATATGATTATAAATACTTTTATGTGGCATCTGAGGGTCAATCAGGAGGACTATGGTTAGGTTGGAAACGACATATTACTCTTTCTATTAACTAAGGCAACTCAAATTATGTTCATGCTTCAATCTCAAATTGCCCACCTCACTTCAACTAGGAGATGCTTGGAGTTTATGGGAGTTCTACTAAGGAACTTAGATGCTCTGTTTGGAACCATTTACAAGAGCTTAGCGGGTCTATCCACAATCCCTGGTTCGTAATTGGAGATCTAAATGCCAAAGCCCATGAAGGTGAAAATTTTGGAGGGGCAGAGAGCTCATAGAAATCAAATGCAACTCTTTAAAGATTTTATTCATACCTGTGGACTAATTGATATTGGTTTCCATGGCCCTCCCTTTACCTGGTCAAATGGCCGTGATAGTTCAGACTTGATAATGGAAAGGTTGGACCATGCATTATGTTGCTTCCAATGGTTGGAAAAATACCCAAATTCCTATGTGCAACATTGGACATCAACCAGAAGTGATCATCTGCTAATTGTTCTATACACAAGTTCAAATAGGACCAATTACATGAGCAGCCCAAGATTTGAAGCAATCTGGACTTGGGAACCCGGTTTTAATAGCGAAGTTGATTCAGCTTGGAAGCAAGAGAGGGGTTCCTTCTTACAAAAGTGTATGGCTTGTAAAATCTACATAACAAAATGGGGGAGGCAAATTCTAGGCAACTTTCGCCAACGAATCCATGACATTGAAGAGAAAGTTACGGGCAATTCAAAATAGAAGTGTTGATGCTCCTACAAAGATGAAAGAGTTGTCTTTGAGAGCTGAACTTAACCACTTGTTAGAAGCAGAGGAATTGTATTGGAAGCAAAGATCCCGGGTCACCTAGCTCCGAGAAGGGGAAAGAAATACTTCTTTTTTTTCACATCTCTGCCTCCAATAGGAGAAGAAATAGCATTCAATGGCTACAAAATAGTACATGGTCATGGACAATAGATAGAGAGGAAATTGCTGCCACTGTGAAGGAGTTCTATGAGCATCTCTACAATCTTCCCACCCAACTCTCCCGCATATTGGAGATGATGTCATACCTAGTACGATAAGTAGTGAAGACAATGAATCTTTGTGCAAGGTACCCTCCTTTGAGGAAGTTAAGGATGCACTTTTCAGTATTGGACCTCTTAAGGCCTTGGGGTCGGATGGATTATTACCAGCTATTTTCTTTCAAAGGAGTTGGAATGAGATAGGTAGTGATCTTGTGAAGTTTGTTCAACAAATTTTCATCACTCCAGAGACTGTTACAGAAGCCAATGTCACTCTTATTGTCCTGATCCCGAAGAAAGATAGCCTCCAAACAGTGAAGGATTTGTGTCCCATCAGACTCACTAATGTAATTTACAAAGTGGTGGTCAAGATTATAGTTAATCGTTTAAAGCAATACTTGGACACAATGTTAACCCCTTACCAAAGTGCCTTCACGCCAAGACGTCAAATTTATGATAATAGAATTATTGCTTCAGATGTGGTTCACACTCTCAGTCATATGCAAGGGAAGCATGGGGGATTCATTTTAAAGCTTGACCTAGCCAAAGCCTATGACAAGATCGAGTTGTCTTTCCTGGAGTGGTGTTTGAAGAGAAGAGGCTTCTCTGCCCATTTCTGTAAGCTAATTATGTGTTGTATTGCTTCATCAAGTTTTAGCATTTTACTAAATGGTGAAAAGAGTGAGAGGTTTACCCCAGAGAGCTGTCCCCTCTCCCCGTACCTCTTCATTTTATGTACTAATGTTTTGTCGAGAATGCTTGATAAACAACTTCAGGTGGGGGATCTTCATGGAATTAAATTTGGAAGAAGCAATATCAAGATCAATCACCTGCTATTTGCTAATGGCCTTCTCATCTTTGGACGTAGTAGCCCTTAGAGCTAAACAAAGTTAAAGAGACGCTTGAGAAATACTGCAGTTGGTCTGGAGAGGAGGTCAATTTTGAGAAGTCCTCAATCCACTTTAGTAAAAATGTTCACTGCCGTGAAAGAGAGATGTTGGCAGATCAGATTGGTGTGGCACACATGCAATGCAACGAGAAAGGTAGAGTCCTAGCATTTTCTTATTGACAAAATAAGTGCAAAATTAAAAGGGTGGAAGATTCGTTGCTTCTCACACGTGGGAAGAGAAATCATGATTAAATCAACACTCTTTGCAATTCCCAATTTTTTCATGGCAATCCATAAGGTATCGCATGCTACTTTGGAGAAAATCACCAAAATGATTTGTGACTTCTCTTGGGGCTTTGATCAAAATAGGAATCATGTCTACCTGAAAGCATGGAGTGAATTTACACAAGCTAAATGCATTGGGGGGTTGGGCTTTAAAAGGCTGGAGATTACAAACAAATGTTTGCTAATGAAACTTGGATAGCGATTCCATAAGGAAATAGAAAGTCTAGGGAGTAAGGTCCTATGAGCAAAATATCTATCACAAGGATCCTTCTGAGGCACAAAGAATAGTCCAAGCAAATCAATTATTTGGAACACTCTTCTTAGATGTCGACCTCTGCTGTTGAAAGCAGTTAGGATTTTAATCAACTCAGGGTGGGATACTCATGTCCTTTTGGACCCTTGGACTTTTCCCCCATTGAATTGTGGCCACATGGTGAACAATGTTGAGGCTGAAAGTTTAAAGGTTGCTGAGCTTATCAATTCTCTTACTGGCACATGGCGTTTCAACCTTGCTGAAAAATGAAGTTATACATTCATTTCTTCAAACTCCATTATCACAAGGTCATGAGCTCATCTCGGATAGACTGGTTTGGACTTGTACGCCTTCTGGGATTACAACTTTGGCTTATAAGCTTATATCCTCAGAGGATCCAGACACTTCTTCCCAAACCGAAGCCTTCCCTGAGGTAAGCTGGAAAGTATTTTGGAAGTACAAGAAGCTCCCACCCCGGGTTCATGTTTTTTTGTGGTGTTGTATTAAGAACACCTTACCTCTTGGGGCAACCCTTGCAAAGTACTGTCAGGGAGTAAAATCGACTTGTTGTGTGTGTATGGAGGCTAATGAAATAATGTGACATAGATTCTTTCACTGCTCTGCCATGAGAGCAGTTTGGTTTGGTCTCCAAGTCCAGTTGATTGATGTTAATTCCCAGCATGAAGTCAATGATTGGTTAGCAACTTGGTGGACTGCAAACAACAATCACCCACTTCCAGGGGTTGAAAATTTTCTTTTGGGGTCTTTGGTATTATGGTATGCCTGGAAAGCTCACAATAAAATGGTGTTTGAGGGTAAAAAGTTTAACCCCACTTTAGTCTTACAAGAAGCTATCACACACTATGAAGAAATCTGGAACTTACAGTGCATGGACCAAGAAGGGTCCCCTTCTCTGGCCATGTCCCACCCAAGGTCATGGCTCCCCCCCTCCCCCCAATGTATTAAAAGTGAATGTTGATGGAGACATGGGTCCGCTTTACTCTGGTATTGGAATTATTATCAGAGACTTAGGAGGAAATTTTTACATGGCTAGAGCCATGAACATTGAACGTAGTACCTCAGAACAGATCGGAGCTCTAGCTTTCTTTGAGGGCATCAAGCTAGCCATTGAATTACAGATCTCTTCAATTGCCCTAGAAGGAGATGCGCAAAAGATAGTCTCTCTCTACTATTGAACCCCTCCTTAGTGGTTCCTTGGCGCATTCACCACTTGATAGCCGAGTGCAGAAGTCTCTTGCGAATGTTCTGTCTTTTTTTCTATCTCATTTGTCTATTGTACGGTTCTACCCCACCTGATTTTCTACTACCAATACTATTGAAAGATGTAATGAGATGATTCAACCTAGGGCTTTTCAAAAATAAAATAATTCCTAATATTAAATGCATTTCAGAGGAAAATTTTTGGACCAATGCTACATTTGGAAGTTAATGCATGTAACAGATTTTAATCAAAGGGAAAAAGAAGACGATAAATAATAGTTGTTTGGTGTTAAGGATATATCTCAGCTCAGCAGATGAGGATAAACCTCGAAGAGAAAAGAGTCCTTGCTAGGCATTAAAATCTCTTCACCCAAGTCTTAATTCTATCATCTATGTCGTCTGTAATTGTGTCGTGTATGACAAATCCTTTTCCTTTTTCTGTACTCCATTTAAATTAATACAGAATGGGCAGGAATTATCATGCCTGAAACATTATGAACGGTGCAATATCATAATAATAATCACTCCACTATTTACACATCATCGCTACCGCTATGACAAATTAATCATCCAGTATACCAACTGGTAGCCCCTTGTTTTTAATGCCTAAGCTACCCCTCAGTTGGAACTTTTATTGTTTTTAATGTCTAACAATTTGTCTCTTCCTTCCAAAGTAATTTATCAACTGAGGAGAAGGGAACGACTTTCCTAAGTAAGTTGCCCAAAAACTTACTTCGAGGAAAGTTGCTTTACCTAAATAATCCCGCGTTTTCATATACCCATAATAAAAATAACAGTTTCGTGCTCTTTTACCTTTAGTCAATGTTCAACTTATACCTCACTTCGTTATCTCTTCCCTTTTAAGATTGTAAATGGATCTGATTTAGTAAAATCTAAATTTGACTCAACTATTTGATTTGAATTTGAATACCAACGGATTTGGATTGGATTCAGATTTAATTCAATTTCACTTTAATTTTTAAAAACACAAAAAGAAAATTTCAATTTTTTCGACATCCAATTAGATATGAAGACCTTAGAATTGAATTCAAATCTTAATGTATTTGGATCGGATTGTGATTTAATCCAATTCTACTTTAATTTTTTTAAAATATATACAAAAGTTAAAAAGTTTTTTTTATCAATGATTTGCTTTTTATTTCCTTAAAGTGCCCTTTTGAATCTGTTAATACCCCACTTTGTTATTTCTTTTCTCTTAAGCTGGAAATGGGTTTGACTTGGATCATATTTAGCAAAATCTGAATTTGATTCGATTATTGGATTTGATTTGAATTGGATTCATATTTAATCTGACTCTACTTCAATTTTTTTAAAATACAACAAAATTAGAAAGTTAGTTAATTATTTTTCAGCTTTCTGAAATCCAATTGGATTTGAAGATATAAAATTCAAATTCGAATCCTAACAGACTCAGATTGGATTTCCATTTAATCCAATTTTTCTTTATTTTTTTAGAGTGCACGAAAATTTAAAAGTTAATTTAAATCCTGATGGACTTGGGTCATATTCGGATTTAATTCAACTCTGCTTTAGTTTTTAAAACACAAAAAAATGTTAATTACTTTTCAACTTTTATATGTAATAAATTAATGCAAATATAACATATTGAATTTATTATATATATAAATTCATATATCTATCTACTATATAAATTCATATATAATATAATATATACAAATATATTTTTTTATTAGTTTAAACTTAACTATATAAATTTTAATTAGATTGGATGGAGTTGAATCCAAATCTCATTCAATTACATAAAGACATCATTCGAATCCATGATAATTGAAATGGATGTAGGATCAGGCTATGCATTTGAATCCAATTAGATTTGAAGACTTCAGATTCGAATTCGATTTATATTGGATTCAAATTTAATCCGACCCCACTTCAACTTTTTAAAATATGAAAAATTAAAAAGTTAACTACTTTTCAACTTTGCAAAATCCAATTGGATTTAAAGAACCTGGAATTCGAATTTAAATTAGAATTTACCTAAGTTATGGACTTTAACAATCCTCACATTGGGATTGATTATTGGTTCAATGTTTAATAATCAATCTACTTTCTAAATATGAGAATCTTTTTCGCATTTTCTTTTGATGAAGAAAATAAATTTGTTTAATTTTTTTACATGACAAACTAGTCAAGCCCAGAATGCATAAAATATCAATATATTTTTAATGTTATATACACATGCAAAACATGTGCTCTTCTGCTAGTATTAATAAAAAACATGAGAAAATTGGTCATTTTTTCCCCTCGAAATTTTGAGTAAACGAACAGGGCCTAACAAACCTTGTTAACTACTTTCATATGGTACAAAAGCCAGTTTGATACATACATTTGTCTTTCCTCTTTACTTTCATATTGTTTCCCTTTAAGTGTCATGTTGAGAATCAATTTTTTAAAGACTATAAAATCCTTTCAAAATAGACTTGTTCATGGGCTGGGTAGCCTGACAGCCTGGCTCGCCATTTTTTGGGCTTGGACAAGACTCCAGGCCCACGGTTTCAAGCTTGGGCTTTAAATACTAGTCCCAATTATTTTTCAGGCCAGGTTCATGCTTTCTCAAATAAGCCTAGCCCGATACTATTACATATAATAAAAACATACATTAATTGTATATAATAAATTTGTAATATATATATATATATATATATTAAATTATTATCAAATGCTAATTTACTATAAAGAAAATACAATATTATTTTATTAAATTACATCATAAATAGGGCATTTTATGTGTAGAATAGGGCTTCGGGCTTTATATAAGAGCCGGGCTCAAACTTGGGTGTAGTCATTTTCTGATGATAAAGAGGCAAAGCCCAGCCGAGCCGGTAAACAGAGTTCAAATCAGCCCCCCACAATGTCCCACAGCACATCGCCGCCGTGTATTGAAAACATCTTCCGATGATAAACTAAGAATGATGATGTCATCATTGGGAGGTGTTCCCAATACACGGCGAAGATGTGCTGTAGGACATTGTGGGGGGCTGATTCGGTCTCCCATGAACAGGTCTATTTCAAAATAGGTGATGAAAAACACATGCAAGGAGATAATGCAAGTAGAGCAAAACAAAATAATCAAGTAGCAAGATACAACGAGTCTACTTAAGGCAATGGTTATGTCAAGAACAAAGAGCAAAGACGAGTAGAATAATTACAGAGCTAAGGCAACCTTATAACTTTTAAGTTTACTTAAGTTATTCTACATGATCTATCTTCCATCTATTTTTATAGATGGAGACGACCAACACTTTTCTTCAAAAGGAAGCCCATATTAATTATTAAATGCTCAAATATTCTCTTACATTCTGTCAACAATTTTCAAGGTGTTTTTAATACCAATGCAATACTTTTAAGCGAAGGAAGTCTAGTTTCATTGCTATCTCTTTTTTTTTTTTTTTAAGCCAAAACAAGGTTGCTATCTCAATCTCCGTGTTAACTAATTTATTAATGTAGTTATAACTCCTTCTAAGCTAAGTCTATTAAACAAGTTTAACAAATACTGACTCTTTTTTTTTTTTTAACCTTATGGTATAAAATGAAAATGCTGGTACTAACCACAAATTTGACCACCCCTTTCGATCTAGTGTCTCATTTTATTGAAGTGTTTTTGTTGACGCAACCAGAAGATTACAAAACATATTATTGAGGCTTCTTAATAGACTGAAAAAGGTGAAGCTTTCAATTCTTTGATGAAAATTGAGTCCTAAGAGGCTAAGATGGTCACGAGCAATGGGAATGCATAACACCAAATCAACATAGGAAGTTTCCTTAAGGCTGTATTTGGTTTGAAAGAAAGGTAGGGAAACCTATACAAACCTTTTACAGGTTTTCCTACTTTTCCCTTTCCTTACCTTTTCTTTCAAAACAAACACAGCCTAAGAGGCAACTAGATGACTACAATATATGGTTTTTAACCTTACAGACCAAATAACCACACAAAACAATTTTCCAAAGAAAATATGTAAGTTTTATTAACAATAATGACCTTAAACCCTTACATTCACAAGCAAGAGGGGGGCATGAGGGCATCACTCTTAGCATAACTTGGGCTACCCAGGAATTAGGATGGGCTTGGGCCTATGTTTCAAGCCTAGGCTGTGGGCCAAGTTCTGGTCGGGCCTGGTTGGAAGTTGGAACCACTATCTTTTCTATATATTATTACTTGAATACTAATCCTAGGTCTCTTAAGTTGTCCACGCCGGCATATATATGACCATCCATCATTTCATTTCAAGACGCCACACCTCTCCAACAATAAATCACCGTTTTCTCCTCTGTTCCGCCATGAGGCCGGTGTGGTTCGGTTCTGTTTTGGGTTTAAAAAAGATGGACTCTGGGCAAGTCAGGGATTTAGGAGTGTGGTTGTCTATGCTCTGAAAAAATAGTGAAAAATTCATATTAATAGAGCTTAGGCCCAGTACACTGAACTTGCCAATCCCGAGGAAACTGAACATTCAAAGATTGTGGGTCCGGTCTCAAATCTGCCCACCTCTTCGGCATCCCAAATTAAAATTAATTTTGACGGAGCATCCAGTGATTTTCAATCAGGCATGGGTATTGTCTTTCGCAATCATAAAGGAGAATTTTGCTTGGGCCGGGCTGTTAATGAATGTACCCCGTAATCACCCAAAAGTTGTAGAAACTATGGCAGTTAGGGAGGGTTTAATGCTGGCCATTGAAGAAGGAATCAGATCAATCTGGATTGAGGGAGATGCTCAGCAAATTGTTAAGTTCCTGTTGGACGATTCTCTAGAGGTCCCTTGGAGGCTGCATCACGTTTTGGCCGATTGCAGGAATTTGTCGCTTGAGTTGATCAGTACCATATCTCCTTCATTCATCATATAGGCAATTCTGTAGCTCACTGTATGGCGAAACATACTTGTATTATTTCTAAGCCAAGTACCTGGTCTGTATATCCACCTTTTCTTTTACCTGTACTGTTGAAAGATTTAACTCAATGAAATTGCCTTCGGATTTCTCAAAATCGCTTTCCTCCATTCTGATTCCTCCTCCCGTACACCCTATTAATTGAGACATTGAATTAAAGCTGGAAATTTCTTCTTTAGATTGGCGCTACAGTTCACAAGTGAAATGCTTGGAAGGGCACAACAATCCTTCGTGGAATGGGTGAAGATAAAACTCTCTCCAAGTCTCCATTAGAACTATTAATGGGTTCAGTCTATCTCATAAAACCCAATCGATCAAACTGATTATGTCGGTTCTGTTTTCGTGGTTTTTTCTCAATTAATAATTAAGTTAGGATTAGTATAAATATTTCAAACGGATTAAGACCTGAATTCATATAGTTTGTAATATACAAGTTCTTGATCTTCTTCTAATTTTTGTTATATTTTATGTTTCACAAGGTAAATTTCATAAATAAAACACAATATAAAAATAGCTAGAACTAGATATAATACCTGTCTGTTGCCATGGAAAAACCCAATACTCAATATGATAACATAAGGCATTAAAGATATTTCATTACATAAGTGACTATAGGGTAGGGCTGTA
Source organism: Nelumbo nucifera (assembly GCF_055504915.1). Taxonomy (NCBI): domain Eukaryota; kingdom Viridiplantae; phylum Streptophyta; class Magnoliopsida; order Proteales; family Nelumbonaceae; genus Nelumbo; species Nelumbo nucifera. Next base: position 37,724,735 of record NC_142650.1, read on the forward strand.
AGGGGGATCAGTTAAATCTACATCTGCATCCAATTATTAAATCTTGGATCTAAATCGAATATATTGGATTTCAGATCGATTCATCTATTTTATTGTGTTTAAAGTGACAAAAACTTAAACCAAAGTATTAAAAAATTAATTATTTTTAAATTAGGCTAATTTAAGTAAATGAAGTATATATATTACTAATTATATATGTATATAATTTTTATTCAAATTAAATTTATTGTAATTTTTTTCAATTTTAATTTATTATTTCATATATAAATAATTGTATCCATCAAAATTCATATGAAAATAAAATTTTAATATTTTTTTACTTTATTGTTTATCTTATTTATTCATTTTAAATTTTCTTAAAAAATCATGTCAGATGACGGCCATATTGGGCCCGTGCTTTGGGCCATGTTGGACTTCCCTCTTGGAAGATTTGTGCCAGGTAGGTGTGGCCCACTAAAGCCCATGTGCCAGCATGGCATGACCCACTACAATATCAACAACCCACAGAAGTAGATCGTGCCATCGCAACACGATTACACGACCCACATTGCACTTCTAATCGGTTGTGCCTGCTCCTGTATCGAGTCTGACTCCAATCTCACATATTTGAGAAGTGGGATTGTTCACTTATTACAACAGCCAATCTTATTATGTAAAGGATAAGGCTAACACTGATGTACTACAACAGGTTCAGATTAAACTGTTAAAGTGATGGGAACTACAAGAGATATATTTCGGTCAAGAAGGAGAAATGGTCTTTATTTTCTTAGGATTGATGGCTGTTTTCGAAAGTTGAAAGCTACTGTTGCAAAAATAAAAAGAATAAAAAACCTAAACAGGAAAATAACATATAACAAAAGGCCAGACCCTGTGAGTAGCTAAATTCTGGCCACCCAGTAGAAGTACAGGAGCACGACAAAGACAAGATCGGCTTCAGTCAGAGCTAGGCTTTTACAATCTTTCATTGGGAATATCTCCCTACTTCTGTGCTTTATTTTATGGAGAGATTTCCCAATGCAAAGCTATGATGACTGTTCGAATGGACTTTACTCTGACTGAATCCGGTTCCGACAAAGACGACTATCGAGCACAATCAACCTTATTCTCTGAATACTACGTACATTGTTTTATTTGACTCACAAATCTTATCTCGCTCCCTCATCTTATCATAAAACCACAAAACAACCTTATGTCATGGTATTCTTAATTGTAAATATTATATTAATTTTGTTTCACCCCTGAATTTATTCCAAACTATAACCAAAAGGAAAAGAGATAAGAGCAAGGGAGGATATAGCCTGTCTTACCCCAAGTTCGCATAAAAAAAGCATTCATGATATTAAAAAGATTTTGACCAATGAATCCACTTAAAACATAGAAAACACCTATGATGCTGGTGGAAAGACATGATATTGCAAAAACTTTGACCAACCAACCCAACCCTTTGGATAAATTTTGATAAAAACCCATTTGATTGATAATCCACTTTTATAATACTGGTTAATTGATTATAAGTATTTTCGATATCATGTCTTTCATTTCAAGCATCAGGCATTATAGTCCAACTTCTAAACATTACAATCTAAAACCAAAACACCTTCAAGCCCAAAATTGTGGGCTTTGTACTTCCACAGTTTAAAAGCACACGTCACGCTTTTCCAAACGCAACCTTGGTTATTTGACTAGTTTAAGTTGTTTAACAAATAACAACCTCTATTACACAATTCCAAATTTCTGATCAAGTATCTGAATGTATTGAGAATATGAATCAAACTGTATATCCTGTTATTTGTTCCAATTGAATTTGTATATGAAGTCCGTAGATTCATGGATTCGAATCTATTTGGACATCAAGATTTCTTATAGAAGTCTAATTCATTTGCGACCCAAAACTTACTACTTTCTGCTCAACCACTCAAGTTAGTAGAGGTATAGGAGGTAGTGTTTTTAACCGTCTGATCTTCGTTACTAATATTAAGAGCACATTCTTAATAGTTGCTTGCAGGTGTTTTCAGTTTTTCACAGAAACAAGGGAAAAATCAAATATTCTTTCTGTCGGATTTTGGGGACAAAAAGGGTGTTATACAAAGTTACATTTCACAGAGAATAGAACCACACATCTCCAAATCAATCTTCATGCATGCGCATATACAGAGTTCATTCATGGCTCCTTTGTATCTGCATCTGGAATGGCAGGAATCGAAATACAAATTCAGTCAGCTGATGATTCTCCAATGGTCTCAAGTAGAAATCTTAATGCAACAAATCCGCTCCAAGCAGAATGGTGGGCCCTCCTGCATGGTCTCCAATATGCCCACTACCTAAAACTCAAGACGTTGGTCTGTTTTTCTGACTTAGAAGGCTTAGTTAAGAACTTCTATATAGATGGGTAGGAGGAATAGTTCATCAAACCGATAAAGCGCAGAATCATAATCATAGACCTTCTATCTTTTTTTGATATAGTTTGTGTATCCCATGTAAATAGAGATATGAATAGGGTTGTTCAAAAACTAACTTACAATGCATGTAAATATAATATGATAGTAGAAAACTTAAGCAACCTAACAAATGCTGCTGTAACGACATTACTTTAATGAATGTTAAGCCTTCTGCTTTTTTTTTAAAAAAAAAAAAAAACATTCATGTTTTCTAAATTGCCACATAATCAGAAAAAAGAACAAAGGAGATGCGCATTATTTCTGAAAAGCAAAAATAAACTTTGTAATCTATGAACTGTATCAGAAATTATATGATTAATGCCCAGAAATGTATATATATATATATATATATATCTGGAATGGGTGGTTTTTCCTTGCAGGAAACGGACTCTATTTGCACGAGTCTCATGTGCAAATGTTTTGCATGGTAGACGCGTGTCTTGACTTCTTTCTCATTTCTTCTGTTCGAGATGCTTCTTCCTATTCGAGATGCTTCTTCCAAGTTCCATTTGAGTCTCTCTCTTCGAGAGAACTCCTTGGCTTTTCGATTTTCCCTGTCATTGCGAAGGGAGAACGAAGGAGGCCTGCCCAAAGGCTTCACAAACTGCTTGTCCCTCTTGAGCTATTGAGTTCTTGAAGCAACAGGGACAAGCAGCGGCGGTTTGGCCTCCTCCACTCATTTTCAGGTTGCCGAATACTGTTCATCTTCTAGTTCGAAACCTTGAGGATTCATGGAAGCCGAGGCCGAAGTCAAGGCGTTTGCCATCAGAGCCCTGGGTTCTCTCTTCAAGCTCATTGAAGTCTTTTTGTGGTATAATGCTTTCTGTCTATCTATGGTATATCTGTTCTTTTGCTTTTTGTTTATGTAGTTCCAGATTAGGGCAAAAAGCACATTTTTCTAGCTAGATTTTGTGTGATTTGGAATTCGGGTAGTAAGTTGTTTCTAGAAGACTCGCTTTGTCCACCTTCCCCTCAAGTTCTAGAGTTTCATGTCTCTACTTTCTCATTCCCGGTTTTGCTATTAAAATTTCTCTTATTTAACAGGACCGACAATGCTCCCATATACGAAATAGAGGTGTCCGCTTCATTTGTTCGTCAGGGTAATTTGGCAGAAACTGCTGTAAGTTTAACTTAGTTTAGTTTGTTTCTGAATCAATTTGTTGTTCTCTTATGAGTTACGATACTAATTTTGGGTTTCCTTCTGATTTAGTAGCTATAGTGATTGATGTATGCATGCACTTATTTTTAGACCCTTTGAAACCCTTATTCTTACATTTAGTTTTTGTCTTGCCAAGCTGCTTTTATTTTGGAGGTTGAATCTACTGTTAATGGCAAGTGTTCCTTGTTGAATTCTCCTTCACCTCATTTATTTATTTTTTCTTGCGTCACACTTTTTGCTAATAAATCATGTACTGAGACCACATGATTTGTTTTTCGGGTCTTACTTTGCACCATTGCAAAGAATTTGTTAATGATCAATGCCATAAATCAATTAGTTACATTTTAGTGGTTCTGTTGTCTTTGTGATCTGCTCATATTACACTCCGTTAGAGGATGTAGAACTCATCAGGTAGATGAATGATTTGGGGCTTCCTGTTTCCTTCAGCACAAACAAGGAGGCAAGTCCATATTTTTCTTTTTCTTTTTTAACTTTTTTTTGTTTCTATAGTGACAATGGTGTTGTAATGTATTTAATATGTTACCAAAGTTGTATTACTCCGCAACACGATGTTGCATTGTTGCAGAATGAAGGTAGCCATCCGGGTTTCACCACCTTGAATAACAATAGAAATATCCTTTGGTATCTCAGGGTTTCACCACCTTGAATAATTTGTGGTTTCACCACTTTGGTGGGTCGGTAGGTTGCTGTCCAGCTTCCCAAGAATAATTCGTGGTTTGGCGGGGTTGAGGAGGTGCAGCCATTCTATAAGATTGTAAAGATGTTCTTACAATTTCCATCTAGAAGCATCATAGTTGGTTTCACTGAGGAATTTTTACCTATTGGATTCAAAGAGTTCTGATTAATGTCCCATAAAAATGCCTCTTCTTGGGTACCTCATAGTTTCAGCTCATGTTACATGGACACAGAGCCAAGGCTCACTGATATGACTATCATGGTTTATAGATTTTTGGGAAGTATAGGTTTCGCATGCATGTATCTCATTCATGGGGATGTCAGTATACATATCTATTTATGCATGTCCAAGGGAAACATTGAAAATCTTTCGTCCATATCCATATTTACTGGACGTGTCCAAAGTCCAATAAATGCATTGCACTTACAATTTAAGTGTCTAAGTAACATGGTTGGAAGTTATCACCGCCTATCCACGGTTATGTAGCTGGTTGTTGTGGCAGCCCAGTTGACTCAGACAAGCTTATTCCTTCAATGGAACTGGATGGTGGTTCTGGTCCTTATCCTTGCAGGTCAAAGGTGGGCACATTTACTTGTTGAATGTGTAATCTTATATATGATCAGGAGCTAGGGGGTGCAGGGATAAGGGGGCAGTAGCAATTTTGTCCTTTTTTAGGAAATTTGCTTCAGAAGGTATATGTTGCTCTTTGTGAACTAACATTATCTCTAATCCCTGCAGATGTAAAAGATATAAAATGTGTAATCAATTGTGATTTCCCATCAAGCCTTGAAGATTATGTTCACAGGATCAGACGAACTTACTCATGCAAATGCAAAGTTTGCCAGAGATCTTATTAAGATCCTACAAGATGGTGGACAGGTCGTTAGTCTAGCATTGGCTACAATGGCCAGGTCAAGTGGTTCACATGGTGGAGGTATGTTTCTAACCATTTTCTCTATTACATGTTTAAGAGATGGGTGGGTATTCGGTTGACTTGAAATGATTTTCATGTATAGTTTATTCATGTGTTTTGACAGGTTTAGGGGGGGAACTTCCGCTCAAGGGGATGGGGAGGTGGTGGTTTAGGCAATCGAGCTTTGATTTCTAGATCCAACACCATACCACTTGGTACAAGGAAGCCATGGTAGCGCCTATTCTTCGGTGGGATGGTGAACTGCGCTGACAACACAGGTGTGAAGAACCTATACATCATCTTTGTGAAAGGGATCAAGGGTCATCTCAACAGATTGTCGTTGGCCTATGTTGGTGACACGGTATGGCCACCATGAAGAAGGGGAAGCTTGATCTCAAGAAAAAGGTCATGCTTGCTGTCATTATTCGACAATAGAAGCCATGGTGCCGAAAGGACGGTGTCTACATGTACTTCAAAGGTCAATTATTTTTCATTTTGTTCTGTTATTTTCTTTCTTTGTTATGTTTTCTATTATATATATATTTTTATGTTCCCTTTCAAATGCACCGGTAGGTCTAATCAAAGTTCTTTCATTTTTTCTCCTCTTTATTGTTGTTTTTCCATGAGATTTTAAAGCTTCCTGTCTTTAATCTGATTATGATGGCTTTTTTATTGTCTTCGTCGGTAACTTGTATTCTGTTAGCATTGAATGTTAAGATCATATAATTTTTTTAAGATTGTTCTTCTGTGCTATTGTAGGCAATAATTTTATTTCTATGTTGTGCTCAAAGTATTGCCCAACTCATAGCACTTTGACAGTTAACAGTTAACTGCTAAGTTAATGGCTTTCAAATGGTGGGTCCCAACAAAATTCATAGGTATAGTTACTCTATACTACAGTGTGGTCATTAATTAGTAATTAGTGTGAAGAGATGTCTATGCTTTTAGAGTTGTACTTATGGATCTCCTAATGGGAAGAAAGCCTATGGAAAAGATGGCACCAGCTCAATACCACTATTGTCACATGGGTATGTTTTGTTCTTAATCCCCATAATCGGTAATCAAATTCCTACCGTACAGGTGGAACGAATCCTGACCATGGATCGATGCCAAATCTACGGGCAGGATGCGGTTTATAGGGGGCTACTAGTAGACTAGGAGGGGGCTATAAATTCAGATTTGTGAGGAGCAGTACAGTCTACTTATCCCTTTTACAATCTACTCTCTCTCTACCTTAATTTTCGGAAAAAATAACTTACCTTAATTTCCAGAAATACAGACTTATTTTTTTATAACCTACTCTCTTTACCTTAATTTCAGAAATAATTTACCCAAAAAATAATTAAAAATCTGTTTCTGCAACCACTATTATTAGATATAAATTTTAATTTATTTTAAATAATTTTTTTCTAAGATACTTTCACTAAAAAATACCTTTTCAACTTTTTTTTTTTTTTTTTTCTATACAATAATCAAGCCCCTCCCCCCTCCGCTAGTTATATGATTAATGGAGCATGGCATTAGATAACGAGATGTAAACTTTGAAAACAAAAAAAAAAAGTTGAATTAAACATATTCTTGAAAACAAGAAGCGATAAGTAGGTCATTTAAATTCGTTTTTGAAACCTGTATTAAAAAAAAAAAAGCAATTCATTGTCTGCCCCAATCACTTGCTGCTTAATTGCCTAATAATCAGAATGACTTATTGCTGCCAATAGAGATAGATAAAGCAAAATCATTCATTACCAAACAACCCCGAATTCCTGTCCTTTCATCCGTGGACCGTGGTCTAGATTTCACCACTCCCCATACGATGAATTCAGAGGTGGGTCCCATTCGTACCAAGAACAAACAAGGCAAAGGTCACGGACTCACGGGTGTTCACAGTTCACTGCCCTCCTCCCGAGGATCCTTGTATAATTGGATTCTCCAATTCTACTGTCTAGTCTAAGCAAACTTGAAGCAAGCTCACTGCATCAGAAAGGAGGCAATCAGGCAATGCAAGCCCATCTGGTTCTCCTCCTTGTTCTGATCTCCCTCACAAGCAACCATCGCCATGCATCAGCTCAGCCTTATGCGACATTTCCAACAACTAGAAGCGGTCAGCTGAAGCTGCCGGACAACGAAACAATCTACAACATCTCAAAGCAGCTGTGCTGGGGTTGCATAGGCGAAGCCCTACAGTTCTTGTTTGTTCACAACCTGAAGAGAGCAGCGAAGTGGGAGCTACCTCTGATGTGGGACTTCCAGCTCGAGAACTACGCGAAATGGTGGGCGGGACAACGGAAAGCGGACTGCGCGCTGCAGCATTCGTTCCCGGAGGGGGGCTTCAAGCTGGGGGAGAACATATACTGGGGCAGCGGCGCGAGATGGACTCCGACCGACGCCGTGATTGCATGGGCGGCCGAGGAGAAGTACTACAATTACGTGACTAATAGTTGCCAAGAGGGCCAGATGTGCGGTCACTATACTCAGATTGTATGGAAGACCACTCGGAGGATTGGATGTGCTCGTGTGGTTTGCGATGATGGAGATGTGTTCATCGCTTGTAACTACGATCCGCCTGGTAATTATGTGGGAGAACGGCCATATTGAGAGGATGATGTGTAGGGTTTTAGTTGCTTCTGGTTCCAATTATTAATTCATGAATTCTTAGATGGGTTGGATTGGCTTGAATGTATTGTCATGTTTAGGCACATCAAAGTAAACACTGATAAATATTTTGACATCTGTAAAAAGTGGGTATTAATCTTTACAAGGTAGGGTGAGGGTATTTTAAATGACAGGTTTAAAAAATTTTCAAGTACTTATTGAACGCGCATAGCTCAACTGAACCCGATTAGATAAGTGATACTGTGTAGAAATGTAGAAATAAACGGCAGCATGTCAGCTCTGGGGTAGTTCAGTGGTACCTATTATTCAGTGCCACATCACTTCATGCAACTCCAAAAAACGATAAATTCGACGTTGCTCCAAGCCATGCCTTCTTGATTTCTAAGGTATGATTTGGAGCATCGTTTTTTAAGAAAAAACAATTCCAAATAAACAGACGTTTCTTAGAGCACTGTTTTTTCCGACGTAACGCTAATGTATCACTGAACAATGGCATCGATTTCAAACATACGCTAAATAAATGGTTTTTAGATTTATGTAAAGGTCGATTGTTAGAGTAAATATCACTTTAATTTAATGTTTTCTCTAATACCCAGCAGTTTATCCATTGTTGAGCTTATATGATGCCTAATGACACTAAATAACGTCTAACGATGCTTAGCTAGCTATCAACTCAAATAATACTAAGTAAACATTAGTCATCTCCTTTCTTTCTGTTTTTTTAAAGAAAAAAAAAACCAAAAATTTATTAAAATAAACGACCACCGTACTAAGCCCAAATGACTAAGATTGGTCACTCAGCATCCCTTCCATCAGCGCACTTATGCACTTTAGTCGATCCTCACACCCCTTAATTCTCCTGTAATATAATGTGTAAAAGGGATACTGACTAGCAAGGCATTAGGTCATCAGCCATCAATGGCTGTGGATAAAGGGTTAATGAATACGGATGGAGAACTGAACATTTGGTCGATCAAAGGGTAGGTGTAGGTGTTGTAGAGAAGACCCTGGAAACCGAACATGAAGAAAGATCTGCTGATGCACGGGATCTGCTATAAACAAAGGCATGTACAATAGGCTACCGAGCCCAAATGTCGTCTCATCAGTAAACACATTAGCTATTTGGACAGTTACCAGATGTTATTATGTGAACTGATATGTTTACTTGTGAATGGATTGCATGGTTCGTTGTATATGTTTTTGTTTGTAGCATATCTAGAACTAATTTCTCATGAGATCTGCTACAAACAAGGCTTACTACGATGAGCTACATAGCCCAGTCATTAATAAATGCATGTTCAATGCCGGTGATCGCTATTGATTTAATTATGCAAATAGCTTACATTGGAGCTGAAGTAGGATTATCAAGTTTAATTATGCATAACTCTTATGTCTCACCTTACTTCATGTTCAATTAATTATGCCCCTGCATAACTCTTATGCATAACTCTTATGTCTTTTCCTTGTTTTACTTTTTTCACTCAGTTTATAATTCCTGATTTTCTCCATACTATCATTGTAAGGGTAATTTGTCTTTTTCTTAGCATAGTTGAATGGATTAGTCATGAAGTGAATCCAACCCAATTATAGGGGGTCAGGGTCTGCGTTGTGTCAATTATAATTGTCCGTTTTGGTTGTAATCATAATAAGAGAAACAAATAAGGGTCTGTTGGCTTGTTAATTATTTTTAGGAGGTGTTCTTTTTTTGGATTTTGAGAGGGGGAAAGTAAGTAAATGGGATTTTGGTTCCCATTGATCAAGAATCCCATGTGTTTTTCTTTTTTTTTTTTTCAAATTAATGTGGGGATCAGGGGAAAGTTTATTTTCCTAGGTGATACCCATCTTCTTGGTGGGTAAATAACTTTCCCACATGGGGGAAATTCCAACACTTGAATGGGACAAAAATGCCCATTTTAATAATGGATTTTTATGGTTAAAATAGTCATTTTCTTTTTTACTTGGGAAATAAAAAAACATGGGTAAATGCACTTCCCTGGGTAAGTGTTTCCCAAGGAAAACTTACCCATGTAATCGTATTTACCTGGATAAATAACTTACCAACAAGTGAACGGGGCCTTAGATGTGTATTGATGTTGGTGAACTTTTTTAAGTTCTAGTCCGAACATAGAGAATGTTGTGAAATCTGAATGTTGAGTTCTAAAAAATGACAATTAACCATTTTTACCATGAATATGAGAGTTTGTTTAACTAATTAACAATTTATTAAATGAATATAAAAAGATTTATAATTAGTGAATTCTGTCGGCAAATGGTCGATCCTATCTCCAAGATGAAGCACTTCAAGTCTGTTGAGATACCCTATTTGGGATGGACATGTACGCAACCTTGTACACATTGCATATAACCCTCGAAGGAATGAAACAGAGGGCGGTAAATCATCTATATCAGTACCTGATATGTCTAGAACTCGAAACTTATGCATGCATGTGTTCAAAGAATGACTCTGGGATTTGCTTCAGCATTTCATTTCGTTGGAGCAACAATGTCAAGAGTGTCGGGTAGACAATTACCAAGGTTGTAATTGTGCATCAATGAGATTCTTTGTTTCTGTTTCCATTCCTCCACATAAGGAGGTGTTCCTTAATAACCAATCTTGCTCTTACCACTATAGCATACCAAGAACCTATCACCACTTTCTCCCTTATCACTATCAGAATTATCCGAGGAAAATGATGATGTGATTTTCAATGCTAGATCGTCTCTAATCATGTACAACATGCATCTTCACACATTTATTCTTGTCCCAATCCTCCATTAACTCCAACAAAGAGGCATTGCAGAGCTCATCCACTATAGCATACCCTCTATTAATTGCATCGTCCAAGCTTTGCATTCCATCATCATTAATAAAACCCTCCCCAAACCAATAATATATCAATTCCTCAATTAAGATAAAATGATCTTCTGGAGATAATGCACAATATAAGAAGCAATTCTTCAGGTTTGCACTCCTTAACCGATCAAAACTGAACTTCAAAATCTTGAAGACGGACTCCTCCATATCATCAATAATCTCATACTTGTTCATTAAGTGCATTCTTCCACACGTGAGTATTCCATATCCCTTGCTTTCTCAATGACCCACCGATTAGCTTAATGGCAAGTGATAAACCTTTGCACTTCTCAACTATTTTCTGGGAAATGCTTCGTACCTCTGGAGCATCCACAACTTCCGAAACTATTTCTCGAAACAGATCCCATGCTTCTTCCTCGGGCAAAACATCCACTTTGATATCTCCATCAGTCTCCATTTTATTGTTACAGACTTTTCGGGATCGAGTTGTTAATACTATCTTGGATCCATTTCTTCTGCTCTGTGTAGGGACGTACTCCTACATCTTCCAAGTCAACTTTGTCCCACATATCATCCAAAATCAGCAACCACTTCTTGCTTAACAATGTTTGTAGTATCCATCTTCTTGCAACGTAACTTCACCATCATGAGATTGTTCACCCTTACCCAGACTCAAATTCAAATTCAATCGTTGAGCAATTCGATCTTGTACCTTTCTCACATCCCCATCTTTGGACACTGTTACCCAGATAGTAATTTCGAACATGTCTTTCAATTTATTACTGGTAAATTGTGTAACATCTTGACTGTAGTAGTCTTACCCACCCCACCCATTCCCCATACTCCAACCTTCCAGAATTTATCATCTTTGAGGCATCCCAATATCTTCTGTACAGTACACTCTGTTGAAGTAGTCCTAGTCCCAGTCCCACTTTTCACTAATGGTGCAAACATTGGCTCAATTATATTCTACGTGGGAATGGGAGTGCATTGATTGCCATCCTTTCTTCAAACTTGCCTTCCTCTTGAAGCCTAGCAATCTCTTTTAACTGAGTTACTACTCGCCTTAGCTTCCAAGCTGCACACGTTGCAAAATATCAAACCGTACATTGGCTCAATTATATTCTACGTGGGACTGGGAGTGCATTGATTGCCATCCTTTCTTCAAACTTGCCTTCCTCTTGAAGCCTAGCAATCTCTTTCAACTGAGTTACTACACGCCTTAGCTTCCAAGCTGCACACGTTGCAAAATATCAAACCGTCTAATAGGCTCTCCATTGTATTCTTGGATATCAACACGTAACATCCCTTGCTTGTTTTCAAAAAGATTGACATCTTCAATCCATTTTTTAACTTCACTCTTCAGTGATTCTGAAACGGCATATATTCCTCTATCACATTTTCAACACGACTCTTCTTGTTTAAGAGACGTTCTTCCATCTTGAGTTTTTGATAGTTTTCTTCAAGGTTGACCGCCTCATCGGATCTACACTTGAGAGGGCCAGACAATTTCTCCAATGCAAAATCCATTGATGTTTTTACCAGCTGCCACAAATGTACGTAAAAAACAAATGCAAATGCAAATTAATTAGAATCCACTCTCACGTACCTGTTGTTGGCCATGTAACTTAATTGTGAAGAATTTATTATTAACCAATCACGTACTTCAGTGTAATATATGAAGCACTACAGAGGAAGCACCATAGGTGACAAGATGTGATTCCTAAATTTGCTTTGGAGATTAACACAAGGGTTCTTTATTCTTTCAACATATAAAATGTTGTAAACATATGATATGAAACTTTTATCTGTGGGGAATAAAGTTGTATTCAGAGGGTGTTCATATATAATTAGGATATGGTCTTATAAGCAATTTAGCACTAGAATGGTTAAGAAGAAAAATGCCATGCTTTATAATGAAAAACAAAACAAAGAAATTAGAAGATATTTAGTAGAGACCCTATTATTAATTATGTGTCATATCATTACTATTCTTAGACTCAGACTGGTTCGATCAGATAGGTTCACTACTACTCTAATGATGAAAGTTACCCTGTTCCAAAACCGGATTCTAATCCTTACCCAAAAAACTAACCGGCCCGGGTTCTAAAAGAGCTCTCTAAACAGTTTTTTTTTTTATTCTTTTTGGGTAAATCTCTAAACAGTTGATAGGGTCAAAGCATTCACTAAGAAACAATTAAACATGGTAATAGCTCTCAATATGACACTTTCAAATCTTTTGATTTTTTTTTCCAATTGTTTTCATATATTTATAATTTATTTGCAGTGCGCCAAGCAATTCGCCCTAATCAATCATGACGTAACATAGTTCTCAAATATGAGCTATGACTAGCCAAAAAAATAATTGTTTTCAAATATGAGCAATTGTATCTAGAAATCATGCACTGGAAATCATGAACAAGTTTAGGAACTTCTTCCCTGGAATGCATAGGATAGACTCAAGTGTATCTGGAGAAATCATCAATGAAGGTGATAAAATATTTATAGCCACTCTCAGTTGGACTAGTAACGGGGCCCCAAATATCAAAATACACAATATGGTAAGGAAAATCAGCTCTTTTATTATGTAATGGAAAAGAAGTTCTACAATTCTTATTCAATTAGCAAGTTTGACACTAAAACTCATCAGCAGACACAAACACAAACAACTCTGGAAACAAATGTTTTAAAGACTCAAAAGACACATGACATAAACGATTGTGCCACAAAACAACTTGACTCTTATTTGTTTACTCAAAAACCCTAAAGCCGTAAGACCAGTTGCATTCTCTAGCACATAGACACCATCAACCATGCTCTCTCTACCAATCATCTTCCTAGAGGCCAGATCTTGAAAAACACAAGAATGGGGAAGAAAGGTTATAGAGCAACTTAAAAAATGAGTAATACTACTAATAGATAGCAAATTGATAGACAAATTTGGAACATAAAGTACATTGGAGAGGGGGAGGCCCAAAGGAAGAGATATTGTTCCTTGATCAGCTATGGAAGAGAAGGACCAATCAACTAGTCTCACTTTATCTCTACTAGAGAGAAGGGCATAAGACCAAAACAAATTTGACTTGCTAATCATATGCTTTAAAGCATCGGAATAAATGATGCAAGGATATTCTAGAGCACTACAGGGCACATGGAAAGCAGAGGTTGTGTTACCTAATATAGATGCAAAAGAAATTAAGGGGCTAAGTCTTGAATGTGTTTGTTGTAGTGACCTACCATACTACTCCAAATGGTCACGAGAGAAATTGAGAATATCTTCCTTGAGATCAAAACTAATAGGACGATCTTGGGAGGACTCTTGTGAGGCCAAGTTTGCGGTTGTCGATGTGTACTTCTAACTAGGCTTTCTGTTCTGTTCTTGTGCTGACTTCTTCACTAAGTCTTGTGCCCATTTTGGTTTCCCAATCAAATCCCAACAGGTCTTCCGGGTGAGCCTAGATTTTTGGCAATGTGTACACCACAACTTGTCTTTATCATCTACCCTTTTTTAACCATCCCCTTTCTTTCTAGAGCTAGTGCCACCCCTTATTGCCAAAGCAACTAACTCCCCCGCAGAAGCAGTCATAGCCAACTATCTACTTTCCTTGGACTGGGTTTATATATGGAATTAAGGCCTAACAGAAAAGCAAACACACACTATTGAGAAACCAATTGCTTGTAGGCCTTGGCATCTTTGTCACTTTCCCACTCAACATTTTGATAATAGTCTAATTCTTTACAAACTAAGGTTAGTGCTAAATAATATGAAGATAAGCTTCTCTCCCTATGTTTACATGTGGAGGACTCTGCTTGCAACTGATAGATCCTAGCATAATGTCTCTACTCTGAATATGTCAACTTTGCATGTTCCCATATTTCACAGGTTGTTTCTGCCCACATAAAATTTTGCTTCATTAATGGTAACATGGATGGAAACAGCCATGACATAATCATGCAATTCTCCTGATCCCACTCATCATGCTCAGTCATCCCTAACTTTGGTTCCTTCACTTTCCCATTAATGTGCTCGACCTTGCCTCTAGCAGTGATATATAGTCGCATCTCCTTAGACCATCTAAAGGAGTGATGATCATAAGAAAATTCATGGAATCATGATTGGTACTTAATCAACCATGACTGGAAGTAGTTCCAGATGTTGCAAAATCTTCGGAGGCTATAAGGAACAACTCCTAACACACTTAACAGATCTTATTTCTACAGTAGACACAAAGAACAGGCAAACAAAAACAACCATGGTCCTGGAATCAGCCCTGTAAGCAATCAGATGTACAAGAAACCCATGCACAATCAGTTTTGTTGTATTTGCAGACCACATACAGGTCATACAGACCACTCACCAGCTTGTTTAAGCTGCATGATTACCAAGGAGTTACCACAGTTTGATCTCCTAACACAGTGAGGTCACTCATGACCTACAGGGGTACACACCCCACTTCAATCTGGATCCCTGGGAGTCTAAAACCTCCTTTACACCATTCAGCCACCACACAACTGAACTGCTATTGGTGTTTCTAGTTTCTACAAAGAACCAAGTTTAAAGAACCACAAAAAACTGTTCTAGCCCAGTCCAATTTGAGAAAAAAATACTTTCACAGTCCGAAAAGGTAAGATAGAACAGAGAAATTCATTCAGTCACTTTTGGTCACTCCAGAGCAAGTGCTTGTAGCCAATGGTGATGGAATGAGTTTTACATAAGATTTAAGAGAGAGAAATCAAAAGTAGAATATTCTGACCTGTACAGCTGTGTGATTGCTGTCTCTCTTAGTTTAATACCAGAAAAGGAAAAAAAAGGGCGAGAAACAGGACATAATCAATAATGGAGATTAGATTCCAACGTCCTACTCTGATACCATCTTGTCTTGGTGCAGAAAAGTAAAAGGAAGAAGAGGAGAGAAGTGAGAAAAATGGAAGAGAGGCAAAAATGGAAGAGAGAAGTTTTGCCTCACCCCTAGTCCATTTCTTTTGGGATTATACCAAGAATCCACCCCCCATCTCCTACCACCCCTGAACCCCTCTCTTTGCACCACTGCCATCCCCAAGAGTAGAAGTGTACACACGAGACCCTAACCAAACCTTCCACAGAGACCTCACTTCCGCCTCACCTCCTACACCTACCTCCTCTCAAAACAATGGTTATTTAAAATATACCAATCAATGGGTTTTAAATGTCACAACAGAATCACAACAATGAGTTCTCTAAGAACCAGCATTCAGAGGTTTTGAAGGTCTTAGCACCTATAAAGCAAGTTTGAACTAAGATTACATGATACGTAAATAACAAAGTCACTCTCACATGACTTAAAAACTCATTTATTCAAAATAAACTCATTATCTCATTAAGAAAAGTAAATATGATTTTTTTTTCCACTTGACACTATAATGGTTTAAAAAATATCAAATACACACCAATAGTAAAATTAAGGAGATTCTGAAATTTCTAGAGTACCATAGATTTAGAACAAAATAACCTAGCATAACTATCCAAAATTGACCTTCTAGTCTTTATTTTCTTGATTTCTTACTTTTTCCACAAGCCCTAAGGCTGCGTTTGGTTGGAGGGAAGGTTTTGACGGGATGAGAAAGGGAAAATGGATGGAAAATTTTCACGTTCCATTGTTTGGTTGCAAAAGGGAAAATAGTGGGAAAATCAACCCTAATAACAATTATTAATTAATTAATTAGGTAATTAGTAATATTTTTATTATTTCATATTTTACCAATAATAAATTATTTACTACTAATATTTTATCAATAAATTTTATAACTATTTACTTAATTAGTTAATTAATTATTAATTAAGAACTACTATTTTAATTTTTATTTGAAATTTTACTTTATTAATATTTAATGAGAATTAATTAATCACTTTTATTTTGTATAATTATAATTTAACATCTATATTATCTATTTATTTTATTTAATCATTAACTAAATTAATAATAAAATAATTATTTAATTATTCATTAATTACATAGTTAATTCATTATTAATTGTTTTGTTGTTAATTATAGATTAATTAATAAAACTTTTTTATTATTTAGCATTTTACTATTAACTATTAATTATTTCAAATTAATAGTTAGCTAATTAATTATTAAGATTAATTAATATTTTCAATTTTATTAGTTTATATTATTAATACTTTATTCTATTAATTAATTAATTGTTTTAATATTTTTAGTATTAATTATTAATAAATTATTAAACTATTTTTCAATGATTAATTATTTCTTTTAATTTATTAATTAATTATTTTTAATTAAATTATTTTATTAATATGTTATTAAATAATTAATAATTTATTAATGGGTCATAGATCTAATATTAACTCTTAGAAATACAACAAGGAAGGTACTTTTTATTGTTAAACAAGTTTCCTCCTCCGTTCCCACCAAAATGGTGGGATTCCATATCGCAAGAATTGGGATCATAATTCCACCTTTTTCTCATCCCATCTCATGACATCCCACAAACCAAACCATGGGAAAGGAAGAATATTCCATTGTTTCCCTTCTCATCCCACAAACTAAACAGTGCCTAGAGACCAGGTTACCTTCTAAATATTACTGTTTGTGTGTGTGCATGTCTAAACACATGCAACCATAACGTTACTTTAAGAGGACATTGTTCACTCCATAGTGACTTACACAATCTCTTTGATTACCCTACATTCAAACAAAAAAAAAGTAAAAACTTTGCAAAACAGGAAAAGAACATACCAAAGAAAAAACACATAACAGCAAAAACTTGGCAAAACAGGCAATATAATCATTTAAGTTACTTTTGAGATTCTTCACAGCTTGGTATTCAATGGACCACCACTGATATTTAGAAAATGAAACAGCTAAGGCATCATATCTACCTACTTGTTCTTTGGATCTTGTGCAACTAGAAACAACTCTTGCATTGAGGATGTTAATTATGGCTCACAAAAAAAAAAAAAAAGACAAGAAATAATAGGTCTTCTAAGTTCTAACATGGGATGGCTCCTGCAAAACAAAACTAGATATAAATAGATGTGCCAATGAACTAGGGAATAGCATCAAGGCTAAGTCTAATCACCTTTTGCTCATAAGCAGCTTATAAAAAGACGGGGAAAGAATATACAACAGTTGGAATCCCTGCATATGCACCCAATGTATTAACATTTCCAAGCATGAAGTATCCCAGACAAATGGTAATAGGGTACAGAACAGTGTAGAATTTCCTAAAAATTTCAGCAAGCATTTCACATCTTCAATTTTCATAAGACACTAACCTTCATTTAAAATAGCCAAGATGAGACTTCATATACCAATGCATCAACACCATCAACAAATTCTGGAGGCTTCCTAGCAATCCTTTCTAGTTCTTGCTAAGCCATGTATCAAACACTTGAATGTCAAACTATTTGGCACAAAACCCAACTTCAAGAACCTATCCTGCAATTCCAATGATTTTGTTACATCACCTTTCTCACAATATTCTTGGATGAGTGTATTACAACTTTTTACATCACAAAACTGAAATTCCTGAGCAAAGTAGCTTAGTAGTGACTCTGCTTTCTCAAGATCCCCTTCCTTGCAATATCCCATTATTAAGGCCCTGCAAATAACAGAGTCAGGAAAAAGACCAATTTCAACCATCTCCCCCAACAAGGACTCTCCCTCGGTAATCTTGCATAATCTACACAAGCAACCTATAAGAGCCCTGTATGTATCCAAATCAGGTTTTATAGCCTTCTGGACCATCTCACCCTTCAACAACAATGCTTCGTCAAAATTATCACAGTTGCAATAGGATCCAATAAGCAAATTGTAAACCCCCAAATTTGGTTCATAACCATCTGAAAAAGTTCTTCGCAAGAGAGACTTTGCCGCATTGGGCCGGTTATCCAAACATAAAGCAACTATAAGGTAGCTATACATATCATGAGGGATTGAAACTCCCAGTCTCTGAATTTCAGCAACCAAATTCAAAGAAGAAAGCAATCTACCCATATTTGCATATCCTTGTACCAGTACCTGGCAAGTGAAACTATCAGGCAACAAACCATTCTGAATCATTTCATACAACAAAGACCTTGATTCTTTCATATTCCCTTCCTTACAATAACCAGAAATAAGAGAATTATATGTAACAACATCTGGACTCAACCCTCTGTGAAGCATACGATGGAAGAGTTGATGAGCCTCCCTCACTTTTCCTTTCTTACAAAGACCATTCATCAAGGAAGTATATGACACCAAATTCGGTGGCACGCCCCTCCTATACATGATCTTATACAAATAGAAAGCATCTTCCAACATTCCCTTCTGGCAAAAGCTATCAATAAGCGTGTTATACGTCACAACATCAGGAATAAACCCTTTTTCCTCCATCTTATCCAAGAACTCATTCACCTTACCCAGATCCCCATCCCTACACAACACATGGGTCAATATGTTAAATGTATACGCATTGGGAAATATTCCAATCGTTTCCATTTCTTGGTAGATTTCCCAACATTGATCAAGATAATTTGACTTCAGCAAACCATTCAAAAGACAATTGCAAGCAGTGACATCAGGAGCAAATCCAATCTTTAGAGTCTCCTTGAAAGTTTTGAAGCCTTCTTCAACCCTACTGGCCTTGACATAAGCCTTGATGAGCATGTCAAAAACAAGCGGATCCCAATTGCAAACTTCACTGGACAAAACCAAATTTCGGAAGGCATCTTCACTTGGGTTAGCTAATTTTATCAGTTCAGAGATAAAATGCATTGCTTGAATGAATTTCCGGGACCAGACCAATATATGAATGATGATACAGTAGTTTTGAGCGGTTGGTTTGAGGTCCAGGTCACTTTTTACCCAATTAAAGAAATTGAGAGCAGTGAAGGGGTCAGATTGGCATCTCAATAATACCCTAGAAATCTCGTGGATACCCAAATACGCACGAATCCATTCAATGTCTTTTTGAACAGATGTGAGATTCCCGTTATCATCTTTCAGCTTTGAGCAGATGAAGTTAACAATATTATATGGATTATAAGGGCTCGGGAGTAAATAGTATAGAGGATTAGAGATGGACTTCGAATCTGTAAATGTCTGAAGAGAAGATGAGGATGAGGAACCAAAATTTGATGCAAAAATGGAGTTAGCGAGAAGGTTTAAAAATAGAGATGAGAAAGTTGATAAGTTGGTCAATTTTAAGAAGATTTTATTGTTGGAAGTGATTGACCGAAGAAACATCGAAGACAATCACAAATTGCATGCAATAAGGAGAGAGAAAGATTACGCTTACGAGTTAAGTGACGCCGAGCGGCTGCAGAAATAGAAAATGAAGAAAGTTAGGGTTCTTCCAATAGAAAAAACTGAAAGGGGAAACACAGGGTCTTATTTGGCTGTTAACAAGAGAACTCACAGAATCTCTGACAATGGAGTCTGGTTCGGTTGTTGATAGGGGTGAATTAATGGAAGAATGGCCTCAATATAGTTTTAACGTCCAACTGAATTCAAACCTGTAAACTCTCGTTTGCTCTTGAACTACCACTTCAATCACTTCATCTGTAAAACCCTCCTATTGACGCTGAAATAAAGCTTGGGTTCGTCACCAGACTCACCATGATGCTGCAATCAAAACCGAGAACGAATTCAGTGAACCCGTAGGGTCACGGTGAACGTGTGCCCTCCAATAGGAGGCGTGCACGTCATCTATTCGAATAGGTCTGAAGCCACTCCGTTATTCTTGTCTTCCCGTTAAACAGGTGAATATGATTCACCCGGTGAGAAAAAGATAAAAATAAATAAATAATTCAGAATTCTCGTTTTTTAGTAAGTAACTCTCGTTTTTTCCTTTTATTTTTTGGGGTTTTAGCATATAAGGGCAACTTTTTGTCCTAAATGTCAATAAAAAATAGTATTTTTATAAAATAACTAAAATAAATTAATTTTTTTTTGAAAAATATCAACGAAGGGCAATGATACTATTCATCGTCTTCCTCTTCCTTTGCCTCTGTGATTGTTTTTAATAGGTAGTTGGACAATACACATTGCCAGGTGCGGAGCTAGTACGTGATAAACCGGTGACAAGCCAGGATGCGACGCGAAGCTAGTGCGATACAAGCCAAGATGTGACGATGATTAGAGTGACAAGCCAGTGCAGCTGCGATACAAGCCAAGATGCCCGAAATGTTCTGTCGTCATTCCGGATGGGAGCGAGGCAGCAACTGTTACAGAGGCCACCAGCTCACTAAGATGGGCGGAACAACAATCGAGCATCGGAAGCTGAGCACATAAAAGACGTCACCGGGAGAACGCCGCCTGTGCCCTGCTCTGGCGGCCTCCTCGGGAGCAATTAAGCCCCTAGTGAGAGCTCTCAAGACCGGAACAGAACCGCAAAGGACAATGCCGCTTGTGCCTTGCTCCGCCTCTCACATGAACAGTGTATTCAAAGTTCAGACAGGGGTGGCGTGTAGAGAATTATTCAGTATTAATAATCTACATCAGCTTAAACAGCTTCTTTCTCTTTCCTACTCTTACGTGTATATAATGTAGCTTTAGCTATTGTATTCAATCAGTTACAAGTAATGAAGAATTTCTTCTTCTTCTTCAATATTTTCTCTGGTTTTCTTGCTTTTTGTTCATGGTATCAGAGCCAAGATCCAAACTAGATCTTGAGCTCTCTTTTTTATCAAGTTGATATTTGAAGAACGATGGAGGATGATCTTGATGTTTCGGTGACAAGAGCAGGAGAAACACCAAACAATAATGATGGAAATGTTATCAATGGCATTGGTACCGGAAAAGAAGCTAATGCTGGAAGCAATAATGGAGATCCTCTATTTTTACAAAATTCGGATCATCCAAGCATGATATTGGTGTCTAGTCCACTAACTGAAAACAACTATTTGACATGGAGCAGATCAATGAAGGTCGCGTTTGGAGCTAAGGTGAAATTAGGTTTCATCAATGGAAGTTGCAAAGCACCAGAACCTGATTCACCTACTTTTGAACAATGGACAAGAGTGGATTGTATGGTAACTTCTTGGATACTAAACTCTATTTCTAAGGACATTGTTGATGCTTTTCTATACTCTACATCTGCTAGAGATCTTTGGCTAGAATTGGAAGAAAGGTTTGGAGATTCAAATGGACCTTTACAGTATCATTTGCAACGAGATATTAGTACAATTAGTCAAGGAAATCTAACTATGGCACAATATTATACCAAACTGAAGAAACTTTGGGATGAATTGGCATGTATCATGCCACTTCCTCAATACTTGTCAATGTACTTGTGGTGCAGCTAAGAGAATGTGTGACATTACTTCTTCCAATAGGCTGATGCAGTTCTTAATGGGACTAAATGATTCTTTTGATCATATTAAGAATCAGATCCTACTAATGGATCCACTGCCTACTGTTAACAAGGCATATTCATTGGTGCTTAGGGTGAAAAAACAAAGAGATGTTCATATTGCTTTTGCTGAAACTGTTGATGGAAATGCTATGCTTGCTAGATCACAGAATTACAGGAAAGATGGAACAGGAAGATGTGCTACTAGAAAACCACCAGGTTATGGTAGATCTGAATTACAGAAGCAAGATTATGACAAAACAGAATATAGACACTGTGATCATTGCAATAGAGATGGTCATACAAAGGAATCTTGTTTCAAGATTTATGACTACCCCGATTGGTACAAGGATCTGAGAGAACAAAAGGGAAACACTCAAGGAAGAGGTAGAGAAGGCTTTTCAGGAAGATTTATGACTACCCCAATTGGTACAAGATGGTCATACCTGGATACTTATGCAGGTATGAAAGTTCAATATGCTTTTAACTCTAAGGATAGTACACTTGCTGTGTTAGATGTAGGAACCTGGATAGTTGATACTGGTGCTTCAAACCACATGTGCACTGATTTAAAATTGCTTTCTCAACCTAAACCAATAACTCAAATCATACCTATACATTTACCTGATGGAACCATAAAATTTGTTCAACATATTGGCCATGTGAAACTTAGTCCTGATCTGATTTTGACAAATACTTTACACATTCCCTCTTTTAAATTCAATTTGTTATCTGTTAGTAAATTAGTCATTATAAACAACATTAAATGCACTTTTTACCCTACCTATTGCTTGCAGCAGGACCTGCAGAATGAGAAGATATTAGCAGTTGGTAAAATGATAAAGAACTTGTACATTTTGGACAAGTCCTCTTTTTCTGCTGATAGAATTCAATCATTTGTTTGTAATAAAGAGTTTGCACAGAATGCTTGTAATAGAACCTTTCAAGCTGCTACATGTAATAAGTCTCATTTCTTCAATAAAACTTCTATTCCTGGATTAGTTCTTTGGCATAACGGATTAGGACATGCATCTGTTACAGCCTTACAACACCTTGATTTTTGTCCTACCAATGCATCATTACCTATTTGTGAAATCTATCATTTGGCTAAACAACAGAGATTGCCTTTTCCAGTTAGTAAAATTCGTTCAAAGAGCATTATTGATTTGATGCACTTGGACTTATGGGGCCCTTATAAACATCCTTCAATTACTAGTGCGCATTATGTGTTTACACTTGTTGATGATTTCAATAGAAGTACTTGGATATTTTTGCTTAACCATAAAAGCATGACTGTATCTTCATTCATTACATTTTTCAAAATGATTGAAACTCAATTTCATAAGAAAATTAAATGTACCCATTCTGATAATGGCACTGAATTTCTCAATAAAGATTTTCAAAGTTTTCTTTCTGACCAAGGTATTTTGCACCAGAAAAGTTGTGTTTATTCTCCACAATAGAATGGTGTTGTGAAGAGAAAACACAAACACCTTCTTCAAATTGCAAGGTCTTTGATGTTTCAAGCAAACTTACCAAAAATATTTTGGGGACTTGCTTTACTAATGGCCACACATATTATAAATGTTTTGCCTACTGTTGTTTTACATTGGAAAACACCTTTTGAAGTATTGTATAAAAGGAAACCAGATTATAAATATCTAAGGACGTTTGGCTGTCTTTGTTTTGCTACAAACATTCAGCCCCATAAGGACAAGTTTGCACCAAGAGCTCTTAAATGCATTTTTCTGGGTTATAGCTTAGGACAGAAAGCTTATAGCCTCTATGACCTCAATGACAGAAAACTTTTTACCTCCAGAGATGTTATATTTCATGAAGATATTTTCCCATATCGTTCTTTTTCAGCTAAACCTTCTACTTGTCCCTTACCAATTGTAGATCCAATTTCTGATTATGATTTTCCTGTTTCATCTACAATTCCTACTCCCAATTCAACTACTACTGTTGATTATGTTCCCCAAATTGAATCTGATCCTGTTTTGTCTACTCCTGTTGATACTTCTCCAACTCCTGTTTTGTTTCCTCCTTCTACTCATTCAACTAATCCTTCTTCACTTACACTTCCTACATTACCTCATCTGAGACAAAGCACAAGAATAAAAAACAAACCTGTTTGGTTCAAGGACTTTGTTACAAATTGATCAATTTCTGATCATTTACCTACTACTAATATGGTCTCATTACCCCCTACTAGTTCCAATTACACACCTCCTACTTTTCCCTATACCCAATCTCCATTTTTTGATAGTGTATATTTGAGTTTTTTAGCAAATGTATCAACTATTCCAGAACCTAAGTCTTACACTCAAGCTAGTACTCATCCAGAGTGGGTTAAAGCTATGAACAAAGAGCTAGAAGCTCTAGAGCAAAATCAGACTTGGGAACTGACTGGTTTGCCTAAAGGGAAGAAAGCTATAGGCTCAAAATGGGTTTTTAAGGTCAAGTTGAATCCTGATGGTACCATTGAAAGGTACAAAGCATGGCTTGTGGCTAAAGGTTATCATCAAGTAGCTGCCATTGATTATTTTGATAGTTTTAGTCCTATTACAAAGCTTGTTACTGTTAGAAATTTTCTAGTAGTTGCTACTGTTAAGAATTGGCCAATACATCAGCTTGATATAAACAATGCCTTTCTCCATGGTTATTTGGATGAGAAAGTTTATATGCTTCCACCAGAAGGCTATCAGAAGGCACAAAGTTTTGTAAGCTAAAAAGATCACTTTTGCAATAAGCTTCAACAGTTTGGTTTTTTGCAATCCAAACATGACCACTGTCTCTTTGTCAAGCATACCCCTAACTCATTTTTAGCTCTCCTTGTATATATGTTGATAATGCGCTTGTGACAGGTACAAGTGAGAGTGAAATTATCTTAGTAAAACAATTTCTTGATTCTACCTTCACAATCAAAGACCTTGGCTATGCAAAATACTTCCTCGGGCTTGAAATTGCAAGGAGCACTGCTGGTACTTATATTAACCAATGGAAGTATGCCTTGGATATACTCAAAGATGCAGGTTTATTAGTGGTTAAACCTGCTCAAACTCCTCTTCCTAAAGGACTGAAGTTTTCTGATAACAGTCCTGCACTACCTGATCCTGATAGGTATAGGAGATTAATTGGCAGATTGCTGTATTTAAATCTCACCAAGCCTGATCTTTCTTATGCCACCCAACATTTGAGTCAATTTGTCAGTTCCTCAACTCAAGATCACTAGAATGTAGCTCTTCACCTGCTCAAATACCTTAAGGGTTGTCCCAGCAAAGGCTTGTTTTTCTCCTCTTCCAGCACGTTTGATCTCCAAGCTTACTATGATGCAGACTGGGCATCTTGTCCACAAACCAAAAAGACACATATAGGTTACTACGTGTACCTGGGCTCTTCACTTATTTCTTGGAAGACTAAGAAGTAGACAACTGTATCCATGTCCTCAACCGAAGCTGAATACAGAAGTCTTGCCACTACAGTCTGTGAAGTGCAGTGGATATCCTACATTCTTGCAGATTTTCGAATCCCTCTTCAGCTTCCCATCCCTCTTTGGTGTGATAACCAAGTTGCATTACACATCACAGCAAACCTAGTCTTCCATGAGCGCACAAAACATCTGGAAATCGACTACCATTTGGTGAGGGACAAGTTCAAGCAAGGTTTTGTTAAGCCTCAATACATTTCTACACATGCTCAAATCGCAGACATCTTTACAAAGCCACTGGCAGGTCCTCAGTTTCATTCCTTGCTTTCCAAGTTGGGCTTGATCGATCTTCATCAAGCTCCAACTTGAGGGGAGGATGTAGAGAATTATTTAGTATTAATAGTCTGCATTAGTTGAGTTAGTTAGGTTGTTAAACAACTCATAACAAACTTTGCTAAGTTGGATTAGTTTGTTACTCTTCTCTCTCTTCTCTCTTTCCTACTCTTACGTGTATATAATGTAGCTTTAGCTGTTGTATTCAATCAGTTACAAGTAATGAAGAATTTCTTCTTCTTCTTCAATATTTTCTCTGGTTTTCTTGCTTTTTGTTCATGGCGCCACCACGCTCACCCGTAGCCTCACTGGTTCCTCTTCCAGTTGCCACTCGGAATTGACATTACCCTCCTCCCCATTCACCGCCATCCCTCCCCGCCTCAGAAGTTCAGACACGGGTGGTGCCACCAAGCTCTCCTGTAGCCTCACCAGTTCCTCCTTCAGTTGCCGCTCCTCCGCACTTGTCTCAGCCCTCAACATTTCCATCCTTCCTCTCTCTGCACTTGGTCTTGCGATAGGTCCCCAACAGAATTGGCAACGAGCCGGAACACCAGTCCGAGTCTGAATCCGCTAATCCAGAACAAGGCTCGCTCTAAGGAGCTGAACCAGGGGGGCAACAACGCGAGGAACACGTCCCTGTGAGCCGCTCTGGATTTCTCCTCCAAGTATCGTTGGTATTGTGTCAGGACCCGCGCAATGAGATCTATAAGGTCCTACTCGCGTGAATCGTTCGAAGCAAGAAGAAGGTGAATAGGATTTTTGCCCTGATTTGATATTTTTTAAAAAAACGTGACCTATTTTGGTGATTATATTAAAAATTTTATTTTTATTGATATTTTGGGCCAAAAGTTGCCCTTATCGGCAAGAACCCCTTATTTTCTCAACCGAACCGAGACCACCGACGATTTTTGAGCACAACCAAACTCCGACTACAGCAAGAAATAACCGACAGTAAGCATCTATTTGAATCTTCAAATTGTAACAAACTGACAATCCATTCTTTCAACAAGAAAATGATTTATCTGATTCCATTAAAAAGAAATAAAGAATGTTCATTCTTCATAAAAAACTGTGTACAAAGAGGGATTAATTTTATTCTACTGAAAGTTGAATTTAAATCATCAAATTAATAGTGATCCCATTGTACACAAAACATCGGTGACTCCAGTTAATTAATTTCTCAACTCAAAGCATCGTGAAATCAAAATAATAAGAAAATCAATACATTGGGTAAATGGTCAATCCATTCTCGTTGCATTCTAGGCAACGATTGGGCCATCCGTCATCAGTCCCTTCATTAGGATTGACTTTGCAATTGCCATTACAACTGAAGCACAACATGAAGTATATCCCTGTGCAGCCGTCACATGGACCACTAGAGTGATTGGCTGGGAGTCTAGGACTCCTTGCAAGAGTGGTCGAAGCTTCCCTTGCTCATGCAAGCTCGCCACCTCATCATCTCCTCTGATGTATCTCCCCTTTGCAAGAGCGGTAAGCAACGAACAAATACTTATCATCCGGTATTTCTTACTGCTATTGGAATTCAGTTGTGCTTAGAAATCGCCAATGGTCTCTTGCTCCAGGGCTAAGGCTTGGTTGAAAAAAATGGGAGGAAGGGATGTTTGAATGATTCATAATGAGAGCTTTGGATTATTTTTGTCTTTTTTCTAATTGGTGACTAAGTAAATCGTATACACCCACTTAACGGAAAGACAACGTTGACGGAAATGACTTGATTTGAATAGGTGACATGCATGCCTCCTATTGGAGAGTACACGCTCACTGTGAACCTACGTGTTCACTAGATTCGTTCTCATCAAAATCAATCGAGTTGTCAATGTAATGGGCCCAAAGCCCAACCCAATCCGGGCCTTACAGACCTAGGCCCGAACTTATATTTCAGGTCTGGGCCTAGACTATAAGCCCTATCATAGGTACTATGCCCAGCCTCGCTCGGCTAGTGATCATCCCTAAGTATTATAAAACATGGCAATTTTTACTTCAAAAGAATTTAGATAAAGAAAAGCCTATATTAATTAACAATCTAAGGGTCCTTTTGGTTCGCAAAAAGGATTTGAATCAGAATCCCCAAGAATTAGAATTGGAATCACTTATTCTTGACACTTATTTGGTTTGGTCGGGAATCGAAATCAAATTCCAATTGTTGTTGACATGTTGTTTGGTACATATGAGTTGGAATTGGAATGAATTGAAAATTTTTTATTCTGTTATAGTCTTTTTATTATTTTATTATTACTTTATTAATATTTTATGAATATATAATAATAATAATAATAATAATAATTATTATTATTATTATATTAGTATTTAATCATTATTATCCTAGTATTTATCATTAATTTATGAAAATGTTATTAAGGTATTACTATGTTATTATTACTAATAATATTTCTATTATTATATTATATTACATGTTATTATTATTTTCTTCTATTATTTTGAATTACTTTGTTTTTATTTAATAATTAATATTTTAATATCTTATATTACTTTAATTACATAATATTAATATTTTATTTGTACTTAATTATTATTACTATTTAATAAATAATATCTTTTGTTTCTATTACTATTTTATTAGTATTTAATAATTAATATCTTATTCTTTATCATTAATTTATGAATATTTTATTATACTTTATATCATTTTCTTATTATTTTATTAATATTCTATTACTTTTTTATTATTTTAAAATTAATCTATTATTATTTAATAATTTATATGTTTGGACTTTAGTTATATTATATAAATATTTTATTTATACTTAATTATTGTTACTACTGCTATTACTACTACTTTAATTATATTGTATTAATAGTTTATTTATACTTTATTATTATATTTAATAATTAATATCTGTGTTTATTATTATTAATTTATTAGTATTTTATTATAATACTATTATTTTATTTTATTACTATTTTACAATATTTTTGTTAATAATTTATTAATATTAGTGTTTTGGGGGTTTTTTATCATGAATTCTTTACTTGTTGATATACTTTGGAATGGGAATCCCATTCCCTAAGGGGCTTGGAATGGCTATTCCTTCTTATGGCCAGAGACCTATTCTGGGAATCAAAACCCAATTCCTGCCAGACACCTATTCTAAGAAACCAAACGAACCCTAAGAGTGAAATGGCCATTGACCATTTCTAGGTTTGCCTTTGTACCTGATGATAAGTTTTTAACTTGTCTTGATAGAGCTTAACAACATAATACAAATAAATACAATGATAGCGGTGACCTTGTCTTAATCCTCTACTAAGCTTAAATTAAACAAGTTTGCAAAAGATTCATTAACAAGAAACATGCTGTATATAATCCAATTTATCTATTTTTTATGAGATTCCAATTTTTAACACCACTTTTATATGCTCCTATTCAATTTTATAGTAAGCATTTTCCATATATGTTTTATAGGCAACAAGTTCAGATTTCCCTTTTTTTTTATCCTCAAGGAGTAAAAATTTCATGGCAACGAGATATTAGATAGGCTTTAACCTATTTACTAGAATTTTTTCCATTATTTTATAAATAACAATTATAGGTTTGAACTAGTTCTTTTTGAGCTCTTTACTTTCGGGACAGGGATTAAAAATCTTTTATTTTAATCTGATATCATCCTTCCCGAATGAAAGAAATCCTTGATTGCACTTTTGACTGATGACCCAATAATTCCCCTTTTCTATTGAAAAAGAAAAAAAAAATCACATTCCATCCATCCGGTCCTAGAACTTTCAAATCCATCACGGAATTCAGAGCCACATTGAATAAAATTGAGAATATTGCTTAAAATAAAATTCATGCATAAAGAACATAACCACCATATCCTAGGGATGGAACTTAGGCCAACTCAACATTTCACCCAATGTTGAGTCCATTGTTGCAGCTTTTAAGTAAAATACAATTGTACTCAAGCTAAAGCTATTTTTATGACATAGATAGGCTTAAACTGAGATTTTATTTATCTTAAAAAACAAGGATTGCAATAGCAAAAAGGCCCATGTTAATTACTGATGCTGTGCGATCTGGACACTTCTAGCTAGCGGAAATCTGGTTTCTATCTGATGACGGACGGTACTTGAGACGAAGAAGAAAGTGAAGAATTCCCGAGGAGTTCATCTGACGGGAATACTCCGATGCTTAAGTTAGAACTCTGAGAGAACTGTAAAGAATGCAAAGAGAGAGATAAGAGTGCAGATGGCGCAAGTTCAATACCTTTGCTCCTTGGGGATCGGGGTCCTTTTATATTGGAGATCTATCAAATCAAGTGTAACCGCCTCTGTCAAGCCAGGCGTAACCGCCTCTGCCGCAGTCGTTACTGCCAAAGCCGAGGTGGCAGATGCAAGCAGCCATTGCAGGTAGACTTGTTCATGGGTCGGGCCGGGCCGGACTTTTACTCTTCATTAATAGAAATATGTTAGGCCCGAGCCCGAGCCCGGCCCGACCAATGGGCCTACAACTTGGGCCTGAGCCCGGCCCTAATAAAAAGCCCGAAGCACGAGCCCGAGCCCAAAGCCCGACCTAATAAAAAAAATTAGAAAATTTCCCTATTCATTAATCAATATAAATCAGAATTTATTTACATTAAAAAAATATATAAATTCAAAATTTATTTATATTAAAAAATATATATAAAGAAGGGAAAGAGGATGTGGAGAAGAAGAATTTGGTTGGAAAAAGAAGGGAAAGAGGTGAAAAAAAGAGGGGTATTCAACTAGGGTTTTTAGGTTTATTTATAGATTGGGTTGGGCCGGGCTCGGGCCAAGCTATTTTGGCAAATCTCAAGCCCGACTTGAATTTATTGCGGATCGGGATTTTTTGCCCGAGGTTAAGCCCGTGCGCCTATATACCTGTTCAAGCCCGTCCGGGGGCTGGGCCGGCCCGTCGGGCCACCTGGCCCATGAACAGGTCTAATTGCAGGGTACGGAATTGTTAGGCGTGCCACATCTTGCAGAAATGGCAAGCACGCCGCCGCCTGACAAGGGACGTGGGTGCAACCACCAAATTCGGCAGGTAGTGCTGTCAGGCAGATCTTTCCTGCAGGTTGTCAAGCTACTTTGCACCGAGCTACCTTGGGCCGAGCTACCTTACACCGAGGTGTTGGGGGTGTGCCGAGGTGCTTATGCTTGAGGCGAGCCTTAGGCAAGTATGGACAGGAGTGTTAATGGTGCTGATCCGAAGTGTTTCCACTTCAGGATACCTAGTCGCAGATCGGGGTGTTCCCTTCTCAAGAAGGAAGAGTTCGGGGCTCACTGGGAGGAGCTCGGGACTCCTCACTTGGAGGGAGCTCGGGGCGCTCCTCCCTTAGAGAGAATTCGGGGTAAGCTGGATGTTACTTCCCGGTGAGTTGCCACATCCACCGAGTTGTCTGGCCGGGCTCCGGCGAGTTCGTTACACCGAGTTATGGCTTGGCTGTCAGGCTGAGTTGTCACTTATGCAAGGTTGTGTCCACGTGTCCCCATGCTATGAGGTCGGGCCAAATCACCCTCCATCAATTGCCCCCGACTCCCCGTGCTAGGTAGTTCTGACCCAACGCGGGGAGTCTGCGGTGTGCTGGGTGGATTTGGCTCGGAGCTCATGCCTTCTTGTCAGGCAGCTCATTGGTCGGACCAGTTAACTGCTCGGCTCGATCAAGGGCAACCCGGGTCGCGTATAGTCCATGTGCGGACGTCACACAATCTATGGACTCCACAGACGTCAAAAAATGCGCTAAACCGATTTCGCCTCGGGGGTCGCGCAGCCAGTTTTCTTGAGAGTCGTCAGATCGTCTTGATCTTAACCGCTGATGCCCGAGTACAATGGATATAAATAGTGGGGGTCTTGGTCATTTTTCCCTCGCCATAAGTTCTCAACATTCGTCTTGAGCTCGCGTCTAAGGTCTCCAGCTCGGGTCAATTCTCCCCAGTTCGGTTGCTTTCCTTAGTGAGTCCCCTTAGTTTTTTCTTCAGTTTCCTTATTTCTTCCAATTCGTTTCTTTCTTTCACTATGTCTAATTTCGATAGTCAACTGGATGAGCCCGAGGTGGGTACCTCGGCTCAGGGTAACCCTACCGAAGTCCAGTCTCACAAGGCGTGGGAGGCCTTGGGTAATCTAACGTCTACCTCTCACCGAGGTCGGATGCTGGATAGGTTCGGTCATTCCACCATGACCCTGGAGAGACTCCGACACCTTATCTGACAATACAACTTACCTAGGGAGTATACCTACAGTCTGCTTGCGGGTAAATTCCCATGGGAGCACAGTCTTGACAAGATCGTGATCTTCCAGGAGCAGCTCATAGCCAGGCTTCATCTTCCTTTCCACCCCCTTGTCATAGAGGTTCTGAACCACTTCAATGTCACAATAGACCAGTTTCACCCGAACTCCATTCGTAATGTAGTCGGGACCATTTCCCTCTACTTTGAGTACGTCCTCCCTTTAGACTTAGATATTTTTTGTTCAATTCTCTCAATAAAGAAGAGTGCTTCTAGCGTTCTCCCCGAGCACAGGCGGGCACACTACCTGTCCCCTCGCCCATGTTTCAAGTTACTGCACAAGCTTCCCAGCAAAGTCCCGGCTTGGAAGCAGGACTACTTTGTAGTCCGGAACACCGTGGGGTGGCCCTTCCCCACTCATTGGAGGGCGGTTGTTCAAGACCCCGGCATGATACTAGACAAGAAGACAAGGGAGACACTCCAGTCATGGGCTGAGCTCGGGTTTAATTACAAGGATTATATCACCGAGAGCAAGATCATACAGGCTGGCTTGAGCCCGGGTAGGTCGTCTTACCTAGAGTTAAACATTTTACCTTAGTAGCTTGTACCTTTGAGTTGTTGACGCCGAGCATTGTTGCAGGACCCATGGAGGAAGAGAAGCTCAAGGGGGAGAGGCTTTTCAGCCATATGAAGGGGGGGAAGAAGTGAGCTGCCAAGAGAGCTCATGTCGAGTCCCTGCAGGCCCCCACCTCTGAGCCCGAGCTTCCACAGGCCCCTACCTCTGAGCCTGAGCTCCCTGATGTACCTCCAATCATCGATTTGGAGGAGAACTTACCACCTCGGGAGCCCAAGACATCGATAAAGCCTATTCCAAAGGCAGTTGTGGAGCCCAAGGTCACCACTGAGGCTGCTGATGCAGCAACTGAAGCTTCCGCCGAGCCCATTCGCATAGCCGAGACAGCAATTACCAGCTCGGGGAGTCAAGAGGGAGCCCAGAGTATCCTGATCCCACACTACAGCCTTCGAAAGAGCAAGGGGGTTGTCTACACCGAAGAGGTTTCCGAATGGGCCGACCTCACTCCTGATTAGCACAGGGCCCGGGCTGCCACCCACTCTATGGTGGTAAGTTCTAAAGACCTCTCTTTTTTCTCTTTCTTTTTTTTATCATTATCTCTTTGGTGCTAACCGATCTTCTCTTGTCAGGTGAACTCCGTAGTGCACGCCTTGACCCTTCAATGCAAGAGGCACCTGAAGCGAGTTCTGGCTGCCGAGGACTCGGCTCGCGCAGCCCACACCGATCTGAGGGCAGCTCATGACCAAATCCATCGACTGGAGAGCAATGCTTCAGCTTAGAAGAACGTCATCGAAGCACTGATGGCACAGAAAGAAGAGTTGGCACGCGAGAGGGACGGACTGAAGAGCGAGGTGAATGCCCTCAAGGCAGGCAAGGGGGCCTTAGAGCTCGAGGTGAAAGGCCTTAAGGAGGATAAGGGAGCCCTGGAGCACGAGGTGGAGTTCTCCAAGGCTGATATTGAGGAGAAAACCGAGATCTTCACCCAGGCCATAAAGGAGACTAAGGTCAAGGCCGTTATGGACTATGTCAAGTCGGATAGGTTCGACACCGTGCTGGGGGAGGCCTATCGTAAGGGCTTCAAGCTTGGCAGGTGGTTGATAAAGCACACGTACCTCGAGCTCGACACAAGTGCCATCACCACTTCATGGATCACGAATGACATAGCCCGACAAGCTATAGAGGATCCAGATTCCGAAGAGGAGGGTGGCGATGAAGAGGTAGAAGTCACCGACCTGGCCAAAGCTCCCAAGGAGGTCTCGAGTAGAAACGATGATCCCCCAAAATAGTTGTCCATGTACTATGAGCCTGCGAGCTCAGCTTTAATTTCTTCTTCTTTTTTTTTTAATCGAACTCATTGTATAGAACTCTCCATCAATGAAATTTGTTTCTTGCCAAGTGTTGTCACTTTATTCTTTTGCTGAAATGATTGTTTTATCCGAGCTATCAAAGTTAAGTGCACAAAGTAGGGTTTCTCAACTGTCATCACCCCGAACTATCTCCCAGTACTTTGTAGGGGTGGTTTTTATAACGTACACCGAGGTGAGCGACATAGTAAGGCATATGCTTGACCTTTCTACTCCTAGGTTACTTGATTTGCTGGTTGTCCCTAGCGGGTCCAACCTGTTGTATACCGAGGTGGGCTATGCACCATACGGTTCACACCCGAGCTACTTTCGTCCTTGGCATACTCAGCCTACGCTGGTAAGGCAGTTAGGTCATATGTAGTGTCGAGGCCCTTAGTTAGCTTGGCGTTTTTAGCCCTTTGGCTGGGGGAGTGACTTAGTCACACCCTCCTAGAGTCTGCCCATGCCGAAGAGGCGGCTGGGTCTTATAGTGCCGAGGTCATCGTTAGCTCGGCATTTTGGCCCTTAGGCTGGGGGAGTGACTTAGTCACACCCTCCTAGAGTTTGCCTATGCCGAAGAGGCGATTGGGTCTTATAGCGCCGAGGTCATCGTTAGCTCGATGTTTTGGCCCTTAAGCTGGGAGAGTGACTTAGTCACACCCTCCTAGAGTTTGCTCATGTCGAAGAAGCGATTGGGTCTTATAGTGTCGAGGTCTTTTTGTTAGCTCGGCATTTTGGCCCTTAGGCTCAGAGGGCGACTACGGTTCACTCAGTTTAGTAAATTATAGGTAATAATGCCTTAAGTTGACAATATTTCATGCTCGAGGTACTTGTTTCCCTCCTAGGGTTTTGAGCTCATATGTACCTTTCCCGAGCAACCGCTTTACTCGATAGGGTCCTTCCCAATTTGGCCCAAGCTTACCAACACTGGGCTCAGGCACCATAACTTTTTGAAGGACCAAGTCCCCAACGTGAAAGTTCTACTTGTTGACCCTGGCGTTATCGTACCGAGCTACTCTCTACTGGTAGGCCGCAATACGCGAGGTCCCGTACCTCGTCAAGTAGGTCGAGGTTGGTGCGTAGCTCGTCTTCATTTGCTTTGTCATCGTGCGTTTCTAGACGTAGCGTGGGAACCTCAATTTCTGTTGGGATAACTGCCTCGGTGCCATAGGTGAGGTTGAAGGGAGTCTTTCTTGTAGTGGTCTTTACCGTGGTCCGATAAGCCCATAAAACATTGGGTAGCTCATCCGCCCATAGTCCTTTAGTTCGGTCTAGTCGTGCCTTCAGTCCGCGGAGAATGGCTCTGTTTGTGACTTCCGCTTAGCCGTTTGCTTGAGGGTGCACTACCGAGGTAAAGTTTTGTTGTATCCCCATGTCCTTGCACCAGTTCTGGAATTTGATGTCCTCGAACTGTTTACCATTATCGGAGATCAGTACTCGAGGTAGTCTGAAGTGGCATACTATACTCTTCTAGAAGAAGTTCTGCACATTCTGGGCTGTGATTGTTGTGAGGGGTTCAGCCTAAACCCACTTAGTAAAATAAATGACTACCACCACTAGGCACCTTCTTTGCCCTGTTGCTGGTGGGAATGGCCCGAGTATGTTGATCCCCCACTATGCGAATAGCCATGGGCTAGTAAGATATTTTAGGTCAGCGGTAGGCTGGTGGTGGATGTTGGCGTGCTTCTAACACTTGTCGCACTTTTTGACGAGCATGGTTGCGTCTGCCTTCATCGTTGGCCAGTAATACCCCTGCCGCAGTGCTTTTTAGGCGAGGGCCCTGCCCCCAAAGTGTCCGCCGCATATGCCCTCATGAGTATCGCGGAGGACGAGCTTGGCCTCAGAGGGCCGCAAGTAGCGCAGATAGGGGAGCGTGTAGGATATTCGGTACAGCTGTTCGTCTATCATGACGTATTTTGCTGCCTGGCGCTCTACCCTTTTGGCGGCATTACGATCTACGGGGAGGGTTCTGTGTAGCAGGAAGCTCGCGAGCGGATCGATCCAACTCGGCTCTGCTTGAATGACGGGAGCGACCTCCTCTGCCCCCTCGAGAATGCTAGGCCGAGGTAAGTTCTCTATATACACAGTTCTCATGGTGTTACCATTGGTGCTGGCTAACCGAGATAGGGCATCGACCTCAGCGTTCTCTAATCTCGGGATCTGCTGGATGAAGTGTGACTGAAAGTTGAGCAGAGCCCCTCTTACTTTGGCTAAGTAAGTGATCATGGTTGGATCGTGAGCTTTGTACTCACTCGTAACCTGATTGACCACGAGCTGAGAATCACTACAGATGACAATGTGCTTGGCTTTCAATTCGTTTGCTAGAGCCAGCCTGGCTAGTAACGCCTCATACTCCGCTTCGTTGTTGGATGCCGCGAACTCGAAGCATAGTGCACACTCCAGTTTCACACCGCTTGGCCCGTACAGAACGATCCCAGGTCTGCTGCCCTACTGATTTGACGAGCAATCTACGTGAAGGATCCAAGGCTCCTTATCCCAATTCGTGCTTGGTCTAACTAGGAGAGATGCTGCACTGGTTGCTACTTCACGGTGCTCAAGCTCAACTGGCCTGGGAACCTCAGGCTCGCCCGAGCTGGGGGCCTCGTGTTCGACCGACTTGGAGACTTCGGAGCTAAAGGTGCACTCTGCGACAAAATCTGCTAAGGCTTGGGCCTTGATAGAAATTCATAGCTTGTACTAGAGATCGTACTCACTGAGCTCAATGGCCCACTTCGTCAACCTTCCGGAGACCTTGGGCTTGAGCAGGACTTGCCTCAGAGGTTTGTTGGTAAGGACAATGACAGTGTGAGCTTAGAAGTATGGACGAAGCTTTCGGGCTACAATGACTAGTGCGTAGGCCGACTTTTCTATCTCTAGATACCCCATCGTTCAAGCAGAGCCGAGCTAGATTGATCCGTTCGCGAGCTTCCTACTACACGGAACACTCCCTGCAGATCGTAATGCCGCCAGAAGGGTAGAGCATCAGGCAGCCAAATATGTCATCATAGACGAATGGCTGTACCGAAGATCCTACACGCTCCCCTATCTACGCTGCTTGTGACCCTCTGAAGCCAAGCTCATCCTCCACGATACTCATGAGGGCCTGTGTGGACACTTGGGGGGCAGGGCCCTCGCCAAGTGCATCTGGGACTGGACGGCGTCAACATGGTCATTCGGATCGAAGGATTCATCATACTTATCAAACGGGGGAACTTTCGAGTCCTTGGGCATAGGAACAACAAGGAGTTCTGGAGATAGGGGGGATGGAACTGAGAGAAGTGGAGTAGCTTTTACTTCACCCGAGCTTACCTCTTCCTTACCCTTGAGCTCGGGCAGGTCGTGAGTGGAAGCTTGGTGAGCTCGGCGACGCCTTCGCTGCTTCTTTGTTGGCTCGATGTTAGTACTACTGGCCTCTGTATTGTCGAGCTCGATGGGCCCAGGGAGGGGCCCAGACTGCTGCTGGTAGCTGCAAACTGAGGGGCCTTGCCTCAAATCTGTGGCCAGTACCTCAAACTAGTTTTCGGCAAGCGGGAGCTCGAATTGCGAATGCTAAGGCGACACGGGCCTAACTGGCTGAGAGGCCCCCGACCTGACTGCAAGCTACGAGGTAGGGGTAGCTAGTCTCTCTTTCCTGCCGTGAGACGATGCCGAGGTCTCTCCTCGGCGAGAAGGACGTTCGTTCCGACGACGAGGCTTGGCTTGCTGCGTGGCCAGATGCCGAGGAGGGAGTGGCTGTTGGGCCTGAGGCAATGGAGGAAACTACTGTTAATACTGATACTGGGAAACTTGATGCAACACTTACTATTGATAGAGTTGAAACTACTGGAACTGTTGCATTTGAGCTTGCATAGCTCGCATGCATTGCATCAGGTCTTCAAGCTGGTTTTGGCTGGCCACCGGAGGAGCGATGGAGGGTTCAGTGAAGGTTGTTCCAATCGTGGAAGGAAGTGAAACGTTCACAGGTGCCACTGTCTGAGGCACATTCAGGCTAGGAACTCCGTCCGTAGAGAGGGGGACGGTGAACTGTCCAATGCAGATAGTGGGAAGCTGGGTTCGCTCCTCAGAGGCGTTTTGGTCGGCACCACGTCCGGCATTGCTGGAGGAAGCCATGGATGCTGAGTTCTGAGAGTTGCAGAGGTTGGAGGAAGGCTTTTTGAAGCGTTCCCACAGACGACGCCAAATGATGCTGCACGATCCGGACACTCCTAGCTGGCGGAAACCTGGCTCCTAGCTGGTGACAGACGGTACCTGAGACGAATAGGAAAGTGAAGAATTCCCGGGGAGCTCGCCCGATGGGAACACTCCAATGCTTAAGTTAGAACTCTGAGAGAACTGTAGAGAATGCAAAGAGAGAGTTAAGAGTGCAGATGGCACAAGTTCAGTACCTTTGCTCCTTGGGGATCGGGGTCCTTTTATATTGGAGATCTGTCAAATCAGGCGTAACCACCTCTATCAAGCCAAGCGTAACCGCCTCTGCCGCAGCCGTTACTGCTAGAGCCAAGGTGGCGGATGCAGGCAACTGTTGCAGGGTATGGACCTGACAGGCGTGCCACATCCTGCAGAAATGGTAGGCACGACACCGCCTAACGAGGGACGTGGGCGTAACCTCCAGATTCGATAGGTATTGCTGTCAGGCAGATCTTTCCTGCAGGTTGCCAAGCTACTTTGCACCAAGCTACCTTGGGTCGAGCTACCTTACACCAAGGTGTTGGGGGTGCACCGAGGTGCTTATGCTTGAGGTGAACCTTAGGCAAGTATGGACAGGAGTGTTAATGGTGCTGATCTGAAGTGTTTCCACTTTGGGATACTTAGCCGCAGATCGAGGTGTTCCCTTCTCAGGAAGGAAGAGTTTGGGGCTCATTGGGAGGAGCTCGGGACTCCTTGCTTGGAGGGAGCTCAGGGCACTCCTCCCTTAGAGAGAATTCGGGGTAAGCTGGATGTTACTTCCCGGCGAGTTGCCACATCCACCGAGTTGTCCGGCCGGGCTCTGGCGAATTCGTTACGCCAAGTTATGGCCAGGCTGTCACGCTGAATCGTCACTTATGCTAGGTTGTGTCCACGTGTCCCCGTGCTACGAGGTCGGGCCAAATCACCCTCCATCAATTACTATGCTATAAACTATAGAATATATCAAATAATATATCAAACATGCCTCACTATATTGTCACTGATTCATACAGTTGGGTCCTATTCCAACGGATAATAGCTGATCCGATGACCAGCCCTTACTCATTTCTTCTGACCAGCTAGTCAAGTTTCCACATAAGGTAGGTTAGCCCAAAATCACCTGGAACTTTGGGTTGGATTGAAGCTCAAATTTGGGTTAAGGTTGAAAATTATATATGAACCTCACTTAACCTTGGGTTGGTTTGGACTTTACTCCTTTGGCAATCTTATCTAATCTAAATAAATGAAAATATATAAAAGGGAAGAAAAAGAACCTTGAAATCTATTATTTATCTTTCTATATAGTAAAATACCCACATCACCATGCCTCTCCTTGCTTTATTACTCTCACTCTTCATTCTCTTTGATTCTCTCTCCTCTTCCCTTTTCACCACTCTTAAACTACCATGTCATCACCGATCATCCAGTCACTAATTCTCAACTCCATAATGCTATACATGGAAAACATAAAATCAATAGCCTTGATTGAAGTAACGTAGATGGAAAGGAGTTCTTGGAAATAACTTTGAATTTCACCCCTCTGTTTTTCCGTTCATATTCCATCTACGTAGAGAGAGTCAAGCAACTAATTTTGTTCTGTAGGGTTTAGCCAAGATGTATGTGGAAAGGAGATCTTGAGCTAATTCTGAATTGCCCATCTATTCAAACCAGTGATTTTTTTTTCTATATTTTAGCATCATTGGAGTGAGTAAAAAACATCTACAACTGATGTAGCACAATCTGGCTGCTCCCTGTAGGAGATGATCTGGATACCAGCAACGTCAGGCTTGATGAACCTGTAAGAGATGAACCAGAGAACCCAAGGTTATTTATCCGGTGGGGTCGCTCCGATGCTTAAGTTAGCACTTGGTTGCGAGCTGAAAATGATATTAGATTGTAAGAGAGCTAGAGAGCAAAGATTACGTGTCCCTTTCACCCCCGGGGGGTGGAGCCTTTATATAGTGGAGTCCTTGTGGGTTTGGTGGAGTCGGTCCGGAATTCTCACTACGACAGGTTCCATTTCCGTGTTAGTTGGGATAACGCTACCAACTGGTAAGGCTGACCATTTCCGCCTGAATCGGGGAGTGGGGATATAATATTTAGCCATTACAAGGTATGATCCCGTAAGACGCGGAGTACGGTGATGAGATTCCCAGGGTTGTCATGCGGTGGTCGGTCAGCATTGCTTGAATTCGTACTCTTTAGATCCAACCTGATATAAATGCCAAAGTGCTTTGGGACCGAGTTGGTCCAAATGTGACCTTGCATTGAGGTATATGCGTCCCGAGGTAGACTTGTCCTGAGGTGGTCTGGTTATCCGAGCTCGATCCGTTGCGGACTTGGCGTCTCAAAGTGAGCTGTCAGCCTGCTAGTTAGGTCATTAGTTCGGCATAAAGACTGGTCGCCAGGTCGGCGTCAGTGCCAGGTCATCAGGTCAGTGCCTGTGCCTGGTCGCCAGTTCGGGACACTATCATCTTGGCTAAGTTGTTCTGGGTGTCACCTAGTGTTCTAAGATGCCATGTGTCACAATGTCATTGGAGGGCCAAATCCGCCCTCATCAACAACGACGAACCATCTCCCAAGGTTTTCTCTGATTAACCATTTAAGCAAAATGGAGATTGCTCATCTTTCTCGATCCATTTTCACTTTCTAATGCTCTGTTTTTTGTCACACTAATGTATATCGAATCATGGTTTGGTTCTAAATTTTGGGAAGCATACTAGTAGTTCTATGATCATTCAAAAAATACTTCTAGCCTCTAGGAGATTTATTCTTTCTCTCGACGTTTGAAACAGGTATTCTTTTATCCACTTTTCTATTTATCTTTTCTTGCTCTGTTTTCATTTCTCAACAGACAACGATTTGTTTTTTGTCATAGTATTTGTGTAGCAACAAGTGTATTGGTTGTAAATTTTGGGAAGAATACTAGCAGTTCTATCATTCTTCAAAATATGTCTACAGAGTTCTTAACATTAGAAAGAGGTATATTTTTGTTATTGGTCAAAATAGGCTGAGAACAACACTATAATTCTGCTCCCGAGCTGAGGGTTGATTGACGGGTCCGAGGTCTACCAAGGTCGAGGGCTGATAGGTCAGACTTGCGAAGAGAGAAGAAATTAGAGGCCCTAGGTGCTAATCCGAGGTGGGGACTCCGATGGTCAAGTTAGTACAAGTGCAACACCAGGTGGACGAGGACTGAGGCGAGGATGCTCAGATGAGGCCACAGGAGAGATAAGGGAGTTCTTAATAGTCAAGAGTCTAGATGCTTACCTTGAAAGGGTTGCCCTCTATTTATACTTGAAGCTGCCTAGAGGTAGGTGGGCTTGGACGGCCAGGATGCGGCCCAGTCCTGAGGGGCGTGGTCATCCGAGGCTTCTGCGTGCGGCTGTGTCATTGGCTCCGCATTGCACTCCGACCTCTGTTCTAAACACACCCTCATTGGATCCACCTTGGGTGCCGCCATCTGCCGCATGTGTGTGCGCCATTGGTTCGGGCCATGTGCACCTACATCAATTTTCATCCTTTGTTTTTTTTTTCTTTTTTACTGTGAATGCTAGCAGTTGTTCTATGATGGTTATTTGTTGGGTAGAGAAGACGATGTAAACAGTGAGTCCGAATCTCCTGCTCACGTTTATCGTAGCCATAAATGGAGAACATCTCATCCTCTGCATAGTATTATGTAGGGGGAGATATTCCAAATTCACGGGGGATAGTATCTTGTGGGTAGACATGGGCATTGTTGGGGAAAAATGGGGTCGTTGTAACTTTGGAGGAGAAGCTCTGAGGCGCGTCTGAAGACACTGTCTTTAGAACGTTATTTGCCCCCACTCAGTTTTACTGAGTTTGCTGTTGGGTTACAGGCAAATTCGTTCCCAGGATACAATAGAGCCTTGAGCGAGAATCTGCAACCAGCAAAGTTGAAGAGTCTCCAAAGAAACCTTCTGTGAGACTGTAGCAGACTGAACTGAGAGAGAGAGAGAGAGAGTGAATTTCGAAATTGTGTGTTTTGGAATCTGATTCATGCTCCTTAAATAATTTGTGAAGAGGTATGAAGAAAAGGTAGGTGCTAGTTTAGAGAAGGCAGCTTGAACAGTCACAATTTCAAACATTGTGACTGTTTAAAAAGTTGTTAACAGTTAGTGACTGTTAACTTTGAATTGTGCCTCTTGATCACACCCGATCGAATTGTGACCGTTGATCTCATCAACGGTGATCAACAGTCAGCATCGCACCAAAACCAAAGCCGCCATTCGCGAGCCATGCGAAGTATGAGCAAAGTGCGCCTCTAAAGTGCCTCATTGCGCCGCACACACGTGTGCACACGTTGCGCGGTATCAAAACCCCCATACTCTCCTCTACTATTTCTAAGGAGTGTGAATCAACTCCTACTAAAGTATTGGAAACAAAGCTTATAATTTTCCAATGTGGGACAAGTTCAAAACTGGGTTTTGTAAGAGAAAAGCTAATTTTTCAATCAAGTGTGCACGTGCAATTTCTCATGTAATTGACCTATCAAACCCATTGGATTTAATCTTTTATGAGATTAAAATCTAAAAATCCCCACATTGATTAATCAATTACATAGTTCTCTCTCAATCCAAACTACTATGACACAGTTATGCATACAAAAGGTGTTTATCAACTTAATCCTTTTGTTAGTATAGATATCTCAAAGCCTTGTCAAAGTTATTGGTGGTAAGACCTTAAACCAATTACTCTCAAGATAAACTGGAGACATCCATACACACAAAAATGTCCAGTCTCTACAAGAGTTTCAAGTTTTGCTCAGCACTGTTATGGCCATGTGCTTCTTTCCTGGTTTCATGAACAATCCCGAGAGCAAACCCAAACTCTCATGAGAAGCGGCACCACTTCTATATTCACATAGGTGAAGTTCCACTATGGGAAATTTCTCAATGTCAGTGCTAAGAGTCACATTGCTGTAACTTGTTGTTACCCATTAAACCCAATACTGATGGTTTTTCAGTCCAGGTTGGGTTACCATTACAGGTGACTAAGTAAAAGGTTTTAGTCCCATCTCTTTGGTTGTCATTCTTACCAATTCTCTCGCCAAGCCCTTGCTAAGAGGATCGACCAAGTTTTTACTTGACCTCACATGGGTTATAGTGATGACTCCATCTTGAATCAGTTGCCTAACAAATTCATGTCTCAGACTTATATGTCTGGACTTACCATTGTAGGTACCACTGTAGGCCCTTGACAGAGTTGTCTCACTATCACAGTAAATGGAAATTAGAGGCATAGGACTAGGCCAAAGTTTTATATCCAATAATAAATTCCTTATCCATTCAACCTCTTTTCCAGCAGCCGCTAAGGCTATGAATTCAGATTCCATGGTCGAGTGAGATATACAAGCTTGTCTCTTGGATGCCCAAGATATTGCACCCCCACCAAGGACGAAAATCCATCCAGATGTAGACTTGTTATCTCCATTACCGGTAATCCAACTTGCATCAGTGTACCCTTCTAGTACAGTTGGATAATCACAATAAAACAAGCCAAGTTCCAAGGTTCTCTTGAGATACCCAAGAATTCTCCCAATTGCCTTCTAGTGCTCTGCACCGGGATTATTTGTAAACCGACTGAATTTACTTACTGCAAATGCAATATCAGGTCTGGTACAAAGCATAGCATACATCAAGCTTCCTACTGCTCTAGCATACTCAAGTTGTGCAATTGCTCTACCAGAATTTTCTACTAGCTTTATACTAGAATCATATGGTGTGTTATATTCTTTAAACCCTAAATGCTTAATTTCTCAAATACTTTCTCAATATAATGTGATTGGCTTAATGCATAGCCCTTACTATGTTTTTTAACTTTTATTCCCAAGATGGTATCTACTTCTCCTAAATCTTTCATCTTGAAGACAGAGGATAAGTAGTTTTTAGTTTCATTTATGCTAACCATATTTGTACCCACAATAAGCATATCATCAACATAAAGACATACAATTACTCTATAATTTTCAGTAAATTTTGAGTAGATGCATTTATCAACACTATTATGTTTAAAACCAAAAGCTAAGATGCCAGAATCAAATTTCTCATGCCACTATTTAGGTGATTGTTTTAATTCATATAGTGATTTAACTAGTTTACAGACTTTCTTCTCGTTTCCAGGAAGAACAAATCCTTCTGGTTGTTCCATATAAACCTCTTCATTTAAATCACCATTTAAGAAAGCGGTTTTAACATCCATTTGGTGAACAGATAAGTGATAAATGGATGCTAATGCTATGAGTGTTCTAATAGAAGTTGTTCTAACCACTGGTGCATAGGTGTCAAAGTAATCAATCCCTTCCTTTTGACTAAATCCTTTGGCTACCAATCTAGCCTTAAAAGTTTGTACAATTCCATCAGTGTTGTATTTTCTTCTAAACATCCATTAAATT
Organism: Nelumbo nucifera; assembly: GCF_055504915.1. Lineage (NCBI taxonomy): Eukaryota > Viridiplantae > Streptophyta > Magnoliopsida > Proteales > Nelumbonaceae > Nelumbo > Nelumbo nucifera. Next base: position 37,769,194 of record NC_142650.1, read on the forward strand.
TTATTGGTTTTTATCCTAGAGGCAGATTTACTAGTACCCATGTGTTATTTGACATTATTGAATCCATTTCATCATTTATAACTTCCTTCCAAAAGACAACATCTCTAGAGGTCATGGCCTCACTATAGGTTTTTGGATCATTTTCAATGTTTAGGACAATAGGTATTTTATTTAAAATATTCTCTCTATCAGCCTCAACCAAAAATACAATTGACTGAGTAGAGATAAAATCTGAACCTAAGTGTTTCTCTGTTCTTTGTCTTTGACTTCTTTTAAGTCCTATTGTAGGTGTTACAGTTGTGTCATTTCTTTTTTCAGTCTCATTATTATCAGCAGGTATTGGGATCTGAGTTTCTCTATCATTTTCTATGGATTCATTTTCTGTAGGTTCATAACACAGTTTATTTTCAAAGAATTCAACATCTCTAGTTTCAATTATTATGTTAAACTCTAAGTCTAGAAGCCTATAGGCCTTGCTATGTTCTGCATATCCGACAAACATACTTCTCTTAGCTCTGAGTCCTAACTTGGTTTTTTTAGGATCTGGAACTCTATAATATGCTAAGCACCCCCACACTTTTAGATATGTTAAATTAGGCTTTCTTCCTGTTCATAATTCATATGGGCATTTGTTATTAACTCTAGAAACAATTCTATTATGTAAATGGCAGGCTGTTAGGAGTGCTTCCCCCCACAGGTTTAAGGGTACATTAGCTTTTAACAGCATGCAGTTTATCATTTCTGTAAGTGTTCTATTTTTCCTTTCAGTTAGACCATTTTGTTGAGGGGTATAGGGAGCAGAATATTGATGTATTATTCCAAATTATTCACAGAAAGAATTAAACTCATTTTTAAAGTATTCAGCACCCCTATCACTTCTAAGGATTTTAATTTTCTTTTCTAGTTGATTTTCAACTTCAGTCTTATATAGTTTAAATATGTCAAAGGCTTCATCCTTAGTTCTCATAAGGTAGACATAGGTGTACCTAGAAAAGTCATCTATAAATGTTATGAAATATCTCTTACCTCATCTAATTAATACACCATTGAGTTCACAGATGTCAGAATGGATTAGTTCTAGAAGTTGAGAATTTCTCTCAACACTAGGGAAAAGTTTCTTAGTCATTTTTGATTTTACACATATTTCACATTTTTCAGTTGATTCATTACTGTAAGCAATTATACCAAGTTTGCTCATGTTCTTTACGGATTTAAAATTCAAGTGTGATAATCTATCATGCCATAAAAAGAAAGAATCAACAATATAAGCAGAAACTTTTCCTTCATTAATACTTAATTTGAACATACCATTACAACCATATTCCTTTCCAACAAACATCCCATTCTTGAATAGGATTAGTTTGTCGGATTCAAAGACAACTTTGGATTGAATAGGATCAGTCTTATATATATGGTCAGGTCAGTTCAGTTTTGGTCGTTTACAAATGGTAAAACCGAAATTGACCTAATTTGATTGGCTTGGAAAATTGGTAAACCAAAGCCAATCAAAAATAATAGAAAACCGGCCACTTTGGATTGAGTTTGGTTGGATTGATTATTAAAAAGTTAAAATACAAAACAATATATATACTCTTATTTATTTTTATTGTTTAACTTTTGCTTAACAAAGCCTGTACACCGCACGGGTTCCCGCTAGTATTATATAAAATAAAATTCATATGAAGAGTAGGATCAATATGTACTAAGGCGTGGAAATAGGCTGGGTTGAGTCCAACAGGGGTTAACCCAAGCCCAACCTGAGGTAGGGGTACCCCAACGCCAATCCAACTATCAACCCAATAAATCCGACCGTGACTCAAACTGGCTGATTTTAGAATATGTAGGCCTAACCCAATGGTGTTCATGTGTTTACTCAATGAGAGTAACATTATATGATCACCATTCTACTTCTAATGCATTAACATACTTGGGTCACATATCTATACCGTATTCTAAAATGCGATTGTCCATCTCAGCATCCCTTTTCCACTATTTTTGTTTCTTTTTTGATTTTTTTTTTGTTTTTAAAATATCAACTTTCCTAAGTGTAAAGGAAAGCTGTACATGGATTCCCACCCTCTCAATCTATTCAATCTACTATGAATAAGGATGTTTTATGTTTTAGGTGTTAAAATTTTTCCACAATCTCCTCTTTCAAATAACATAGTATTATAAAGTATATATTTGCCTCGGTTTTGGTGCAAGTAATAAAAATTGAATTTAATTATTTAGTGTCAATTTATATCTTTACCATTTAATTGCACATATGCATAGCATGTGCCCCTACTAGAGTGGAGAAATTATTTCACAATTTGATAATTTTTTTATTATATTAATATTTAATTTATTTATTTCTATTAATTAAATCATAACATTTCTTTTTTGCTTTGTAAATTGATAGGTCCAAGTATCATATGTCATGGGTGTACATGTGTGAATACAAATGTTTTCTCACATGTTTTACATTGAGAAATGTAGTGTAAATGATATTCTAACATGCAAGGATTAAAGTCTCGGTATCGGGTATCATATCGAACAACTCGGATACAAATACAATTACGCTTTGGAAACACATGGATACAGACGAAAAAGATGGAAACGTATGGATGCGCTAGGTAAATGCATATGAATTTCATAAATATATTAATCGCACTAAATTTAAGATCAAAATGATCACAAAATAGTATATAAATACATAAAAATGTAAATATTAAGGATATATATGAAGAAATATATTACGATTAATGAACCGGGATGCATAATTTTATTTATAGTGCATCAATTAAGGGTCCAAGACAGTAAACATATGCACCTATTATATTTTAATTATTATATCAACTATTTTTTATTTTACTATTTTATTTTTTAACATTAAGAAAAAGTCAACTATTATTAACTTTTCAAGTGCAAATTAAAATATCAATTAATAATTTATAAAAATGTAATCTTAACATAAAGTATATCAAATTTGTTAAAATTTCTAAGATGCATATCATATACAAATTCATAGTTTTTAATTACTAAAATCATTATTCTATTATTAATATTTTGATTTATATAATTTTTATGAAATAAAAAATCATTATTTGAAATAAATGTAGATTAGTGGATTTGATATATTCGATTTAATATTATATTCTTCAATGTTTTGTATATAATATTTTTATTTTTTTATAAATAATAAATATGTTGTTATTACTTATTAATGTAAATTAAAATATTAGTTAATAGCTAATAAAAGTATATAAAACTTTTAAGATTTATATCATGTGCAAATTTATAAATTTTAAGTATTAAAATAATTATTCTATTATTAATATTCTATTTGTATAAATTTCTTGATATAAAAAATCATCTTTTTTATATAAATGTGGATTTGATACATTATTTATTCTATTAGTTTAGAAAATACTATTTTAAATATTATTTTTTTAATTTTTAATTGTTTTGTTTAAATTGCATGTAAATAGAAAAAGTTAATAAAATTTATTGTATTTTACTTTATATCATAAAATGTAGTGTGGCTTATTGATTTTGAAACGTTGTGAATTCTATTATGTGTGAGTTGACCCACGTTTGAATCACTTCATTTGTAAATTTTTATAAAGAGCTCTCGTGTACTCTGAGTATTATGCATTAAGTAAGATAAAATTAAAGAGATTTTGGAAGAGAATTAATGAGTGAATTTGAGTTGCAAATTGTTTTGTTTTATTTATAGCTGACCAAATAATCAAGGTTTCCTGAATTTATAGCTGACCAAATAAAAGTTAATATATTTTAAAACTTAAAATTTTCTTTTCAAATTTAATAATGTTATATATACGAGGCATACGCCTTACCGATTTGAGGGTGACCTCATAAAAAACTGAGGTGATAACTTCTCAACCTGCTGATGAGAAGCTAGGTGTTTTGGCTCTACCTCTCATTATTGAGGTGTATGTATGCCTTGATGCCTCGCTTCAAAACACTAGTTCACATTTTACTTTGACCCCATTTCATTAAATTTGGAGCGACGTCCGATAAAATAAGAGTGTACCAGTGTTTGAAAGGAAAGACAAAATATCACCTCACGTTTTGGATATTTATGATTGTGCAATGGGAATCAGAAATCTGTATTGTATTGGGTGTACTCATAGTTCTCCATTTTTTTTTTATTGAAATGATGGTGTATTCTTACCTCGTTGGGTGTCACTCCAAATTTAGAGCGACTGCGGCAGCTGATTACGTGAACTCCCAAAACACTTCAGTTGTGACATTCTCAATGAAAAAGGTATACTTGACTTAACCCAAGGGTTTATTGATTGGTAAATTACCTCTTTGGAGGAGAGGATGAATCGCCACCGGTGCTGGTAGCCAAGTACATTTCTGTAAGAGTCCGATGACCCCTCGTCTTTGAGTGCTCCAACTTCTTCTACTAGGGCTCGGATTGAGAAAACATTGGCGGCCTCTGCTCTGCTCCCATCAGGGATAACCCCTCAGTTCAACGCCAAAGTATCCACCGACGAGCCAAATACTGAACTAGCTAAGACTGAGTTCGGTCGCCCAGGTGATCTATTTGTTGGCTTTTGGATTCCAACTCCATCAACGATGGATGGGCTTTGACTAGCAGCCAGAGCCAGGAGGTGGTGGCATTCACATGCGGAGCCCTGTTTTTGTGCAGGTTGTATATGAAGAAGAACCCAGGAGCAGTTTCGGGGTGGCTTCGTCTCCCCGGTGGTGGCATCACCAGTTTCTCTGAAGCCACGCAAATATACGAATTTGCCTCAGTTCTGGACGAGTGAGTAGTGGTCTAGTGCCTCTTTCCAGAAACCGAACAATATTGAAACAGCTTGTGGGATGGTGGTGATGGTGACGGAACCTGGTGGTGGAGCGAACAAAAGAGGCCTTGAGAAGGTGGTGGGTGTGATTGAATTCGATTTTTGTGAGTGAGTGCATGAGATGTTTTTGAGAACGAGTGGTCCATTGAATTCGGTTTTTGAGAGTGAGTGCGTGAGAGGTTTCTGACAGGGCCGAGGAATTTGCCCTATCGGAGCGTGCAGTGGCCACTGACGGCTTCTCGTCAGAGAAGAAGATTGGAGCAGAGAAGGAATCCCTTCCCTCGAAGCTCGCGCACTTTTCCGCCACTTGTGCAGTTAGCTCCACTGCCTTCGAAGACTATTATTATGGGCAATAAATCAGGTTGAAAATCCTAACTGAAAAACAAAGGAAAAACACAGCTTGTATGGGTGGGCTCCGAAGACTACGAAGAAGCCATTTCGGCAGAGGCTCTATTGCCCACTCCGATGAACACCTAGACGCTCATTACTTCACAGAAAAATGACTAAAAACGAAACCAAAAACAGAGAAAACAAATATGAGAAGATGCGGTGATAATAGGACTGCCTTCATAGCCAGGGAACAAGGGATAACTGGATAAGAGCAGTTTGGAAATGGTCGTTGGCGAGATGAAGGGGAAAGAGGAAAAAAATGTAATAAGAGAGGAAGGGATTAGAGTAGAAGGAGAAGGGTGGTTAGAGGAGGGGTACTGTCGTGTTGCCGCTGGGGCGAGAGCTTGCAAATGATGAAAAAAAAAGAGGATCGGCGGATTTGTCCCTCTTCTTCTTCATCGACCCCCTGCCCTGTGTTCCTTCGCCGGTGTAGCAGAGGTAACTACAGTAGCTATCGTTTGCGATTTTGTCACTATGCACCCGACAAGTATCCCATCGAAGGTCGATCGCTAGGGGCTGCAAGCAGAAGCTCGATTGCAGCATTGTCCTGTACGGGTGACACGTTGTAACATTGTAAATCGGTCAACAGGTGAAAATCCCAACTTCACAACCCATAACCCCTTCAAGAAACCCTAGATAGATTTTCACAACAAACGCCACAAATCCAATCACCAGATGCAGAGGTCAGATGAAGAAACAATGGCGCCCCTCTTGTTCTCTTCTCCAGAACCGCCGCAACTACAAAGGTCTATCCTGCGGCGATGGTTCCTAGGAACTGAATTCCGTCTTTGTTTTTCCAGGGAGAGAGAGAGCGCTCTGAATTCCGTCTTTGTTTTTATAGCTAAGGGTTTACAGGGTTCTGCGACGCACTTTTCCTCGAATAAAGGTTTACAGAGAAGGAATCCCTTCCCTCGAAGCTCACGCACTTTTCCGCCACTTGTGCAGTTAGCTCCATTGCCTCCACCTTGTTCACCTCCAACACTCCCACCCTCTATCTAACACCCTCCTCTCCCCCCATTAATCCACCCCACTAATGTCATAATATTCACTAGACGCGGACCCTTTCTCTTCTTTTTCGTCGTGTCCTTGTGGGAGTCACCGAAGACATGGTTGGAATCTTATTTTGGTAAAATGGGGTAACAGTAATTTTGGAGGAAAAGTTTTGAACTGCGTCTGAAGGTATTGTCTTTAGAACGTTATTTGTCCCCACTCAGTTTTACTGAGTTTGCTGTTGGGTTACAGATAAATCCATTCCTAGGATACAACAGAGCTTTGGGCGAGAATCGACAACCAGAAAAGTTGAAGAATCTCCGGAGAAACCTTCTGTGAGACTGTAACAGACCGGATTGAAAGAGAGAGAAAGTGGATTTCGAAAATGTGTGTTCTGGTTTATGAAGAAGGCAAACAAAGGTAGGTTTATGAAGAAGGCAAGCAAATGTGTGTTCTGGTTTATGAAGAAACTCCTTAAATAGTTTATGAAGAGGTATGAAGAAAATGTAGGTTCTGGTTTAGAGAAGGCACTTTGAAAATTGTGACTGTTTAAAAAGTAGTTAACAATTAATGACTGTTAACTTTGAATTGTGTCTCTTGATCACACTCGATCGAATCGTGAGATCAACAGTCAGCATCGCACCAAAACCAAAACCGCCCTTCGCGAGCCATGCGAAGTACAAGCAAAGTGCGCCTCTAAAGCGCCTCATTGCGCCGTGTGCGCGCACGTTGCACGGTATCAAACCCCCATACTCTCCTCTACTATTTCTAAGGAGTATAAATCAGCTCCTATTAAAATATAGGAAACAAAACTTATAATTTTCCAATGTGGGATAAGTTCAAAACTGGGTTTTGTAAGAGAAAAGCTAATTCTTCAATCAAATGTGCAGGTGCAATTTCTCATGTAATTGACCTATCAAACCCATTGAATTTAATGTCTTATGAGATTAAAATCCAAAAATCCCCACATTGATTGATCAATTACATAGTTCTCTTTCAATCCAAACTACTATGACACAGTTATGCATACAAAAGGTGTTTATCAACTTAAACCTTTTGTTAGTATAGATATCTCAGAGCCTTGTCAAAGTTATTGGTGGTAAGGCCTTAAATCAATTACTCTCAAAACAGACTGGAAACATCCATACACACAAAAATGTTCAGTCTCTACAAGAGTTTCAAGTTTTGCTCAACACTGTTATGACCATGTGCTTCTTTCCTGCTTTCATGAACAATCCCGAGAGCAAACCCAAACTCTCATGAGAAGCGGCACCACTTCTATATTCATATAGGTGAAGTTCCACTATGTGTTCCGTTATTTGACACATTTCAGAACTTCATTAAGAGTTTAACTCAACCTCTCATCATAACGGACAACACTGTTTATGTTATGATGGGAAATTTCTCAATGTCAGTGCTAAGAGTCACATTGCTGTAACTTGTTGTTACCCATTAAACCCAATACTGATGGTTTTTCAGTTCAAGTTGGGTTACCATTACAGGTGACTAAGTAAAGCATTTTAATCCCATCTCTTTGGTTGTCATTCTTACCAATTCTCTCGCCAAGCCCTTGCTAAGAGGATCAACCAAGTTTTTACTTGACCTCACATAGGTTATAGTGATGACTCCATCTTGAATCAGTTGCCTAACAAATTCATGTCTCAGACTTATATGTTTGAACTTACCATTGTAGGTACCACTGTAGGCTCTTGACAGAGTTGCCTAACTATCACAATAATTGGAAATTGGAAGCATAGGACTAGGCCAGAGTTTTATATCCAATAATAAATTCCTAATCCATTCAGCCTCTTTTCCAGCAGCCACTAAGGCTATGAATTCGGATTTCATGGTCGAGTGAAATATACAAGTTTGTCTCTTGGATGCCTAAGAAATCGCACCCCCACCAAGGACGAAAATCCATCCAGAGGTGGATTTGTTATCTCCATTACTGGTAATCCAACTTGCATCAGTGTACTCTTCTAGTACAGGTGGATAATCACAGTAAGACAAGCCAAGTTCCAAGGTTCTCTTGAGATACTCAAGAACACTCCCAATTGCCTTTCAATGCTCTGCACTAGGATTACTTGTAAACCGACTGAGTTTACTTACTACAAAAGCAATATCAAGTCTGGTACAAAGCATAACATACATCAAGCTTCCTACTGCACTAGTAGCTAATTTGCTTAAATACAAATGAAGAAATTCAAAAAAAGGACTGAAACGTGAAATACCATTGGACAAGACCAAAATCATTTTTCTCCGCTACTTGAGTTAGGTAGGTGAGTTGACTCACCCATACCTCATACAATCAGCTGATCTCTAGCCTTGAAGTTAAGTCTTTTATCCAACACTTAGCATGCAGACTTTGCTTTGTTCCACCAAGCGATCAGTCATTAAACTCGATGTTAGTTCTATGCAGCCTTGGCCTTGAGGTTTATCACCAGTTAGACTCAACGTCGATTGCAATCTTGGTGCCTATTACACTCCTAAATGAACTTGGAACCAATCCCTTTCACAGATTGACTACCGATTACAATCTTGATGCCAATACTAGAGCAAGATGAATTGCTTGATGCCAATTACAGGCTTGGTGGACGACAACCACAATGAAGTTTCAAAACCTACTATCTCACAATAGCCAAATAGCAAAAAATATATGTCTAAACGAAAATAAAATAATTTTGTTTTCCTCTTTGTGTAATTTAAATGGGAAATTATATGCAATAATAAGAACACAATCTACAAGTAGAAGACACAAGATTTTAACATGAAAAACCCTCCAAAGCGAAGGGAAAAACCACGGGCAACTAGCCACTTAAAAACTTCCACTAATAAATCAATGGGATACAGCAAAGTTCTTTTCTAGTAGTAAATCTAGAGGCTATCAGCATCAACTACTCACCAAAATGATAATAGAGAAGAGGAATAGCAAATCAAACCAGTAGATATGCAGCTTGAGGCGCCATCAATTGCATACTAAAATCTCAAGGTGATCGCAGAAAGGGATGCCATGCAAGTTTTGTGTTCTTCGCCCATGAGAACCCACAAAAACTCTCTTCTCCTTTCCCTTCTCTCTCTCTCTCTCTCTATTTTTCTCTCTAAAACAGTCTTCGGTGGAAGGCTTCACCGAACCATTCGTATTCACTCAACTTGCCGAGTTTGTTTTGTTGCAAATTAATGTCTTTTTTTTTGTGGGCCCTCCACGTGGAAAGGGAGCCCAACCAACAATCTCCCCCTCACTTCTCACATGGAGGGTGCCAGCGGCCTTCTGCAAATAACAAGTTTATCCTTTGACAAAGTCTTGGTCATCATATTTGAGCCATTATCATCAGTATGAACTTTCTCAAGTTGTAGCAGCTTCAACTCTAGCACATCTCGAATCCAATGATACCTCACATCTATATGCTTAGAACATGAGTGGAGAGTAGAGTTCTTACTAAAGTGGATTGCACTCTGGTTGTCACAGTATAGAGCAAACTTTTCTTGCTTATGACCCAACTCTTGTAGGAACTTCTTCATCCAGAAGACTTCTTTGCAGCCCTCAGTAATAGCAATATACTCAGCCTTAGTAGTAGACAAAGCAACACACTTTTGCAGTTTTGATTGCCACAAAACAGCTCCCCCTGCAAATGTAATCAAGAACCCTGATGTAGACTTTCTAGAGTCAATGTCACCAGCCATGTCTGCATCTGTATAACCATCTAGCATTGGTTTGTTACTTCCAAAGCACAAACAAACTCTTGAGGTACCTCTGGGATATTTGAGAATCCATTTCACAGCTGCCCAATGTTCTTTTCTTGGATTAGAGAGAAAGCGACTAACAACACCAACAACATGAGCTATATCTGGCCTTGTACATACCATAGCATACATCAAACTACCAACTACAGATGCATAATGCACATTCTTCATTTCTTCCTTCTCTTTCTCACTTGTAGGAAATTGCTTTGAGCTAAGCTTGAAATGACCTGCAAGTGGAGATACAACCGGTTTTGCTTTGCTCATATTGAATCTCTCTAAAACCTTCTCAATGTATTTTTCTTGGGATAACCAAAGCTTCTTGTTCTTCCTGTCACGGATGATTTTCATGCCAATGATCTGTTAAGCTGGACCCAAATCCTTCATAGCAAAAACTTTACTGAGTTCTTTCTTCAACTTGTTGATTTTAACAGCATCATGACCAACAATCAACATATCATCCACATAAAGCAGGAGAATAACAAAATCACCATTAGAGAATTTCTTTACAAACACACAGTGATCAGAAGTAGTCTTACTATACTCATTAGCTTCCATAACGGAATCAAACTTTTTGTACCACTATCTGGGTGCCTGTTTGAGCCCATATAAGCTCTTTCTCAACCTACAAACAAGATCTTCTTTACCTTGTCTCACAAAGCCTTTAGGTTGCTCCATGTAAATCTCCTCCTCTAAGTTACCATGGAGAAAAGCGGTCTTCACATCAAGTTGTTCAATTTCCAAGTTTAAGCTGGCAGCCAATCCCAAAACAACTCTGATAGACGACATCTTCACAACAGGTGAGAAAATTTCTTCAAAGTCAACACCCTTTTTTCTGATTAAATCCCATCACAACCAATCTTGCCTTGTACCGTGGTTGTGAGCAATTTTCTTCACTCATCAATCTGAAAACCCATTTATTCTTCAAGGCCCTCTTACCCTTTGGTAGCTTTACCAGATCATAGTATGGTTCTCATGGCTTTTAACCATTCTTGTTTCTTCTCATGAGACAAAACCTCCTGATAATTCTCTGGTTCTCCCCCATCAGTAATCATTACATACTCAGTAGGGGAGTATCTTACAGAAGGTTGACGCACTCTAGTGGATCTTCTCAACTAAAGCTCTTCTGGTGGCTCTAAATTATTCTGTTCATCTGCTTGGTCTTCTTCATTTACTGGCTCATTATCAACTGGAGGGGTATTTTCGTCTTGATCTTTTTGTACATCTCTTATATTTCCAGTATTTGTAGTTGGTGGACCAATCATATTTGGGTCAACTGATTCATGATCTGTAGACTTTGGCTTATCTGGCTTTTCAAAGTCTGTAATAGTCTAATCCTCGAGGAACATTGCATCTCTGCTTCTAATGAGTTTCTTGTTAATTGGATCCCAAAACCTGTACCCAAATTCCTCATGACCATACCCAAGAAAGATACATTGCTTCGTTCTACTGTCAAGTTTGGATCTCTCATCTCTAGGAACATGCACAAATGCCCTGCAACAAAAAACTTTCAAATAATCATAAGATACATCTCTTCCTTTCCAAACCTTCTCAGGAACATCACCATCCAAAGGAACCGAAGGAGAAAGATATATCAAGTCAACTGTTGTTCTCATTGCCTCCCCCCGAAAGGACTTAGGCAGCTTTGCACGAGAGAGCATACATCTAATTCTGTCATTAATGGTACGGTTCATTCTCTCTGCAACACCGTTGTGTTGAGGTGTTTTTGGCACTGTCTTCTCAAACTTGATCCCATGAGTTCTGCAATACTCTGTAAATGGCCCTCTATATTCATCACCATTATCTGCACGAACACATTTCAACTTCCTTCCAGTTTCCCTCTTAACTATAGCATGAAAATACTTGAAAACCTCTAAAGCTTGATCTTTAGTTTTCAAACAATAAGCCCAGACCTTTTTGGAATGATCATCAATAAAGGTAATATAATAGTGAGCACCACCAAGACTCAAAAAGTCCATAGAGCAAACATCAGTATGGACCAAATCTAGAACATTTGCTCTTCTAGAATGAGAGAAAATTTTAAATGCAACTTTGTGCTGTTTACCTACCAAGCAGTGAGAGCATGTTTTCAAGTCAGAAAAATTCAAACCTAGAACATTATGCTTCTTTGAAAGAACCCGCAAACCATTCTGACTCAAGTGACCCAACCGTGTATGCCAAAGTTCAATGGAAGAGTCTTCAACTGCATTTACCTCTCCCCCACAAGATTTAGCCTCTGTCACATAGAGAGAACTGCACTTGTTTCCCCGAGCTACCACCAAAGACCCTTTAGTGAGCTTCCATTTTCCTTCACCAAAGTACTTTTGATAGCCATCATCATCAAGCATCCCAGTGGAAATCAAATTAAGGCGAATCTCAGGAACATGCCTCGCATTATTCAAGAGCAATTTGCAAGCAGTATTAGTGTTCAGGCATACATCTCCTATACCGATAATTTTGCAAGTAGTATTTGTGTTCAGACAATTTGTGTTCAGGCATACATCTCAGGCAAAGAGCTAATCAAACACATAGCATGAATCTCTTCATCTAACTTTACCTCCATAGCAGCCAACTGGTTCAATATACCTTGAAGGACATTCAAGTGCTCAGAAACAGAAGTTCCATCCTGATATCACAAACACATAAGCTTCTTGAAAAGAAAAACTTAATTCTGATAATTTCTTTTCTCATATAACTCCTACAGAATAGTCTACACCTTATGGGCGTTAGTCTCATTGGCAACATGTTGATACACTGTATTATCCACCAATTGTCTGATCTTTCCAACTGCCTTTCTATTTAGTTTCTCCCAGTCTTTACCGGACATACCTTATGGCTTGCCTTCATCACCCAATATGGTGTCTTCATAGTCATAACAACAGAGCAAATCCATCATTCTAGACTTCCATATTGAATAGTTTGAATCAGTGAGCCTAATCATAATGCCACTGTTGTTACTGGTCGAGTCCTCCATTTAATTAGCACAAGAAATTCCTCAAAATAACCGTAGCTCTGATACCACTTGTTGAGAAAAACCCGCTATCTCATAATAGCCAAATAGCAAAAAATATATATGTTTGAAAGAAAACAAAATAATTTTGTTTTCCTCTTTGTGCAATTTAAATGGGCATGCAAGCCAAACAATATCAACAAAGTAGAGAAATTATATGCAATAATAAGAACACAATCCACAAGTAGAAGACACAAGATTTTAACATGGAAAACCCTCCAAAGTGAAGGGAAAAACCACGGGCAACTAGCCACTTAAAAACTTTCACTAATAAATCAATGGGATACAACAAAGTTCTTCTCTAGCAGTAAATCTAGAGGCTATCAGTATCAACTACTCACCCAAAGGTGGATTTCATCACATATCACCAAATAACTCAGAGACAAAAAATAAATCTCACCAAAATGATAATAGAGAAGAGGAATAGAAAATCAAACCAGTAGATATGCAGCTTGAGGCGCCATCAACTGCATACTAAAATCTCAAGGTGATCGTAGAAAGGGATGCCACGCAAGTTTTGTGTTCTTCGCCCATGAAAACCCACAAAAACTCTCTTCTCCTTTCCCTTCTCTCTCTCTCTGTTTTTCTCTCTAAAACAATCTTCGGTGGAAGGCTTCACCGAACCATTCGTATTCACTCAACTTGCTGAGTTTGTTTTGTTGCTCATTAATGTCTTTTTTTTGTGGGCCCTCCACGTGGGAAGGGAGCCCAACCAACACAATATGGCAAAGATGACATGATTTAGCTTCAAGGAGTGGAAACTCTGGATATTGCTTCTACTACAACATTGATGAAATAGGCAATGAAAGCTCTAATCCCTGGGCAAATTCGGTGGCGTTGCCACCTAAGAGAATGTGAGTGAGAGAAAAGAGCAGAGACCATGAATGTCGAGAAGTAGTGAAAACATCGAAGGATCTTTTTCAAAAACACCCACCTTATAATATTATTAGGAGTTGCAGAGTTCTTCATCTGATCCCTTCACCAAAAGCTTCAGTACTCTCTGCTGCTGAATTTGGTTGTTTAGGGTTCGAATTAGGATTATTCAAAAAGGGAAGTCTAAATATCAAAAACTATTGGGTTACCCGTTGGATAACCATGACCCAACCCACCCAACCCATTAAATATCCCATTATTCGGTTATCCAATCCATAGTGACCCGAGATTAAATGGTTACAACCCAACCCGTCAATTAATGGTTGGGTTGGGCGAGTTCGTGGATTGGGTTGAAAAACTACCACTCTACATAACACCATGCATGATTGTAATAATGTTTTCAACTTGTCGTTGATCCAGTTGGTTGGTTGAATCATTTGAATTGTATTTGGCATTGATTTTGGGTCTGGTTCTTTTGAAACTCATTACATTGTCAAAAAATGTAGAATTAGTCAAAAATCATTTGACTCGGGCAGTTCAACAGTTGACGCATTTGACCCGGTCACCAGATTGTGAGTTGTACACTCAATGTATGTGCACACTTTTGAAGGCCATAACTTTGCACTTCGTTGTCCAATTGGGATGGTCTTTTTTTTATTATTATTTTTATTTTGACTAACTTTTCAAGATCTACATGTCTCAACGTGCCAAAGACACCTTGCCCAACTATTTTTGCCAAAAAAACCTCTTTTGGGTCTGAAATTGCAATTTTAGCATTTTTATAAATAAAAAATAAAAAATAAAAAATAAATTAAAAAATATAAGTTAAACATAAAATAATATTTGTATTATACATATATTATATCTCAATGCATGTTTATACATTCCTATACACACACTGATATTGCAATTTTGGCATGGACTGACCCATTCGACCCAGATGGTCGAACCAGTGACCCACGACCTGGAGGTAAACCGTTCAGCCTTCAGGAACATCCCATGGCATATGCTTATCAGATATGGAACCTTCTCTAATCCCACCAAATATTGGAGCACTATTGGTGCCCTTACACCTAAACCCTCACATGCCTAAATGCCTTTTTTGTAATGTCACAATGCCTGAATGTTACATTCACTATGAAATTCATGCATGCACATTCCTTAAACATATTGGAGCATAGCTAAACTTATGCTTCAATACCTGTAGTATATCATTATTAATCATAGCCTTCATTTTCTCATGTCTCATCTCCTCAACTACATCTCTATACCAATGCGGATTGGGTGGCCAAGTCTGTTGACAATGGAAACTCATTTAACCGATCTTGTCTCATGGTCTGCAAATAAACAAATTCATGGTGATTTCATGATCTAGTACTGCAATCTCCTATTGAGGAGCTTGGCTTGCCTTCCTGTAATTTGTCAGCTTTGCTAATTTGTTTGATAATTAAAATGGCCTTAACATATATAAATACAGAAACAGTCACACTAGAACAGTTCCTGAGATTTTAAACTCTCAAACCTGCTTCCTACTGTTTAAATGCCTATATTAAAGACTTCTGCTTTTATTTAGTTTCTTCTTTTTCCATGTGGAGGGGTGGAAGGAATGGAGAAGAAACAAAGTGGTAGGTAATATTGATGAACCATCGATCTGAAATTCTTAACACCTGGTTGTGAAGCTGATAGGCCTTTGAATTTCACGGCATCTCCCCGGGATCAGATTTATTTTCAAATTATTCAAAAAAGATTATTAATTCTATTAATTTTATCATCAATGTATGCGATACTCATGGTGGTTCAATTCACATAAAAATAGGAAATAAACAAGGCAAAGCATTAAAAATAGATATAAAGAGACATGGCAAAGCAACAGTATTATTCACACGATTTACACCATTAGACATCAGACTCCATATGTCTATTCCCTAATCCCTCTCCCGTTGAGTCTGTAATTATACTTAAAAATTCTTTAATTACTACGTACATATGTATTAACTTATTATAGGTCATATCCTAATACATAATCTGGAAACAAACCATCAGGCTGAAGAACAGAAGCTGAGTCCCAAGAATTTGATGAAGATGACTTTGTATCAAAATCATTAGCCCACCATGGCATGCTGTCCTTGACCGCTTCCGTTTCTTTGAAACCATCGAATTCAGTAATCTGATCTTCATTTGGTACGTACCCACAGTTTTTGCCATAAAGTAACTCATTTAATTCAGCATATAGACCTGCAGATACGGATTGGAGGTTTCTGTTAGATTTGTCGACGCTGTTTAGTTGTGACATGATAGTTGTGTCAATTGGAACAGAACCATTGCTAAAAGCAATGGAGCTCTCTGACGATGAGAACCCATTCAAAGAGTTCTCCAGTTTGGCTTGTTTACTGAGACTACTCGCCAAATTGTCTTGTTGAACACCAATTGGAGCTGTGGGTAGCTCATCCAAGGCAACCTTCTGACTGGTTCCAGCTTGAGTAGTAGCCCCTTCTTGCATCAGAGAGGTGGGATCATCGTTCGCGACGTGGTTGTTTGGGAAGATCCTACCTCCAAAGGGATGCAGTTTGGGCCACAGTGCAGCATTGTTATAGAAAGAGAATGGGCTTTGGAGACTTTGGAGCTGCATGTGCAGTTGCAATCTTTCGAGCGCGGAGTTGCTTAGGGCTGGATTATCTTCCATTCCGTTTGTGACTTTGGGATCTAGATTTAGTGCAGAAGATAGACGGCGAGTCTGAGTCTCTTTACGCCTTCCTAGCAGCTTTTTCTTCAGTCTGGTATTCCAGTAGTTTTTGATGTCATTATCAGTTCTGCCAGGTAATTGGGCTGCAATTATTGACCACCTAAAACAGAAGAAATTTTAACAAACGTTTAGACTCGATCATGAGAGAGAGAGAGAGAGAGAGATTGGATTTCTATAGCTTGAGTTTTTTTTAACTTCGTTCTTCTCTCCCCTATCTTCTCTATCTTTTTCATTTCTGACTGTTAGAAAATTCTACCCTAACGAAATCATGATCCACACAAACAGAGAGAGAGAGAGAGATTGAATTTCTATAACTTGAGTTTTCTTTAATTTCGTTCTTCTCTCCCCTATCTTCTCTTTCTTTTTCATTTCTTACTGTAGAAAATGCTACCCTAAGGAAATCATGATCCACACAAACAGAGAGAGAGAGAGATTAGATTTCTATAACTTGAGTTTTGTCCCCTATCTTCTCTTTCTTTTTCATTTCTTACTGTAGAAAAATGCTACCCTAACGAAATCATGATCTACACAAACACACACACACAGAGAGATTGTACCTGCTTCCAATACTAATATAGAGGCTGCAGATGATGTTATCTTCTTCTTCGGAAAATCCACCATGTTTAATGTTGGGTCTCAAATAATTCAACCATCTCAGTCTACAACTCTTCCCACACCTCTTAAGACCTGCAGAATTTATGAATAAAGAAAACACTGCTGATCAACTGAACGTTTCTTTATTTAATTAGAGGATACAAACACGAGCAAGATTACAAACAGGAGAATATGTGTACAAGTGTGTGAGAAAGAGAAAGCAAGAGCGAGCGAGAGAAGAAGAAGAAGAAGAAGGCATACCGATCTTCTGAGGAAGAGCAATCCAATTGCCTCCGGTTCCATACTTTTCGATATAGGCCTTAAGCATCGCGTCTTCTTCGGGAGACCAAGGTCCCTTTTTCACGTTAGCTTTGTCGCAGCAAGGAGCTCTACCCATCTCTCTTTCTTCCCTTTTCTCTCCAACCCTCTGTCTGTGTGCAATCGTCTGGTTAGATATGAAGAGGTGCCCTAGGATGGTTGGAGGGAAAGAGGGAAGGGAGACCAAGCTTTATAGGACGTGAGGGATGATGTGATGCTTAGGGGGACAAAAGTCTCACACCTCACCTTCTCCTGTCTTACTATTCAACGCTACTGCTTCTTTTTAGGGTTTTTGCAAGCCTATTATCTAAAGGTCTTCTCTCTCTCTCTAGAATTGCTTTCTTTATATATGCTTTTGATTTTTCATCGAGGCTCCCTTTAATTTGGTTAATTTTGTTGCATGTACACTGAAGGAAACCAATAATTCCCGAAAATTATTATTTTATAGTGTTGAATTAAATACAAAATGCATGGCTGTGGAAAACCCCACCATTTTCAAAAAGTGAGTATGAATTGTAGGGAAATACCATTACTTACAATTTTCTGTTTGTTATTTTATCAATGGAGGTTGATCATCTCCATTCAAATTATTCATTTGTTTTCAACCATTCAGGTTTATTTTCTAAGTTAAAGTTGCTTTTGTTTCCTAAAGCTCAGCTTGGAAAGAGTACAAATAATACAAAACATAAGGTTTTGCACTCTACATATATACATTTGTACTCCTTCCAAGCCTTAAGGAAATAAGTCAGAAAGGAAAAAATTTTAAGAAATTTTTGGATTAACCAAAAGCAGCCAAAGATAAACACTAGAAGTAGAAATGTGGATAAGTTGTTTTCCTGTCGAATGTAATTTTCCAAAGAAACTAATCATGGTCCTTTACTATTTACTTTTTTGTGCAAGCAAATACAGCCCGGATCTATTTAGCAATTCAGCTGCGCTATGCTACAAGATAATGAATAAAAAAACCTGCAGTTTCTTTTGACTTGCTCTGAACCTTCCTAGAATGTACCCTATTCTCCTAAACCATAGAAGCAGTCTATAAATGGAACAGTTCTACATCTTTGGAGCACCGAGGAGACCAACATCTTGATGATCGTCATAGGTATCCATGTACTATATTTTTGTAGTAAAAAATAAAGACCGAAGACAAAATTCATTCCAATCAACAAAATTACATGACAGAGTTGTGACTCTCCTAGAGTGAATACACACAAAGAACTTGGCTCAAGCAACACACTCAAAAGAAAAAAAAACAAAAAAACAAAAAAGAAAAATCTATGGTGCCAGAAAAATACATATCAAAAAGACTTTAACAAATTACAACTCTCCATGAATTTTGGTGAAAATCCACCTGATTGGTTTCTACTTTTGTAATGCTGATTGATTGGTTAGAATTTTTTCCGGTATCGTGTCTTTTCAATATATATCATAGTTCAATCCAAAAAAAAAAAAAGAAAAAAGAAAACTGAAGGCATTATTAACCATTCCCAGATCAGAACCACAACCCTAGGGACCAGAAAATCAACCGAGCCGAAGGCCAACAAAAAACCTAAATCCCAAAAACATTGCCCTGACTGGTTAAAGATCCTCATCGAACAGTGTCTCCTTGTTCACTCCCTCTCTTCCTCTACCTTTCACATTCTTACCGACATACAAATCCATTAATTTTCTCAAATTTTTGACTAAGGGAACCCACAAAAAATGTACCATTGATTACTAATACCAGAAAACAATGTATTAGTGATTACGTACCCATAACCCATATTAAAGAATGTGCATCGGGTTTGTTACTTGGGTTCAGTTTGGTTTGGAAGGAGTACAAATGTAAATATGTACAGTACAAATACATACAAATAATACAAAATATAAGGTTTTGCACTCTACATATTTACATTTGTACTTCTTCCAAACTGAGCCTTAGAAGAGAAATCCTCTCAGCTGGTTGGACCAGTTGAACGGTTGGTGCCAACCCATGCATGCATGAACCCATTTATAGACCATTTTATATATGGTATATGGAACATATATATATGGGTACACAAGATTTCCAGTATGAAAATGGTTTATAAAAAGGGTAATATAGTCATTAAATTGGAAAAGGAAAAAATATTTGGTCCAAACAACAACGGGATACTGCAATCCTGTTGTTACAAGTTGGCTAGGTTTTTTCTATTAAAGAAATAAAAAGTTGAAACTATATTTAATGAATAAGGAAGAAAAACCAAGAGGAAGAGATAAAGATTTCAAAGCTTTTTGAAAGGAGGGAACCACACATTGACCTCGGATTCTTAATATAACATCAAATCATTTTCAAATTCAAGGGGGAAGGAAGACGGAGGACCATGCCCGCACCCACAAACAATATAAATATCAAGAGACCTCACTTGCACAAATACTAATATCTTAATTGGCAAGTAGACTCATATCTTTCGGAGGAATTAAAAGACAACCTGCTTCTGCTTGTCTTTCTCTAACCCCTAGAATCTCTCCTTTCATGCTGCATTTCATCATCAGAAAGACCAAACTTATGCCTGTAAAGAGAGCTAGTGAATGTGGTTTTGATAAGAAGATAAGATAGCCATGCTTCAACTAATTAAAAACTAATCAGACTAAAATTAATGATTCAGTAATGGCTGTAAATTAATCAATTCCATATCTGGGTTAAGGCTGGTCTCTTAATTAAAACTCCTTCAGGTCAACTATTGCATTTTTTTTGGTAGCAAATTAAACACAGAAAGAGAGAAGTGCACAGGCCATCCAGAATCCTTTTGATAGTAAAATTAATGTTTCAGTAATGGCTGTAAATCAATTGCATAAGGTTAATTACGTATAAATTACAAATCTGGTCCATCTATGTGACCCCTCTACATTTCTTTGATTTAATTTTTTGAAACAGAGAAACTACAGTACACACCCTCATCAGGATGGTTGACAAAGATGCGCAAAAGTAGTCCCAATAAGTGATATTTTATTACCTCAAGGCTTAAGTAAAAAGATATGAAAATTCCTTGATGAGACGCTTGTAGAGTTTATTCATTATTTTAATGAAGTGGTCATATTATATTAGTAATATTCAAACCAATTATCCTGTTTTTTCACCTTAAACAAATAATATCCAATAGGGACTCTACTAAAAGGTGCAGTTGGTGATATCATAAAACCCTAATCCCTCCACTAAGTAATCCACAATGTCAACCGTTTCTTCTTCTTTTTACCATTCTCCACGGCATCCAAGAAGCCTTATGTAACATAATCCCTGGATGCACAAAAAATAGCTACCGATCAATCTAATCCTCATATAGTTTTCATCTACCAAGAAATTTTCTTATTAACTACCATATAACAAATCTACTCTTTCCTAGTATATATATTTCTAGAAATTTTCTTTCTTCTTTCTTTTCTCCCCATCTTCATTTTGTTTCTTCTAGTGTTGTTATTTGCACTTTTACCTCCGAATGCAATTTTTAGTTTCAGAAGTTTCCTTCATTCATAACATCTGTCATATTTTTTTTTATACAACCAAAGTTAACCGTCAATCAGAAGTCAACACGTAGCATGGGGTTTACATCAGCGCCCCACAAATACCTCACAGTATATCCTAATTGTGTATTTGGAACATCTCCTACTGATAATTTTGAAAAATGTTCTCAATGCACGTGCATATAGGGTGTTTATTTATTTATTATTTATTTTTTTCGCTTTATGGGACTACATAACAGGAAGTAGCCCATCCCCTTTCCCTTAACTCCCCAACCCCTGGTGGCAGCGGGATTTGATCCCAGATCTCTACTCCGACAAGTCAGAGAATTTGATCTCAGAATGATACCATATACCTCCGAGTGTGGTCTCATACCCTCATCAGACTTAGACAATGCGGGACGGGCGCTCCTTCAAACAAGCTAACCTTCCGACATAGTTAAGGCAGTTTACCTTGTTATTGCAACAAAGCCAACAAAGCCAATATCTCTCACTTGGAAGAAAGCATGAGCCTCCTAGTGCAGGCACACTGCCAGGTAGCCAAATTAAACGCCAGTTGTCTTATGAAATACTATTTCATTTTCATACTATTTTCCCTCAGAACACCCCATCTTGTCAATTAAGAGTTTGTGGGAAACCCTTTTTCTCTTATGAAATACTATTTCATACTGAACCATGTTAATTCATGATATTATTTACTTTTATTACTTTTTGTCAGATTTTAAACTTTAGGCTATGTTTGGATTATAGAAAATAAGAAACCAAAGTTCAAGAAAGTTCTTAAGAATTTTTGTGAATAAACCAAACAAAGCCTTAATGTCATAGTCATTGGTTGCAAAAAAACAATACAATTGAAGTCATTTCTATCATTTATGACCTTAATTGAATAAATATGGGACTACAAGGTATCAGATTAGATATTAGACAATGATTAAAATATTGATACGATATGTTCAATATGAGGCATATTGTATCGCTATCCGTAGGGGTTGATATGAGATACATTATGGTTGGCATTGTTTTGTGCCAATTGTACGTATCAATCCGATATACCATCATATCAGCCAATACAGTCTGACACAACAGCATATTGAACCTAAGTTTGACAACAAATGTGATTGAGTGCTTCACTATAAAAAGGGGACCTGGCATGATTTAATCTCAAAAGCCCAGGTCGTCTAGTGCCTAAGAGTGCAGGCATCTTAACCCCAAAGCCACTTCTATTTGATGAAAATAAATGAAATAAATTAATTTTTTTAATATTAATATTTACTTGCAATCTAAACAAACAATATACACATATGTTCAACAACTCCAACTATAAATTAAAAAGAATAATATTCAAAATTAGTATTTTATAAACCAATGGAATAAATAATTTATCAAACCCATACACACAACCCAGCCTACCCCTGAACTTGACCTTGACCCAACTTGAACCAAAACCCAGCCTATCCTTACCTAGACCTGAACCCAACCTACCCCTAAACCTGACCCTGACCCAACTTGAACCTGAACCCAGTCTACCCTTGACCCTAACCCTTGCCTAAACCTAAACTCAGCCTACCCTTGACCCTAACCCAACTTGAACCTGAACCCAACCTACCCCTGAGCTTGACCCATGCCTGGACCTAAACCCAGCCTATCCCTAAACCTAACCATGACCCAGCTTGAACTAGAACCCACCCTAACCTTTACCTCTACATGGACTTGAACCTAGACTACCCCTGAACCTGACCCTAACCCAACTTGAACCAGAACCTAGCCTACCCCTAATCTTTCCTGGACTTGAACCTACCCCATCCCCAAACCTGACCTTGAACCCAACATGAACCGGAAGCCACCCTATCCCTAATTTTGACCCCTACCTGGACCTGAACACAGTCTACCCCTAAACCTGACCCTAACCCAACTTGAACCAGAACCCACCCTATCCTTGACCCTGACACCTACCTGACCTTGACCCCTACATGGACCTAAACATAGCCTACCCCTGAAAATAACCCTGACCCAACTTGAACTAGAATCCATCCTACCATTGACCCTTCCTGGACCTGAACCCAATTCGAACCAGAACCTAACCCAGACCTAGCTTGAACCAAAACCTAGCCTACCCCTGAACTTGACCCTGAAACAACTTATATCAGAATAGAGGATTAATCATGGTAAGAAATAAACAAAATTAAAATAACCATATAATTAAATAATATACCTTCAGCTTCTCACTCTACTTAACATGACATGTTCTCTGATTATGTCCATGTTTGTGGCAATATTGACATGTCATTATCTTGCCTCTCCCACCAAGCCTTATACCTTAAGGAGCCTCCCATTCCTTTGGAATCCTCTTTTTCTTAAGCCTTCCCCTCTTCTTCCTATGTGTTGGTGGCTCAGGTGCTTCGATAGTGGACTTGGCGTAAAACTTCATCCTTGTCATTGGTTGTATGGCATACTAATGTGTCTTCATGAAAGCATCGTTACTATAATAATGTGCCACGTAATTCTCTATGTTTTTCTTTCTATGTAATATGGCACATATGGCATGAGGACAAGGTATGCTAGTCAAGTCCCACCTTCCGCAGGTGCAGGTCTACTTTACCATGCAAACAATATATTTGTCTACACCTACTTGGACTTCATACCCTGACCCCCCATTCCAAACCAATCTTAGTTTGGGCACTTTCTTCCTTGTATTCCTCTATCATTTCCCATATATTGGTTCCAAACCATCCTTTGAACCTGGAGGCAAAGCTTTTTCTCTCCACTATCCTTCACATTATCTTCACTCTGATATTCTCCAATATTGAAATAATTACCTTATATCTAAACTCAATGATGCCTCCATTGAATGCCTTAGACATATTTTTATCAACATGGTCACACTTCGATAATGTCTAAAAATAAGTCTTTGACCAACCCATAGGATCTACTTTCAACAAATCTTCTTTAGCACTAGGCTTCAACATCCCTAACTTCTCCATTTTAATTGAAAGACAACAAGTGTAGTGGTCTTAGCACACATCCAAAATTGTCTTTGCAACTCCCTAATTTTACATTTCCTCTTCTAGTTTGCAAAGACATGCCTTGCACACTTCTTGTGCTCTAGATGAGGCAGTAGATTTGCCTTCACCAGTCCTTGAAAAATTCACAGTCATAACATAAAATTAGCCTTATTACTCCAACATGTATATAATATGATAGGGGGTCAGTTATATACCTTTTTGGCTTCTTGAAGTTTGTTGGGAGTGATTCATTAGGGATGTACACTATAAAAGGTGGATCCTTGGATAACTATTGCTCGAGGTTGAGTCGTGATTTTCTTCCTTCGTCAATCTCTAGGAGCCAAGGTTGCATGTCTTTCAGCTCCTCGTCGAGGTTTGACATCCATCCCGATTTTGGGGACTGAATATACGTATCCATAACTGATTTTATCTGGTCCTATTAACTATTAGAGGGGGTTCGGATTGGATGGTGCCCCCTTGGTGGGTTCCAAGCATCGTCCAAAGGTTGTTAGTGCTGCTACTAATCGTGTTGGGATTCTAAACGATAGACTCAATCACCAGAGGCCCAATGGTTATGGTTATTTTGGAGCGGCTATTCTACTTAATTGTAAGGTTATTGGGGGTTAGGGTTCCAACCTTGTTGCTGAGGTGCTTTATGGTTGCAAGTCAAAAGGGCAAGGAGGTCGTCAACTTGACGTTGGAAGTTTTCTAATTGTTCCTGTGTGATGGATCAAACCTCTTGAGCTGGTTGTTGGGGATTTTGTGGTGTTAAGTTATGATGTTGTTCCTTTTCGGCTGTGGAGACCTGCTAACAAAGGGACTAGTTCCAGGAATCCTTGTTGGTGTTGATGCTTGTCTTCGAAAGGATGATGCTGTGGCTTTTTTTTTCATAGCTCCTACAAATGATGCCAATCTGTTCTATTTTGAATTCAAGGAATAGATAAATAGGAGGGATGAGAATGAACTGAGGTGAGTGGATGAACCGAATTGCTTCTGAAGACTTACAAGAAAGTAGAGTCCTAAGGTATGTCTCTAGGGTGAGCTCTCTAATGTTTAAATTAGTAGGTAGGTAATGGGTTGCTAGGCTAAGCAGAGGAGGTTGGAACGCAAGAAAGCAAGAAGGTAAAAGAGGAAGAGGATTGTATTACACATACCTTTTTTCGAGGAAGGCATACCTATATATATATATATATAAATGGTTTCCTGCATCCTAATCCTAATCCTGTAGGGAGAAAACCATCAAGGCTGGCCCGAGGTTCTCAATAACTTTCATCCATGTTTAGCGGTACTTCATGCACAGATTAATCAAGCTGGTTGGTTCAATGATCAAACCGGTTTTTATCACCGAAAACTCTCAGGTTCGTTCTAGGACACAGTACCATGGTTTTTAAACCGGACCAGACCGGAAAAACCGGTAACTGCTCAGCCATCTAGGTCCGGTTTTACTAGAAATCAAAAAATTGAAAAAAATGTTGAAAAGTCAAAAAAACCGTTGATCCGGACAGTCGGACTGCTAAACCGTTCAACTCGGGCAGTGGTTCGTGTGTTAATATTTTTATTTTTAATGTTTTAAATAAAAAAACAAAAAAAATAATATGCCAGTTATATCCCACGATTTTCGAATCCCAATCACAATCCCTTATTCGATTTAGCCTTTAGGGTTCCCGAATCCTGAGTTCCCTCCTCACCCAGTCACTCCTCAGTCCTCTCAACTCTCAAGTTTCAACCTTCACACCCTACCAGCTATGGCAGCCATCAACTCCGGCATCTGATGGCGACTGGCGAACTTGTAGCGGCGAAAAGTCACCCAAGCACTTGCAACGGTGGATGGCGAGCGACTTGCAGCGTTGACTTGCAATGGCGGACTGCTTGAGCCCACCGGCGGCGAATCCTTGAAGGTATAATTTTTTTTATTTAATTGATTTTTTAAATTCTTTGGACCTGCTAGAATGGTATAATTTGTTGTCGTCAAGGAATTTGTTGTCATTAACCCTATATATATATATGCTTGTTTAGTAAGCATGAATTAATTTTTCTAGAGATTTTTTTCTTTGGTATGATTTCTAGAGACAACTTGAGATTGAAAGAAAATGACTCTAAAGGGGTCACTTAATTCCATAATCCTTATTTTTACTGATTGATGAGGGAGCTCTTGATTCAACTGAATCAATCAATTAACTGATTAAGAGCTGCCCCTTCACTGTGCCTTGATTAATCCTTATTTTTGGAAAATTTTCTATATTTTTTTTGTATTTTATTATTTTTATTTTTTTCATATATTGTTCTTTTTCTTATATTTTTCTGTGTATTTTTTGTATTTTATTTAAATTTCTATGGTATTTTTTATTATATATAAACATTATTTGTTTTTTATTTATTTATGATGTCATGGGTCGAACCACTCGACCTGAACGGTTGAACTGTCGAACCAGAAAATGGTGCATTGACCGGTTCAGTCACTGGTTCGGTTTTAAAAACCATGCATAGTACCACCTACCACGGACTTGGGCCGTGCCTACGGGCCTCACAGAAAGTTTCCAAAACTTTACCCCACACAAATTTGAGTGAAATGTTTGTTTTAATGTGTTGTGGCTTACCCATATTGAAATTTTACAAATAACAATGAAATTTAAAACAATACATGCAACTAGCCCAAAAAAGAAAAGAAAAGTAACTGATAATTGATAAAATTTTTAAACATATATAGGACGTTTAAATTCATGGGAAGGGAATAACTCAACCAATGTTTGAACGAGCAAACAATCCTCTCATCATAGATCTACCCCTGTTACAATTGATTATACACGCTCATAATTTTAATTTGGAGCAAGACAAGAGAAAAAGGGTATGACTTTTGAGGTCTAATTCTTAAGTGGGCAGCGTTTGGACAAAATATTGACTCTTGAAATGAAGTTAAAAATAGCAGTTAGTATTGTTACTTAGAGTCTTCGACAATGCCATCCACCGGTGCCAACTACCTACCAATCGCTTTCTTTCCTTCATTTGGTGCGATTGAGATAGACACGGTTCACTATAATGATTTATCTCAATCGGATTTATGCTCTGTCAAGATCTGAAAAGGCTGGAGTTAAGTTTCATGTGAGTACATATATATTGACTTTAAGTAAAAGTTGATTTATTATTAATATGAACATTGGATTGATTAGAGATTTAGAAGAAGAAATTTGAGAGAGAGAGAGCGGTGTACGGAACTTAACTTGCTAGAATACTAAAGGATCAAAAGCCACCCTTGAAATTAACTTAGCACAATTGCAAATCTGGATAGTTTACTTAACTAATACTAGTTAAGCCCCTTATTATGTCTTGGAGAACCTCAAACATCTTTTTGTTTTTTTCAGAAAGTTTTGGCTGCCAAATATAGTCGATTATCTGCTCGAAAGGGTGAGTTCAGAATTTTAAGAAAAGAAAGAAAATTCCCCATAAATAATAGCATGCAATGTAATATATATTATAAGGGAAAAATTATAAAATATGAGGATATATAATAGGCTTTCAAAACAATATGATTATATGAGGATAGTTAACTAGTATACAAATAAAGAATGTAGTATTTACTTTTTCTTTTCTTCTGTTAAATGTAATATTTACTAGAGAGCAGAAGTATTGAAGAAGATGAATTATTATATTAGTAATTTGGATGGACAAAACTACCCTTGATAAATCAGGACATAATTAATATGTTTCTTGGTTCTCTTTGTCTAAGGTAATTAATTAAATATTTGGATATATGGGCATAAATTGTCAGTTGTGTGCCCAATCTTAAAATTGAATTTCTAGAAATTAGGCTAGCTTATTAAGGGGTGCTTGCCAACATGAGTATATGCATTTTTCAGTGAATTTCTGAGATCAGAATTTTTTTTTCTGAATAAGCAAAAGCTGTTTCAACAACATGCGATTTCCAGAGTAAATCTGCAATCACAAAACTTGTTGACTTGTCTCGAGGAATTGCTAACTGGAAACAAAAGTTAAATAAAACTTGGAAAGAAATTGAGTGGTCGTACAATATGATTATGTGGTACATATGATCAAATTGATCATTTTGTCTGCAAATAAATTTGCATTGATGCAAAACCATGGCAGTGCAAATGATTTGAGTGTAAATTCTGACCTATTTTTGTTTCAAATTTTAAATTATTTTATTTGATTACAGTACAAATGAAGTAACTTAATACATGAAGGAGAATAATGTAAATCCAAAACAAAATTAAACAAGAATTTGCATTTTTTACATTTGCACTCCCATGCATTTGTATACTAGTGCAAATAAAATTGCATTTCAACCAAACACAGCCTTAGGTTCAACATAAATTGAATTTTATTTATTTTTTCGGTAGCCCTTAGGCTCAACATAAATAGAATTTTATCCACAATGGTATATATTGATCCTTTAAATGTGAAAGAGGATGGAAAAACATGGGACAAATAGGGACTGTCAATTCTTCACCAAACCTTTCATAGTTTTGGATGGGGTGGGTTAATTTTATCAACTACCCTACATTAACAACATGGGGTTAAAATTAATTTGTTGGTAACAAGTGATTGAACATTATGGACTTTTAGGCTGTGTTTGGTTTGAAGGAAAGAATAGGGAAAGGTAAAGAAAGCTTTACAAACTTTGTACAGGTTTTCCTACTTTTTCCTTCCTTTCCTTACTTTTTCCTTCAAACCAAACATAGCCTTAGTGATCAAGCAATCAAAGAATTTTTATGTAGGGATTTTTTAAGTAGACTTCCTCTGTTATTGCCTATCTTTCCAACCAGGATAGAGTACATAGGTTCTAATAGGTCTACATTCTCTTTTTCTGCAACTTTTCCGAGTTTCTTTGGCAGATTATCTGCATCCTAAACTTTGACTTGGCTAGCTATACACAATATTAGATATTGCCCACATAACTTTTTGCTTTTAAGCAGGTGAACTTTGAATTTGTTAATGGAACAAATATTAAGTAGAAAGAATCTCAGACCTTTCTAGCCAGATGTGAATAAAATATCTACAATATATACAACTTCAGAAATAACAAGTTGTCATCAATATGTAATTAATTAAAGATCCAGGCTAGAATGAGGGCACCCTCACGTAAGTGCAACTCTGGAATAAGGTGCCCTCCCATTTCTGCCATTATTTTTTGGAAATCTGATGTTTTGTCTAACTCTGCCATTTCTGCCATTTATTCACTGTTAGGATATAACTTTCAAAGGAAATAAATCTGATTTTTTGTCTAACTATTTTTTCAGAGTGGGCACTTTCATTGCTATGATGAAGAGGGTATTCCCTTAATAATTATAGTTTGTCACTTCAACCAAATTAAAGATGAGAGTTAAGCTCTCCATAAATCCAGATCAACTGCTTACACTTCTTTCAGTATTTGGAGATCCATACAATAGATTGAAAGAAAAACTTAATTATATATATTGCAACCACTGGACAGGGGCCTCTTCAATAAATCTTCTTTTAGGTTTTCCTTAACCACCCTAGGAATTTTGTGGATTGATTGCATGATTCAAAGGTTCAGATTAGAGCAAACAATACCTGTTTATATAGATTTCAAGTCTAGATAATTTGTTTTAGTTGTTAATGTGCTCATAACCATGGGACCATGATTTAATTAATTTGTAGCTACCTTATATTTTGATTTTGTCAAATCATTGATTGCACATCTGTGACCACTGAAAGGATTAGGTCAGAATCAATAAGTTAATTGGTTTAGCTTCAAGTTTAACGCATACTGAACCGACAAATCTCTAGCTAGGAATGCTTCATATTGGTTCATTTTTATTTGCAGGAAAATGAGGTTTTCTTGCTGGGGTTGGGGGACATGGAATGGAAGTACTTGAGTTCATCATCCAATTTTGTACGCGCGGATATTGTTTGACCATCCCAAATTCCCAAGAGACAATTCTGTTACTCGTACATCATCGCATAATTGGAGATAGTATAATTTTTGACTTCTGTGATTTACATCAGCAACAACTACTACTGCTGACTGCATGCTTAGTAATTGTGTGTGGTCGGTGTATATGCTATGTTAGTTTGTTCTTTCTCCAAATGCTCCAATTTTCTAGTGAGAAGTTAAGCGTACAATTGATCTATAATACTTTAAACCTTAGTTTGGGATGAGTGCAAATTAAATACAAAGTTTAGTAAATACCGTATATAACGTTTTGCATTATACATATTAATTTGTATTTGTATTTGCACTCTTCTCAAATTGAGCCCAACATTTAAGCTCAGTTTGGAAGGAGTATAAATACAAATATGTAGAGTGCAAAACCTTATATTTTATATTATTTTGTATGCATTTGCACTGTATATATTTATATTTGTACTCCTTCCAAACTGAGCCTTAAATGAATCAAAGATTTCAAAGCAAATAGGCATAAAATCAACCAATTGCAAGCAATTAAACAGATGTACCATTACAAGGGTATGTCACAATTAAGGGTAGGTATAATGGGTATATATATATATATATAGATTTAGAGAGAGAGAGATGCTTGTTTGCATAACAACAAACTAAAAGGTAAAGGAATAACACTTACATAATGAGCCAAGAAGAGAGTGCAAAGCTGAAATGTTTTGTTTCATATAAACTAAGTGGATGGAGCAGGAGATACCTAAACTTTTATGTTCCCATATCCCAAATAATAATAGGGGTTACAGACCCATCCATGGAAGATGTTATTGGCTGAGGATCAATGGGGACACATGTTTGATTAACACCAAGGAACCATATGTTATTTATTGTTAATTCTTCATTTCAGGTTGTTGAGGCTAAATTGAGTTGACTTTGAGTATAAAAAATTAAGGATTTCAAGAGAACTCGAATATGGTCTAGTTGGGGTCTGAGGGTTGCTAGCTAGGGTTGGACTTTGAAAACATATATACCCATGACTTACAAACTGCTTCTCTATACTTAATTGGAACTATGATCTAACGTCACGAGTTATTATGGCTATGGACATATATATTCTACTTTTTTAATTAATTCCTTCTTTATTGGGATATAAATGGGTAACAATTATCATATTCCAATAGGTTATACCATGATGGCTTACAGATGATTTTTAAATATGTTCATGTATTGAGTTGAACTCTTGATAACTTTGAAAGACAATTTGTCATCAAAATTAGACGTTTGTGATTTAATTGTATTTTATTACTTTGGATTAATGAAAGCTTTCATATGTTAGCAAATATTCGAAACAAAAAATTGCAGTAGTTATTCTAATTAAGATCATGCATACAGAGGTTTAGTCAATGTAAGGGGAACGAAGGAACAATGTGTTTGATAAATAGTTAAATGCCATTTTCTGAGAGCAATAATCTCATATTTAGTTCTCAATAGTTTCTGCAGATCAAACTGAGTGTGTATTTCCATTAGAATCCTCTAACAAGAGGGCACAAAAATGCCCAAAATACTCATGCCGTTGCTTTTGCCCAAAATATTTATTTTTCAATTTTTTCTTCATATTAACCGCCACCCGAAACCTCTCCAATCTTATTTTTCCAAAATTGATTTATTTTTCAAAATTGCCTTTCATATCAATCCTTCATACAACTTTAAACTCTCTTTTTTGTTGCTAGTAAAGTTTGTATTATTTTTCTATAGAAATCAGCCTCAATAGTAACTGTATGGGTATTGTGGACATTTTCATGCCTCTTATTAAAGGATTTTAACAAAAGGGGTCTATTTGCAACTATGTCATAAAGTTGAGGGGGAGGTGATTGTAATTACCAGACTTTAGGGGAGGTTTCAGCAACAGTCAGAAACTTCATGGGAAGTTTCAGCAATTTATCCTTTTAAATAAAGAAAGGATTACAAAATCTTTTAGATGACCACTTTGGTTGGCGCTTAAAAAAGTCTGCTCATTCTCTCTCCACATCCTTTAACTAGCTAGACAGTTCAGTCAATTTTTTCAAACTGAACTAGTCCTATTAGTTTTTCAATTTCTCCAAACCGAAACTAAACCGGTACCACTGTTTAACCAATCCATCGGTTTTGGTTTTTGACCTATTCGGTTCTTCGGTTTTTTTATTTTTATATTTATTTATAATATATTATATAAATATATATAATATTATATTATAAATAATAAATGATATATAATATATTATAATATTATAAAAATATATAATATATTTATAAATATAATATATGTATATATTTATATATAATATATAGAAAATATGTGACATATATTTAAAATATATATAAACTATACATATAAATGTATATACCGATTAGTTCGGTTTTCTTGGTTCGGTTCATTTTTTGGTTTTTCAGTTTCTCATGGATTAAACCTTTGTACGCGTGATCTTAATTAGAATAACTATTGCAATCAATAAACTCCAAATAGGATGATGCTACTAAAAGCAGTTGGCCTAGTCGGTAAAGATATTGATGTACCAATGGAATATGAGAAACCCCCTTGGTCTGGTCATCAATGACATGCAATTACTAAAGGATTCTAATGATACAACTAATGATTCCCAAAACTCCAATCTTATTATTTTTATATTTAATTATTGAAAATACAAAAAGTCACAACAAAAACTCCCATCATAAGTCTAAATTTTCTTTAATAAAATCTACCACTAATTACTCTATTTAATAAAATCATTCTTAAATCTCTCTCTCCAATCGCGAGTCAAAATTAGAACCAAAACCCCATAGTCTATAGTTCCGCATAAGAATTGGAACCAGAATTGGAATAAACTAGAATGGGATTTTATTCTCAAGGGAAGTGGAGGGAATGGCCATTCCCTCAAACAGGGGGAATGCCATTATAGCAGGAATGGGAATTTGATTATGATTTTGCTCAACCAAATAGTTGGAATCAGAATGACCCATTCCAATTCCGATTCTAAACTCCAATTCCCGTGAACCAATAAAACATGCCCTAAATCCTCTATTTCCTCTTAGATCACTTTCAACCCTTTTTTTACCCTCTCTAATAAAGAAGGGTTATCAATTAGATGGGGTGGGTCAAGTTAAAAGCTATTCTAAGCCCAACCCTAAAACATGGGCACTGGTCTAGACACAAACTAATGTCAAAATCCAAATTTTCCAGTCCAAACCTAAACAAATTTCTATTCAAAGTAGAGAAGGAAGGAAATTCTGAAGTGGATGACCTTACCTCAATTGGTGTGAAGGTAACAACACCACAATCTTTGTTCAACTATCATTTTTCATTAGCCACACAGGATCAGCTAATTCCTTGCCACAATTTTCAGATTGCAGATGTTATCTTTTTTTCTTTAGATAGAACCAGATGGGGCTACATAGAACGGGGGTAGCACGTCCCAAAAAATTAACACAACAAATAACAATTAAATCCTTAGGAGTGGAACTATTGCAAACTTCATTAGAATGTGCATTATTAGCAAGCCAATTTGCAACCATATTCTCCTCTCTGAAGACATGACGGTAATCCACCATCCACCAAGTCTCTCAAACAACACTTTGCAACCTTCAATAATCGGCTTCACTCTCCATGGGGGGTTGGTAGCACTCTTCAGATAGCCGATCACCAGCTTAGAATCGCCCTCAATGATAATGAACCTATTAGGAAAATTAAGAGCAACATTGTGGGCTTCCCACGAAGCCCATGCCTCTACCACATTGACAATAGAAATGCCTAACTTACAAGCCTTGAAGTCCAATATTCGGCCCATATGGTCACTAACTATACAAGCTATCGAAAAGCTACCATTAATACAAGAGGCATCAAAATTGACTTTAATGACCTCTAATCCAGGACTTGACCATCTAATAGGAACAATTTCTCTTCTCCTCTAATTAATCACATCCCTTTCCTCACTAACTTGGATCTCAGCCCAAGAATTTCGTGCTCTCATAATAATAATGAGAGGAGCCACATTTCTTTTATTAAAAACCCTATCATTACGGTTTTTCCAAAGTTGCCAGAGAAGCAACATAAGTTTTTTCTTTCTATACGGGCAACTAATTGAACCCCCACCTTCATTATTAGAAACGAGGTTCCACTAATTGAGGACAGAACCATTTAGGTCGCTAGGAACTTTAACAGAGTCTCTAGTACCCAACCAAACTTGTTTGGCAATCGGGTAGTTTATAAAGATATGGTCCATGTCTTCTTCTTCCCCACAAATCTCACAAGATCCATCAATATCCATCCCTCTTGTGATTAGCAATTTCTTAGTGGGAAGTTCGTTATTGAGAAGCAGGTAAAGGAAATACTTGTATTTTGGAGGGGTTTTCATGCCCCATATTTTATTTATTTCATCCATAGATCTCAAGTCATGACCATGCATTAAACATGCCTCATTATATGCAGATTTAATGGAGAATTCCCCACTCAGATTGGGCCTCCAGATTCATTTATCTTCCACATCACCCGAAGGGATAAAGATGGGCTTGATCTTGTTTCATACTGAAGAGGGAACAATGTTTCTAATTTTTGGTGCATCCCAAGTGAGTCATTCTTTGTCAATCACCTCACTCACTTTTAGATCAATATTTGAGACTAAGTTTTCATCAACTGAATTGATAAGGGCCTTCCAATTATCTAGCCAAAACCTAGTAGAGTTGTCATTACTAATAACAACTCCAATGTTGCGATTGAAAATTCAAGCTATTCTTTAAAACTTGGGTTGGAGATAGTTTTGGGGTTTCTTCTAATGGCCACTATGATGGCTTATGGTTGTTATTTTTTTGGTAATAGATAAAAATTCATTAAAAGAAAAGGAGGAGATGGAAAAAGGTACTACAACTACAAGAGGCACCACAAAAAACTTGGAGCCCCAACCCCAAAAAATAGCCCATCAAAACACCAAAAAAGAAGTTGCCCCAGAATCAACCCAACAAACACTTAGATCCGGAATCAGCCCAACCCATTGATTTTGCAAGGGCTTAGAGAAAACAACCAAGGAAACTCAGAGTCCAATACCAACTCGAACCAGGTTCCTCCAATCCTCCTCTTACTCCCTCTACCTCTACCTTTGATACTTTTAACACCTTCCCTTCCACCTGTACGCATTATCTACAGAGAAGTCAACCAGGTTTCTCAACTTTCTTCTCCCAAACAAACCTTCAAAATTATAACCATCCTCAAAATCTTTAATAAACTTATCCTCATTGCTTCTATTCCAAGCCATACCAAAAGGGTTTTCTTACTCGCCTCATCCCCTTAGAGAGAGCCAGAAAGGGTTAAGAGAACCAAGGAGATTTAAGAGTAATTTGAGGATTTAATGAGGGAAGAGGTTACAAATATTGACTATTTGGGGGGGGGGGAGAGAGAGAGATTGATCTTATTGGAGAGAAATAATGGATTTTATTAAAAGCAATTAAAACCTAAAAGGGTCTTTATTTGAGTAATGATGGATTAATAGGGACAATTAAGACCTAGGAGTGTTTTAATTTTGACTTCTTAGTAACTTAATTTAAAAAATTAACCGCATGTGTAAGAAAAGAGAGGAGGAGGTCTGTGTGAGCTTTGTGATAAGATAACCCTTCACCTCCCCTCTTTTCTCTTTCCAATATAGATCAATGATTCAAGTATCAGTATCGGGTATTGTATCAAATAATTGGGATACTGATACGCATGGGAAATGCATGGATACGAACGAAAAATATGGAAACACTCAAATATGCTAAGAAATGCATACAAATTCATAGGAATTGTATATTTAGATGGTACATATATGAAGAAATATATTATAATTAGTATTGTAGGATACACAGATATTATAAAATTTTATTAATAATGCATCAAGCAAGAGTCCAAGGCACATATTAATTAATACATGCAAAAAGTCATTATTATTTTATTATCCATTAAAGTGTAAGGCATAATACATATAAAAATATTATATTTGAATTATTATATTATTTTTTTCTATTTTATTATTTTATTTTTTAACATTAATAAAAAAAATTCAACTAAAAAATTAATTCTCAAATGTTTGGTAAACAATATTTTTATTTTTATAAATAATAAGTATGTTATTATAGTGTAAATTAAAATATCAATTAATAATTTATAAAAATATATAAACTTAACTTAAAATATATGAAATCTAGTAAATTTTTGAAGATGCATATCATATGAAAATTCATAAATTTTAATTACTAAAGTAATTATTCCATTATTAATATTTTTATTTATAAATTTTCTAAATTTTAAAAAATTATTTTTTTATATAAATGTAGATTATTGGATTTGATAGATTCAACTTATATTATATTTTCAAAAATATTTTTATTTTTATAAATAGTAAATACATTGATATTAAATGCAAATTAAAATATTAATTAATAATTTATAAAAATTTGTGAAAATTTTTTAAATTAAAATTATTTTTTTGATATATATGTAAATTTATAAATTATTTATTCTTTTGATTTATAAAATGCTAATTTTTAATATTATTCTTTTTAACTTGTAGTTTGAATGTAAACATTTATGTTAATAAAGTGTTATTTATTACATATATTGACATGAAAGTAGAATTAGCTTGGCGGTATTAGGCATACCATATCAATATTTTTATCCTTGGTATAGATATAGATAGGTGTCCCAGTTTGGAGAAAATCTCAGACCAAACTAGTAAATTACGATTTGAGAAGTTATCAAACCAAACCAGACCAAATCATAATATAACGATTTGGTTTGATTTCTAATAAATTTGGGCTATTTTATTGAGCTTAGCTTAATTAGAAAGCCCAAATAATATGCATACCTACATAAATAACAAATTTAATTCAAATATCAAATTGAAATGTTATTGCCCTCCATATTAATTGCTCAAAGCTAAAGTTTCAACTTTAAATTCTCTTTCTTTTGTTGTTGTTTATAAAGTTTAGATTGTTTTTTCTGTAGAAACCAACCTAAATAGTAATTGTATGCATATTTTGAACATTTTCATAAGAGGGGATCTACTTGCAACTGTATGACAGAGTTCAGGGGAAGTGATTGCAATGACCAAACTTCAGTAGAGGTTTAAGAAAAGGTCAAAAACTTCAGGGTAGGTTTCAGCAATTAACCCAATGTTATTTATACCTAAAAAAAGCCACAACAAAAACAATAGCTAAATAAATAAAAACACAGAAGTAGAAAGGTTTACGGAAATCAATTTTTTGTTCATGTTCATCAGAGAAAAAAAAAATCCTTATTGGCATACTAATCAGTAGAACTACAAAATAACGTACCAGTTTTCCATGAGATGTTTTGGTTGGAGATTATGGAGATGCCATATTGGTGCAAGATCTGCTTGTTATTTTAATATCCTAGTTTTATTGTCTTATTGCATATTTTCTTAGAACCTGTTAATGCTAAATTTTTTCAATTATATAGGATCTATTAATGCTTCGTTATGTTTTTTATGTTTTATGATGCATTTTAATTATTTATTTATTTATTTCACTAGATTAATATCTGACGACCAATATCAATGCTACGATGATCTTCATTAGATTGTTTCTTTTGGGTTCCTGAACGTTAATTGCTGCCAACAAGTTTGGAAGTAGATCAATATAGTTGATACTGAACTTTTCACTATTGAGCGTCCAAAACCATCAAGCTTGGAGAAAGGATACATACAGAAAAGTAATCTTGAAGTCAGACTCCGACTCACTTTCAACAGTTCAACCTCTTAGCAGAAACGGTGATGGCAACTGGCATCTCCTGACCGTCTAAAATTTTAAATAGAGATTGGAACGTCCTCAAGCAACACTGCTATAGAGAAGCTAATAGAAGAAAGGATTTCATGGCAAACTTGGCTCGGAGAAGTAGAGAAAGATTTACAGAATACCATACATACAACTGGTGGTTTAGAAATCTTGTTATTAGCGGATATTGTGCATGTGCCTACCCCTCTAGTTTCTTCGATCTAGATCAAGCGCTTGTAGTGAACACTACACGCCAATGTTCACTGGTGTGTTCACTGTGATAGACAGCCCAGCCCAGTGTGCGTGATTTTGTTTCCAGCCAATCCGGTCTCGAAGTTGACAGCATCATCATCAAACCAACCAATTAATATATAAAGTCCACAAAAAATCAAAGGTGATGGAAGAACATTCCATACAATAAACAACTTTTCTACTTACTACTTACAAAATAAATTAACCTTTTTTCCCGTCACGAAGTATACACCTGCCTGAATATAAATATATATAAAAAAAGATAAAAATAGAGATCCTTCATTATACATTTCCAAAATATATCAGGAAAGGGGGAAGAAAAAACAAAAAGAAATAATATACCAAAATTTTCAGTTCTAATGATCTGTCCAGAAACCTAAGAATAATTAAATCATTTTTCCCTCTCAATGGGGAGCTTAGAACATTTTGATTACCACAAAACTTATTTACATCTTTCCATACCAGTTACTTTTCCATAAAGAAAGCTGAGATATAGGAGTCACCCACATCTGGACGATTTATACAATTGCCCTAAGCAAATCCAAAATAATGAGAGCCTGCAAAAGAAGGTGGAGAACATTTCACGTTCATGATAAGAAATCCAGAGAAAGAAAATTAACCCATAATAGAAAAGATGCAAACTCACATTGTGACTAAGCATAAATAGCCTGCAGTGTATAATATGGCCTTCTCCATGCATGGCAATCTAGAGCACATGTAATTGCACTCTACAAAGAAAATACCAATGTATGGCAACTAATAAAAGATTCTGCTAAGGCTATCAAAGGCATGATTTTGTACTACTAGCCTTAAGCATATTTTCCAAAAGAGCAGGCGACTTTAAACTGCAAAATCTATAACTCTGTTCTCTATTCTTTTAGGTAACAATAAGTGGTATACACAGCATGAAAAATGAATGAATCATTTCACATTTACTGCTGCAGACATTTTCCTCAGCTTCTGTGAAATTTGTGAAAACGATGGTCGCTCCCCTGGATCAGAAGCCCAACAACTTGCCATCAACGATTTCCATTCAGGATCACACCATGTTGGAATTTGTGGACGTAATGAGTTGTTCACAATGCCACCTTAGACAG
This sequence comes from Nelumbo nucifera, assembly GCF_055504915.1. Taxonomy (NCBI): domain Eukaryota; kingdom Viridiplantae; phylum Streptophyta; class Magnoliopsida; order Proteales; family Nelumbonaceae; genus Nelumbo; species Nelumbo nucifera. The sequence continues at coordinate 37,808,164 of NC_142650.1, forward strand.
AACAGAAGCAATAAAGGTTTACTATGATGTTGAGCATAGATCATTAATTATCAGAATGTAGAATGCACTATATCCTAATAGACTTCTTTTATGCATTGATGATCCATATAAGAATTCTGAGGAAATTCATCCACATTAATGATGTCATAATGCCATAGCACATTATTTACCCAAGAAATCTCTTACATATTTACTGCTAATTCAAGTGATATGTTTCTTCCGCATCATAAATGAACATTTGCCAGCTCTGAGTTAAGATACTAAGAAAAATAATTAAAATAACTAGCAATCTTCCTAAAATTTTCAAATAAAAATACCTGTAAAAGACTTCATAATCTAATCTGCAAGTTTCTAAATAAAACACATCATATTCTTTAGCAAAGGATATAGCTTTATATAAGGAGCATGTGATGATAGTTGATGATTTTTCCCTGTACACGGAACAAGTGTATGGTTCCTACCACTCAAAGAATGGAATATCTCCTTGGCCATAAAATAACCCCAGCAGATGCTCCCAACATATACATAGGATAGAAAACTTGAAAATAAAAAGTTCGGTTTAGCCATTTAGAAAGGAGACCAGTACGAACAGAGGAGAAATAGAAATGAGAGAAAGAGAGTGAAAAAGAAAGAGGAAAAAGAATTAATCTCCCCAGGCAACCAGAATATACTTATCCTCCAAGATATATACAAAGACATTGCTGCTCCTAATTAAGTGCGGGGACAGAAACTGAAACATGGACAGATTAGTTAAATAAGAATTAACATAAACTAAGCCGAATAGACTAAACTACCCCTGAATCATCTACTCTTAACAATAAACCAACAAAGGTACACCGTTTGGGAACTAATTGAACACAATTGTGCTTGAAAGTCATAAAACTTTTATAGCTAAGAATGAGCAAAGACACAAGCAAGGATATATTTCTTTGTTAACTTGGAAACTTGAAATTTCGATAAATAGTGCTTACCAATTATAGAGGCACAGTGCATGTCAGCATAAGGCTCCTCCCCAGTAAGCAATTCCCACATGACAATCCCAAATGAGTACACATCAATCTACAAAAATAACAAAACCATGATATAAGACCATATATTAATCCCGGAAAGCAGAAAATGTAAGTATAATACAAGATGAGACAGCAAAACAAAACTTAGAGGCAGATACAACAGACAAGACATTCACATAACATATAAGCTGATATTTCACCATCAGGCTAAGCGTGACTTACTTTCTCTGTTACCATATTACTTTTACCACTGAGGAGCTCAGGTGCCATCCATGGTAAAGTTCCACGAACACCTCCTGACACTAAGGTGTGTTGTCTTACCTTCGATAAGCCCAGATCACCAATCTGAATATAGACACAAATATTATGTTAGCTAAAAACAAGTCGTCTCTCACCATCATACCTGATAACCATAAAGCAGAATGCACTTAAATTTTAAGGAAACTGAAAAGTTCCCCTCCCACACACAAGTGATGTAGAAGTGGGCACCAAAGATATAAGTGCTCAAAAGAAAAAGTGGTATTCCTCAAGTAGAAAATGCAGGCTACCAAGTGCTCAATCAGATCAAAGAGAATTTACTGCCATAAATTTGGCATCAAACTTTTTCGGTAGGAAGATAAAGGGGGGTCCAAAATGTCAATACACCTCAATACAGCAGAAGGGGTGTATTGGCATTTTTAACCTACTGCTTTAGTTCTTTTCCTCAAAATTAAAGAGAGGGGCTGGACATAATGTTTATTAACATTTAAAAACAAAGTTTCTTTTTTAAAAACAAAAAAGGCTTAAAAGAAACATATCGGTTCCCTGCCAATACGCATTGTATCGGCTGATAAGGACCAATTCATTGCGAGATTTTGATCCTTGCTAATGATATTCTGGGATAGTTTGTGAAAGACTGTATATGTAAATCCAACAAATTGTTCCATGGCATCAATCATCATTAAAACATGCTCATCAAGTAAGGACAGTTGTGCAGTTTCTTGTTGTATAGATTTTATTAGGAATTTTGTCCCCTTGTAAGTTTTTTTTTTTTTTTGATCAATAACAAGAAACTTTATTAAAGATATGAAACTATGTGAAGCTTAGGTACAAAGGGGTGGTAAAAAGACTTAACTCCCCACCAAAGAATACAGGGTAAATTCAAAAATTAGCCCCAAAAGTCGAAACCCTATCCACCCCTTGCTTTGCTAACCCATCATCAAAAGAATAATCAGTCCTCTTCACCCAGTTGTAATGAACCACAATATCCCTACTCAGCCAGTTAAATTTATTCTTCTCATTGTTATAGCTCCATAATCCGCTGCCTCCCCCCTCCCCTTGTAAGTTTTTTAGATCTCCTTAAATGACATATACTTCATTTTTGTCACAAGAAAACAAAAAAAAAAAGCAAGTACCAATTCTCAAAATGATTAGACCAATGAAAGCAAGGTATCTAGAATTTGGGGCAGTAAATAGTCAGATTTTGGTCAAGTAGTAAACATCAGACTTTTGACTGGAAGTCTTGAAAACAAATTGAGGGGTTAGCCATGTAATAGTTATATTTAATTCTCATGAAATTGGTAAATGATTGGAGGTATTAATCTACTAGACAATTCTTAAGCATTTAGCTTTCGATTTTCATCCTATTTCTATAGGATTGTTGAGTTGGGCCTAGTTGTTTTTTATTCTTATTTTAAGCTATTTAGTTAGGAAGTTGTTGGGCTTTAGGCCCATTAGTTTATGTTTTTAAGTTGTGACTGTTCAGCTACATTAGTAGCCGCCCTACTAAGGGCATCCTTGTAATATCTCATCCTTTAAGTTAAGTATAAATATAATGAGGGGTTGGTGGCTAGGGTTAATTCAAGATTCCTGGTTGACTTCCTACTCTTTTCTCCCTCTCTTTTCTTCTCTACTACTGAAATCTTTATCTTCCTCCCCTTTTCCTTTCACAAGAAATTCAACTAAATCTACAATCAGTGATTTCTACTAGGATGATTTAACATTTTCAACTGGCAATGAGGTTTCAGTGGACCAACTCCTAAATAAGTATTAACTGTTCAGGGAGAGATTTGAGTGCTAATAATGTTGTGTGGTGAACAGTAATTTTGCAACAACAAAAATTCTTTTCCTCCCCCAGTATAACCATGCTTCATGACAATATTTTATCTTACATTGGGCTAGTTAGCATGACTACTGTGAAGGTATCTTTGAGATAAAGTTCAATATGACTCAATATCCAGGAAAAGAGTGATAGGTTTGGAAAAAATAAATAAATTAAAGTATAATGAAAATTTGTGAATGGAAATAAATCATACTGGGTTGGACCTAAATCATTTCAATTTTGGTTTTTTGGTAATAAATAAAAAGAAAATTTTTATTAAAGAAAAAAAGAGATACAAACAAGGTGACAAGATATCACCCAAAAAAGTTCAAAGCCAAACCCAAAGACCCATGCCACCAATACCCTCCAACCCCTTTTAGTACATACTTTTCTTCCCCAGCCCTTAAAAAAAAACAAAGCTCACTACCAAAACCCAAGGAACTTTGAAGTCCAGCCATCCCCTCTAAGATTCCCAACCCAGCACCAATCCTAACAACTTTCATAATTCAGGTCTCCCTTTAAGCTTTCTTCGATCAATAGAGATCTCTCTTCCAATTCCCGGAACATTTTTTCTCACATATTCTTCCTCTCCTATAAAATATAACCCCAATATCTTGCTTACTTGGAATTTAGTTTCCACTATTTTTCCCAAGATCAACCACCACCTCTTATTTGTCCAGTCTCCCCACCCTTATTAATTATTACATCTTCTCTTTGAGCATCTGAGGCAAATCTCGTTTTTTTCTCCTCCACCCTTTTCTTCAAAAAATCCAAACGGGAACTATTTTTGTCACTGTTTTGAGTTCTAGTTTTATCCTTCAACCCCTTCCTTTTGCAATTTGTAAAACCTCATGTATTACAGGGACCTACCCCAAAGAACCCTTCAATATGATTCAAGGGATTTTTTTTTTTTTTGATAAATAACAGAAACTTTTATTAATAAAGAGATTCAAGGGAATTTCTCATATCATGGATCCAAATTGTTTTTCAATTGATGCTATCAGATACAGGATCATTTTCATGATTAAATAAGTAACTCTCTACACACTGTTAAAGAGATTTGGAGTGGACAAGTGCCACACAAAGTAAGGACCTATTGTTGGGAAGTATATCACCAAAAAATTAAGACTTGTGAAATCTTCTAAGAAAGACTTAACTGATTCCTATTTACATGCATTTCTCTCTCTTAATGCAAGCAGAAAAACTACTTACCACTTGGTATTCCCCTACCCCTTTTTGTAACCAGAATTTAGGAAAAGTTCTTTTGTTGTGGTGCAAGTGGACCCTTCAAATTGGTGGGCATATTAATTCTTCCCATCCAAGCCTACTGAGGAAAGGAATGAAAATCATGTCATGTGAGAAGGAAACTATATTATGGACTACATGGGAAAAGAGAAATGGAAAACTTTTCAATGCTAAGGCTTAGTCAAGAATTCCAATCATTGAGTGTATGGAAGCGAAAGTGGCTCATTGGGTAAAAATGGTGAGGCATCTTTTTATGGTAAAAATAAAAATTCATTACAAGGATAAGAAGGTAGAAGAAAAGGTTGTAAGAAATCACATAAGGGAAGTAAAAACACAGTAAAGATACAAAACCCCTTATTCATTAGCACCCACAACACTCAACCCTGGTATAATATATAAGTCTCATTCAGCAATTTCTCCCTCATCCTCCAACCTCAAAACTTGAAGATCAATATTGGTGAGGTTCTAAAGAAAAGAAAGCCTTGTTGGCACTTGGCACCTTTCATCTCATATGTGCTTTATATTCCTCTAATCTTTTAATGATCGGTTACCAAATCAAAAAATAAATAGATACTACAATTTCTATATAAATCTTAGCAAAGCGTAAGAAAATTACTATTGCAAATATGAATTGCAATTGTTTTCAATAAATGATTTACATGCTTGTTTTCTGTATTCCATGACTACTTTTGTCTTTCCATAATATGATACTATCATTGATATTATTTATCAGAAAAAAAATATGATACTATCGTAGTAGTCTCATCATGCATCATATGTGTACCCATTAGAAGTATTTTGTGCTTAACAACGCACCCATCCATACTTAATTTACTAAACGTTGCTTACAATTAGAAGTTGAACAACCTCATCCAATTACAAAAGAACTCCAATGCAACATCCAAACCAAACACTGTGTATATACAATGCAGACAAAAGTACATACTCCCTAGCCTTGACCTATTTCCCCAACTCTTCTTACTCAATGATATACCAGAGCAAACTTCATTTCTATTTCTTAACAACTTCCAAAAACTGAAAGTCAAATATTCCAGAAATCCAAAAAATACAATAAAAAATTATCTAGAATTAAACAATCATCGAAAACAAACTTCTGGCCAAATGGAATTACAAGATGAAATCCATCTACCTGGTTCAAACTCAACAAGAAACAGTAATACAAGCACAACCTACTTCTGCATACCTTGCATACAGGCCGCTGAGGATCTCTCATATTGACCAACAGATTCTCACACTTCAAATCAAAATGAACAATGTTCTTCCCATGCAAGTATTCCATCCCAAAGGCAGCATCCATTGCAATGATAAGTCTTTTACGGCGATCAATTGTTCTGTATAATGAAGGTTTTAATTTGATATGTAGCATTAGAATTTCATGCTTAAGACATTGCCAAAATAATAGAGATGGCATCAAAAAAGAGGAGATAAGGGGGACGACAAGATACATACATATTTATCAGAGAGAGAGGGGGGGTTACTAAATTTTCTAGGGTAAAACTAGACTCATGGTGGTCAACAAACCTACCTATCTTTCTTCTGCAAAAATTGTTTCAACGATCCATTGACCATAAATTCTGTTACAGTTGCTAATGATCCATCAGGACCATCACGAACTATACCATAAAATGAGACGACATTTGGATGATGCAATGAACTCAATATCAAAGCCTCCTTCCAGAAATCTGCGATCTACAAGTTGAACAAAAAGACAGTTTCAGCTAACAAAAGCTACGAAAGAATTAAAGAATAAAGTTTTTTTTAAATGCTTAAATCTTAAAAGAATAGCTTATATTTACTTGGAATAATGAAAACAAAAATCAACTCAACAAAGTTAAATCCAACTATTTGTACACTAAAAATCTCATGTAGAGAATTTAATTATGTTGAAAATATAACAAAAACAGCATTTTATCTTGCATTTTCACAACAAAGAAAATTTAAACAAAGCAAATACATGAGAAATTTTGTGGATTACTAGCATCTTGTTGTATGTTAGCCATACATTACAATGCAAACAACTTTTTCAAAAATGTAGTATAATACTTATCTTATTGTTCCCAACTCCCAAGAAAAAATCTCATAGAAGCAGAAAGAAAGTAGCACAAGAAAGTAACACATTTTCTTTCATGGTCACAAGGTAACCATGTTGTATTGATAATGTACTAGAAGGATTAAACGGTAACACCATTCTCTCGTCAGAAAATCCAGTTATGCTTAGCACACTCTATACAAAAAGCCTGGACTATACCGAATAACAGTAAACCATATTCAATTCAGTTCAGCAATCTAGGAATCCATCTAATGTGAATTGTGATAGAAAACATGATTTCCCCGATCTAGTTTAGTTGGCAAACCTCTGTAAAGTTCATCAAATGCAAACTATCTATTTAATCACATTAGCTGAATTCCCCTCCAGCACAAGGCATGTGATGTGTTGCATGCCCATTAGCAACCTAAATCCCTGTCCCTATAAGAGTATGTTCATTGCATTTCATTATGATCAAGAATAGGGCCATCGCCCAATGATGATCCCACCCCAGGCTATCTAGGATCTTGGGAGGGCTGGATTCAGTATACAGCTAAGGTTTGAAACTCTTTATGATCAAGGATGCATTACTTCAGTATCATGACTCTGGATCATTTATCCATGCTCAACTTGGAGCTTAAGACTGTCAGGCAGGTGACCACCATATACTACTTTCCATCCTATATTACTCATCTTAAATGGACATTTTAGTTACATAATCTGTTACATACACATTGATACTAATAACATGTTTCTTTTTCTAAAGCTTCTCTAGATTTATAATGCTTTCTTAATTTTTATAGCATTTCCATGGGCTTCCATGAACATTCATTGATTTTAAGTGGATGGATTTCACATTGAAATTGATAAATTTGAAATCATACTTCAAATGACCTCTTAAGTTAATTGAATCCAGTTATTTTCAACAGTAAAAATCAGTTCAAATATTTTTGACTTAATGAAAACTCTAATTAAAATGAAGTCAAAGAAAATTTGGTTGCAGTCAAGCTAAAACACCCACAAAGGAATTGAAAAAAAAAAATCAATTTATATCAAATCCTCATTTCAATGTAGACACAATGACAACAACAAATTCACCCATTGTAGTTGAAACACCAACATGATAGACACATGCTACAAAGAAAGCATATACTACTATTTAATAACTTGGCCTTCTAATTAGCAAAACCATCATCCCAAGAAAGAGAAGGGGATAAAGTAGTTCATGAAAGAAAGTACAGGATGTCAAAAACAATGGTACAGAAAAAAAGAAAAAGAATAAACAATAGTCAATTTACCCAGACTACCAACTAACATTAGTAAAGATGTCACCCATGCAACAAGGTGTTCTTAGGGAGGAGCCAAGACTAAACACCATGAGTTATATATAAAAAGACCTGGACAACAAGGCAATCACCTAGGCAACAAATATTACAAAGCAGAGAACATATTGAAATTTTATTATCATGCATACATCTTATTGGCATGCTACTGATGCAGCCTATAAATTATCATATACTAAGAGTCTCATTTTTATAAAAGATCCAAGGGTTTCGAAAGATAATTATTTGTAGCAGATGTGGTAGTGATCCAGTGGGCTGGGAATCCTTGCCTATCAAAAGTACACATAGAACAAGCACTTGAAGAGGAGTGATAAGGTGAGGGATGCTTTCTCACAGTTTTTGCATTCAGGATTGGTAGTGGGGATCACATTTACAACTGGTACTGGAATGACACCTGATATACTGAAAGACTTCTGTGATTGGTGTTTCCAGATCTTTTCAACTTAGCTCTCAATGAGAAAGTTGCCATACAGGTATAAGGTCATGGGTGGTACCATCATTTCAGTGCCTCAATTGAGAAGTAGCATCAAATGACTGGGAGGCAGAAATGCTGGTATCTATTTTGGAAATACTAAGTTGGGTTCAGGTTCAGCCAGGTAGTTTAGTTCCGACATTAAGAAGACTTGGAAGGCAGACAAATCTGAAATCTTCACAGTTCAACCATTTTATGAGGCAAGGTCATGATTTTTCCCATGGAGACGGTTACAGAAAAATAAGGTATCCTCCAAAGTTTTATCCTGGACAAAATCTAAACCATTGGTCATCTGACAAATAAGGAACAATCATGAAATTTGGTCTCATTTTATGATAATCAATCATCAATGGGTGATGCAGTTATCATCTTCTCTAGTGAAGGAGGTTTACCATTAGGGGAAGAAGGGAAGTCCACCATGGAGACTTAAACTGTTAGATCTGAAAGCCTTCTTAGATGCACGGCATCTGTTCTTAAGATTTTGTATGCCTGTAAGGATGCTCACTTCTTGAGGGGAAGTTCTCCACCATGGAGACATAATTGTTAGATCTGAAAGCCTACTTAGATGCTGGGTATCTGTTCTTGAGATTTTTTATGCTTGTAAGGGTGGCCACTTCTCAAGGTACTGGCTTAGAACCTAACAAGATAAGCTTTTAGGTTGAACATTTCCTTGAGATGGTATTAGATCCTATTTGCCCAAGTGGTTTAGTGTTAAATCCTTATCGCTCCCATTAAAATTAAATTTCAGCAAGGTATGGGTGGGCCTGTGCTTGCCCATGCTTCAAGCACAATGGGCCTTCGCGTGAGGAGGCATGCTAGAGAGTAAATACCTATTCAGGTACCTTACCTAACAGCTTAAGCTTTTAGGTTGAACAGTTCCTTGAGATCACTTTATAAGGATCTGATTACCAGCTATGGCCTACCTTCTCTTATCTCTCATCGATATACATTTCTTTTGTTCCAAGAGACTCTCCCTCTTTTGCTAGCTTAATACAATCTCTTACCATTTACCAGAAAAGAGAGAGAAAGAGAGAGAGAGAGAGAGAGAGAGAGAGAAGGATAAAAGAGGGCATATGGGAGGTAAGAGCAGAGCTGATGGCAGCTTTGCAAGGAATCAGATTGGCAACCTCTTTTAAATACAACAGTATACAGGTAGAAGGTGATTTGAGGTGGTGGTGAAATGGCTAAGGGAACAAGGTCAAGAACATTGAAAATACATACAAATTTTAGGGAGATCAAAAGACTGACAAGGCAGTTGAATATCACTCATGGGTGCAAACTGCAAAGATACTGGCTAATACTCTAGCAAAGCAAGGAGTGAACAGGGAAAAGTTATTTTCGGGCTAGCCTAATATAGAATGGATGTAAAACTTGTTTTGGATCTTGGGAAATCCTGGAAAAACGAGGACTTATGGGAAATCCTGGAAACTATGGAATTGAGGGTGCATTTAGAAACCATGGGGACATTATGGCACTATTTTCTAGACCAGTTGGTGTTGGTAACTCTTTCCAGGTGGAATTATTGGCAATTTTACAGGACAGGTAACTTGATAAAGCTCTACAGCTTGGAAAGCTAGTGGTGAACAGGTTCTATGGTCTGTCTATAACATGAAAGATGTATAGCAAGAGAGTCATAAGAAATCAGTTGTATACTTGTATTAAGGATGGAATCCCCAAGGTGGGGACTTGGAAAGTATATATAAGAAGTTAGCAAAGTCTTCACTATTTGTCGGAGTGCTCGGCACACATCTCTCTTGTACATATCATTCTTTCTCATATGATTTAACTTACACTGTTAGAGGTCGAAAGAAAGACAATAGTGGACTTTTTTTTCAATTACTCTCTCAATCTTTCTATCAATTACTTCATTAGAAATAAATTAAATCCTTGTTTAGTAGTCAGTAGTTTTTTGACATGCAACTGCACTTCTAAGTTCTAAATACTTATTAAAATTAAAAACTTTTTAATTGGAAACAATTAGTTTTATTAATTGTGATAAAAAATGGATCAAGCACCCCTAGCACAGACAAGCATTGCTACCTATTCCTTCCTTTTTCTTAATATAGATATTCAACTTACCAAATAATCCAAAACATGCGAGTCCTCTTGACCCTTTGCCTTGCCATTGCATCAGCCACTGAGCTTTCTGCTCTGTAAGTTCATGGGTAACTGAGTCCTATTTCTAGGGGTGACAATTTTTCAACCCAACCTGCTAAACCCGCCCAACCCAACTATTAATTTATGGGTTGGATTGTATCCATTTAATCCTGGGTCATCAGCGGGTTGGCTAACCCAATAAACAAAGTTTTAATGGTTTGGATCAGGTTATTCAACAGAAAACCCACTAGCACCAGCCTCTTGATGCTTTGGCTTTCCTCTGTCACGATTTTCATCTTCTTTTTGCCCTCCCACCTCTTTCTCTGTAGTATCTGATCCATCTGGAACCCCTAATGAAACATTGTTGCTCCCATGTAGATCACCATGCTAATCACAGGTCATGCTCAGTCCTCTAACATTATTTATGACCAATACAAGAGAAAGAAGAGGATAGTGAAAATCATCTTTCCCATTTCCCATCTATATAATAACCAGTCTGCTCCCTTCTTTCTCTGCATCATCGGCCATAAAATATCAGCAACAAGCTTTTTCCTCTTTCGACATCTAGGACTGTAGATTCTCCTAGTTAAACAATGGAAGCATCAATCATCACAATCTGTGCTTGGATGCTACTTCCAGCCAACAACGACAACGATAAAGAGGAAATGCTTCAGAAGAAAGAGATTTGAGTTTGTAAATCAGACCATTCACTTCTAGCACTTGTTCTGCAATCCTTGATTTGAGTGAGTGCCCCTAGTTTTAGGTATTTATAGAACCCCTGCAGAGCTGTGCCAGTGAAAAGCAGACTAGGGAAAAGGAGAGAGAGAGAGGAAGAGAGGTGTTGGACTCTTTGTAATTTTTGTTATCTTTTGCATTTTTTGTATTTTTTCTATAATTTTTGCTTTGTTCTGTGTTTTGATAAATTTAAAAAATTAATGGGTTGGGCTGGTTGGTTTGGGTGTCAAGGCAAGTTTGGGTTCAACCAAACCCATTTACTCTCCTTTAAAGGGTCATTAATGGGTTTGCAGGTAAGACAGTTTGGGTTGAAGCTCAACCCAAACCCAACCTGCTCAAACCCACCCAATTGCCACCGTTACCTATTTCCTTTCCCAGTTGTTCAATTTCATTCATACAATTTCGGTGTTGCACTGATTGATCAAAAAAAATTTGGTGTTGCAGTGAGCCTCAGGAACCACTTCTGACTTCTCAACTACCCCATGACCACTTTCCAAACTCCAACACTAATCCTCTGATGTTGAATGATCCACCTACCAAGTACTTATCTTAAACCCCACATCTACCAAGTACTTAGCTCTCAACAAATCATCATTTCCGATCAGCCCTAAGTAGATGGTCATCATTGAACCATTGCTCTTTGAAAAACACCACCCACAGCTGAAGGCCCAGAGTTCCCAGTGCTACATCTATCAAAATTTAGTTTGATGTGGATATATAGAAGAGGAATCCAGCTCCTAAAGAGCGTAGTTCTTTTGGATATGATGATTTTCTATGATCTGACATAAAATTCATTAGTGAATAAGGCATTTTTATTGTTTGATTTATACATTTGCTAGCCGGTATACAAAAAACACAGAATTTAGGTTCTCTTTGCCAAATTCATATCCTATGTGACACCTAGGCAACTAGGAGCTCCATTGTTGCCTAGAATCCCACTTATTTGACAACTATGCCAAACATAAAGGATTTCTAGAGATTAACTTGCTAGACCAAAGAGTGTTTATCAAGAATATTCCAAAACCTCCTGACTTTCCAGAATCTCAGCCTGACCAAACAAAAGTAAGTTCTCAACAAAAACAAATGACTGATGGCTAAGTTGTAGCAAAAGATTCCAGGACCTGTAACAAAACATTGCAATCAGACTTTCATTGTTAGTTTGTCAAAGTCTCAAACTAGTAAATGTATGGAAAAATAAATCCAGCTCAGTCTGATTTATTTTATATTTCTACAATGGTTGCTTGCAAACTTGGTAATGTTGTTGGAAATCAATAGAAAAAATTACATCAGTAAATCACCCTGTTAAGTGGGAAGAACAAGCACTGTTATGTGAAAGTGTATAGTCTGTCAGGCTTCCTAGTGCATATTAGTTCAAGCATAGAGGCATTATACATTATTTTCCTCTTAATACAATCAAAAGAGAACAACACCTGACTAATAGTTTAAACAAAGATTATCTTTTTCATCTCATGAACGTTAAGATAATAAGATCTTAAGCTTATGCATTTCTATGGGTGAGGCATACATGCAGAACTACCCTACCAAATTATAACTTTTAGAAAGAATAAAATATACAATCGAGTCTATAAGTTTTAAGACATCATTCCACAAGTGGAAAACATTCTGATGCTTAAACTCAGGGTTTACAGACAACCAAGAGGCAAGGTTATTCACTGCAAACTTAAGTCCTCAGGGCTTCTCACTTTGTTACAGAAAATCCGATTATCTCCCTCAGACCATAAGGACACTAAAACAGCCACAGGAATAGATTTCCAGATTAGTTTTCCTTTTCTCTTCAGGCCAGGCAGCTTCCAGCAGCACAATCAGTCCTTGACAGAACCAGGCACGGCCCAGTTTACCCCAGCAGCCTTAAGGAAGTGCTCCCAAATTCTAGCAGAAAATTAGCAATGAATGCCAAGATGGTCAACAGTCTCAGGCAGGAGACCACACAGGCCACAGTTCAGTTCTGAAGTCTGGATACTTCGCCTATCCAAGTTGACTCTCGAGAGGCACTTATTTAGAGCCAACACCCAGACAAGCAAATTTGACTTAGAGGGGCTAACTGGATTCCACACCTGCTTACTAGGGAAGCTAGTAATGTTGACTTTACTCAGTTTAGAAGCTGTTGAACAAGAGAAGAGAGGAGGAAGAGAGAAAGATAAGAAGAGAAGAGAGGAGAGGCGAGAGGACTGAATGCTTCAAAAGAATGCTTCAGACGAGTGAAGCAGTTGTTATTTATACTATACTAGTCGTACAACATAAAGAATGGAAAAATTACAGAAATACCCCTGCGGTACTAAACCTGTGTACAACAACATCTGTCAACACTCCCCCTCAAGTTGGGGCATAGATATCAATCATGCCCAACTTGTCACAGAGATCATGATGTCTGGAATAGTTTAACCCTTTTGTAAAGATGTCTGCCAGTTGCATAGGGAGTACAAACTTCGCCTGTGATGACTTTCTCTCTAATAAAATGCTTGTCAACTTCAATGTGCTTTGTTCTATCATGTAGCACCGGGTTAGCAGCAATACTTATAACTGCTTTGTTATCACAGAATAGAGTTATGGGTTTGTCCACTGGGAAACCCAACTCACTCAACAAATTCTTTATCCACATACCTTCAGCTACTCCGTGGGCCATTGCATGATATTCAGCTTCAGCACGGGATCTAGCCACCACGGTTTGCTTTTTACTCCTCCAAGTAACGAGGTTCCCTCCTACAAAGATGCAGTAACCACTAGTAGACTTTCTATCACTTTGAGATCCAGCCCAATCTGCATCTGTATAAACTTCAACTCTCAAATGCTTGTGCCTTTGAAATAACAAGCCTGCTCCAAGAAACTTCTTAAGATATCGTAGTATCCTCTATGCTGCTTCAAGATGAGTGGACCTAGGTGCATGCATGAACTGACTAAGGACACCAACAGCATATGCAATGTTTGGACGGGTCATAGAGAGATATAACAATCTCCCTACAAGCCTCTGAAATTGTTTCACATCTTTAAGAGGTTCACCCTGGCTGTCACTTAATTTATGGTTGGGGTCAATGGGAGAGTCAACTGGCTTAACCCCCATCTTTCCAGTGTCCTTAAGCAAATCTAGGACATATTTCCTTTGGGAGATAAAGATACCCTTTTTTGATCGAGCAACTTCAATTCCAATGAAGTATTTGGCAGGTCCTAGATCCTTCACTTCAAACTGAGTGGCAAGGAAACCCTTCAACCTTTGAATTTCATCCTTCCAGTCACCAGTAACAATTATGCCATCCACATATACTATTAAGGCAACCATTTTACCTTCTCCCATTTTCACAAATAGTGTGTGATCTGATTGACATTGCTTGTATCCCTTTTGCTGAACCGCAACATGGAATCTGTTGAACCAAGCTCTTGGTGATTGCTTCAACCCATATAAAGACTTCTTTAACTTGCACACTTTATGTTCATTGCCTTGAGCCAGAAACCCGAGGGGTTGAACCATATAAACTTCCTCTTCAAGGTCACCATTCAAGAAAGCATTCTTGATGTCAAGCTAATGTAGATCCCAATTCAAATTAGCAGCAAGAGAGAAAAGAACTCTAATAGAGTTCGTCTTGGCAACAGGGGCAAAAGTTTCTGCATAATCAAGTCCATATACTTGAGTAAACCCCTTTGCCACTAAACAACCTTTATACCTCTCCACGGTTCCATCAGCCCCATGTTTGACCGTGAACACCCATTTACATCCAATTGGATCCTTTCCCTTACGAAAATCAACAAGTTCCCACGTGCCATTTTTATGAAGGGCATTAATTTCTTCCCTCATGACATTTGTCCATTCTGGTACTGAACGAGCTTTTGCCACATTCTTGGGAATAGGGACACTGTCAATGGAGGTAAGGAAGGCACGAAATGAGGGTGAAATGTTCTCATAGGAAACAAAGTTGGAAATGGGATGTTTAGTAGTGTACAACCTAACACCTTTCCTGTGGGCAATAGGAAGATCAAGATCATTAGCAACAGAGGAGTCAGGAACATCATTGGGAGTCAAGTTACCTGAGTGGGTATGATCTTCCCCCAAGGAGTTTGATGGCACTTGAGGTACAGCTTCTGGATCCTCCACAGCTCTTGAATTTGGTTGGCCTTTGCGACGACGAGAAAAGACACAGAAAGATGGAGGAGGCTGAGCCAATGGCGAAGGATCAGGAAGAGAAGGAAGCTGAACCAGTTTCTCCTCATGCCTACACTCCCCCTGAGGAGAAACAGGAAAAAAAGGCTCATCTTCAAAGAAAGTAACATCCATGGAGACATAGAATTTCTGAGAAATAGGATCAAAGCAACGATACCCCTTTTGAGTGAAAGAGTAACCAAGAAATATGCACGGGATAGCACGAGAATCCAATTTCCCACGGGTGGGAGACAGATTTTGGACAAAGCACCGACAACCAAATGCACGAGGGATAGAAAGAAGAGGGACCTTAGGGAAGAGAAGCTGATGCGGGGCTTTGTACTCTAACCAACGAGAGGGCATTTGGTTAATGAGGTATGTAGAACAAAGGACAGCCTCAAACCAAAATCGTTTGGGGACATTCATATGAAGTAGTAAACCCCGAGCCACTTCAAGGAGGTGCCGGTTCTTCCGTTCAGCCACACCATTTTGTTGTGGTGTGCGGGCACAAGAGCTACGATGAATTGAGCCATGTGAAGCAAAGAACTCCGTGAGATCACTATGAAAAAATTCTTTTGCATTGTCTGACTGAAAAATTTGTATCTCAATCTGAAATTGAGTGAAGACCATCTGTTGAAAGTCTTGGATAATTTTTGGTACTTCCTCCCAGGTTCGCATTGGATATACCCAAGTATATCTAGAATAATCATCAATGAAGGTAATGAAGTACTTGTAGCCAAGGTAAAGGAACAGGGCCCCATACATCAAAATGAACAATGTGAAAAGAAAACTCAGATTTACTATTTTTCTAAAGAAAATAAGTTCTACAATGTTTGCTTAACTGACACGTTTGAAGAGAAATCAGAAACGGACATTGACTTACACAGTTCTGGGAATACAACTTTCAAGGACTCAAAAGACAAATGACCAAGACGACAATGCCATAAGTACACTTTACTCTTTCTGAACTGACTCATAGACTCTGTAACATGAAGACCAGCCATATTCTCCAGCATGTAGAGTCCATCAACCATACGTCCCCTACCAATCGTCCTCCCCGAGGCCAAATCCCGAATCACACAATAAGAAGGGAAAAAGGTTACGGAACAGTTTAAAGAATTAGTAACACTACTAACTGAGAACAAATTCATGGGAAATTTTGGAACATGAAGAACATCAGGAAGTGTAAGACCAAGAGGAAGAGAGAGAGTTCCTTGACCAGCTATGGAAGTGAATGATCCATCAGCTAGTCTCACCTTGTCTCTTCCAGAAAGAGGGTGATAGGTTTGAAAGTAAGAGGACATACCAGTCATGTGTTTTGACGCTCCAGAATCAATGATCCATGGAGAGAGTCAAGGTTGTGAGAAGCAACATGGAAAGCTGTGGCAGGGTTACCTGACGTGGATGCAAATGAGGTTGTGGGAGGAGCATCCATCTGACGAATTGCTCTACCATAGAGCTCTAGATGGTCACAGAAGGAGTTTACAATATCCTCCCTTGGGTCAGATCCAGAGAGATGTGTTTAAGTCACAGTAGGAATGGGGGGCTGATTCTCCCAAGTAACCATGTTTGCCATGTGGTGTTTCTTTGTACCTTGCTGCCCAGACCTTTTATTCACATTTGAGCCTTGCTTCTTAGTCAGATCTTGAGCCCATTTTGGTTTCCCATGGAGATCCCAATAGGTATCTTTGGTGTGTCAGGGTTTCTGACAATTAGTGCACCACAATTTTTCCTTATCTTCTGTTTTTTTCTGGAGATCCCCTCTCCTGGAAGAAGATCCCACACTAGTAGAGACACCCCCTTTTGCTGCCAACACAATTGCATCCCCACCAGTGTTGTTCATCAAGTTCCTTCTACTCTCTTCAGATTGAACAAGAGCATAGACTTCCTGAATTGATGGAAGATCCTTAGAACTGAGAATTTGTACTCTGATGGACTCATACATAGGATTTAGACCATGCAAGAAGGCAAACACTCTTTGTTGTGAGACAAGTTTCTTGTACAGTTTGGCATCCTCATCACACTTCCAATCAACATTCTGGTAATGGTCCAATTCCTTCCACACAGAGGTCAAGTCAGAGTAATATACTGATAAACCTCTCTCCCCCTGTCAACAAGTAGATGATGTTGCCTGCAGTTGATAGATCTTGGCATAGTGTCGTAATTCTGAATATGTGGATTTTGCTTGTTCCCAGATCTCATTTGCAGTTTCAGCCCACATGAAGTTCTTTCTTATTTGTGGTTGCATGGAGACCAAGTGCCAAGACATTACCATACTGTTCTCCTGATCCCATCTATCATATTCAGCATTCCCAGAGGGTGGTTCTTTGATTCTTCCATTAATATAGCCTATTTTCCCCCTTGCAGTGATGTATAACTTGATCCCTCTTGACCATTCTAGGTAATTTAATCCATTAAGAGGAACAACAGCCATAGGGAAGGATAGGTCGCCACCCCCACTCATTCCATTCAGCATTGTGGAGATTCCAGATGTGGCTAAATCTTCACTATTCATGATTTCAGGTTTAAGAACACACAACACCCAAGGCACACTGCCTCACAGAGCTGCTACAGAAAAGGGAGCTTATGTCCTTCAGTCCACAAAAGAAGAAAACACTTGCTATTTCAGCATACAACTAGGTACTTCTGACCCACGGTTTCACAGAGAGCCAAGAACAAACACAGTTGCTGCAGCACTTGGACTAGTCTGTATGACCTACAATTTTTGAAGGAATCCAAAGAACAAACATACAAACACTGCAGTTGCAGTACATTAACCAGGTCTGTATGACCTACGGTTTTATAGTTTTCATACAACTCCTTAGTAGAAAGAAAGATACAAGGTGATAGTTCACCACACACCTAATCGACTGACACCAACTTCAGGGTAGCCGAATAGTCACTGAGATCAACAATGTAGCCGAACAGCAAGAACAGTCAATGGGAGAAAAAAAAAACTTCAGTCCATCAACAATGTAGCCGAAAAGTAGTAACACACAAGAGGAGAACACCACATTCGAATTTTTAGGGCACCATCAGTCCATCGAAGGGTGCAAGAGGAAAACAACAAAAAACAACCTCAGTTGAATACCAAGGCACCCGAACAGTAGATGGACAATACCTTCTTAAACGCCAGCCTCTCTGCAAACCAGAACATCCTCTTCATGCATCAGGTGACAGCCTCTCTACAGCCGAGCAATCAAGGAAAACAGCATCTGGGCTGGAAGACGAAAAGACTCTGTACCAGAACTCTTTTCTGTGCTAGGAAGCTGAACAGTCAGGCCGGCACCTTCTTCCTTCTTGAAGTCGAACATCAGGGATACAGCTTCTAGGAGATGAAGAGGCAACCTACTCGGCATTGGAGAATGACCTCAACTAATTTGTTTTCAGGCCTTGACGAACCCGCTCTGATACCATGTTGAACAAGAGAAGAGAGGAGGAAGAGAGGAGAAGAAGAGAAGAGAAGAGAGGCGAGAGGACTGAATGCCTCAAAAGAATGCTTCAGGCGAGTGAAGCAGTTGTTATTTATACTATACTGGTCATACAACATAAAGAATGGGAAAATTACAGAAATACCCCTGCGGTACTAAACCTGTGTACAACAACATCTGTCAACAGAAGCCATAGACTTGACTGAATAGTAACCATCTCCACTCCATTAACACCTCCACTCGTCCTCCAAATTAACTGAGACAGTTTGTCTCTGTAACAGCTGCAGAAGATCCAACATCTGTTACACTTCCCAATCAAACAGATTTCATCTGTACAGAGGATGCCAGGATATTGAATTCCCATTCATGCCATAGGACTCAGCAATTGAAGCATCAGGATTAAAACCATATTGAAAGAGGAGAAAAGCCTCAGCTAGAGAAATGTTCAAACACCAAGGATCCTTCCAGAATCTCAACCTATTCCCTCTCCCAATCTTGTGAACCAGACCTTCTGAGAATGCAGGAAAAGTCTTCAAAATTCCCTTCCACAAAGAGCATCCCCAATTTTGAAAAGGATCCAAGGATTTCCAGTTGCCCCAATCCATACCATATTTTCAAGCTATTAAACTCCTCCATCAAGCATTCCTTTCAGAACCAAATCTCCAAAGCCATTTACTCAGAAGGGTAGTATTAAAAACCTTTAATTTCCTTATTCCTAGGCCTCCTTCCTCCACTGGCAACCAAACCTGGTCCCATTTGTTTAACTAGATGGATTTTTCTTTCATCATCCCAACCCCTCCACAGAGAGTTTCTCTGAAGGGACTCTAACTTCTTTGCAACTGTGGAGGGAATGGGAAAGAAAGAGAGAAAGAGAGACAGAGGGAGAGAGAAAGAACATGTGGGCAAGTTTGAAAGGGTACTTTTTATGAGTGTTACTCTGCCCCCCAAGGAGAGATATTTTGCCTTCCAAGAAGCTAACTTTTTTTCCATCCTCTCAACAACTGGATCCCAAATAGCACTGGAGTTACATTTTGCCCCAAGAGGAAGCCCCAGGTATTTCCCTTGGAGACAGTTCACCTGACAGGCCAGCACCTCAACCAACTCTAGATTGTCAATATGACCCACAGGAAAGATTACATTTTTCCCCAATTTCACTTTGAGACCAGAAACTAATTCAAACCAGCAAAGGAAATGGAAAAGATACCAAGCATAACCTCCAATTGGTCCTATATTTAAACATTAAGGCAATTGTGTTTCAGCCTTTTGTTATTTCCATGTTTGGGTCCCCTCTTTTAAGAACACTCAGAATGGTGGGGTTTTTTCTCACATTTGTCAATGAAATCTGATAGCAGTTACTGATAAAGGGTGCATGATGCAGGGCAAGACCAGACATGGGAAGGGAGATGTGTTAAGAAGAGTTGTTTAGGGGTTTTTAAGAAAGGGGATGGAGGAAAGTTGTTCGGTCGTTTCAGGATGGTTCGACTTCCAAAGAAGAAAAGGGGAGAGACTCAAGATCAAAGAAAAATAGAAAATAGAAAGAAGAGTTTGATTTGGGTTATTACCAGATTCAATGGTACCAGGGAGGCGAAGGATGGTATGAAGCAGTTGATGGATGCAGGAGGTAAGCATAGCAAGGCTCTCTCGAACAGTCAAGCTGTTGGATTTCTTGCTAGCGATGGCAAAGGATGTGTGTCAGATGTGATTAGCAAGAGCAGTTCAGATGCATCAAAGGAGGTTGTGCTTGGAGGATCAATTGGGGACAAGAGAACGAAGGGCCAGATGTGATTTTCAAAGAGGTTGATTCTTCAGAGGCATCAGCTGCTGCCAGGGTGGAGGAGTGGAAGTGATTTCAAAAGAGGTAAGGGTTAACCCAATTTTTATCTCAGGGGAGGAATCCCAATGTGAGGTTGAAAGGGGAGGAATGAGGGAGGAAGGAGAGGTGGTAATCGAAAAGGTAATTTTGCTATTCAAACGAAGTGCTCTAAGGTTGAGAGAGGTGATAATGCAGAGAGGCTTCAAATTGTTGCATTCAAAAATCTGTGGTTGCTGAAGTAACAATAGGACGAATAGGAATTGACTTGGGTTGGAGGATGGATTCTGATAAAGATGAAAGTGCAGATTCTTTGGTGGCTGTGAAAAAGGTCAAAGGCTCAAGCAATTATAAGATCGTGCATGTTACTAAGGTATTCTCGTGACACAAAGAGGGTCTTGTTGAGGCAGGTCCTAGCAGCATATTTAAAAGATTCTACAAGAGGAAGGGGGTAAAATCCAGAGTTGGAAAACAAAAACCTTTAGATACTTAGAATCAAGATTCTGTGGATACTGTCAAAATGGAATCCCAATCGACGTGTACTTCTGAGGGGGAGGTGGGGAAGGGTGGAGACCTAGTGAAGAAAGGAAAGGAAGGCAAAAATGACGATCAAGGGTGACAGAAAGATAAGGTGGAGCTTTCAGAGAGGGAAAAACCGGATCAAGGAAGTGTGGATTTAAAGAAAATAGTTGAAAGAAACATGGAGGTTGGAAAATCATTCGGTTTGTTTTTCTTAGGAGGTGAGGCTTTTTTTTTATCAAGTAAAGAGTCATATTCCATTAATTCAAAGATCGGTTACATGAGAATCCCCTTAGAGAGGCGCGAGGTGCTGCCTCTCCATACAGAAAACACAAAAACTACATCAAAAGAGCAGACAGGAAGAGAATCGTAAGAGTTACTGTGTAGAGGGGGGAAGATTAAGGTTAGCAATGAGTTTATGTTGGTGGTGGGTGTTGTTTTGCCTCCCGTAGATTGGATCTCGAATTAGGATCTGCATTTTCATTCTCTGTTGTAAGGAGTGTTTCTCCTTTTTCGGGTGGTGCTGTCTTAGCACCTGCTTTGTGATTGTATCCAGTTTTCTATTTTTGTTTTAATAAAATTTTTTCTTTTTACTATCAAAAAGAAATAAAACTACAGGTTTTAGTAGACTGAGAAGAGGAAAAGGAAAAGACTTGAAAAGAGGAAAATAACATAAGGCTGACAAGGAAAAGACTATAAGTTTTAATAGGTTTTGCAGTCTATAAATTTTAATAGACATGAAAATACAATCTAGTCTATATGTTTTAATAGGTTTTGCAGATATAGAACAAGGTAAAGACTTGAAAAATAGAAATACTTCAGAATGAACTACTATTGAATTAAATGCTAGGTTTGTTTGGACTCCATAAACTGTAATTCTGTAAACTCTATGGCTGATGGTTAGAGGTGTAAATGAATTGGATTCTGATCCACTTCAGATTCGAATTCAATCCAATTGCGCTGGATTCAGATATACCTTAACGGATTATTCAATCAAATCAGATCAGAAAATACGATCCATTGCTTATCAGATCTAATTTGGATATACCCCTGATTCAATCCAAAAAAATCCAATTAAATTCAATTATATAATGCATGATATAATATACATTATATATTTGCATAGATAGCCATCTTTATAAGACACATGCAGACTTTACCTGATTTTGTCCTGTGATAAGGCAAAAGAAACCCTAGCCTAATAATTCCCTATTCTGTAAGGGGCTAAGTCTCTCTACCCCTAGCTAATGTGACAAACTGTACAGAGACCTTTCATCTTCATTCTTCATTTTTTCCCTTTCTTATTCCCAATGAAGAGAAACCTGAAGCATTTTATCTTCACTCATGTTCACTTTTGAGGTTCCACTATTGAGATGAATCCATTTTTGGTTGAAGAGGGAAGAGTATATGGCAATAAGAGCAGAGATCCATTTCCTACTTCAACCTCACCTTAAGTATGTCTACAAGTTGTTTTCTCTTTTATAGTGGTCTCTACTCTCTAGCAAGTTGGGTATCAATTTTTTTAGGGATTTTTCATATATTTCTCTTTGCATATGCTGTAACAAGTTGGTATTCAGGATTCCTTTTCTTTGCTTGATTTTTGCAATTGTCATGTTTGTATCTCTCAGATGATTCATTCCATCTGAGAAAAGTGTATGACCATGGAAGGATCTCTTCTCAATAAGGAAAAAAACTTAGAGTTTGGCTGCAAACATGAACAGCAACAGTCACGTGGAGCCGAATATTACAAGAGCAAGGTATGCATCAAACCTCTTCTTTTTCTTTTTCAAATACAGTTCCGGGATAGCATTAACCCCAACCCTAACCTCTTCTCCTTTTATTTCTTTGATTTTCTCTTGTTTTCTTTTTCAATTTCAATCAAATTAAACAAATGGAATTCAATTTGTTTTTTCTTTGGAGAAAAGGTAATGTAACTTTATTAAAGTCTAGAAATAGAAGAAGTACAACAAACCCCCCAATGGGAACCCCTTGGGCCGGAATCAGCCCCCCACCCAACAAGATTACAATTGAAATAAGCTTCTTGACCTCAACAGAGCCCCTAGGCCAGAGCTCTGAATCCCTTTTGCAACCAAAACCCAAGAAACCAGCTTGCTAAAAGAAGAGGAAATTAAAACATCCAAATCTTGGAAACATTCTGGAGCAGCTGTCTGTTCCTTTCAGACCAAATGGTCTTTATAACTGCAGCCGGAATAAACATCCACACACTACTTGCAAGATTTGAAAGACCTTGAAGTTCCTAACACCACAGCAGCTCCAGCACTGATTCAGGCATGGTCCAAGCTAACCCCAGGGCTGAGAAATAGTACCTCCAAATGGAGGAAGAGACGGAACAATGGAAGAACAGGTGGTCATTGTCCTCCCAAGCTTGACCACAAAGCACATACAAATCAAATTGAATTTGTTATCAAATATCCAATAATTTCTCAAATCAAATACGACACATTGTATTGCATATACTATCAGACTCAAATCGAATTCAAGTAGAGGATATATACCATTGAATTGAATTTGAATATACCCCCAATCCGAATTCAATTCAATCTGTTTGCATACCTACTGATGGGCTAGCTAAGTTAGGAGCAAACAGATCAAAAATGTATTGGGGATTGGTTACTTTAATGTTGTTGGGGTGTTTAAAGGCATGACCTTACTCAATCTTGGTGAATAGGACAGTGATTGATTCTTTCCAATAACCAAGGGACTTAGACAAGGAGATCCTTTGTCTCTTTATATGTTCACCCTTATCACTGATTTGTTTAGTAGATAAATTTTAAGGGTAGACAGGATGCAGCTTCTTTAAGGGTTGGAGAATTGGGAGAGATAATGTTGTTATTACCCACCTCCAATTTGCAGATGATATTGTTATCTTTTGTAATGAGCAAGAGAGTCTTTGGGTAGAAAAAAAGAGGCCATTGGTACAACTCTTTGATCAATTGGCTGATCTGAAGATAAAATTTTCATAAGAGTTGTCTAGAAAGGCAAACATGGATGAAAGTGAGATTGGCTGGCCAGCAGAGTTGACGGGTTATGCAATCTCACTGCAGCCTATGCAATACCTAGGCCTTCCCCTAGGGGCTGTACTAGGGTTCTTAGCTTTTGGGATCCAGTTTTAGAGAGATTCTCAAAGCGGTTGGCTTCTTGGAAGAAAGGTTGGGGGGATCAAATCTATTTTGGCTAATTTATTACTTGTCAGTCTTTAGAATTCTTCAGAAAGTGGGCAATAAGATTGAGAAGCTAATGGACTTTCTCTGGAAAGGTGGGGAGGGAAGAAAGGACCATCTAATAAATTGGAGTAAGATTTGTTGGAATAAGAGGTAGGGAGGGTTGGGAATTAGGAACATAAAGAAGAACTTGGATTTGCTGGGTAAATAGCTCTAGAGGTTGCGATAGGATAGGGATGAACAGTGGCATAAAGTGGTGACAAAGTATACATGGACTGCCGAACAATGGGTAGGACACTAGCATATTTGGAAGAGCATCAAGAGCTTCTCCTTGGAAGGTAAATCATGATACCATCCCTTTATTTCTTCCCCGTATTAGATATGATGCATTTTCGGACTCCCACGTTAAGTTCTGGGAACATGAATGGGTGGGACAATCTTCACATAAAGATCAATTCCCCTCCTTGATTGCACTTTCTAATTTCAAGGGAGAACCAATTTCCCCTCCTTGATGGCTTCAGTTGGGACTTGGGGTTCAAGAGGGGTCTAAGGGACTTTAAATTTCTAAATATTCTTAGACTTTTACAAAATTTTTGTGAGTATTTTTCTGGACCCTTCTCAACCAGATTGTAGAATTTGGAGCCTCTTCTCTCAGGCTTTTTCTCTTGCACTTCTTTCTTTGAGGTTTTAACTCAGCCCACCTGGCCTTTGCAGCCTTTTCCAGTCAAAGGGGCCTGGTGTAGATCAATCCCTCTTAAAGTTGCAGCTTTTAGTTGGGAAACTTGGGAGGTGTTCCATGAGAAAATAAACACTCGTGATCTTCATCAAAAGAGGAGAGCAACCATCTGTTTATCCCCTCATTGGATGCAAGTAGAACTCCTCTACTAGTGTCTCCAGTCTCTTTTCTCCCACAATTTTTAGCTAGCCTAAAAGAGGAAGACTCTTGTGGAGAAGCACTAGGGCAGCAATGATATGGACAATTAGGGAAGAAAGAAATGCTAGAAGATTCAAAGAAAAATAAAGGAGTCAGAAGGCAAGCACATCTTCCAGGAACTAGAGGGAAGATCTTCACACCCCTCTCGATAGATGATATACTGGGAACTAGAGGGAAGTGGCAAGCACATCTTCCAGGAAGGAGGTAGCCTTCAAGAGGCGGGAGGCAGAGACTACCATACAGAGGATTCCTTATGCTCAACTTGGATAGTAGTAGTAGGGGCAATCCAACGCTCTCAGGAGTGGAAGGAATATTCAGAAATGAGGAGGGCAATATTGTCGCTATGTTCTCAGGCCCAAATAGAAGAGGAGATTCTTTAAGGGCTGAAATTATGGCTGTAATGGAAGGAGTGCAGGAAGCAAAGGAATTGAATGGCAGGCACTCATTATTGAAGGGGATTCCAAAGTTGTGGTAGAGTAGCAAAAGGAAGATGCTGCATTGTGGAGCTTATAGTAATCAACTGAAGAAATTCAGGGTTCTTTGGACTCAAAAGGAAGCCAACAGCATGGCCGACGCTCTAGCAAATCAGGGGGCTGAGAGGGAACAAATTTTTTGGGCACAGTTGTAAGAGATTCAAAAATAAATAAATAAGACTAAAAGGGTCGAGACAAGACCCCTTATCTCCAGGAAATACTTGTACATGCTGGATTCTCCTAATATCAGTAAAATTTTATTGTTAATCATCAGAAAGAAGTGTTGTTGGCTAGCCATGGCTAGCTTCCTCCTTGCTTTCTGTACATTTGTTTCAACATTATATTTTAATGAAGTTATCTTTTATTGATAAAAAATAAAAATAAAAAACATCTCTGCAATGGATCATGATAACCAGTCTGTCTTGAAAAGAGGAAGTACTTCAGAATTACAGAATTATAAAATGATACCAACGAGGCAAAAGAGGGATGACAAAATTGTATAGTACAAAGACAGGCCATTTCAAAAGACTAAATTGATAACCAGTACAATGATAAGCTGGTTTTCTAATGAGACAAGCTTGGAGTTTTTTGAGGCATATGAGAAGTGTAGGTTATCTGGCTTCTTTGTACCTTCTGGGCTTTAGGACTGTGAAGTTATCATTGCCTTGGGTTTAGAAAGGTGTCTGTCTTCAAGTGCTTCTCTGTACTCTCCTGTTGCTTCACTAGAAAACTTTGTTGCCATTAATCCAATGGTCACATTTCTACAGAAACTGAATCCAGCTCTTTTGACAATTAATAATCAATATTTATTTATCAAGGGGGAGGGAAAATAAGTGAAAAGAAAGGATAAGGCAAATTTTCATTTCAATTTGGGTAAACCATTGACGATGTCAGAAGAAAATATTTAGTCGTGAGCAGTAAATTTTTTTCTTTCCATCCTCTTGGACAAATACACACACACAGACTTTTTTAAAAATCTCTTGGCTCCAAAAGCAGAGAAAGGAATATACTTCACCATCCAGTGGATTATTAGCAACACAGGTACCAAAATTAGACTTTCAAATGTACCTTACCACCACAGATATAAGAATAACCTATAAATTGCATCTTGGAAAAGAGTGTTCTAAAAGTTGCTATAGTTAGACAAATAAGCTCTGATTATGCGTAAAGTGGCAATATCTGTAACTAAAATCAATAATAGCAATGATAAGGAAACTACCAGACGTTCTCTTTCAGATGGTTTCCCAGCAAAGCAGCTTGCTTTTATTCTCTTAATTGCTACATCAGAACCCTTCCATTTTCCATGATAAACAGCTCCATAAGTACCAGAACCCAATTCTCGAATTTCCTCCAAATCATCATTTTTTATTGTCTATAAAAATAAAGACATACTGTAAGAGAATTGAAAACAAGTAGAAATATGTCAAAGTAATATTAGTCATGAAGATGAGACAATAAAGAGATACCTGTAACCCTTTAGCCAAAGCTTCTTCCTCAGCCTTTGTTGGCTCAATCTTTGAAATATTTTGATGATCACTATCAGAATCAACCTCCACATCTACATGGGTATTCTATGGGACAAAAAGAAGGCAAAACAAGTCAATATAGAATATTAAAGAAAATACATTTCATGGAAAGGAAGGAAAAAAGGAGTAGCTGGTCAAAATTTTTACTGTGGCTTCCAATTCGGGGAAAGCTGCTTCATTGGTTGTTGAATGAGGCAAAACATCTTCGCCAGCATTTCCTTGTGCTCTAGCTTTTACCTCCTCAGCACCTTCTAATGCTGCCTTCTTTACTGAAGCAATCAACTCAGGTAAGAAACTCAAACGCCTAGTTGAGAGCTCCCCATCTTCACATGCATCATGAACATCAGTTCCACCAAGTTTTATTGTATTACCACCCTTTTCAGCAGACTTTAAGCAATTTGAATCAACACCTGACTCATCATTTTTCTGGCCAGAATCTCCATTTTTCTCTGGATAAGAGACAGTATGCAAATTGGATACTTGTGAATGTTCTGCATGATTTGGTTTGCTAACCTCTCTAAGCATGTTTTTATCCTCCATCGTTGCACCAATAGCATCAGTATCATTTCTGGGTCCCACAATGTTACTTGTAGTAGTAGAAGCAGCTACTTTATCATCAACAGCAGAATAAGATGAAGGAACTCGGGGCACAGATTCGGTTGGATTGGCAAAGTCTAGCATGTCAGTTGGGGATCGAGAAGGATCTGGGCCAAATGAAGTCTGGTTTTCCTGACCAATGATATTTGAATTGACCCTCCGAGCATAACCATGGAAATATTCTGGAGCAGCAGATCCATCAAACCCAAGTACTTTCTGTGATGGCCCTGCCCAAGGATTTGGATTATCCATGCCAACACGATACCTTGGACTACCCTCTTGTGGGCTCCTCAGGAACCCTGAATTAACTGTACCATTAACTTGAGGCAGTAAATTTGATGTTTCATATGATGAAGTGCCATGCAAAGGGTTCTGAACCTTTCTCCATAAACCATGTCCAGGGCCTCCAGGCCCATGTGCTACCTGATAATGACCTTCTGTTCCATAAGCAGGAGCAAAATTCCCATAACAGACACCTCGGTCTTCCTGTGCAGGAACATGAATGTGAAGTCCAGTTCCCATAGCTCGATCATGAAACCCATCATTTCCCAATTCAGGTCCAGGTCGAATATACCGTGGGTCTTCGTGATTGATGCAATTGGAAGAAGGCACATGATGGCCATCACAGCAGGTACCATGTCCAAGAGGAAAACTCATGCCAGTACCATCCACCACATAGTGTTCACTTATTGTTCCAGCCCCAGATAAGTGCGTCCTCGGTTCATCACCACGATGGTTCAATTGGTGATGTAGGACCCATCCTCTTTCATGACTGTGGACTTCATTGTAGAAAGATCTGGCCTCATTTTTCTCTTTAGGGAAAATGCCATGGTCCAATTTGGCATCAGTATTCAGTATGTAATTCTCCCTACTAGGGCCGCATTCAGTGCATGGATTGGAGAATTGGTGGAATCCATTCCCTGGGTTTGGTTGCTCCAAATGTGATTGTCCTCCATGTTTCCAGCGGGGATCAGTATAACGAGCAGAATCTGGTGAAGTTTGGCTCCTTTGGAAAGCCATCCGGCAGTGCTCACATATATTATTCCCTTCATAAAAATTGTGTGTGTGGCTAAGATTACCTGGAAAACCAGCTTTCTCACCAGTCATTGCTCCTGGCGGAAGCCATACTACATTATCAACAAATGTTGCTTGGTGGTCATACGGTGGCTGATGGTTCATTTCAGACATCCTATCCAAGCTCTTGTCAGGCAATTCTCCAAACGTCATGCGATACCGACTGGATGACGGTGAAGTTGGAAACTCTGACATAGGTCGCGGATCATGGGGTCCATGATGACTGGGTGAATAGTATGCAGGATTCCAACCCTCCATTTCACTATACCTCTGAGAATGGGGTTGTTGGTGCGGCCCTGATCCTAGATGAGGAATTTTAAGATGTAAATTATACTGTGGCAAAGGAATATCACAATTCCTCTGGTTATGAATGCCAGGTTCGAGGCTGATTGAATTGAAGAATTGTTCAGCCATCGCAGGACCCATCATAGGGGAGTCTGACTGTTGCTGCTGTTGCTTCCTGAAATCAGAAGCATCATTCAGACTGTTCAATGCGTCCACATATCTCCTCTCTGTTTCCCTCTCATCTGTATCAAAGTGTGAAGAAGCATCTTGATCAGGATGTGAGAAAAGGAATATCCTAAGCCTCGTAAACCCATCTCCAGAACCAAGCTTGTCGTATTCCTCCATCATATTGGTGACGTCGTCATCATTAACAACAGAAACCAAAGCATCAAGATCTTCATCAGGCTGCTGGTACTTCAACAAAGCTGCCCCTTCAAAAAGTTCTCTCATCTTCACCATCAACTCCTCATAGGTAATGTCCCGAGGCAAGCTCACAATCCGCGTTTCTCCTCCAACGTAACGGAGCTTCCCATCTTGAGGTCGAGGAAGGATACTACCCGCAAAGCTGCATAAAAACTTAACGCGAGGTGTTTCCTCATTGGAACTGGGAATCTGTGGTGGGGCTGCGGCAGGTGATTCCATCCTGTACACAGCCTGGTATTGCTGCTGGTGCTGCTGCTGATCAAAGAAGTTATCAGACTGCGAAGATGATCGTCTCAAGTAATCAGTTCCTTGATTACACATGAGGATCATTCAATAGCAACGTCCCAAAATCTTCAAGAATTGAAACCGAAATCCAAAAACCAGTTCCTGATACTCTCTGAACCAAATCACAGAACACTCCATTGGATATTCCATTCACGTAAACCAAAATAAAACCAACATCCCTTCTGCGCAACATCAGTAACCATATCCCCTACTCCACGTAACCATCGATACCCCTCATAACATCCATTCAGAACAACAGAGCCGATTGAGAAAAACTGAAAATCAAAAAATAAACCAAATAAATAAACCAAAAAACAACCTGGGTAACAATAAAAACCTCCCAACTTCATCGGACAGCTCCCACAAACCCTAATTTCTGATCAAGATCCAAACTTAAACCCAACCTAATCAACCCTTAACATAAAATAGAGCTTTCACTACATCAGAGAATTAAAGGGTACCTGAAATAATGATTTTCAAATGCCACTCAAAGATCGTCTGCTCGTAATCCAATACGAAACCTCACTGGCTCTAATCAGCTCCGCGCTTCTCTCTCCCTCCCTCAATCTTGGATCCTTTTTCGATTTTTTTTATCGCGATCGAAAGAACAGAGTAAACAAGTGAAGAGGGATAGAGAATCGCCGATGACAGTGAGAGAGATTTTTAATTTAATCTAATAAAATATAGAAAAAGAGGATGTGAACGTGAACAAACATAGAAATGAATCTCTCTAAAAACTCTTCTCTCTCTCTCTCTCTCTCTCTGGCTGAGCCTGTGAGTTGATGGAGGAGAGATGGCGAATGACCGCCATCGTTCCGTCTCGCGGTTGCAAGATGCGCTGTCTCGCTGCCAAGTAGAGCGCCACGTGGCGTCACCTCGTTAAAGGAATAGAGCATCAATTTATCTCATTTGCCTTTTTTTCCAGCTCCCTCATAGTATATGACGTCACCCCTCCACATGACTGATTGATCCGGTTCGATTCCGTATTTGGTTCACACCCCAGGTCTGCAATCTAACCGTTGGATTAGAATCTTTCTCCCAAGCATACGGCCTGTATTTCCGGTTATGGAGGTTCGTTCTATTCTGTCGTCGTCCGAAACGAAGATTCTAATTGTGTGGTTCTGAAGATACAGCCGGGTTTATTTCATTGGCCTCTTTGTTGCTTGCCACATGGGATACAGTCTCGCCTGGAACGGTCCTCGCTGTCTCATTGATAATTGGAGTTACGAACATAACTAATTATTTAATTAATAAGCATAATTAATGAATATCCCATTCTTTGGTTCTGGCCCTGTGGGCCCCTTGATTAGATCTACACCATAGGTGCCCGTTTGATAAGCAAGCAGGGCCCACGCTTTCTCTTATCACAGCATGGTGGGACACTTGTTGAGTGATTTATATTCTTTTGTCTCTTGGTGGGCAAAATAATTAAATAAAAACAAAATATTGGCGGGTATAATACTCATCCGACTCAACCTTTCACCTTCAGCTTCTTAAGGTGGTGTTTGGTTACACTGCCGTTTATCTGTTGCACTTTTTCAGAAAACAGCAATATAATGATTTTATGTATTCTCAGAAAATGGTAATGTTTGGAGGTGCTTGATTTCATTGACTCCAAAAATTATGCCACATCCAAGCCATGTCAGCAATCATGCATTTTGCAATGTTTAGAGAAAGCAAAAAGACGTAAAAAATAACATTTCCTGAATTCGTCTGATTTTTTTAATCGATGTGTTTTCTGTTTTTTGTTTTAAAATGTGTTTTTTAAACCAAACAGCAGATTTGACGATTGAAGGCAAAACGGCAAAACCAGTCGTTGATGTGGCTGCTCCACTCGGGATTTGTAAAAAATCTGGGCTCATGTGGCTCGGACGTGGTGTCGTTTCCGGCAATGAAACCAAACACTTCGTAAAAAGCTCATAACCTCTTATGTTTGCAAAAGCTCGGGATTTTTGCTTTCAAAGCAAAATTCACATTATAATCAACTTTTGCTTTTGAGCTTTGCGCCATGAAAATTAAAATTGAGCTCAAAAAAGTGTTTGGAGCATTTGGCAACAGTCCCTTTTTAATGAATCATTATAATCTCTGAAACACTTCTTCTAAGCCCCAAAATTATTGAGGCTTTATGCTTTTTGACATTGAGAGTACGAATCTTAAAATTGTCCATATGCACCTTTATCCATCAAAAGACATAAAAAAGTTTTAGTTCAGCACCTAGCGTTTGATGACGGCTGAAGTTGCTGAACTGAAAGACTTGTTGCTTTGTCTTTTAGTTATTTATTATTATTAGGGTAAATTATAAAGACCCCTTGTATTATGGGATTTATGACAAAGCCCTCCCTGTATTTGGTTTTGCGACAAATACCCTCCTTCCGTTAGCCTTCTATTGAAGCCTATCGTTGCAATATTTTTTAATTCCCATACTACCCTTGTATTGGAAGAAAAACACTATTCATCTTCCCCGAATTCATAATATACAAACAACAACGGCAATAGCTGTTGTAGCAGTGGTAGACTTCCGTTGAAGTCCTCCCTCTCTCTCTCCCTCTCTCTCTCTTCTTCTCCTTCCCCTTTCTCTCCTCCCTTTTCTTCTTCCCAATTTCCTCTGTTTTCCATTCCTTGCAGATGGAGAGAGAATTGGTTTCATTAAGCCGGGATGGGGACCAGAGGTTTGTTTTAAAATTGCAACTCTACCCGCTCCATGGCTATGAGAAAAGTCTCGATATTGAGGGTGAAGTCCCTTGAAAATTCTACCATTCGATCTAAATGCGAGTAACTTTCCTTTTATCATTGCAGAACAGATGGTTCCAATAACGAGGATCCGATCCTTTGGAGTGTTCAGACTCTTCTTTATATCCGCTTTTTCGAAAGCATCACCTAGATTCATTTGAGACTGCAAACAAGAAGAAAACTGCAAGGAAAAGGATTAGAACCCTAGTATCTGAATGTTTTCTCTTCATCTTGAAAACCTCTCAAAGAAGAAAAGAGAGAAGAGATGAAAACGTCAGCAACATTGTGGAAAATTATCTCTCTTTAACCGTTCAAATCGGCGTTGCTTGCAAGGTGTATGTGTTGTTGTCCCAGAACAAGAGAGACTCACTTATTCTTCCGAGTTTCGGAGATGGATGCAAACAAGACTCAAACTTGGAGAATCATCGTCCGTACCAGGGCCAAAAGTACAATTATATTGCAAAGCCTTAAAGTACAGTTATATTGCAAAGATCTATGCTATATTCAAAAGTTTACGTGATGCAAGAAAACGATCAAAATTTTAATAAAGTGAAACCAGACCCTATTCAAATTCTGCAAAAGGCTGATAGTTACTGCACCATTGAGAACACTGAGCTTCAAATTTTGAATTCATTACAACTGCAAATAGATTGCGGTTTGCATCAAGCTCTTCTCACAAATCTTTCGATCATCTTAATGGATGGTTCATGGAGTACCTCCACACAAACTGCATCCACTGGACTCTTTATGTTCTCTCA
This sequence comes from Nelumbo nucifera, assembly GCF_055504915.1. Taxonomy (NCBI): domain Eukaryota; kingdom Viridiplantae; phylum Streptophyta; class Magnoliopsida; order Proteales; family Nelumbonaceae; genus Nelumbo; species Nelumbo nucifera. The sequence goes on from NC_142650.1 coordinate 37,841,370, forward strand.
CAGGTCTCCTCTTCTCATTGTAGAAGGACAACCATGCATGGTAAGATCACTAGCAGCAGTTAAGCTCTGGGCAATAGTAAGAGGCTTACGCAAGTTTTTTTGTATGGGTGTTAAAACAGGTTTTTTGCTATCGGATGCCAAAGAAGTTATTCTGAAGCTGAAAGGAACTGAGAAAAACATCACGTGGGATCTATAGGCTCTATATGATCACATATCTGAATTATTTTTATTTTTTGATAATATCAAAGTTTTGTATGTAAACAGGGAAATAGTAAAGCCAGCTCATGATCTGGCAAAGCGAGATAGACTCAAAAACTCTTTTGTAAATAGTACTCACCTCCCTAGGAACTTAGCTCAAAGTTTTTGGAAAACTATAGAAAGGGGACCCAAATGTTCCAGTGATGTTTCTAATGGATCTTTTTTACTGAAGGAAAAAAAAAAAACTCAATGCTAGATAAGGAAGTGGGCATTCTCTCTTACACTTTTTATCACACACCCTAGGACTTGCTACTCACCTCAACACTTCAACTCTCTAAGTCACCATGGCTAACTTGACCACCAAAGTGTCTACCCCGGGGACCTATAACATCATTTTGTACTTGTAGTGGGATCCATTGCCAATCTTACCTCTGAAATCCCTATTATACCCTTATTACAAAATCCGGTAGCAACAATTAGAACCATTTATGGGAATGACGACTAAAAATAACATGGCTCGTCAACATAACTCTAGTGCCAATGACTCCAGGTCAAAAAAGAAAAGTCCATTCTCCTTCAAGAATTAACTCTCCATTGTCCCCTCAAGATCATGTGACCTAGGAGAAGTTCCAACTTCTCATAAATCATGCCGCACTCCTCGCCACTAAGGTGTGCAACATGAGGCAAACTGTGGGGGTCCAACACCCTAGAGGCTTACCACTAACATCAGTGTAAGCTATAACTAACGACCTAGCAATAGGCCATTTGTGAGTCATCGCCTTGAAAGTCGAACTAGGAATGACCTTAACTCTGAGATTGAGGGTAGTATCCATCTAACACTGGCCACCCTACCAACAAACACACTATTGATCCTAGGTATAGCCATGATGGTAGTCAAGATCGTTGAACCAAAAATCACCAAGAAGGGCTAGCTAGGCAATCTATCCCTTCGGCTCAAATGTAAGATCTCCATGACTACCCCAACAATCACTGCACATGCAAGGCAGACCTCACAGTATTGGGACACTCTCACAACAACCCAAAACCACCATGGGCCTAGGAGACACTTGTGGGAAATGGCCCTAACTAACAACCATGACAAGAGGCTAAACAAGCTAGTTGCAAAACTAAGTGCTATTTGTGTGGAAATTGATGGAGGGTGATTTGGCCCGACCTCGCAGTACGGGTACACGTGGGCGTGACCTTGCACAAACAGTGACTCAGCATGACAGCGCAACGGACGTGACCGCAACTCGAAGGGAAGGTTCCACCGATTTCAGCTCGGCAACTGGGCAGATGAACCACTCGCCGGAAGCTGCCTCACTCGCACCTCCTCTCCGGGGTTAAGGCACTTCGGGGTTCCTAGAGTTCGGGGCGCCCTGACCTCTCTTGAGGCCTGAGCTCCTCCCAATGGACCTCGGGCCACTCCCAAACAGGAACACGCCGATCCATCTCTAGACACCCCGAGGCATGGACACCTCGGGTCAGCCAGCTCGGCATAACTTGCTACGGGCAGCTCATCACTCAAGAGACAGCCCGGCTCAGGGTAAGTTGCGGAAGGGTAGCTCGGCATACCACAGGAAGGCTTCCTGCTCGACCGTCGTGCCCGACAAATCTGTGGACAGCAGACATGTCCCTCGTGAGAAAGCGTCGCGCCTGTCACCTACAAAAAGGTGTCTCGCACCTGACAGGCACGTACCCTGCAACGACGGCCCCGCGCGTGCCACCTCAGCCTTGCCAGTAACGGCTGTGGCAGCCTGACAGTGGCGGTTATACCTGCCCTGTCAGAAGCAGAGGGCCTGAAGCAACGGAATTCAGTTATAAAGGGGTTTATTCTCAAGGAACAAGGTATCTTCGAATTACTTGAGCAATCTTCACTCTTAACCTTCAGTTTCCCTTCGCTTCTTACACAAAGTACTGACTTAATCATCGGAGTGTTCTCGCCAGGCAAACCCCCGAGAGAACTTCTTCTTCCCTCTCGTCCCAGGTACCTCTCAGGAGCCACGCGAGTGCCAGCTAGGAGTGACCGGATCGCGCTACATCATTTGGTGCCGTCTGTGGGAAACGCTTCAAAATACCTTTCTCTCTAAACTCTCACAGTTCTCTTCTTCCTTGAAAAAATCCAGCACTCATGGCTTCCTCTAGCAACGTTGGATGAAGCACGGAAATGGATAACTCCAGGGAACAACCCCAGCTTCCTACTTTCAGTATCGGACAGTTCACCGTACCCCTCTCGGCGGACGAAATCCCCAGCTTGAATGTGCCTCTCACAGTGGCACCTGTCATCGCCCCACTCCCTGCTACAGCCGAAGCGACGTTCACCGAACCTTCGGTCGTGCCCCCAACGGCCAGCCCGAACCAACTGGAGGACTTGATGCAGTGCATGCGGGCCATGCAGGCCCAAATGCAACAGTTCCAACAACTTCAGCTCTATCAACAACACGTACTGCACCAGGTCTCTCAGTATCAGTATCAGCAGTAGTTCCCCCAGCTGCCTCAACCTCAGCTTCAGCAGCCGTAGTTCCCGCCCCGGCACCCAGCCTCGCAGCAAGCTAAGTCTCGCCGCCAGGACGAGCGCCCCTCTAGCCAAGGAGAGGCCCCTCAAAACCTCCCAAAAACCAAGCCTCACCCCGCGGCAGACGAGAGAAACCAGCTACTCCGGTCTCGCCACGGGCGGACAGGTCAGGAGGACCCCAGCTCGCCAGGTCTACTTCACCACAGCAGTCGAAGTTTGAAACCCCTCTCCATGAGAACCGGTTCAAGAGCCTGGCAACAGACTCCAAGCAGGATCCCTCTGTCCGCAGCCATCACCAGCAGAACGGGCTACTTCATGCACAAACCATTCCGGACAGCGCAGACGTGAGCAGCACGAACGCCGAGCCCACCAAGAAGCAGAGACGCCACTTCCGAGCTTGCCGCTCTGTCACTTGCGATTTGCCCGGGCTCGGGGGCAAAGAAGAGGTAAGCTTGGCCGAAGTCAAAGCTCCCCTCCTCTCAGTTTCATCCCCCTTGTCTTCCGAACTCTTGGCAGTCCCAATGCCCAAAGACTTCAAGCTCCCCCCTCTTGACAAGTATGACGGGTTGTTTGACCCAAATGATCACGTAGATGCCTTTCAGTCACAAATGCACCTGGCGAGAGCCAGTGAGTCGTGCATGTGCATGGCCTTCTCCACTACTTTTAGGGGAGCAGCCCGCACGTGGTACCGAAACTTGGCACTTGGGTCGATAAGAAGTTGGGCGCAGTTTGCACAAGCCTTCACGTCCGACTTCGTCACCAGCAAACGGTGCCCGCGAACAGAAGAAAGCCTCCTCAGCATAGTGCAAAGAGAGGGAGAGTCCATCCGGGGCTATATCAAGCAGTTCAACGATGCTTGTATGCAGATATCGCGCCTGGACCCCGTCGTATGCCTTGCAGCTGCCAAGAACGGCGTGACACACAAAGAGTTCAAATGACACAAGGTCGTCAACCAACCAGCGACCATAACCGAGTTTCTGAAGCTCGCGGATAGGTTCATAGCCACCGAAGAGGAGATCAACTAGAAGGGCAAGGGCACGCCCAAAAAAAGAAAGAGAAAAGGAGAGCCTTCCAACCAAGGGAACAACCAAAAGAAAAAGGATACAGTTCGGGGGGCAAAGTCGGGTCAATTGTTCCGAGCTTCTGTAGCGGATCGAGCTTATTACACCCCACTGAACGCGAAGCAGGCCGAAATTCCGATGGCGATCAAGGACGCCCCGTACGTGAAGTGGCCACCCTGTCTGAGGGGGAATCCCAATGAAAGAAATAAGAGTCTGTATTGCAGTTTTCACAAAGATCACGGTCACAGTACCGAGAGTTGTAAAAACCTCCGCGACGAGATAGAAAAGCTCATCCGTCGCGGATATTGAGAAACTTTGTACAAAATAATAATAACAATAGTAATAAAATAGGTTGGCAAGGGGAGCACGGGAAGGATGCTCCCGAGTCCAGCAGTAGGCCGGCCGAACAACCGCAGAGGCAGCCTCCAGAGGAGAGGCCAGTTCGGGGGACCATCCACATGATAGTGGGAGGATCGATCGTTGCGGGTTGCACTTCAGCAACAGCTCGGACGTCAGTTCGTGAGGCCACTCGGGAGGAGCAAAACCCCCCAAAGTGGCCGATGAGAGAAGAGCCAATTTTCTTCACAGAAGATGATGCGCGAGGGTCCATTATCCCCACGATGACGCACTTGTAATAAAGCTAAGAATCAACGACTTCGAGGTCAGGCGCATAGTCGTCGACTCAGGCAGCTCAGCTGGCATCCTCTTCAAAGCTGCGTTTGACCAGCTTCAGTTGCAGAGAGGCGACCTGAAGCTTACCGACACTCCTTTGGTGGGTTTCAATAGAGGAAGTTCGGCCCTTAGGAAAATAACAGTACCTGTGGAGGTCGGCACATGGCCTTGTGTGGTCAGATTCAAACACGACTTCATGGTGGTCGCGACCCCCTCCCCCTACAATGCCATAATAGGTCGACCGATCACCCATGTCCAGCGGGCGGTGGTCTCCACCTACCATCTGGCTATGAAGTTCCCTACAGACTTTGGTGTGGGGGTAGCGCGGGGCGACCAGCTCGAGTCCCACAAATGCTATGTCGCCACCTTGAAGGGAAAGACCAAGGTAGCCGACGACCTCGAACTGGAGTGACCTACGGAGCAAGGTGAAGAATGAGCCACGCCCACAAAAGAAACCGTCGCAATCCCGACCTCAGCGGCAGACCCAGCTTGGACGCTTCAAATCGGCGCTTCCGTCCAGGAACCTCTACGATCCGAACTAGTAAGTTTCTTACTTCAATATTTGGATATTTTTGCATGGTCCGCGGCAGAGATGCCCGGTATAGACCCCGACCTTATAACTCACAAGCTGAATACTGATCCTGTAGTTAGACCCGTTAAACAGAAGAAACGCAACCTAGCCTTGGAGCGGTGGAAAGCGGTCAACGAGGAGATCGAGAAGCTCCTCGCAGCTGACTTCATAAGAGAAGTCCATTACCTGAGCTGGGTAGCCAACCCCATCCTGGTGAAAAAGGCCAATGGTAAGTGGCGCATGTGCATCGACTACAACGACCTAAATCGGGCCTGCCCAAAATACTGCTTCCCGCTCCCCAGAATTGACCGCTTGGTGGATGCGGCCTCGGGGCACGAGCTGCTAAGTTTCTTGGATGCCTATTCGGGCTATAACCAAATCAAGATGGACCCGACGGACGAAAAAAATACTGCCTTCATCACGGAGTTCGGTCTGTACTATTACAAGGTCATGCCCTTCGGGTTGAAAAACGTAGAGGGAACCTTTCAAAGGCTTGTAAATAAATTGTTTGCGTCGTTAATCGGCAGAAAAGTAGAATGCTATGTAGACGACATGGTCGTCAAAACCCAATTCTCACATGAATTAATACAATATTTGCTTTCTGTTTTTGAAATTCTGCGTAAGTTTAATATGAGACTGAACCCAAACAAGTGTGTATTCGGTGTGACCTCGGGCAAGTTCCTAGGATACATCGTTAACCGGCGCGACATTGAGGCCAACCCAGATAAGATCAAGGCCATTTTAGATATGAGACCACCCCGGAAGTTGAAGGAGGTTCAGAGGTTGAATTGCCGCATAGCCGCCCTGAGCCGCTTCATGTCCAAGTCGGCGGACCGCTGCTTTCCGTTCTTTAAGGCAATTAAGAGCAAGGGGTTCAAATGAACCCCAGACTGCTAGCTCGCATTTGACGAGCTCAAGAAATACCTCGCTAGTGTACCAATCTTAACCCGGCCCGAGGAGGGCGATGTTTTAGAACTGTACCTCTCGAAGAGCGACGAAGTGGTCAGTTCGGTACTAATAAAGGAAGTAGATCGGGTCCAACAACCCATCTATTATGTTAGTAAAGTATTACAGGGAGTAGAGATGATATACCCGGAGACAGAAAAGCTAGCATACGCATTGGTAATTGCAGCTCGGAAGCTCCACCCGTACTTCCAGGCTCACACTGTTATCGTTCTAACCGACAAACCTCTGAGGCAAGTCTTACTTAAGCCCGAGGTCTCTGGTCGGTTGACGAAGTGAGCCGTTGAGCTTAGCGAGTACGATCTCCAGTACAAGCCGCAAACTGCCATTAAGGCCCAAGCCTTAGCAGATTTCATCGTCGAGTGCACATTCAGCTCCGAAGCCCCCAGACCGGTTGAGCACGAGAATCCCAACTCGGGTGAGCCCGAAGCACCCAGGCCGGTCGAGTCCGAGCCCCGTGAGGTAGCAACAAGTGTGGCATCTCTCCTAGTTCGGCCAAGCCTGAGTTGGGATGAGGAGCCCTGGATCCTTCACGTAGATGGCTCCTCGAACCAGCAGGGCAGTGGAGCCAGAATAGTTCTGCACGACCCAAGTGGCACGAAACTGGAGTATGCGCAACGCTTCGAGTTCGCGGCATCTAACAATGAGGCAGAGTACGAGGCGTTGATAGCTGGACTAGCCTTAGCCAAAGAAGTAAAAGCCAAGCACATCATTATCTGCAGCGACTCCCAGCTCATGGTCAACCAGGTCACCGACAAATACGGAGTTTGCGAGCCTACCATGGTTGCCTACTTAGCCAAAGTCAAAAAGGCCCTACTCAACTTCCAGTCACATTTCATCAGACAAATCCCTAGGTCGGAAAATGCTGAGACCGACGCCCTGTCCAGGTTAGCGAGCACCAGCGACATCACCATGAGAACCATGTATATAGAGGACCTGCCTCGGCCTAGCATTCTCGGGGGGCAGTGGAGGTCGCTCCCATCGTCCAAGCAGAGCCGAGCTGGATTGACCCGCTTGCGAGCTTCTTGCTATACGGGACCCTCCTACAGATCGCAATGCAGCCAGAAGGGTGCAGCACCAGGCAGCCAAATACGTCATGATAGACGAACGGCTGTACAGGAGATCCTATACGCTCCCCTATCTGCGTTGCTTGCGACCTACCGAAGCCGAGCTCGTACTCCGTGACACTCATGAGGGATTATGCGGCGGACACTTGGGGGGCAGAGCCCTCGCCCAGAAGGCACTTTGACAGGGGTATTATTGGCCAACAATGAAAGCAGACGCTATTGAGTTCGTCAGAAAATGTGACAAATGCCAAAGACATGCCAATATTCACCATCAACCCGCTGTCGACCTCAAGTATCTCACCAGCTTGTGGCCCTTTGCACAATGGGGCATCGATCTACTCGGGCCATTCCCGCCAACAACGGGTGGAAGGAAGTTCTTAGTCGTGGCAGTGAACTACTTTACCAAGTGGGTAGAAGCTGAACACCTTGTAACGATCACAACCCGAAATGTCCAAAACTTCTTTTGGAAGAACATCGTGTGCCGCTTTGGATTACCTCGAGTATTGATTTCCGACAACGGCAAGCAGTTCGAGGATATCAAATTCCAAGACTGGTGCCAGGACATGGGAATCCGATAGAATTTTACTTCAGTCTCACACCCTCAAGCAAATGGCTAGGCAGAAGTCACGAACAGAGCCATCCTCCGTGGACTAAAAGCACGACTGGACCGAGCTAAAGGATTATGGGCAAATGAACTACCCAGTGTTCTATGGGCCTACCGGACCACGGAGAAGACCGCCATGGGAGAAACACCCTTCAATCTCACCTACGGCACTAAAGCAGTGATCCCCCTAGAGATCGTAGTACCTACGCTACGATTAGAAGCATACAGTGATCAGACAAACGAAGATGAGCTACGTACCAACCTCGATCTACTCAACGAAGTAAGGGACCTCGCGTATATCAGGACCGTAGCCTACCGACAAAGAGTAGATCGGTACTATAACGCTAGGGTCAGGAGGTGGAACCTTCGATAAATTAACAGCTCAGGGCGAATGACCACTCGGACAAGATAAAATACACAAACTCTTGGCAAAAAGAAAGAAAAAATCTCTTCATTACAGGAAGTTTGACACAAAAATTTTATTAAGAACGTCTTGATTACAAGGGAGATTAAGTTTACAAATACAGGGAGCAAACTATTTCGGAAGCTCGTCGCCTCTATTAGGGACCTCCTCGGGGGCAGTAACTGGGCTAGCATCCTCTGCTTCATCTTCGGCGCCCTCATCTTCAGAATCTGGATCATCTTTTGACTAACGCACGATGTCGTCAGTGATCCATGAAGTGGTGATGGCGCTTGCATCCATGTCGGGGTAAAGGTGCCTGATCAGCCACCGACTATGCTTGAAGCCTTTACGGTAGGCCTCCATCATCACGTCGTCAAACCTTGAAGAGTTGACGTAGTCAATGACGGCCTGAGTCTTGGCCCCCTCGAGAGCACCCTCGAAGATTGCAGTCTTCTCTCTTATGTCTTCCTGGAGGTACCCCACCTCATGTTCCAGCTTCCCCTTCGCCTCCTTGAGGCCTTGCACTTCAAGCTTCAAGGCATCCCGCTCAACCTTGAGGCTGTTCACCTCGAGCCCTAAGGCCTCCTGACCGACCCTGAGGCCGTTCACCTCGGCCCTCAGCTTGTCTTTGTCTCGGGCTAGCTCCCCCTTCTCTGCCATTAACAGCTCGATGAAGCTCTTATGAGCCGAGGCGTCACTCTCCAGGCGGTGGACCTGACAGCGAGCTGCCCTCAACTCAGTATGGGCTGTGCGAAATGACTTCTCAGCCTCCAGAGCCCGCCTCAGGTGTCGATCTAATTGAAGGGTCAAGGTGCGAATGGCGGTGTTTACCTGGAGAAGGGAAACTGGTCAAGAGGGAAATCAAAAAAAAAAGAGAGAAGAGAGAGAGAAGAAAGACTCACCACCATAGTATGAGTGGCAGCTCGGGCGCCGAGCTGACCAGGAGTGAGTTTGGCCCACTCGCTGACCTCCCCCAGGTATGCAACCAACTTGCTCTTCTTCAGGCTACACTGGGGGTTCAGGACAGTTTGGCTCCCCTGACCCTCCGAGCTGGAAGCCGTCATCTCCACATCACGAGTGGAACTCTCAGAGGCCTCGGCGGCAGCCTCGGCAGGATGAGCCCCAACAACAGCAGCATTGGCCTTGGCAACGCTTTCACCAGTAGGTCCGGTGGGCTTGGCAGCAGGCTCGGTGGGCCTAACGGCAGGTTCCACTAACACCTTGGGCCCCTTAGGCACGACCCCTTCTTCCAAGTCAACGACAGGCGTGGCTACCACCTCGGGCCCCGAGGCTGAAGTCTGCGGAGGTTGGGGCTCGGTTGAAGCTCGCGGGGACTCAACGCGCGCCTTCTTGGCTACACGTTTCTTTCTCTTCATCTGGCGGAAGAGCTTCTGGTTGTCTATTCTCTCCGCCTCCATGGGACCTACAGCAAAACACGACATCAGCAACCTGAAGTAAACATATGAACAGAAAGACGAAGTGAAGGAAGACCTACCCGGGCTCAAGCTCGCCTGGACGAGCTTCTCCTCAAAAGTGAAATCTTTATAATTCAACCCGAGCTGAGCCAGTGACTGGAGCACCTTCTTGGTCTTCCCGTCTAGGATGACACCAGGGTCTTGAACGACTATCCTCCAATCAGTGGGGAAGGGCCACCCCGTACTGCTCCGAACTACGAAGTAGTCCCGCTTCCAAACTGGGACTTTGCTGGGGAGCTTGTGCATGAGTTTGAAACCCAGGTGGGGGGACAGGTAGTAGGATTGCCTGTGCCCGGGGAGAGCACCCGAAGCGCTCTTCTTTATGGCCAAAATTGTGCTGGGAACATCTAAATCTATGGAGAGGGAATGGTCAAAGCAAACAGAGATGGACCCCACCACATTCCGTATGGAGTTCGGGTGGAGTTGGTTCATGGTGATGTTAAAGTGTACCAACACCTCAATGATCAAAGGGTGATGAGGAAGTTAGAGCCCGACTATCAGTTGCTCCCTGAAGATCACGATCTCATCAGGACCGTGCTCCCATGGGAAGTTGCTGATGGGAAGGCTATATGAGTATTCCTTAGGGAGGCGGAACCTCTGTATGAGGTCTTGAAGCCTCTCCAAAGTCATTATAGAAGGGCCAAACTGGTCTGGCTCCCGACCTCGGTGGGAGGTAAACGCCAGATGACCCGAAGCCGCCCATACTTCGGATGGCTGAGCAGCAGAGGAGCCACCCCGAGCCGAGGTACCCACCTCGGGCTCGTCGATAAGGTTGTCTACACTAGACGACATAGCGAACTAAAGCGAAGAAACAAATTGAAAAGGGAAGGAAGCTCGAGAGGACTCACCAAAAGAAACGCAACCGGACTGGGAGAACAGGATGAACTGGAAGACCCGAGCTAAGAGACCTCTGATGTGAGCTCAAACACGATCGACGAGAGCTTTGTGGCGAAGAAAATGGCCAAGGGTCCCCATATTTATAGCCACAGTTGCGGGTTCCTCGAGGCGAAAACGGTTGAGTGCGTTTTTGACGTCCGCGAAGTCCGAATCGCGTGAGATCCGCACGTAATCCAGACGTGACTCGAGTCTTTTTTTGGTCAAACCGGGCGCTAAACCGGCCCAGCTGGACGAAGCGCACGACAAAGCGGCATGAAGACCAATGCCAAATCCACCCGGCGTGTCATGACCTCCTTGCACTGGGTCATCGCCGCCAGCACAGGGAGTGGGGGGCAATTGATGGAGGGTGATTTGGCCCGACCTCGCAGTACGGGTACACGTGGGCGTGACATTGCTCAAATAGTGACTCAGCATGACAGCGCAACGGACGTGACCGTAACTCGGAGGGAAGGTCCCACCGAGTTCAGCTCGGCAATTGGGCAGATGAACCACTCGCCGGAAGCCGCCTCACTCGCACCTCCTCTCCAAGGTTAAGGCACTTCGGGGTTCCCAGAGTTCGGGGCGCCCTGACCTCTCTTGAGGCCTGAGCTCCTCCCAATGGACCTCGAGCCACTCCCAAACAGGAACACGTCGATCCATCTCTAGACACCCCGAGGCATGGACACCTCGGGTCAGCCAGCTCGGCATAACTTGCTACGGGCAGCTCGTCACTCAAGAGATAGCCCGGCTCAGGGTAATTCGCGGAAGGGTAGCTCGGTGATAGCTATGAATATATAACTCTAGCAAGTGCACTAGTTATCAAGTAGTATAATAATATCGTTCCCACGGGGATTTAACAAAATAAGTATTAGACTCACAGTCTTCCCTAATTATTTGGACAGTCGAAATTTAGATTTGAGGAAACAAGAACTACTGAAAATAAATACTGGAACAAAGAAAACAAGGGTGATCACTAATCGAATATGCAATTGATGGAATCGCTAGGACTTTAGGTCCACCTAACCAATGTAATGAATATTGATGGGTCCAATTATCCAAGACTAATTGTTATTCCCATAAGTTGAGATTTTCACAATTTTATTTAATATTCTCTCTCGAGATATACTAAACCTATGCCCATCAGGTAACCCTTCAATCTCTCGAGTAGAGCTCTCAAGATGGAAGTGCATTAAGTCCAAGAAAACCATTAAATTCAAATGAATCATGTATATATATATCTCTATATACCATTCAATTCACACTATGAATTATTCTGTCAATTATGTGAATTCCACTCTCAATCCATTCACATAACCCAAATCAATTAAGAGGTGGCCAAGCTCTTAATTGCATTAAGCACAATAATTCATAGATTATATGGAAATCACAATCTTGGATAAATCAAGAAGTTAAAAATATATTCATTAACATGGTTAGGCTTTCCATAGCCCTAGCAAGAAACAAATCAGTTCATAATGGAAGAATTAAAACAAACAAAGGGGAAGAAAGAACTCTTGAATTCGCCCATAGTGTTGAGATCTCCTCTTCTTCAAGTTTCTTGAATTCTTGAACCCTTCTTGACTGATTGCTCCTTGCTTCTTGATTCAGATCAGAAGTTGAATGATTGAATGAGTCAGTGATCAAGTGATACCTCAAGCTGGTCCACCCCCTCCTTCTTATAGATTAAAGGGGAGAGGGTGGTCTCCTACTTTCTCTTGAAGTTGATCTTTACAAGAAATAGAAAGTCCTATCCTAATTCTAATCCTATCTCTTTATCTCTTAAACTCAATCCCTTTTTCACTCTAAGATTACATCAAGAATTTAGATCTAGAAGGATTATTCTTAGTTTCTTGTTCTTGGATTCGTAATAGACCTCCTCTGCGAATTGGACTTCAGCCAGGCTTTTCTGCGAGTTGGGCTTCAGCTGCGGATTGGGCCTTCCTACGAAATTTCCCCGACTTCGGGCCCGGATTTGACTTCGATGCAGGCCGAATCTGCGAAAGCCCAAACCATGAAAGTTGTGGCTTTTTCTCTTATCTTTCCAGTGGATCTTGAATAAGCCCATTCGGAGTTCGGAGACGCGAGTTAGGCCCATATCACTGAACGATGTCGAAACTATGAAAAATCATCTGATTTGTCTTTCTTTGCTCTTGATGCCTTCTTTCATACCTTGGACCAAAATACAAGAGATATGAGTCCAATTAGATGCTAATTTAGTATTAAAGACAGAATAATTGGGGATAAAAATATGATAAATTCTACTCTCATCACTCGACATACCACAGGAAGGCTTCCTGCTCGACCGTCATGCCCGACAAATCTGTGGACAGCAGACATGTCCCTCGTCAGAAAGCGTCGCGCCTGTCTCCTTCAGAAAGGTGTCTTGCACCTGACAGGCACGTACCCTACAACGACGGCCCCGCGCGTGCCACCTCAGCCTTGCCAGAAATGGCTGTGGCAGACTAACAGTGGCGGTTATACCTGCCCTGTCAGAAGCAGAGGGCCTGAAGCAACGAAATTCAGTTATAAGGGGCTTATTCTCAAGGAACAAGGTATCTTCGAATTACTTGCGCAATCTTCACTCTTAGCCTTTGTTTTCCCTTCGCTTCTTGCACAAAGTACTGAATTAATCATCGGAGTGTTCCCGCCGGGCAAACCCCCGGGAGAACTTCTTCTTCCCTCTCGTCCCAGGTACCTATCAGGAGCCACACGAGTGTCAGATAGGAGTGACCGGATCGCGCTACATCAGAAATCAAGGACGTGGAGGGAAATATGAACACTTCTTTGAGCCATAACACCTTAGTTGAGATGACCTTTACTAATGAGATCGCCTTGAAGCCACTCGCTCTAAACTTCAAGGCCTCAAACCTAGAGATTATGATGGCACTATTGATTTAGTGGACCACATAAAAAGCTTGAAGTAGGGGATCAAGCCAAGCGAAGTCAACACTAGCTTTCAGGGTTGCCTCCTCAGTCAATTAGCTCCTAGGCCAAGTTTTGTGACTTCTTACTGTTGCACTTTGTCAGCACTAGGTGCTACCATAAGATCTTAGCAAACTTGATGTCCATTAGAGGTAAAGGACCTTGACCAAGTCGTGGCAACAGTAGTAATCACAAATGGCTTGAGGTCTTCTCCTTTTAGCATCTCTCTTGCCAAGAGACATCCTCGAACAATGGTTGATCTCCTTTCTCGAGCCAAGAAATACATAAATGCAGAAGAGGCCCAAGACAACTAAAGATTTGAGGAGCACCAAGGAATTAGAAAGAGAAAAGAAACAAATGATCCGAGACCTAATGACTCACAATCAAAGAAAGACAAACCAAGAGACTCCTATGCCTCAAAGTAGGCACCATCATCATATGCGACATATACACCTCTAAATTTCTCATGAAACCATATCTTGATGCAAATTAGGGAGTAGGACAACATGTAGTGTCGTATAACAAAGAAGAAAAACCATGATAAGGGAAATTAAGACAAGTACTATAATTACCATCACATTGTTGGCCATGATACAATGAATGTTGTTAAACCAATTATTGCCTAATGGCCTAACTTAAGACAGAGGGTGAATTGGGTTCTTAAAAATTCCTATGGTTTTTCTTTCTACAATGAATGCAAGTATAACTGAATGAGTGTTATAGACAAGATGTATATATAGTATGAACAATTGGAAGTGCAAAGCAGTAAGAAGACACATAAGATTTATAGAGGGTTGTCTATTCACAACCTACATCCTCTCCTTAGACACATCACTTGAGAGTTTCCAATCCACTATATATGGTTGGACTTCTTGGTGCCAAAAAAACAAAACCCTTACAACTTCTCCGAGATAGACTTACAAATGTTATCTAAACCTTTTCAATGTTCAATTCCTAAACACTCTACAACACCCAACTAGAAACTATTTAGCTACTCAACCACAACAAGACCAAAGTAACAAAGAAAATAAATAGTAATCAATGGAAAGCCTAAACAAGGATGATAAGCAAATAGAACACAATTTATTCAAATGAAATTTTGCACAATAATGTTAGGTCTCAAGAACTCAAGAGATTTAGATTTCTTAGTGAGAAACCAACTAAGGCTCAAATTTCTCTTTTCTTTTTTCACCAATTTTTCACTCTTTTAGCTTAAAAACTCTCTCAAAACCCTTTTATTTTCTTTCTCATTTGTTTCTTTTTCTTCTTTTCTTCTTGTTAGGCTTTCATCTAAAAACCATGCTTATGTACTCTTAGATTCAAAGAAGTTTGATTTTTAATGTTTTAATCTGCTAGAGACAAATCAAAATCCTATTGAAAAGTTTCAGAGATCATTTCCAAAAGGTTTCAAAGCTTCCCTTAAAAGAAAAGAGTCATTGCACTTCAAACAGATGAAAAATGTCTTGTGTTAGAGAACAATCTATGAAATGTAGTTGACTGTCAACTCTAAGTAGTTGACTACTTAATTTATCAAAGTTAAGGAACTCACACAAGATTAACTAGGAGTTTGTTCTCAGATGAAGACCAATTTTTTCAAACTTTAGTAGTTAACTAGTCAACTCTAATAGTTGATTACTTGGTTCTACCAAAATCTCACTGTCTCAAATATTGACTACTCACTCTAAGTACTTGACTACTTATCGCCTTCTAGAGCTATCTACCACAACTAGTCAACTAATTGCTATAGACTTCTCTAGAATGCTCAAGTAGTTGACTCCTAAGGCTAGGGAGTTGATGCCTTAGGCTCCCAAAGGTTGAAGCTTAATTGTTTAGACAATTTACTTAGTTTTTCACTTGAGTTGGTGTTTGTAAAATTGCTCAAGATTACTCCTAGGCTTGCCATTGATCTCTAAGGGATGGGGAAAACCAAGGTAAGTCTATATTGAGCCCTTTAATGCACGTGTATACTAATTACATCAAGTTCTATACATATGTAATTCTTAACAAGACTTGAGTTTCATCTTCCAAGAGAGTATTCTTGCATTTCTTATTCAATTTTTAGCTCAAGTGTCAGAGAACTATTGAAATATTTGCATACTTAGATTCAAAATTCATTAGTACTCTCAATAAGTTTGTTATCATCACAACACATAGGGTTAACATCAAGGGGTGCTTAAAGGACTTCACTTGTAAAGATTAAGAGGTCAGATTGGCCTTCGAACAAGATGATACCCCAATCAATAGACCCACAACATTGGTCATAAATGTTATATTTGATGGCTCAAAACTGGAGGAGAAATCTCCTCTGCAATAAAGGTTTATCCTTAATAACTATAGATGAGACACAAGTGTCAAAAGAAGCAATAGTCGAACAAAGTTATCGCCTTCTCCGATGAGTATTTCTAAGGGGTCATCACCCCCCCCCCATGATGCCTTGGAAGTCTCTTTCAAGATTTCCAATTATGAAGTGAAGAGGATAGTGATCGACAACGACTCCTTAATGGACATCCTCTTCTATGATGCCTTTGAGAAAATGAATCTAACTTAAATTGATTCCAACATAATGATGTTCCCTTAGCCTAATTCTCTAGGGCAATAGTCAAGCCAAGTGGAAGATTACCCTCCCAACCATAATAGGCGTCGCGTCTCAATAAAAAACCCTAATGACCAAGTTCCTAGTTGTAAAGTTTTCAATCATCTGATCCACATTATACATGATGAGAGCAATAGTTTCTTCTTACCACCTCATCATAAACTTTTCAATCAACCATAGTATCAAAATAGTTAGAGGTGATCAATACATCACCCGCCAGTTTCATGTGGGAACTATCAAGATAAAGACAAGAGAAACCTTATCGATTGAAGAGCTCGATCTTAGAGATGTGGTGAAGACTAGCCAAGGTGAACTTGTCAAAGACCTTGTCATTGTGCCACTGAAAAATCTTGAGCCCAAGAAGACTATATAGAGTGGGTCCTTACTTTTAGATGACCTTCACTCTATCCTGATAAGTTTCCTTAGTGCCAATGCCAATTTCTTTGCTTAGTTTATCTTTGACATGCTAGGGATTGACCTTTTAGTCATCATTCACAAGATAATTGTGGACTTAAGCTATAAGTCGGTTTAGTAAAAAAATAGAAACTTTGCATTGAAGTGATGGGTGGTGATTAATAAAAAAGTGGAGAATCTACTCAAAATAAACTTCATCCGAAAGGTACACTACCATGGCTATCCAACTAATGTGGTAATCGTAAAGAAGGTTAATGGAAAATGATGGATCCTACTCTAGAGATAGCTTTCCTTTTCCCATGATTGATTGCCTTGTTGGTGCCACTACAGGATATGATATCTTGAATTTCATGGATGCCTTCTCCATCTATAATCAAATTCAAAGACACAATAATGACAAGGAGAAGAATACTTTCATCACTAAGACCATCCTCTATTGCTACAAGGTGATATTGTTCGGGTTGAAGAACGCTGGAGTTACATACATATCAAAGATTGGTCAATAAGGTCTTTAAGGATTATATCGATTGCAATGTCAAAGTGTACATGGATCAAATTGATTACAATGCCATTTGGGTTAATGAAGTGGGATATTGAGCTCAAAAAATTGATATCAAGTATTGACTAAGGCCATTCAAAAAATCTCAAGCATTAACAAGCTTCATCGTCGAGTGTACCTTCGACAACAATAGTGTAGCACAATTAAAAGAACTTCGACCTACCCGTACCTTACATGTATATGGGTTTTCTAACCTGAAAGTGAGTGGGGCAAACTTCATACTTCTAAGGTGAATCAACATAACATTGGAGTATACACTTGAGTTCAACTTCCCAGCCTTCAAAAATGATGCTAAATATGAGGCTAATTTGATCAGCTTCTCTTTGGCCAACGAGCTATGAGTAGATCGGAAAAAGGTCTTCAGTGATTCACAGTTGGTTGTCAATTAGGTGAAAAAGGAATATGAGGCTAGGGAACTAACTATGTCCAATTACCTTAGCAATATTCAAGAGTTAACTTCCTTGTTCTAGCACTTCACTCTTTAATGGATTCTATGATTGGAGAATGCCGGAGTCAATGCCCTTTCCAAGCTAACAGATAGAGTTAAACATTAGTAGGTCAGTATTTGTGGTAGAATTGGCCTATTCCAACATAGAAGTGTCAGATCAAGCTGTATATTTGGACTGAATTGACATGAGCTTGATGGATCCTATACTAGACTACCTACACCAAGACTGCTTTCTTGAAAATAAGATCGTAGATTAGAAGATCATACATAGACCGACTCAGTATGCGCTTATTGATGACAGGATATATAGATCATTCACCTTGCCTTAAGGTGTATGAGACCTAAAAATGGGGACAATGTCCTTAAGGAAATATACGAAGGCCTCTACGATAACCACCTAGGGGGAAGGTCCTTAGCCGATGAGGCTCTAAGGTGGGGCTTTTTTTGGCCTACGATGAATGAAGATATAGTTTGATACACCCAAAAGTGCAACTAATGTGAAAGGCATGCCAATGTACCACATTAGCATGCAACTTCCATTAGCAGCGTAGAACTCCTAAGCGTACTTTAGGCCTATAGGACAACAACTCGAAGTGCCATAAATGAAACACCCTTCAACTTTGCCTCTTGTACTAAATCCATCATATCAACTAAAACCGATCAGTTGACCTTCAAGGCCAAGTTCTACAACAAAGAAGGGAATAATAAGAAACCTAGAGCCAACTTGGACTTACTGGAAGAAGCCTAAGAATAGGCCCAAATTAGAGTTGTATCCTATCAATAGAAGGTTGCTTATTACTACAACTCCTAGGTCCAATGTCAATAATTTTAAGTTGACGACCTCATTCTAAGAAAAATAATTATAGCTGAGCTTGGTTTAGGAAAGCTTGCACCCAATTGGAAAGGATCTATTAACTTGAACACCTCAATGGGAAACCTGTTCCTTGTACTAGGAACTCAAAAAAACTTTAGAAGTATTATCAATGATGTAATCACTTTTTATTAATGAAAAGTTCCTCTTTTTCTCCCATTTTTTGTTGTGTGTTGAAATTTCTCTAAATGTAACACCTTGGCTTTTGAAGAGATAATGTATTTTAAATAGTTCGACCACTTACTACTCGAGACCTCGAACTCTAAAGCCCTAGAAGGGGCAGGGTGCATCCAAAGTTTATGGTGTACAACTTTGTCGAATTACACACCAAATAGGTCAACTTGGATAGGCAAGGAGAATTGGCACAACACTAGTGACTCCCTTACAATCAAAGGCCCATACACTTATGCCTATGCAACCCCAGGCACCTTTGGATGGACACCCAAGCCTAATGAGAAGATCAACATTATAAATTGATAAATGCCTTGTCTAATTAAGGCTTAAAAATCCTTATGAATCACTAGGTCTAAATGCCTCGTACTCTAGGCCCACTATTGTTTAAGTAACAAACTAAAATAGATAATTGAATAAAAACTAAGTGATTTTCATTACTTAAGTTTTTTACATAAAAAATGGAGTACTTCAACCTTAGACACAAAAAAAAAGAGAAGAAAAGTACAAGTATAAAAGCACCTGCCCTTGGCCTAAAGTCAATCATTAGAAAAAACTTCAAGCGTACATAGGCTTAGGGAAAAACCATTGTTAGTTTCCTTCACCACCATCATCACCTCCTATCTCCTAGTATCCTAGTCTACCACCCCGGCCTCATTTGTGTCATTCTTGCCCTTAGTTGGGGCAGCCTCATTGCCCCTTAACTCAATGTTCCTAAAAACTACAAAAGGGTCGAGGAAGCCAAAGTTCATCTTAAGCATGTCTTGGGTTAGGTACCTCTTGCACTTGTTGAAGCCAATCATGTAAGATTTACTCCTATATCTAGCTAGGTCTTCTTGGTACTAATCCAGGACTTTGTAATCTTTCGCACACAAGACTTTGGCCTTGATTTGCAACTTCTCTAGCTGGTTACGTTCCCTACTAAGTTTATGATAATTCTTCTTTGGAGAAGTTAGCGAGATAGCTCTCATCTTCATTGGCCCGGATCTTAGCTAGGTTAGTCCACTCGATGGCTGTAATCAAAGTATCCTTGTGGAAATCCACTTCCTCATGTGTCTTTTTTTCAGTTTTCCCTCGATCTCAGAGATCCTTTCTTCATGCTTAAAGGTGATAGTGACGATATCATTCTTCTCTTGCTAAAGTTGGTCTTGCTTTACCCTCAACTCAGTGCAGTTGGTTGCTCCTTAATCCTCTGATCTAATGCTTCCACCCAATCACACGCAATGGTCATCATGGTGAAACATTTCACAAAAGTTTAGTTAATACAAAAACAATTTTCTGACCCAGGGAAAATTTGAGAGCTTTACACACCTTGGTGACCTTCCTTAGGAGAGTATTTATCAGGACTGGAGCGGTCTTGGTGGTTAGGGACTCCCTGTTTATAAAAATGGCACACCCTTGAGCCAATTAAACAAGCTATCTTGCTAGTCCTGATGGTATCATCAAAGCAGATGGACCAATAGGGCTGGTATATTGGAGCTAGAGCTGGAGTCTGCTTTGTATCTATTATTGGGATCACATATCAGTTAGTGACTCCTCATTCCCAAAGACAATAGGTGAAGCCTTAGTTTAGGAATCCTAAATGACCTTGGCTCCACATGCAACAACATGCTCATTTGTGTTGTCCTCCAAGTTGATGACTTTAGTGGTGGGCCTCTCTTCTCTCACTCTCTTTTGAGGCCTCTACACTGATGATTACTCAAAAGCCTTTTTGGAAAATTGTCTCTTCATAATTGACATATTCTTCCCAAACGTTGGTGGTGCGTTCTTCTTGGATTGTAGTGTGACCTTTTCACCCTACCTTGTATTGTTGCAGTTTCATCTCTCTTGGCATAGTTGACCAACAACCTCTATTATTTTAGGTCCATTCCTATATGTATCAAGTAGATTTGATGTTAGTAACACATTGGTTAAGCAAATATAATGGAAAAATAAGGGTTCTACCTATCCAAGCCGAGCTCAACTTGAATAACACCAATGCTTTCTCAGTTTGGAACAACCCAACATTCAACTTTTCTTGATGAAGCTCGTTTACCCCAATCTTCTCATAGCTCAATGATGGACCAATGCTCTTAAGCATGGGTCAGCCCCACGCGATTTTGATAGACTAACCTCCAAAACCTTTATCCTTGAGCAACCATAAAATAGAGCTCGAATGCTCATGAGATTTATCTCAGCTCTAACTTGATGAGTAGTTGAAATCGTGCTATCACTTGGATGACATTGAAGGCTAATTTAGAGTGAGGCCATGGTTTTGACCCTAGCAAGCTTCTTAAGGAAAATAGAACTTGAATGACCATGAGTAGACATAATCATGCCTACTATCACTCGGATGGCTTTGGAGGCTAAGTTAGGGCGAGGCCATGGAAGTTGATGATCTTTACAATAAGATAATAGAGTGGGAACCTCAACAATCTTGGAGGTGGTGTTTATATATGCACAACCCTCCCTCCTAGGTGTTCCAAGGCTTTTCCTTGTCCTCAGGGATCGTAATCACATATGAATATGGGATGAAGTACTATTGATACAACCTCTCCACATTCTTGGATCTAAGGGTCCCCGCTACATCAACCACCTCTATCTCTATATCATAGGCCTCCTCTAGTTCCTTGTCCTCAGCCTCTCTCTATATACCTCGGAGACATTGGTGGCCAATGCCCTCCCATTGCCTCGTAAGAACCTAAAGGGTTCTTATGAGCACTTTAGGTACTGGAACCTAGAACTAAACACCTTAGACTCTAACCTCAAGATTGAGGAGAAGTGTCAACCTTCTAATCCAACAAATTAAACTACTAATGGTTGGAAGAGTCAAATGACATCAAGTCATGGAAGACTTACCATAGTAGGAGGGAAGAAACTATGAGGCAAAAAATAAAACAAGGAGAACCGAGGTGAGTAACATGAATAACAACCCAAGTGTATCGAATGAAGAAACAAATGGTGAAAGATTTGCTTTCTCGACTCTCCCCTTTAATAGGAAAATTAATTGTTCATATCAATTTGATATGGACAACCAAGATTGCGCTACTGTATTATTGCTTCCAGTAAGCACCATGTATAGTGTGTCTTTTAAACCAAAATGATGCCTTGTTTGACATGCTAAACTCCAGACCTAACACTTCAACCAATGGATACTTGAACAAAAATGGGGCCGCTGATCCATGTCATCATTTGAACCATAGGGAATCTTTTGGAACATCAGGGAACCCTACACCAAAGCATGAAAGGCCCAAGGAAACCTTTACACCATACTTCCTTCAACAGATTTAACCCAAGGAAGGATGACCCAACAAAAATTGCTACCTTGGTTTGGAAGTAAGAGGCATGCAATACAACCAAATATTCCGACCCAATTAGGTATTGACATGTAGTGACTATGAAGGAAAGCCTCATCTTTTGGGACTTAAAGGTGATCTCACCTTTGACCGTTATGACTTCGATTGAGCATTCCACTCATTTAATGCTTTGGTAATGCTTATCCACGTGGTACTAGTTTAATGAGGTGCACACTCAACGCTGGTCAATGTGAGAGACATTACAGACCCCCTTCAATGCTTCATTTAATGAGTACTTCACATATAAATAGGCCAAGAGGCAACATGTATTCTCTTACGTGTTTTGTCACTCATTTTAGCACTTGTTACTCACCTTGAAACCTCTGCACTCTAAGTCATCTTGGCTAACTTCACCATTGGAGTCTCTGTCCTTGGGGCCTCTAACGTCCTACTGTGCTTATAGGTGAAACATGCAACTAGTCTTAGCTCCGAAATCCCTATTCTGATTCTTTTACAGCCACTTTCTGACTCCAACCAACATTCTTACCTTTATTAGGTCTCCCCAACAAGTTGTCTATTGTGCTAGATTGGGATCATTAGGGCTCCCCGTGTTGAATAAATATTAGTTTAAGCTTTTACCTTAATATATGTTATGCAAGTGGATATTTGGTGATGGTGAAAGTTTCTTTAACTCTTGAGAAATTTAAAAATGATATTAGGCCACTACCCAATGTAGTCTCAGGCTCCCAGCCAAAGGGGTAGATTGGACATGGCTCTATCTTTGGCATTTTTTGCACAACCACTCTCAAACTTAAACCTGCATTCTCACACTAATCACTAATCCAAGATTTTCTCATTACACCAAACAACTTTAAAGATGATGCATAAATCAAATGATCTAATGGCATGTTATCATGGTGAGTTTTTCCGTAAGCCCTGTCTTAGGTTGGAACCTATCCAATTTATAAGTCTTAATCTTCTGAATTATTGCTGCTTGGAAAGTTATCGGATATGGAGATTGTGCCACCAAATGCTTGTCAATTCGATGACAAGGGAATACGTAGGCCTTCTTTAGGTGCCAATCATTTTGTTGTGGATGAACTACTAAATAATACCCTTCTTCCTTGTTTGATTTCCGGAGAAACAAAATGCATGTATATATGTATATTTATTTACTTTACAAGGAAAATGGGTTACATAATAGGGGTAGGCATTGCTGATTACCCAGGAGTTTAATTGGTCACATGGTGTCACTTTGTTTTATGAGGTTCATGTCGAAACCCATAGAAGAGTAGGCTCACCACATTGTGAATTCTAGTGGACCCAAGACCCAAGTGTACATCCTTGCCACCACTAATACTAACTTTGGTAATTTTTTTGGTATTACATATGAAACGTTATAGGGGATTAAAGGTGGAGACAAAGTAGGGTGCATGTGAGGTCCATTTACCTTATTACGGAGAGCCTACAGTTAGTGGGTTTGATTCTACCCTTCCATATTTGGAGGGATGGTGATAGGGATGTATCACCATCTTGGCCATGAATTGGTCTCTAAGGATAGAGATCATGTTGGAATGTTTTCTTTTGTTTGGAGCAAATACATAATCTTCAGCTATTATTAGGTGATTGACATTAAAATGGTTCTAGTATATAACACCTCACTCCTAGCTACTATGGGGGCATCACATGTACCAAAAATTTAAAAACAAAAGTTAGTCCTTTGCAAAACCCAAACTCCCTCAACTTGCAAGGTTTCTAGTTGGCTAGTTAGTCGCCTAGATACACTAGGGTTAGGGGTTGGACTACCCCCGTTGCATAACCCTATGAGAAAACGGGTAAAAGACTTAAACCTCCTCTTAGATGATATCAACAAACAAAAACCTCCCATATGTTAATTCTTTGTCCATCTTTGTTAGCACGTGACACCATATGCTGTTTAAATTCTTTTAAAATTTCAAAATTTCCCTTTGCTTAGTTGGTTGTCTTGCATGGACAAAAACCTCCCCTTACCATAAAAAGGCAATCTTAAACAGATTCCATTCATCGGCATCCAACCCACCACTACAATTGGTGTTTCATCATGTAACGAAAAAAAAAAACACCAACTAAATTAACCTACAACCTACAACAAGTGATACATTTGAATGTTTGATTCATCTGTTACAACTGTAATGTCTAAGCACATTAGGCTGCGCTTGGAAATAATGCAAATAAGCGTAAATGCAAATATGTAGAGTGTAAAATGGTTCATATAAATTGTAAAGTTAGGTTAGCTTTGCATTGACAAATTTATCTTCTTACCAAACAAACTATTAACTGTAATGGATGCAAACACAAATTCCAATAAAGCATTTGGGTTTTTTTTAGGGAGAATGACTGATCAGTCCAGGTCAGAATTTTTTAGCCCCACCGTACAGGGGAATGAATCTTGACCGTGAATTGATGTCAGATTCACGAGCAGGATGTGGTTTATAGGGGGGGGGGAGCTACTAGTAGACTATGGGGGGCTGTCATTCAGAATTACACATTGGGTTGTAGTGTACTTAACCCTTTTTCTTATCAAAACCCACTTGAATGCAAATTTACTTCTTTTTTATTGATGTACTTTTACATCTTATTATATGTAAATATGCATTGGAAAATGTGTTTTCTGTCATTTATCAATGCATAATATAATGTTGTCAAAAACAAGCAAAAGTGAACCAGAGTGCAAATTTACCCTAAATCAGGATTTACACTCCATTTGCATCGTTTCCAAATGCAGCTTTAGGGAATTGATGAGAGTAGATGGAATTATAAACAACGGAATCAAAAGCCATATACAGGTCTGTATCATATGCATGAATTCTGGATTAAACATGAAAGGTATCTTCTAATGGACATTTTTATTAGAAACAAAGTGTGGAGAATCGAAAATATTTTGAAACTATAACTTCTAAGGGAAAGATCCGCATAGAATTTTTGCCAATTGGTATTTGATAAAAATTTTATAATTGAGATTTATTTTATTAAATAGTAAGAAGGTTAGTTGATAACCATTCATGGTTTAGGTAAACCTTTAGGGGGCATTTTTTTTTTGGATTTTGAGAGGGAGGGAAAATTGGTTAATGGGATTTTGATTCCCATTGACCAAAAATCATATGTTGTTTTTTCAGATTTATGTGGGGATCAGGGAAATTTTATTTTCTTGTGTATCATTTACCTGGGTAAGTGATACCGATCTCCTAGGTGGGTAAATAACTTTCCCATCTTGGGGGAAAGTTGCCAACACTTGAAAGGGACAAAAATGCCCCTTGTAATAATGGATTTTTATGGATAAAATGGCCATTGCCTTCTTTATATGGGAGATATAAGAACATGGGTAAATGCACTTACCTGGGTAAATTTTTTCTGGGAAACAATTACCTAGGTAAGTGCATTTACACAGGTAAATAACTTATCTAAATGCGAACAGGGCCTTAGAGTGAAAGAGATTCCAAAGCTCGGGGTTAGGAGGGAATCAAATTGAATCATTGGGATTATCCAATTGGTGGATTTGGACCTAAGACTGTATTTGGTTGCAGTGCAATTTCATTTGCATTGAGAGTGCAAATGAAAATAATTCAAATTCTGGTTTAATTTTATTTTCGGTTTTACTTTATTCTGTTTAAGAGGGAAAGTCTAACTCCAATTTGAAAATGAGGGGATGTTTCAGTATTTAAGTGATCATGACAGGTTTAAGTCTTTGTCCAAGGTTTTAAATACCGATTCAGAATTGGAACCGTTCTGGCCACCGGTTTTTGGGTCGATGGTTTGATTGTCCAGTTCAAACAAATGATCCATTCTAATAAAAATAAATAAAATAATTAAAATAAAAAATTACCAAAACCATTGAACAGATCGACAGCTTGACCATTTGATTCAAACAAATAACCCATTCTAAAAAAAAAATTAAAATAAAAATGGCCAAAATCATTAAATAGGCCGAACGGATCAACAGTTCGACCACCCAAATCAACAAATCACCGACCAATTTAACCGCTTTTGGCCAGAAACCAAATTTAAAGTAAAACAAATCCGATTGCCTGAACGATTCCCGAGCCGAACAGTCCAACCGGCCGAATCAACGGCGGTTCGAAAACATAACTTTATCGTGGTTGGGATTAAATCCCAAGTCTCGCTAATCGCTAGAACAAGCTAGAAAATTGAAGAAGCCAGGTAACCATATAAAGGAAGTCTCCATTATGATATTGGAGAGAGAGAGAGAGGTCTCCATCGTGCTTGTCCCCACATCAGTACATCACATTAATTTTCAAAAAATAGTAACCACTTTTTTGTGGTCGACACACACGCCAAGATACCTTTTATGATATTCTTTTGTAATGGACTATCATACCACTTTTGGTCTATGCTGAATCGGTGGCATCCAAAATAAATGCATTTGCCACTTTGATAAGACATGAGAACACCTATGAAATATATTTTCATGAGTTTGGATATTAAATTAAATTTTAAAGGAAATAAATTTCATTAATTTACCATGCATATTGTTGTAAGCAACTTTTATTTTTAATGAAAACAACTCCTACAATAATAACAATTAAACAAATATTGATTTTCTCTGTATTTCTTGATGGGCTTTTTGTCTTTTAATTTCTAAATAGGGGTTGAAAAAGTTGTAGTTCTCTGTTACAAAGTGGTTTGTCCTTTCTGAAACTCTATGATTATACTTGAATCCATCGGGGCATCTTTGAAGCACAAATTCTAATTCTATCAAATATTCCCATAGATGGTTCCCCAAGTTTACCATCTAAACTGCCAATAGCATCCAAGTGGTTTTCCTGCTTAAAAGCAAAGTAAAGCATTGATTTGGCAACTCAGCAAAGCACATTCTTATACATGCCAATTTGTTTTAAGCTGTTGGATTGGAATTTAAGGGAATCCAATTTCCAATAGTCAAAATTCTGGGACGCCAGTTGATACCATGTTCACACAAAAAAAAAAAAAACAATTTATTCTGGGTCGTTTTCATTATAATACTACTAGGTTGACAACTGAGATATTAATAGACTTATCATCTGGGTTGATGACATCAATACATTAATAAAATAGATTTGTAGTTGAACAAAACTCTGTTGCCATGTTATTGTCTGGACTCTAGAGAAGTAGAGATATTTTATATGCCTTTAAACATGGAGAACTACCAAGTCTACATCATTTAACTGGTCCACTTTGGAACTCTCAATTATAAAGTTCCATTTAGAAATCTCTTACACCAGAAATGAAACTTTCATTTCTTATGAAGCCGTAGCTCAAATTTTTTTCTTCAAATTTTGATTTTTAATTTTTTGAAAAATTAAGCCTGCTTTATTAGATTGAATTCTATAAATTAAGTGTATACATATTTTTATTCTCAGTGTTGCATATGCATGGGTTGCATCAGGTCGGCCGCTGGCACTAAAACTTTTGCCCAACTCTAATGGCCATGGATTCTGATTTGATGAGCTCATATAGTTGGAACAAGGCTTAAATGATGATGATAAGATACGTGTCATTGACATGCATGATTTGTACAATATAGGTCCCGCTATCATTTTAGTAGCAATTGACTATTTAATGCAAAATAAAAACAGGGCAATAATCCTAAAAAAATGAGATTTAATGTGATTTCTTAGGATGAATCTGGTTTACAGGAATAGAGGTCTAGAATTGGGATCGGAATCGGTCGTATTTGATTCCAACTGTTTTGGTTGGATCGAATTAGAATCCCATTCCAACATATTCTAATTTCCATTCCTATTCCTGTTTTGATTTTGATTCTGATATCAATTCCAACTATAAATCAAATGGACTCTTAAATCAACCATAGTTTAGAAGCACTTTCTATTCTCTTCCCAACCAAAATACTTGTATAGTTGTATTTAGTATATCCAAATTACCTCTAAGATTTCACATTATAAGATGAATCAAATCCCGTTATAGATCAAATGAAAAATTGCAACAATTAATAGATTCCCACCACATATGCATTTCATATTATGATAAACTCTACAATCCAACTTGAATGTGTAAACAAATAGATAGGATCCACGCCATGAGATCAATATTATGGTAATAACTCAACAACTTCTTCACACAATGAAAAACAAAGGCGAGCCTCCCGAAGGTACAACTCAACAACTCTCTTCTTCTTTGTGTCTTTTCGAACAGATGCACTGTTATGAATAGGCCTTTGCCCAAATGGACACTTCAATGACCAAGAACACTCTATAAAAGAAGTGTTGGTCGACCCAAAAACACACACCAATGCACTTGATACAGTCTTCTCTTTTCTGTAAATCTTTATTCTCTAGGCATCATTCTTTGTGGTTCGCGGAGGTCTAGTAAGTAAATGCACGCCTACCAATAGCCCGTGAGCTGTTTTATCTTGGTGACCGATTTACAATCACCCGGCTACACCGTAGGGGACAAATGCGGTTTTAAGGACTTAAACCAGCTCACATGCATTCACCACCACCACCACCAGCTCCCTAGTAGGCAACGACTTAAACCAGCTCAACCACCTAATATAGGTGGTGGTCCAATAAGGCTTGGACACCCAGGTGCAAGGGCTAAGGCAAGTGTAGGCATGTGAACTTTTAAGCCAAATAAATGGGCTTAATTTACATGACAACCTCTAATTAATATGGGCCTCCATGGGCCCAAGGCCCAAGACTACATAAAATATGTCTTGATGGCCTAAGGATCCAAGTGTATCAAGTCCAATCTGGCCCATCTCCTATTGTAATAGGGTGGTCCTATTGGCAAAACCACCCTATTGTAATAGGGTGGTTAATGCTAACCCAACACTCCACTCACATGGGATTGGTTAACTAAGTGGGCTGAGATGGTAGTCCTAATCCTTAGCTATAAATAGCTTTGCCTAGGAAGAAAGAGGGTATTTTTTTTCCTTTTTCAGAGAATCACACTGCAAGAAGCTCTCAAACACCAACATCGAAGATTGCAAACAACTACAAGCTCCTGCAGCCTCTAGCAACTACAAGATCTAGAGAGAAGAAAGAAGGGAAAAACTTCTTCATTCTCTACGACACACTCGAATTCAAGCTCTCCAAAGAAGATCAAGCCACCACAAAAGGGCCCTTCTTAGAGAAGCATCATTTACAGTCGATCAAGCGCAAGGCCCGGAGTGAAGAAATCTATACCAAATCTCCCAAAGCACCAAAATCAAGAAAATCTACAACACTTCAAGAAGTACAAGAAACACACCAACGACCCTCGTCTTCACCAAATTTGACTATTAATTAGAGGTTGTTCACGTCATCGAGAAGAAATCAAAGAGAGTTCATTCTCTTGTTTATTTCTTTATTACAAATTCATTTTTTGTAATTTGTCTCCATATTTTGTGTTAATCAAATACACGAAATTTGTGTCGACAATAAGCAACCACTAACTAGCCCATTGTGGAACAATCTACCGAGAGTGAATCCTATGAACCCCTCAGTTCACGAGAAACATGTACCCTCCAATAGGAGGCATGCACGTTGCCCTTTTTAAAATGGAGCTCCCATTAATGTTTAAACTTCCGTTAATGAAATGAATCCCATTGAACTAGATAGAAAAAGACAAAAAATGAAAAGAATCCATCGGCGGTACTGATTACCAAGGTTCAAAATTTCGTCACATATCGGCCCGTATCGGCCGATACGTATCGTTCCAGCAAGTTTTTGGCACGGTACATGGTACCAAATTGAATGTGTCGTATCATGCCCGTATCGTATGAATTTTTATTATGAATTTTTATTATGCATTTTTATTTTTCTTAATATAAAAGCTTTTTATTAAAGATAAAGAAAAAAAATGAAATCCCCCCTTCCTCCTTCCTCCTCTTAAGGAAGCTTACGCCTCTTGCATTCTGAACTATGCTTCACGCCTCTAGGTAGTGGAATGCCTCTGTATTTTAAAATATGCAAAATAATTGTTTCATTTATTATGTCCATAAATTCATTCAATTTTTTGTTACATATTTACTTTTCTTAATTTTAATTTAATTTTTAGAATAAAACATGCAAAATAATTATTTAGCTTTTAGAAAATTAGAATAAAACATGCAAAATAATTACTTGACCTATTATGTCCATAATTAGATAGTATGTTTCTATTCCCAACTTCCCGTTTATTGATTATAATATGTTTTTTCATAAAACCCACTAAAATGTGTTATTTTTATGCATAAATAGCTCATTTACGTCTTATATTTAGTGATATTGATGTTTATTTATGATTTATTAGAGTATTTATAGCATTTCCATGTGTTTCCAAGGCATATCTCGATACGTCTCTTAAATTTGCCTTTCTGATACACATAGCGTTTTCGATACTTTGAACCTTGCTCATTACGTTACCAGTTACCATTGACAGAAGCTGTTTAAAGTTAGATAGAGTTTTTGAGTGCATTGAATTGTACTTGGACCAATGGTTAGATGGATTTGGGTAGGTTAGTAAAGAAGTTAGATAGAGTTTTTGTGTGCATTGAATTTTTTTTAGCTGTTTAAAGTTGTTCCTACTTTTCTTTTGTCCTAGGTGAGGCCTAGACTACAAACCTATTGTCCTTGTTTGAACTCTGATGTGTATAATAAACCTAAGGCCTTTCATTTTTTTTTTAAGCTTGGCTACAAGAGAAAAAAAGTCAAAATATAATAAAAAAACAATTGGTATTTGGGAGCCAATGGTTATGCTAGTTATCATATCTTATGAATAAGTAGGATTACATTAAAGTCTATTGGATAATTTTGTTGAGTAAACTCTAATACCAATAATAATTCTTCTAGTAGAAAAAATCTAAGCAATTGTAGCTGGAAAAAGGTGATCAAAACACATAATTTTTTCATAGAGCCACTTATTAGATGAGAAAGGAATAATATTGTCTAGATTAAAAATGAGGGGGGAGTTTGGCTAAATGATCATGAGAGTATTTCTTAATTATCTGCTTATCTATGGATTACTTTTCGGATCTTTTTGTTTCTCCCAAAGAAGATGAAATAAAACTCCCCTATATTTTTAATAGAGTTGTGTTTGAGAAGGACAATGAATTATTATTACAAATGCCAACAATTAAAGAGGTGAGGAGAGTGGTATGTCTTTGGGTGCTTTAAAAGCATTGGGACCAAATGGTATACTTTCTTTGATTTATAAAAAAATTTGGGATTTTATATGTAAGAGTTTGTATGGTTTGTTTGTGAAGACTTTAAGAATAAATAGTTTGTTGGTAAAATAAACACACTTTCATAACAATGATTCCTAATATTGCTGACCCTTATAGAGTGAAAGACTTCTGCCCCATTAGTCTCCTTATTAGTGTGCTTTTGTCCTAGGGAGATAGATTTAAGATAATGTGGTCTTAGCTCAGGAGGTCATTTACTTTTTTTTTTTTAATAGAGGAAATCAGGAGGGTGGGTTTAATAACTGCTAAGTTGGACACCTCTAAAGGTTATGACACCATAGAATGGGATTACTTATTATGGGCTCTAAAGGAACTAGGTTTTGCTCAAGAATGGTGTGATTTAATGTGGTGATGTGCCCTCTCATACTAGTTTTTCTATGATGGTTGATGGTGAAGTTGAGGATCAATTTGGGGCATAAAGAGGGGTCTTAGACAAGGAGACCCTTTGTAACCTTATCTTTTTGTTATAGCAATGGAAGGCTTGTCTAGATTGACAAGTTAATGCTGTGAGTAAACTTGAGGGACTTAAAATTGCTAGGGAAGTGCCTAGGATTTCAAATCTTCTATTTGCTCATGATGTTCTTTTATTTGGAAAGGCTAATAGAGAAGACGTAGTTGATTTTATTGACCTTAAGGAGTTTCAATCAACTTCTGTGCAGATTAGTAGGGGCCTAGGATTTCACAAGAGAAATATGTTTTCTGAGAAAATGCCTGCTGTTTGGTTGGCCATTTTTCTAAAAAATGTTTTCTTAGACCATGCCTTGGAAATCGAGAAATATGTGGTCAGAGAAAAAGTCATTTTTGGTGTTTTCTTGTTTGTCTACTATTGCTAGCAATTGTGTGCTGATGTGGCATTAAAAAATGCCTATGTGGCAACAATAACAATGGTACCAAATATAAAATCTGAGGAAACAACATGCATATGCAACATCATTTTTCTGAGAAAACACCTCTTAAGAAATGGCATCGATCCCAAAGGTTAGAAGATGATTAGGCACCAAATAAAAATTTCCCCTCTTTTGTAAATATTTAGGAGTATTTCTATGAAGGAAAAGGAATTCAAAATCTTTGGACTATGATGGATAAAATGAAGGAAATTCTAGCTTAGTGGGAAGTTTTTTGTTTATCTTATGTTGGTAGGAAAACCTTGATTTACTCAACTTTACAATCTATTCAGGTTTTGTGTATAGTGTGATTCAATTCCCAAGAAAAACTTTATAGGAAATTAAAGAAACCCAAAGGAATTTTTTGTGGAAGGGATCAAATAAGTGTCATGAGGTGAGATGGGTTACTAGATTAATTTAGTTGTATGCTCCTTGGTCTAGGTTTCGAACAAACGGATTTGCTGAATAAGGCTTTGCAATGTAAATTGGCTTAGAGGTTTCTTAGGGAATCTAATGTCTGTCTTGTGGGTGAAACTGTTGAAGAGTAAATATTTAACCAAAAATGAGATCATCTCTACTAAAATTTCTACTTTAGCTTCTTAGGTGTGGAAGTTAATATGTGAATCTATTTCAACTCTTCTCCCTGATTTGGATTCATCTTAGTAGGGAATCCTAGATTAATGTTTGGATCTTTCTTTAGACTCATAATGGTAATGATTTTTTACACTCTTGTTGCTACACCGAAGCAATCTAATAACTATTGGTTGTTGAAGTTTTGATTTACTCTCTGGGAGGTGTTTGGGATTGAGGAAAATTAAATCAACTATTTGGTCAGATAGAAGTCAATCATATTCTAAATACTAACATTTCCAAACACACGTAGGGGTATGATTGAGTCCAGTTGAGTCAAGTTTTGGGTGGCTTGAGCTCAAGCTTGATTCAAAAACTTAGAGCTTGAAACTCGACTTCATCTCGACCAAGTTTTAAGTTTTATACTTGAGCTTGACTTGAATCGATACTCACGAGCTACTCGAGCCAATTATAAATAAATTGCTATTAAAAATTATAAATAAATTAATATTTAAAATATTATAAATAAAAGGATAAAATATAAAAACTTCCCCTGAAGTTTCACTTTCATAAAAACCTCCTCTATAGTATTGAAAAAGCCTGTAGTTATCTCCCTTTTCTTATTATCCTAGATGGAAAACATTGGCCTAATGCGTTAGTTGAGTTAGATTGAAAAGAATAAAGTAATTTTACTTTATAAAAATGTTAGGTCTAATGAAGTTTAGAATGACAAATTTGGTATTTTGAATTATATTGAACGATGCCCTACTAAGTTTTAAGGGTAATTTTGTAACTTGGAAGTCTTCATTACTGGAAATAAAGATGGACATAGGTTTCTGTAAAATTATAGGTGAGGTTTTTGTGAAAGTGAAACTTTAGGGGAGTTTTTATATTTTACCTTAAATAAAAAATATATAGAAAACTTGATTTTATATTAAAAATTATAAACAAATCAATATTATGACTTAATTTCCTATAAAAACCCAAAAAACTTTGACTTTATTATAAATTTATTTATTTATATTATAAATAAATTAATATAAAAAGTTAATATTTATTTACATTATAAATAAAAATGTATTGAAAAATAATATTTTATTAAAAGCTCAATTAGGATCGCAAGCTACTCGAGTTGGGTATAATGAAGTTCAACTACTTGACTCAAGTCAAGCATGACTCGACTCAATAATCTTCAAATTGAGTTCAAGTATTTAGCAAGCCATCCCAAGTAACTCACGAGTTGGCTCCAATTGCTTACACCCTAAGCACATTAATTGTGATAAATTTATTTGGAATGGTTCCTCTAAAAGCCTTTTATAGTCGGGAGTGGAAGATTCAAATGTCCAATTTGAGTATTCTTTATTAAAACTTCTAAAGAAAATTTGGAAACTAAAGATGCCTCCCATGTTTAGGTTATTTTTGTGATGATTGGTTAGGAATTTTGTTTACACTAAGTCAAGCAGATTAGTGGAGTTGGGTCTTAATATGGATGCTATATGTTTCCTTTGTAGAGAACATGAGGAGCTTATTTCACACTTGTTTTGTTTTTACTTTTTGCCCTTTTGTTAAGGCTGTGTTGTTTGGTTCTCCATTGGGTGCAAGAGTTAATTCCTTTCATCTTAATTTGTTTGTTGAGTTTTTGCTGGAAATGAGTAATTCTTCTCAAGGAGCTAGCGAGATAGATAACCTTTTGTGTTGGTCTATTGTTTTTAATTTTGTCTAGAAGGCAAGAAATGATTTTATTGTTAATAATACTATTAGGTTGGTTCAGATAGCTAAAGTGAAATTTTAGAAGAGTTGAAAAAGTAGAACTTAAATTTTGTTTATATGAAAAAAAAATGCTATGAGCATCCATTCTTGAGATATTTCTAGAAACATTTTTAGAAGCAAGGTTTATAGATGATTGTAAAAGATTTCCAAATCCTTAATCTACAAAATATAAAAATGGTTGTTGAGCATGTATAACATATCTAGCTAGTGATTGTTTCATATTTTCTTGTAAATATTGAAAATTACCAAATGAAGTAGATGTGTGTGCAATCTTATGTTTGAGTTGAATAATTTTGTTGTATGTGTTTTCTTGGATGTCTAGTGCCACCATTGCTTTGGTAGTTTGGTAACTAAAATCCATTTTACATTTTTTTACATACTACTCTTGTACCCTTCCTCTCAAATTGTATTGTAAAGTAAGGCCATAAATCACTAGTTTTCTCTTAATTCTCCTATAACCACTAAGACTAATATCAGTAGCACTAACACCAACATTGATACTATCACATTGGAATTGGGCTACATTGAAGCTGTGGCCATAGGAGAAGGATGTTTAGTAAGGACCTGCTATTTCAATAAATGTAAGATATTAAAACCTGAAAATTAATTCAGTATAATATCCCAATTTGATTTCAATAGATGAAAATTTTTCGAAATTGCCAACTTGAGACACTTGAATGGCTTTGTTAAAACTTGAAAGAAAGTTGAGAAATATTGAGTTAGAAACTATGCAAGAGATTGATTGTTATTGTGATACAAATGAAAAAGGGTAAGGGTATATTCATAGGAATTGGAAAATACTAAATTGATCAAAATACCCTCCTAAACTAGTCTATAGTTATTAAAAGGGGTACTTTGATCTTTTATAAAGTTTATTTATCACTTAACTAAATGCCCTTCAAACTAGTTGTTTATAACTGTTGAGGGGGCATTCAAGTCATTATCACCCTCCTAAGGCTAAATACAAAAATACCACACAAACTCGTTTATAGTTATTGAGGAGGCATTTAAGTCATTTTCAGCCCCAAGGCTAAAAAAAGAAATGTCCTCACCAAACTAACTGTTTATAACAATTGGTGGCATGTCATTTTTGGAGCCCCAAAGACTAAAACTAGCCGTTATATAATGATTGGTCCACAGGCTGGAACACATACTAGATTCGAGCTGTGTGCCTGCCTGTGTCATGCCAGGCATGTAGGTGTGAACCCCTAGGCCCAGCCCATCCCGGTACTATAGCATGTGGGTCATGCCAAGCATGGCCCACGTCAACGCCAGGCATTGCTGACCCACAGGTGGCTCGGTCCATTTTACACATTGGAACAAGCTATGCCTCCCAAAAAACCGAGGTGATATTGGTTTCAGGCAAAATTTTGCTATGGATAATCAATGAGCAAATATTAAGATTATTGACTAATTCAGATAATATTCGGGCCCAAAGAGCAAGTCCATGTATTTTCTTAATACAAGTTTGCTCTAATCTAAAAGTTAAATCCTCAAATTCTATTTGGTGGAAACAAGCTCGTGGCATCCTAAATGAGCTCGAGCAAAATTTATTTTGGCTAATCAAAGGTGGTCGCAGTATTTCGGTTTTCCATGATCAATAGATACCATCATTACCAAGTGGATTGCCTCCAACCCGCTCCATAACAGTGATGCATCTTCATCCAGATTTACCCTCAGACAAATTACTGTGTAAAGGGAATAATACTGGTGGTTTCTGCACAGTCAAATCAGCATATCGAGTTTATATCAATTCTGTAGTAATGCAATTCGTTCAAGTGGTCATTCATCTGGAAAATGAAGGTGCCATAGAGATAAGTTTTCGTCTAGAAAGCCATTTGGGAAAGTAGTGCATTTAAAGACATGCATCAAATGCATCTATGAACAAGAAGCGAAAACCCTGCATCATCTAATTTTCTCTTGCCCATGTGCAAGAGCGATCTGGTGTTACCTTTAAATTGGTGTCAATCCAGATAGAATTGAAGGATGGCCCTTACACCAGATCAACACTTGGTTATCCTCTTTGGAACACAACACAAGCAAGGAAGAGAGAGTACTCTTTATATTTTCTAAGGAACATAGAATTTCATCTAATTTGCCTACAAGAAAGCAGCTTCACACTCAAACATCATCAAATTTTCAATGTTCCTCAACATCTTTTGAAACCTGTTTATCTAAACATACTAACCTATATGTAGATCGTTCCTATGATTCAAACACAGGTCATGCAGGATGTGCTTTCCTTCAACAGAGTTCTCAAAGCACGTGGTTCAAGATGCTGGGCTCAAAATAGCTATGATGCTCACATCCAAGCTCAAATAGCAGGTCTGAAATCAGCTTCTTTTTTGAATAGCAGGCAGCTTCAGGTCTATACATATTTAGCACAACTAATCAAGATAAATACAGATAATTTGAAGCCTAACTCATGGATTGAACAGCTCCATTGGAACTGTCTTTAGAATTTTATACATTGTTTTGGTAATAATATCCATTACAAAGTTACCAAATGGCCCATGTGGTAAAACCATATGTTTGAAGTCCTTTTGCAAAAGCTATTGACTCAAATGGACCATCTAATCAGTTTGTAATGTTTTATCTACGGTAACAAAGACGCTTTCCGTTTTGCAAAAGAACAAAAAGGGAAGATAAGAAAAGAAAAACACTAATCACTA
Organism: Nelumbo nucifera; assembly: GCF_055504915.1. Lineage (NCBI taxonomy): Eukaryota > Viridiplantae > Streptophyta > Magnoliopsida > Proteales > Nelumbonaceae > Nelumbo > Nelumbo nucifera. The sequence continues at coordinate 37,878,123 of NC_142650.1, forward strand.
TCACCAGAGTCATAATTTTGGCATAATGTTTGAAGTCCAGTGCTTGTATCACCGGTTTTGGGTTCTTCTACATGCTTGCTCTCTTCTTTTATTGGATTCCCACTGGAAGCAATGGTTTTGGGTTCCTCTTGCTTATTTTCTTCTTGTTTTACTTGACTTGCATTTGAAGTGGGAAGAGGCTTTTTAACAACAGAAACTCTGACTGATGAAGATGTGAAGATAAAGTTACCTTCCTTACGAGTACCAGCACTACCAATTGTTTCTGCTATGAATCAAATAGACAAAACAAATTTGTTACAAAATGAAAGATATCTGGAACTTTGTTATTTGCCCGGTGGAGATGCAATTCAAATGAGAACATATTAAATTATTCAAAATGAGAACATATTAAATTGAGTCAACATGTTAATGGGCACTGGGCATATAAATGATTTTTAGGTTGGGGAATTAAACATCCAAGCCAAGTTTCAGGACAATGATCTAAAACTACAGAAAACTGAAATATGACAATAATTGCAGCATATCAAGCAAGGAGCTGTGGTTTATAAACTACATTCTAACAGATTACATGGTTTCAAGCCATTAAGTATGGTCTCAGTAATCTTTGTTGCTGTAAAAGGTAAGAGAAAGGAAGAGAAAGAAAGATGAAAGAAAAGAAGAGTTGTTGATCTGAAGTGTCAAAAGATGGGGTCATGTCCCCCTTTCCATAATATTTATACCATAATACAAAAATTACAATCAAGCCCTTCATTAACATAAATATAAGAGGACAAAAATGCCCCTGGCACACACAACACTCCCCTCTCAAGCTAGGTACAATTGTTGGATATGCCTAGCTTCACAAGATTTTCTTCTATCTTTGGTTTGGGTAATCCATTAGCCAAACAATATCTACCAACTGATCACCAGATTTCACTGAAGGTAGACATATCTCCCCACTAATTACTCTTTCATAAAGAAAATGTTTATCGACTTCTATATGCTTTGTGCAGTCATGTTGAACTGGGTTATTTGTGATATAGATGGCTGCCTGGTTGCCATAGAATAATTTCATAGGATGATTAAAAAAAAAAAAAACAACTCTTAATTCTAACAAGAGAGTCCTCAACCATAGCAATTTAGAGACCCCATGAGCCATAACTCTATACTCAACTTCTGCACTTGATCTTGCAACTGATTGTTTTTTGCTTCTCCAAGAAACAATATTTCCTCTAACAAATGTCCAGTAACTAGATGTAGATCTTTTGTCATCAATGCATCCAGTCCAATTTGCATCTACGTAAGCTTCAACCTTGAGGTGTCCATGAGAACTATACAATATCCCCTTACCAGGAGTGCCTTTCAAATAACACAATATCCTATCAACAATTACAAGATGAGGAAGAAGATGTTCATGCATATACTGATTGATATTATGTTTAAGTTTATATTCCTTATTAATATTATGTTTAATTTTTTTCTTTTTTTTTGCATTTTTTTAATTTTTAGCAATTTTTTTTTGTTTTTTTTTGTGCCTTGCTTCAAAAAGGTGCGCAGCTGCATGCCTCGCCTTGCGCCTTGCGCTTTTAAAACACTGGCAAGCCCTTCATTAACATAAATATAAGAGGACAAAAATGCCCCTCACCAAACAACACTCATTACCCAAAAGATATATTTAAAAAAAAAAAAAGAAAAATTACAAAACCTACCTCTACCATTTGAGCTGTCATAAATACTGCCTTTTGTTAATGAATCTGTTGGTTTTCCCGAAGGTTCTTCTGAAACTTTCCTTCTCTGCACCGATTCATGAGTTAGTGAGATGGTGAATGCATAGATCAATACCACTAAGTGGAATTTTACATTATGAATGGATGGACTAAATATTACAAAAACTATATTTAAAGAGCATAAAAAAAAGAAATTTAAGATCAGAAAACACTCAGAAAAGCTGAATGGCTGCAAAGTAAATAGAAAATATGATATTATAATAGATAACTTCTAAAATGATCAAAGGAGATTTAATTAGTTATAGATGAAGAGTAATTCTTTCCATAAAATTTCACATAAACATTTTCTTTTTGGTCAGAAAAATGAGATTAAAACATTATGATGGAAAAACCACCAACCCAAGAACAAGAAGTTGACAATGATACCCAAAATAGTTGCTGTCTCATGACCCCCTGTTTATCTAGGGTATCACAGCCATCCCATTTGCAGTTCTTTTCACCCACTTCAATTCAACATGTAAAGTCCTTTGAGATACTTTCCACTTCCCTAAAAGCATGCCTAAATGTACAGGGAACATGACTGCTGCACTTTGCCCATGAGACAATTAACTTTTGAGTCCCCTCCCATCTCCAACTATCAGAAACTTGTTTTGCTAATCATAGGCATTGCAACAATGCCATCAATACAGATTTCAAAGAATTTCCTACTCCAATAGGCCCTGAATAAAAAGCCACCACCTGCTTTTAAAGTTCCTGAAGACCCCACCTATTCCTGCCAATCCTGAATTCCCATAGAAATCCCATCAAAGTTCAGTTTTAACTAGTTAACTTCTGCCAGTTCCCATTCCATAATTATCCTGTCTTTTCCTTTAAGGAGTGTGCCACCTTCATCCAAGCTCTTATTAATTCATTCACACAGAAAACCTAAAAGATTTCCACTGTCTTTACCCAATGTGCAACTTTTATCTTTATGCATGGATTTATGCATACACACATGCAGATGTCTCACCATAATTACAACTATACCATTAAAACTAGCAAGAGAATCAACTATCACGAATACTCTCTCCAACACCGGGGAGTTGGATGATTGCACCTTGAATGAGCCAATCCAAGGACAAAGAATGCAATGAATATGGCACTTGAACTATCTTGGAATACTCCTCTAGTGCTATTTCACACAAGGCCAGAGAATTATCTTTAAATACTCTTATAATTTCCCATCTTCACTCCACAAAATATGCAGAATGCTCATCTTTTTTCTTCTTAAACTCTTGCCATTTTCTTGATATACCTTCTCTTCTTCTTCTTCTTCTCAAACTGCATATTGATTCCAACTTATATTGCAATACTGATATAAATACTCATCTTTTGTCCCACTGCAATAGTTGACAGTTAGAATAATACCAGAGATAATGAGGGGAGTGACAGTGCAATGAACCAAAGAATCAATACAAATTGCTATCATGATCCAATTGACAAAACCAGCAGAAATTGATTTTCCAATTACACTTCCCTTGTAGTGAGGCTTCAACTATGGGCCAGAAAACTTCAAGAGTTTTTTTTTTTAATCAGTAAAATGGATTCATTAATTAAAACTGAAGCTAAAATTTAGTACAGCTGTTGGAGCACTCCAACCAAACCCCAAATGTGAAGTCACAAATTTGCCCAAAACAAATGATGTCTATCAACCCCCTGTTTTTCTAGTACATCTTCCATCCCATTTGTGTTTCTTCCAATCCAGCTGAAGATGGTATTGAGTTCCCTTGCTAGGTAGCCCTAAATGCATGTCTCTGAGTCCAAGGTGCTAAATTAAATTGCCTCTATGTGTGCCCTCCTCCCTGGATTCCTGAATACACCCTCTATGTGTGCCCTCCTCCCTGGATTCCCAAATAGACCACATCAGCGCTGTGCTTGCTAAGTTACTATCCTCCACATAATTCTCCCCCCTTTTTGGCTACCTCAAAAGGTTGGAATTGAATAGACATAGACTTACCACATCTTGCAGGGAGACACATTTGCAATCAAAGAGAGAAGAAAAATATTCCTAAATACAAGACAAAAAAGGGCAAGAGATTAGTAAATGAGCAATGGTCTCACCACAAGCTTTGCATAGTAAACACACTTAAGGAGAGAAGCACAAATTAGCCCCCCTTTTCTACAACATTCATAGGTATTAATTTTTCCAAGGAACACTTCCCAGCACAAAGCTTTAACCATAGGAGGAATAGGCTCCAAATCTCTTTAACCGGGATGTTCACCCTCAAGAAGTCAGAAAGGAGTGAAAGGACATCAAATTCTATTGTCATTCAAACTTTGATCTAGGAAGACCGTTTCCAACTTGGTTGGTAAGAGAACAGGGGAGCCATACCCATTATCCCTCCAGCTCCTTCTAAAGCCAAAATCCCACTTTATCCCAAAAAGGGAGGTTGCACAAAATTTTGAATGTGTTCAAATTTGTATTTGGACAGAGTGTAAAGCAAAGGGAATTGTAATTTGAGGAGAAAATCACCAATCCACAAATCCTCCCAAAAAAAAAAAAACCTTATTTCCCACACCCCCCACACCAAAGCGAGTGAAATTAGGAAAAGTTGGGAGTGCCTCTTGCATTGATTTCCAGGGAGAGATTTGGAGGAATGAAGAGCCCCACCTTTGCATCCCAGCCATTTTCTGATAAACCATGAATGCTTCAATGACCCTAAGCCATAGCTTATCACCTTCTAGGGGAAATCTCCACAACCACTTATCTAACAAAGCTATGTCTGCTAGGATCAAGTTCCCAATACCTAGCCCACCTTGTTCCTTGGATTTACACACCTATTCCCACTTCACTAAATGGTCTTTCCTTTGATCACTAGGATCCAATGATAAGTCACTTGTGCACTTTTCTAACTGCCTAGCCATTTTAACTAAAAAGCAAAATGTGGATAGGTAGCAAAAGGGCAAATTGGCTGGTGTAGACATTAGGGTAATTCTCCCTCCCATTGAAACAAGTTTTTAGAAACCTTCTGTTCTCGGAATATGCCCCTTATTCTAGTGGCCAATCTTTAACCTCAAAAGTCACAACCTAGGGTTCCTACCAATACTTAAACGTCTTCCTCTCCCAAGTTGATTCTGGCTACACAACTTTTCCCCAATTCACCATTAAGTTAGAGATCCTATAAAAGGTATTGACTGGATCCTTTTTTCTATCAATAACAGGTATTGACTAGATCCTTTAATCTCCTCAAATCACTTTCATCACTCCCATCACAGAAAATGATTATATCATCTGCAATTTGTAAATGGGTTATAACCACCTCATTTCTACCTACCCTCCAACCCCTAATCAGGTTGTCCAAATCTGCCCTAATGATCAATCTACTTAGAATCTCAATAACCAAAGTGAATAGGAAAGAGGAAATAGGGTAATCAAATTTTATTCCAATTAAGTTAATTTCTGTTTGGAGAAAAAGGGATGCAAGATCTTTGTGATTCAGCACTATTTTTGCAACCAACTTGGGTTTAGATGTGTAGCACAAAGCAAAGAACTAGCAAAAGAAAGAAGAGGAGAATAGAATAGATGGAAACAAGATCAAAACCCTAGGAAATCACCCCCAACTTGGCATTCACACCAAATTCTGCAGAGAAATTTTCTTTGTTCATTAGCCAAAAAAATTGTTCTTCAAATGAGCCTTACAAGCTTAATAAGAAAGAAGATTCCAAAGGAAGAAACTTGCCCCCCAAGTTAGCTTGCCCAACAAGCCATGTACAAAAAGAAGCTAGATTAGATTAAACTTTCCCCAAACAATTACGAACATAAAGCCAAACAAAGGGAAATAACTAGGGTAAGACCTGTCCCCAAACATAACCCCCTAAACATGCAAAATTACAAAAAAACACCCTTGCTGTCCAAAAATGTAAGAAAGTCAAATACATCCTTTCCAGCAACAAACTCAACCACACAAAGGACATCTTAAGGTGATTGAAAACTCTAGGATCCTCCCGAGTTGATACACTGCTAACCCATCTCCCATGTGGGCCTCATGTCATTGTAATGATGCCAAATAAGCATAGGAGAAGCTTTGGTTAGCTTTAATATGCCTTAAGTTAATTCCCATCAAAAAGACCCAATTTATAATACAAATTTAAAGAAATCCTACCATGGAAGTGCAGGAAAAAAAGGCATTGATTTGTCATAAGTTTTCATAAACATGTGCCATGTTTGCACCAATCTCTGTTAAAATAAAAGGAATACAATACAATCAGGGGAAAATCATACTTTGGAATCATTTTGTGCACCAGTATCAGTTGAAAGCAGATTTAAATTGTTGTCATCATCCACATCTTCATCCTCATCATGAATTCTTTGAACAAAAATTCTTGAACCCTGTGTCAAAATTTAAATTAGAAACTATAGGATTCCTGGTTATTGAAAGTAAATAAATAAAGACTCCTAGCTGTAAAATGATATAAATCTATAATCTGTAGGGATGTCGTATACCAACTTGGAAAACAATTGACCTTATAAGTGCTTCATCCTCTTCTTCCAGTTTCTTCTCCTGCCAGGCAAATAGATATTTCAACAAAGTCAGAACTTGAAAAATATAATTAATGGTTGAAAGGCCACAATTTTTATCTATAACCAGATCAAAGAAATTTACCAATATGTAATCAAAGCTGTCAGAAGACACAAACATCTAGTTTATACAACAATGGAGAAACCAGAATGCAAGCCTCAAGGCTGTGTTTGATATGATAGAAAATAAGAGAGAAACAGAAAATTGAGGGAAAGTCTTCAAGGAATTTCACAAATTTCTTAAGAACTTCCCCTCAACTTTCTCTTTCTCTCATATATGCTATCAAACCAAACTTAGCCCAAAGAAGAAATCCAAGAAATATCAGATATATGAAAATAAAATAGCTATCATCCTGTCGCTACACTAATCCATTCAAATGAAATGTTCACTGTAGATTCCAGATGTCTAGCCTCTCTAAGATAATATCAAGACATCCATGGCCTTCCAAGAGAATAAACTCATTTCTGAGAAATAAACAACTACTCTCCTCCAAGATGGTACATTAATAAGAACTCTTGAAGCATGTTTTTTTATTAATATCTGCATTTTTTTTTATCAGTAATGGCAATTTCATTAAGAAAATTAAAACGAGAAACAGTACAGAAGCTGAGTAGCCTTGACTACCCCACTAGCATTTAAACTTTGCCACTTGTTAACTTTTGATTTCCAGCCTAACAACTGAGCCCAAAAACAATGTTCCTGTTAACCCCTTGCTTCGCTAGCTGTTCTGCAGAACCATTTGCTGCTCTTGGAGTCCACTGAATTAATAACTGCATGTCCTTGGCTAGGTGATTAAGCTTCTTGATTTCATTTCTGAACAATCAGGGAGTCTTTTCATTCTGCTTTAGCCAGCTTATAATTACTCTGGAGTCGCCTTCTACAACCAGCTTTCTCACTCCTAATTCTATAGCTTTTTGTATCCCAAAAACCACTGCCTTTAGTTCAGCTGTAATGGAGTCTCCCCATCCAATAGGGCCTGAATACAGCCCCACCACACAGTGAGTCTTATCACCCCTCCAATTCCAGATACCCAGGTTACCAAAGCTGCTCCCATCAAAGTTTAATTTGAGGAAACCAGACTCAGGGGGGTCCCAGTTTCTTAAGACCTTTGCTGATGACGAGGATGCTACTGTCTTCCAATTTCTGAGTATATCACCTGCAGTAAAATCTGAGATTGAGAATAATCCCAAAGATTTTACCCACGAGATCACTTTTATCATGATCCCTTCTATCAGTATTTCCTGGCACCTTTTCTTTTCTTCAAAACTTCTCAGATTTCTCTCCTCCCATAACACTCAAAGCACTGCTGCCAGGTAGACTGAGAGTTGGTGGCAGAAAATAGTTTCCTCAATGAAGGAGATCTACAATTCAAGATTTTAATGGCATTGCAATTACTCAAACTTGATAGGGCTGAGTTCCTCATTCTGCAGAAGTTAAAGTCGAACCATGAAAGTTACAATAAAGTCAAATCAATATTCAAAGATTGGACTAATCTTTGAACAGTTTGAGAGGACAGGTTCAGGTCCTCCAAATGATCTGAGTTATAAAATTAGTATAACCCACATTATGCTGCTGCACCTTATAATTCCTCCCACAACCTCACATAAATGACTTTTTTCTCTCAAACTCTTCCTCAGATTCATGTTTACCTGCTTCAAAATGGGACTTTTAGAGAAGTTGTCATCTTTAGATTCAACATGGTAATTTCTCTTTAGTTCTAGCTCAAATTTGCTTTAGTTGGATAATGCATAACTTCTTGCAATGCCATTTTTTAACTTATGCAGGAGACTAAATTGTGATCTTTAGTTCAACATGGGGTGGAAGTATTTGGGTAGCAACAAAGAAGGATTTGGTCTACTGATCAAAAGAAAAAACAATTGGGTCTATATACTGACTTGGGGAGCTTTAAGAGGAATGTTAATCAAGTGGGATACTGATAAAATTGTGTTTAGACTTTTTTTGGATCAGTAAGTAAATTCCTTTATTTAATTATAAAGTTACTATAAAGATACAAAGCAAGTCATCTTTAAAAGACCCATGCTACAACATATTACAAAGTTGCCCAAAATAATGTGGGTCTATCAGCCCCCTGCTTTGCTAAAGTAGCTGCCAAGCTATTTGCTCCCTTTTAACCCAACCTAAGCTGGAACTGAATTTTTTTAGCAATTAAATCAATTTCTGAAGATGAACCTGAATTTCCAAGGTGCTGAGTCAATTTGCTTTGCCCAAGTTAAAACTAATAGTGAATCCCCTTCAATTTCTAGTTCTGTTTCTCCATATTGCTGGCACGTTTCAAGCCTTGTAGGAGAGCCTAAGTTTCAGCCCGAATTGAGTCACCAAAACCAATTGGTCCCAAATACAGTGCCACTACTTCTTCTTGATGATTATAAAGAACTTCCCTAATCCCAGCTCTCCTCTGATCGCCAAAAGAGCTACCATCAAAGTTCAGATTTAGCTGATTTGGTCTGGTGGTTTCCAATCCATTCTTTCATTTTTCCTGAGTATTGTGCCACTTCCCTCCAATTCCTTAATATATCGCCTGTAGAAATATTTCTGAAGAGGTTTAAAGTTCTAATCCAATGTACAGATCTGATCTTTATGACTTCGATCACTTCCTCCCTTGACATAAAATTCATTGAAGATCTTTTGATTTCTTTCTTCCCAGATAGACCATACCAAGGCTGCTCTTACCACCTTCCACATACATCTTCCCCTTTTTTTTCTATTGCCTCGGGAAATTTGCGATGAACAAACTCACTACACATACCAAGGCTGCTCTTACCACCTTCCACATACATCTTCCCCTTTTTTTTCTATTGCCTCGGGAAATTTGCGATGAACAAACTCACTACATCCTCTGGGGGAGGCCCATTTGCAACCAAAGAGAGAGCAGAAGTATTCCCAAATATAAGAATCAAAGGATCAAGAGAATAGTAAGGGAGGGTTTCACCACAAGCTTTACACAGGATGACCAATTTAACAATCTCTCTAAAATTGAAGTCTAGAAGAAAACCTAAATGGGTTCGAGTGAACGTATATGGGATGAAGATGAAAACATATAGAGAAAGGAATGAGTTATGTGAGGAATTAGGATACATAAGAGATTTATGAGAAGGATCTTAGTCTAGAAGAAAACTTCACACCCACCTCAGAGCACTTGCAGTCGTTGAGTCCCATTGCTCTCTCCCTCACCCTCTCTCTCCCTATCCCATTGCTCACTATCCCTAATTAACCAAGTCTACAAGAAAAGACTAATATGTTGGAATCTACGTTTGGAGAAAAGGGACCTCAAGTCTTTATATAACGATGTTTTCACTTGGTATTCCTAGAAATATGAAGTTATGGCCTCATCTTCATATGGGGCAAGGAAAAGAGTGTATAAGAAGTGGATAGAGGATATTTGTTCATCTTCATTCGGAGTGACATGATTTAGTCAATATTCAACCGATGCATAGATACTTTCATTACATTTTAGTAGTGGTACAGTCACAAGATACGAACATAGATGTGTTTGGAGAAAAGGGGGTTGTAATCATAAACATGAGAAAAGAGATTGATTGATCTATTCCGTCTATACATTCATAGCATCGGCTTTACTAGGCTGAGTAGTGGATGGTCATTCTCCAACCTCATCAGAGGTGGTTGCACTAGAAGAAAGCTTACAATTCAAAAAATGCTCTTACAACTTGGATACCTGTAGCAAATGAAGGAGGGGACCCCTATTTGTACACTAACCCCCTCAAGGAATCCTCTAGAACTATGTACACTTGGCATCATCTAGAAACACCTCTAGAGCATTCTACCTTCTACACTCTTCTAGGGGATGCCCATTCCATAAGATACAAGAACACTCTAGAGTAAGTCTAGATTACTCCCAACCCCTCTAGGGTGTTCCACACAAACCCGGATTGTTCCACAAGGTTTTAGAGAGTTCCACCAACATCTAGCCCCTTCTAGGCACATGGAGAACACTCCAGAACACCCCAGAAACATGCAGAATTGGCTAGGAGCCTCAAGAAACACCTAGAAAACCTCTAGCCAAGCAACCCATTATGTCACCCCGTGACATTCTCCCCCACCTGATTGTGCAACGCCCTCGTTGCACTCAATTGGCTTGTGCATCCCATTGCCTGATCAAGTCCTCATGGCTGGACACAATCAACTTGTCCACTCGTACATACGATGCTTCTGATGCAGGCAACCCCTTCCACTTGACTGCGTACTCCACCCATGGAGTTACCCCAAGAAAAGTGGCCATGGTTTCAGCAATAATCTCCTCAAGTTCCCGACCCTTTGGATATGTGGCCTGCATTGTTGCTATAGCCACCCATTTGCTCCAACCTTGATCAGTTGCCTGGCCCCTACCAATGTCCTTGCCTCGGCCTTTGCCTCGACTTGTGCCTGCATACACGACTTTGTCCTTGCCTTGGACCTTCTTGTCGTGTTGTGCTGCCCTTGGTTGCTTGTCCACCCCTAGACTAGATTGGCCCCCATGGCCTTGCCCCATGCCCAGTTGTAGGGCTGATAACTTCTTCACTGTTGCACATGTCCCATCCACCAAAGGGACCATGCATGAGGTCCCTGCCTCCATGATGCACAACATCCACGCATATGATATGGGCATAGCCCGCACATTGTTGAAGAAGTCCATAGCTAATATCATCTGGTAGTCATCCATTGGCACCACGGTCACATCTATGACACCCTGCCAACTCCATACCTGGATGCTCACCCCCTGAGCAATGCCCTCGATCTCACGTGCTTGGGAATTAACTGTCTTGATCATGCTCGTGCTCTTTGTGATCTTTAAGCACAAGCGCTTTGCCTCCCCAGTTGAGACAAAGTTGTGAGTCACCCCCTACGTCAATCATGGCCTGGGTCTTCTCACCATTGATCAATGCCTCCACATACATCAACCTTGACCCAGCTATGGTCTTGGTTGCCCCCTTAGCCGGCCCCTCCAGCTTCTTAACACTGCAAAGTAACTATAGTGACCCAATCTTGGCCTCCTCATGGCTGTCTTCCTGCTGCCCCATCTATGCCACTAGTGCACTAAGCACCATACGTTGCGGACAATCACGAGCATGGTGGTCCCCTTCACAAGTGAAGCAACTCAGCTTTGCCTTGCCCTTATCCCTTGACTTAGGTGGATTGGTCTTGTCGTTCTGAACTTTGGTCTAGGCCCCCTTGCCCTAGTAATCACTCTACATGCCCTGGTCGTTCCTCTAGCCGTGGTGATCTCCCCTACTTATGCCGTGGCCACCCCTTGCAGACTTGGGCTCCATTGAGCTACCCATGTTGCTCTCCCCCAACTTCTCCGCCTCGGCCATGGCAGTGGCTAGATCCTGCACACCCCTCCGTTATAGCTCAATTTCCGCCCACGGCTGGAGTCCACCCATGAAGTTGAACAACAACTCCTTGTCATCCATGTCGGGTATCTCAAGCATGAGTGTGGAGAACTCTCGTACATAGTCCCTAATCGACCCAGTATGCTTCAACTTCCTCAAGTTGCATTACGCCAAGTACTCTACGTTCCCCGAATAGAATTGGCTCTTGATGTCCCACTTGAACTCATCCCATGTGTCAATGTGACACTGCCCCTTCTCCATGTCTGCATAGCACTACCTCCACCACAAGACAATTGTATCGGTTAAGTACATAGTGGCAACACGTACCTTGGCCTGCTCATCCCTTATGTGCATGCTTCAAAGCAAGGTTCTAAATATCGATACGCCCGATACACCGCCAAGAGCGTATCGGGCGATATCGATAGTGTTTTTTTTTACTTTTTTTATTTTTTATTTCAAAACCGGTTCAGGGGGGCGGTTTAAGGCTCCTCCACCCCCTGAACTGGTCATAACACCGATACACCCTTTGTAGGGGCATATTGGGGAGCTCCCGAAATGATACGTATCGACCGATACGGGCCAATACTTTGAACCTTGCTTCAAAGTACTGCTCCATGTGCCATAAGAAGTTGTCCAACGCCCGTGCATCCCTAGCACCATTGAAGTGAGGTGGCTCAAGTGCCCTAAACTTTGGCATGTCCCTAGAGTCCCCACCTCATCCCATGCTAACAACTTCTTGCAAAGCACCACATCTGCCTTCAACTCGTCTACATTAGCTTGGACCTTGGCCAGGCTTCCCATCAGCTTGGCTTCCAACCCTTCCCGTTCTTTGTCTTCCCCATGCTAGGCAAGATCCACGACCTCTTCCTCAGTTGCCTTGAGCTCCACCAGCCTGCCCTCCAAGCCATCAACTCAACTACCCATGTCTGTGAACTTGTCTTGCATATCTCCCGTGGCAAGCTCCAACCTCGCCATCTTGGCCTCCAACGCAGCAAGGACGTCTCTTGATGCTTCCCTTGTCTTCTTTGAGTGGCCCTTCTCCTGCTTGTGTGTCTTGCTATTGTCAAATCCATCTGACATCCTGTCCACGCACAAACTCCCACGCGCCCCTAGCAAAGTTGCTTTGATACCACTTGTCACAACCCGACTGCTCCCGTTGGCTAAGTCGTGTGGCATTCACTTGGCCCTCCAAGTAAGTCAGCCAAACTGCACACCCAAAACCCTTCTTCCTAGGTTGCTTAAGTTCTGAAGGCACACACCAAAGCACACAAGAGAACACCAAGTACTGTAGGAGGAAGAGATTGTATTGCACTAGAAGAAAGCTTACAACTCAAAGAATGCTCTTACAACTTGGATGCATGTTGCAAACGAAGGAGGGGACCCCTATTTATACACTAACACCCTCAAGGAATCCTCTAGAACTATGTACACTTGGCATCATCTAGAAGCACCTCTAGAACATTCTACCTTCTACACTCTTCTAGGGGATGTCCATTCCATAAGATACAAGAACACTCTAGAGTAAGTCTAAATTACTCCCAACCCCTCTAGGGTGTTCCACATAAACCCGGATTGTTCCACAAGGTTCTAGAGAGTTCCACCAACATCTAGCCCTTCTAGGCACATGGAGAATACTCCAGAACACCCCAGAACGCTCCAAAACAGCCCAAAAACATGCAAAATTGGCTAGGAGCCTCAAGAAACATCTAGAAAACCTTTAGCCAAGCAACCCATTATGTCACCCCGTGACATCTAGGTCCAGAAAGATTTTCAATGTGACCCGATCAATCTTGTTAGGAAAAAAGAAGAAATGGTATAATGAAGGTCTTTGAGGAATCCTACTTAGAGGATTATTTAGTAAAGGAGCAAGTGCAACCTTTTTTGGCTTTTATTCCTAGAATGAGGAGAACTATCACTTAAGGATTATTGCCCAAATTGGTATTGTTAATAGATCAGCAAATGGAGTAGTTGATTCCCCTAGCTAGGCAATGGATTAAGAGGGAACAATTGTATTAAGGGGTTTACAACTTTGCCATCCTAATAGCTAGAACTTTAATCACCTTAAGTAGTATTCTCTATCCACAATCAATAAAACTTCCAAATTGTTACCAATCATAAATAGATAAATAAATAAAAACAAAAGAAAAGCAGAATACCTTTTCCTGAGCTGTACGTTGCAGGGCCTCGAGCATTGCATCCACACTCACAGTTGCATGTCTTGACTGAAAAAGCAATGGAGTACTTTATTTCAGTATCTAAAGCACCAAATGGATTAGTGAGAATAAGTATATTGCCTAACCAGCCAGCTACCTTCATCGACTTCATTTCATCCAGTGCAGCAAGTATGTCCATTTCTCTTTTTGAATCCAGTGTTCTATTCTCCAAAGATTTCATTGCATCCCCCATCTCCTCTGCATCCCTTTTTTTCTTCTCCTTTTCCACTTCCTGATGAAAAAAAAAATAGAATTAAAAATGAAATCTTGAAACAAGTTGCTAGATTTCAAGAAGCCAATGAAGAATATATGCACAAATTATTAAAAAATAAAAATGATCATATATTATAAGCTAGTTGTTCACCTCATCCTCTCCACGCCAAGGCTCAAAATTTCGAGTTGCACCTGATTCGACAACATAGTCCGAATTTTGTGGATCAGTCTTTATTGTCAGTTCAGCTGAACACTTGGTGCATTTGAAGTAGAACCTGAATATTTGGATTCCCAAGTATGTCTGAAAATGATTGAACACAAATCAAACTAGGTCAGTGAATGGAGATTCACAGAGAGAAACAAGGCAACAAATTAATATTTTCCTTAATGAGATAATGTAATGTGAATCCAGCAGTTTGTCTTTCTAATACTGGATGTCAGATCGTTTTTGCACAAAATGCACAATCACCTTTTGGTACTGTTAAGAATTTATTCAACTTTACCAAACAAAAAACTTGATTCAATTCCCAAGAAGATGAGTACAAGTTATGAGATGAGTGTAAGAGTTATAGCAAAACATAGAGAGAGAGAGAGAGAGAACAAACCTCTGATAGAAATTAGCATCATCTTCACCATTATTACAATTAGTCAGGTGATCTAGTGAAGGAGATCAAAGACCTACAAAAATTCCATTTGGCATGTAAATTTGGGGCTCAAAAGGAGTTCCTCTATTCCTCTCCCCATCATACATTCATGGAAAAAAAAATGGTCAAAGAGACCTTGGAAAATGCTCCAGATGATCCCTCTTTTAGGAGAACTTTTAAATTAAAAATTGAAAAATTAAAGTAGTATTACTAATCTAACAAACCTATGACCTACAACCCAAGGTTAGAATAGGGCTGATATCTACTGCAGGATTCAATACATAACCAAACCAGAAAATCCCTAGTCTGATGAATAGTTTGGTTGGCCACAGGATTCCTCTATGAGGCTAAAATGGAGTAGGCCATATAGGAAACTCCCCACAAGATAAGGAAACTTTTTTTGCTATTATTATTACTACAATTGTTGTTGTTCTTAAGAAAATCTATTCATATTAAGAAAACTCCCCAAAAGGGACCAACATTGGGTAAAGGCTTTTTTGTCCTTACAAGATATCACCAGATAGAGGCAGTAGGAGGTGACTACAAGTAGGAATTAGGGAATTAATCTCAATATGGTTGTAAGCAACTCTAGCTATATGAATGAATGAATATGCAATCATTACTGTGAAGCTGGATAGAAATAATTATTTTGAATGGGCCCACTTTACACGTCTATAGGAGGGTGTGCAGAACTCAGCTATTTAACAAAGCTGAGCCAAATATTAAAAATCCATGACAAGGAAAGTGGGCATAAAGGAACTTGATTTTTGGTTTATTAATTCTCAACCACACCTGAGTAGGAATTACCTATGGATGAGAACTAAAGAAATCTAGGATAACCCATCTGCGACTAACCCCAGGCCCTTAATGTTGCCAGGGTGTACAAGCTTAGTTTGAGGTTAATAATCTCAAGTAGGGAGATTAGCCTCTAATTGTGACAGGAGATAGATTACTTGGAGACAGTTAAGTGGGGACATTCTAAAGATGCAGCAATCTACAAGAAGCTTGTAGAAAGGAACCAGATGTTCAAATTCCTAGTTAGGGTGGGTTCCTAAGTATGCTTTACATGGGAAAATATCCTCAATATTATGTCTATGCCTAAGCAACAAGTTGCCCATAGAGGGCCACCTAGCTTTTTTCTACATGGTGCTAGAAGGGCTAGGGATAGACCAAAAAGGACATGGGTAGAAGTAGTAAGAAATGAATAAAATGTCAATAACTTAACAATGAGTGGCTTTAAACAGAACAGAATGCAACGTAGCCAAGCCCATATAATTGGGATAAGGCTTGGATGACAATGATGATGACAACGATGATGATGATGATGATAACAATGATATCTTGAACCCTTGAAGACTTCAAAACCTAAACTGGTAAGCAAGAACTTAAATTTTGCCCAATCAACACATTCTTCATGATGATGATAATATCCAATCGACATCCTTTCTTTTTTCCTCTTCCTAGGACAAAAACAAAGGCTCAGCCCCTATATTTTTGGAATTTTCTATTCTTTCTTTTTCTTCTCATGAATATGTAAATTTTCTATGATAGATCTAAATAGTAACATGATTTCAAACACTTTGGGGTGATTGGTCCATTAGGGTAATCGGCAATTTTATCATTTTTTTAAAGTAAATAAAAAAACAAAATTTATTAAGAAGAAAAGAGGTTACATCAAAGAACAACGGGTGATGAGATTTCAACCTAGAAACAGAAAGACAAACAAGAAAATAACTATTTCAAGCTTTTACATTCAATATCATAACCAACCACAAGACCCATTCAATTCATGTGTTTCCCAAAACTTTTCTTCAAGAGAATGATACATCTCAACTCTGGTGAGATAAGTATCCAGCCCATGATTTTTTTATCAAATCCTAAGCACATCTTCATTTTGTTGCATGCCTTTCCTTCAAAGACCCATCTATTCCTTTCCTTCCAAACTTCCCAACATACAGCGAATGGAATGCAGCTCCAAAAGATTTTAGCTTCTTTGCTTCCATTTAGAATTAGCAAAAGTTTCTCCTGGAAATTTCAAACACCAAACAGATTTGTAATGATTCTTTTTCTCCTTTAGTCCTTCGAGGGCTCCTTTGTAAATACATATAATTAATATATATTTAAACTCTTTGGGGTGTGGATCGACTCACTCAGTTAGACACCCCAGAATTCTGCTGTCTACTCTGGTGTTTTCTCTTGTATGAACTGGGTTGGTGACAGCTTTATTGTGACATTTTTTTATCAATAACAGAAATCAATTTATTAATGGATAATAAAATTACAACAATCCAGGAAGAGGTAAAGAGGCTTAACTCTCCCAAAAAAAGAAAAAAGGAAAGAAGATTACAATACAGCCCAAAACATCTGTTCCCTTCCCGCCCCTTGTTTCGCCAATATGTATCTGCAAAAGCATTTGCAGTCCTCTTCACCCATTGAAACTAAACCTCCAACCCCCCTAGGTAGCCATTTAGCCTCGCTTCTCTCATTTGCATATTTCCACAATCCATTGTCCCTCTGTAACCAGCTTTGAGTCTCCTTCAACAATCAGTCTATGAATACTCAGCTCGTTTGTTTTTCTTAAACCTTCCATTAAGGCACATATCTCAGCTCTCAGAGAGCCACCATTCCCAATGGGGCCTGGAAACAAAGCAATCACCTTTCCATTCTCATCTCTGAACACCCCCCAACACCCGAGGACCCAGGATTACTTTCACTACTGCCATCAAAATTTAATTTTACACATCTTGGGCCTGGTGGATACCATATGGGAGAGGCAACTGATGAAAAAGGAGCAGAATTCGCCACTTCCATCCAGCTATTCAGTAGCATAACTGTAGAGACATCAGCAAACATACCCAGAGACTTCAGCTAATGCACGACCCTAACCATTATTACCTCAATGATGCCTTCTTTGTTCCTTTCCTTATCAGAAAAGGTCATAGAGCTCCTTTCTTCCCATATAGTCCAGCAAATGGTAGCCCTCACACACCTCCATATAGCCCTACCCCTTTTCTTAGGCCATCTAAGGAAAAAAGTGGCAAACAAGCTTCGTATATCTGGTGGAAGGGTCCACCTGCAACCAAATAAAGAAATAAACCATTCCCATATATCAAAAACAAAAGGACAAGAAATTAGTAAGTGGTAAGAGCTTTCACCATTAGCCTTGCAGAGGGTGCACCAATTTGGGGACAAGCACCAATTTGGCCTTTTCTTCTGGAGTAAATTGCATGTGTTACATCTTTCCAAGAATGCCTCCCAACAAAAAGCTCCAATCCTTGGAGGGATTGGCTCACCCCATATTTCCTTGACTGGGAAAGATTGAATAGAATTTATTCATCAAAAAGATTGAATAGAATTGTTGGTTTGCTGTGCCAAGGATTTATAGAAAGAAGCACAAGAGAAACCACCCAATTCAAAATCTGAATTAAGTCTACAACAGTTCCCAATTTTGACTCCCTAAGGCCTCTCCTAAGACCCAAATCCCAATCATACCCAAAATTTGACTCAGAAGGGACCAAAAAATTAGACAGACATCCCTTTGAAACAGAGAGGGAGAATAAAGAGGGAAATTGGTCTTTCAGGGGTACATCCCCCACAATAAATGTTCCCAAAATTTAACCTGATTCCCAGAGCAAAGATCATGCTTGATGTATTGCAGAAAAGAAGGAAGAATGGCATGTATGGATTTCCAAGGAGAGGTCATGTTAGTCCTTGCAACAAGCCTAGAGTCCCAGCCATCATTTGTCTGTCTATGAATACTCAAGATTACCTTGGTCCACAACTTATCCCTGTCCCCTCCAAACCTCTACAACCATCCCAAGCCACCCTTATCTCTACACCTGGAGACTAACTCCCAACTCACTCTATGATCTTTCCTTTCCTCCCCTGGCTCCCATAAGAAATCTCTCATCAACTTTTCCAGTAGTCTATTTATCACTTGTTTTTGTTTATAAAGTTCAGTTAGAGTTATTGAGTCCAAGGCCCATTAGTTTATGTTTTGTTAAGAGTGCTTTCTTATGTTCTTTAGTAGTAGTCGACTTACTAAGGGTATATTTGTCATTGTGTTCAGATTTTTTATGAGCATATAAGATGATGAAAGGGGCAGCCAAATCTGATTTCCGCTTTCTCCCATTCTTTTCAATTTCTCTCTTCTTCTCTTCTCTGCAAAAGCTTCTTTTCTCTTTCTTTTCTATCACAGGTTTCAAATCAGATTGCAGTTTTGCACTTTCTACTCACATCAAAGCACAATTCTCATAAAATTGCAAGTAGAGGAAAACATAAATCCAAAAATCAAAGGAGGAAGCTTACCTCCCCAATTACATCTTCTTTCCGCGAATTGAACTTGGTCCCTTTGTAAATGTAGTTCCCACAAGTATTGCACCGAATACTCATGGGAAGCATCATACGTACTTTTATCTGATGATTCTTAGGTTGTCTCCTCCTGGGCAGCTTGGAAGGATCAAAATCCGGAGGGTAATACTTGTTAAGTACTTTCCTTTCTCCCATCCTTCTTCAAAAACAAAAACTACCAAAACCTGTCATCCAGGCAAGTGATTAAAACCCTAAATTCAGTATGGACAATCAAACAGTTTCTTTGTTCAAACAATCAAATTATATTAACTGAAAATCCAAAAGATGGTATAAAATGGTTGTAGCTCACTCATGCAAAACAACCAAATAAATAAGAAGAAAAATCAAACATAAAGTCAGGCAATAAACTGAATTCTGGTTGTTAACTTCAATACAGGTAAATTCAAGAGCTTAACATTTTAAACTGGGACAATTTATCAAAAAAAAAAACATTTTAAACTGGGACAAGAATTTATAGCCTGATACCATCACAAAAATTTAAAGCATGAACTGCGTTCTCAGCAGCATCCTGTCTCCCAATTACAGAACTCCAATACTAGTCCGAACGCATGACAAATCTATTCTATTCTATTTTTAAAAGTGCTGATCATGATATGGAACCTTCTGTGGAAGAAAACTATCCTCTCTTGCTCTCCACAGGGGTAAAAACGAGATTCCATTACATATTGATACTATCTTTAATGGGTATTGTGTGATGACAGAAATACCCTTGTTTTCTTTCATTCTTGAAGTTGAAAGATAGACATGAGATTTTGATATACTAGGGGCTCTTCGTTTTCTACTCACGTCTCACATGTATGTGCTGTTGCTGGTCTGGACTTCAGCAAATGTCTCTCCTTCACATTCACAGCTGTATTCATTAACAAATGTGTTTTTTCCAATCGTGGAGTTTCCATTTAAGTGTCTCTCCTTCTTCACATTCACAAGCTTATTTTTAAAACCAATGATTTCTGTATGTACAGTATTAGTTATGGAATCAGTAGCATTGCTGCTGCCCTTTGATGGCTTACCCAAGAAATCCTAACTTCATTGTGTGGAAATCATGGTTGTTTAATGTTCAGCAGATTGTGGAGTGTGTGCACATGCATGATGAAGAGGTCATGGTTTCCCTACTAAATCTTCTGCCTGTTCATATTTTCTGGAAGTTCATAAATACATTGGGGAGTACATCTCTCTCACTATGCTGTAGCAGCCCCTCTAAAGACGAGAGACAAAAAGGTGAGCTCTGTTGCCAATGTCTCCTAGCTTTTTCTCCATTTTGTATTTCTAACTGCAATGTAACCTCATGTTTCTGTTGCTTTCAATAAAGCAGACATTTCCTGTCTATAAATATGTTGGGGAGGACAACCCTCACTATGCAGTAGCAATCCCTCTGGAGATGAGAGATAAGGTGACTTTGGTTGCCGATGTCTCATTTCCTGTACTTGTATTTTTTTTTTCGTTGTTTTGTCTGTGCTATTGTAAAGCAGTCATTTCCTGCCGTTACGTTATTTGTTGTTTTGTTTGTGTTATTTGTTGTAATCTTTGTTAAGATTATATTTAGGTTGTGTTTGGTACTATTGTTGTTTCTTCATGAAACATTTAGAGTTGATTAATAAAAATTGTTGAGATATATGAGCTGTCAGATCACGTAAAGGAGTCACTTCAACCAAAAAATTGCATGTTGGGGACTGATCATTGCCATTTAGAGTTGAAACGTGAAATTTGACATTTTAGATAACAATAGCAATTTATATAGATCAACCCAAAACGTTTCTGATTATGTGACATGACAACCCATATTTCACACCAATTCCTATTGATCAATCCCAAATGTTTCATGAAGAAATGACAATGGTACCAAAGACAACCTTAGTAATAACTGCCATCTGAAATGTAAAGTGAAATTAATGAATTATGATTTTGAACCCAATTTCTAATTGAAGTTCCTGCTTTGAGTCATGCACAGTGCAGCTTGAGATTTGAAATGCATAACTGATATCTTAATTTTTTTTATAATTATAACTAATATTTTAATTCAAAATGTGGAGCCAATATCAAATTTCAGATTGAAGTTTAGAGCCAGCTTTTGGGTTAAAGTCAGTCTTAAACCCCATTTTCAGCTTTTGGGTTAGAGCCAGCTCTTATTTTCACACACAGGATGAACAATGGTATCAATGATACTTCCCTACAAAGAAAATCTCTAGTGCTTACAAAACCCCTAAAAACACTTCACAAGTTCACATGAAAAGCTTAATCCTACGTGGAATTTTCAACTTCCATGGATTATTAATACAAAATTGAATATGAGCAGGGAAACTAATAACTGATTCAGATCATATCTTCCCACAGAAAATCTACCAGATCTGGTAGCAGTCCAAATCAACTTGTCTTCCCTTTTTATTTAAATGTGAGTGCTCATAATTTTATTAACCACTCCTTTAAGGAAATGTTCTGCTATTTTCCTAAGGTCCCCTTCACCCAAGTTGCTACAAGTTAAATCATTCACTTTCATATACCCGATACATGGTTTTTGGCACCGTTCTCTTCCTTGTTTGGGTACAGGTGGACTCCTCCAGCTAATATGCAAGCAGTGTTTTAAAAGCGCAAGGCGCAAAAAAAGCACAAGGGCCAATTTGCGCCTGAGGCGCAAGGCGAGGCATGCGCCTTTTTAAGAAAGGCACAAAATTACAAAAAATAAAGCTAAAAAATCAAAAAAAAAGTCAGAAAATTCAAAAAATGCCAAATTTTTTTTAAAAATGCAAAAAATTCAAAAAATATTAAACATAATGTTAATAAAAAATATAAACTTAAATTTTAAAATAAATGATTTAAAAAACCTATTATCTAAAATTAAAATACATAAACATAACATGTAAATTGTATTCAAATGAAAATTTAAAAATAAAAGCAAACATATAAAGCATTTTCAAGCACGTAAAACCCAATCTCTTTTTTTCCTTAATTGCATTGCTTCAAGTAGTAAATGTGAAGTAAAACATATTGCATTCTTGATTCTATGAGTCGCCTTTGTACCACGCCCCTCGAGGTAAGCCCGAGCAAGTCTATGTTAGGGTCTGAAATTCTTATTTCTCGCATAAAAAATAATGATTTTATAGCTTTCAATGCCTTTTAAGAAGATATTTTATTGCAATGAATGAATGAACAACATTAGCAAATAGGGGGAGCGCAAAATGCGCCTCGTCTGTGCGCCCAAGTGCACCTTTTAAATCACTGTATGCAAAGCCTATTTGCTTCTACCTTTAAAGAAAGAAGCACAACTGAACACCCCATTTAGGATGACTAGACCAAATGTGGCTATCCCCCTATCAAAGAAAACCCCATCAAGAATTTGTAAGAGACCTGAAACGAAGTCCAATTTGTTTGCCTTTGAAAGATGAGAGAGTAAACAACGAAGGGAACAACTCCTTTAAAGGAGCCTCACCCACTCATAGATCTTCCCAAAATTTAATTTTATTACCAGAGTTGAGATCAAACCTGATATAATTAAGAAAGTACAAGAGAACCTTATAAATAGCTTTCCATGGAGACATATTGGCACCCTGTTGGATACTCCAACATCCCAACCATTCTCAGAGAGCCCATAAATGATGACCACCACCTTATGCCACAATTTATTTGTTTCTTGCAAAAATCTCCACAACCACTTGCCCAATAGAGCCATATTCTTTTCTTTCAATCTACCTAAACCAAACCCGCCACATTCCTTCCTTTGATCACCACTTCCCACCTAATTAGGTGATCTTTCTTCTTAACCAACTTTTTCTCCTACAATTCTTTAAATATAATTCTTTCTTCTTAACCGATTCTTTAATTTGAGATTTGATTTGATCAAACTCCTCTTTTTCCTCAAGCTCAACCAGCATTTGTTTATCAATATCCATGCTTTTATTTTACATCCCCAAACTTGTTTACATTCCACCATTTTAAGTTTTTAACTTCCCCTTGATAGTGTCTAATTTAACACCTTTTTTGAGAGCTAAGTGAAATCCCTTTATATTTAATTTCCACCCTTCTTGAACAATCTTTTTTATAGTTCTGATCCCCAAACCACATTTCAAAGAACCCGGATAGTTTAGGTCTAGAGTTAGTTTTGAGGTAAATAGGCTTGTGGTCAAAACCTCATTCAGACGGGCATTAGCCTGACGTTGGGGAACATATCCAAACTTCTCAACAAAGACTATCTAGGTTTTTCCTAATACAAATTACCCCGGTTCTACCATTGGCCCATGTAAATGTCCCTCCAGTAACATTAATTTCCATATCATTAAATTGATTAACTAAATTTACTAGAACACTATTCACACTAGAATTACAATAATTTGAATAACCAGCAATATGATCCACATCAACCTCACTAATATTCAAATCCCCATTAAACATACAAGGCAAATTGAACTGCATGAAATTCATGATCAAATTACTCCAGAAAATTTTCCTTTGTTGTTTTTTGGTTCACCATAAATAAAACATAATAACCAATGAAGGGGATATGATTTCACAACCAAAGTAACATACCTGCTGAATGCATCAAACAGTTCGTTACTTATGACATTTTTTCTAAAACAGGGCAAGCCCACCAGCTAACCCTTCAGGGGACACCAAATAATAGTTAGAAATTTTCAAGGACACACCCAGTTTACTTGCCTTTATTGTCAGAGATTTTTGTTTCCCAAATACATAGGGAACCTACCGGTTTAGTAGAAATAAAATTCCTAGGGTTGCGACTTGCAGTCGGTCACAGCCAACACCGCGACATTTCCCACATAAAAGATTCATGGCGACCTTAGTGACTGTTAAGAGCCAGCCAAACAGTCAAAAACCACACCTTAAAGGAAAAAAGCGACAAAACAGAGCAGACCAGAACCAACCAGATGCACAACTCAAAACTTTAGGAACAAAAGAAAGCAGACCACACCGGAACACACACATACACGAAACCCCAAAACAGGGGAACAAGCAAGCACGACAAAACCAAACAATAAGAAAGAAAGAGGAAACAAACCACAAGTTCAGATTCACGGGTTCAGGTCATTCCAGAAACACCATGTAGGCCAGGTGCACTTTGTATATCAAATTAGGGCAAGTGCAACTTCTGAAATAGTGTGTATTTTACGCTTGACCGCCGCGCCGATCAATGTATCTGCAACAATGGTGGAGACGGAATTAGAAAAGAGGGCTGGGGTTCGGGGGTGGGGAATTCAACAAAGCAGCGCATTGGTGGGATTTTAAAAATTTTAAAAGGTTAAAATGGGCAATAAAATTTCGTCCACTACCTTCTAAGTTCGAACCGGCATGGAGATGGAGGTAGCTAGCCCGCTGCCGACGAGAGGGTCAGAGACATTTCCTGCATTTGGAGGAATCGTTCGAAGGTGCAAGCGAACGACCCCGACCGCTGGAAAGCAAAAATTTCCGCGTTCGCGCCTTTGCCGGGGTCGTTTCGGTGCTACCAATTCTGTGTAGAAATATATCCTTGAGCCTAATTCCATATTTACCTTGAAAGTTCAGGTTTAAGTGCTGATGTGGGTTAGTTGGCCCAGCCCACATGGGGCTAGAAGGCCCGGCCCACTAACTTCTGCTAACGTCAGCCACAATAGGCGAGAGCCCTAATACCTTCATACAGAGCCAATCACATAACTATTTGGCATATCGCCAGGGCCTGCATCCTGACCTCGTACAACTCTCATATGAGGCGTTCATCTTCACCTACTACCAATACGCTCAAGTATAAATAAGAGGTAACTGCCCCTTGAAAAGGGGTTGGAACAGAGTAACTCCAACATTTACTCACTCATTTACTTCCAGCACCTACATTATCTACCTAGCATTAATTCTGTGAGATCTGGTGCATCCGAGGACTCTCTCCAAGAGCACTCTCACACTCTCCCCAACTTCACACCTTGTACTGACTTAAGCGTTGAAGCCTCCGCCTCTGGTATCCACTCCAAGGTCTCTAACACTTCCTATCTTGTAGTATCTCAGGCCACCAGGGACCTCGCCTCGGCTAGCAGTACTCGGCTACCATAGTCCTCGGAAGTAGTACTTCACCTCGGTTTGCTGTCCTCGGCTTCGGTCAACCTCTTCCAAAGCCTCGGAGTCCTCGGATAACGCTCGAAACTTGAAGGGTGAATTTACCTTGTTGCCCTCGGCCAACCTGTGCGGCAACAATTGGCGTCGTTTGTGGGATTTTGTGGTTGCTAAGACGATTCCCACTCCAGGATAAATAATAATAATACTCTACATCCAAATCCCCTTTAAGCTTGAAAATCATGGTGAGGAGAGCCAGGAATAATCCAAACCTAGTTACCTACAAATAGTTTCAGGCCGTCCTTGATCGCTTGGACCGCCTCACCCAACGAATGGAAGAAGTCTGCCCCCGAGCAAGAGGTCCCTCTCAAGGCGACCACCCCGCTGGGGTGTTAGAGGATCAGGCCCAATGCGAGAAACATTGAGGTACCAGCCCTCGGCCACGACAATCTACTGGCCGAACCATCAGAATCAAGCAATAACCGCCTCCTGGACTAACCTCGAAGGAATGTCTGTCCTCTAAGCTGAAGGGAGAGTGCGCCCACTCAATCCGAAGACAATCATCAATCTTCGGAGCACCACCACCGCCGTCGTTGGGAGGCCCCACAGGATGATGGTAGGCAGTTCGGTCGCGAAGAGCATGCCACCCTCTCTCGAAGTATTCGGGAGTCTGAGCTAACACCCATCGGGTCCGCGAAGATAGGAGCAGGGCCCATGCCCGTGCTAACCCAATGATTGCCGAGTTGTGAGCCGAGATTGGGGTCATTAAGGACGAGCTCCGCCAAGTTAAGGAGAGTTTAGCCGACACCTCAACCAGTCATGGCAACTCCGCCAGTCACATGGATGCATTCACCCAGGAAATCATCTCGGAGCCTCTCCCCCCACACTTCAAGGCTCCCACACTAGAGATGTACGACGGAAGCACCGACCCCGATGACCACCTGGAGGGTTTCAGAGTGCTCATGATACTATACGGCTATTCCTACGCCTTGACGTGTCGGACCATCCAAGCTACTTTCAGGGGGGCCGCTCGCCGATGGTTCACTAGCCTCCCTCCTCGATCAATCAGTTCGTGAGAGCAATTTACAACCCTATTCCTCGCCCGCTTCATCAGCAACAGGCGATGCCATAAGAGCGTAGCCTCTCTGATGTCGCTCAAATAGGAGTCGAGAGAAAGTTTGCGGTCTTGCATTGACCGCTTCAAGAAAGAAGAGCTTGAAGTTCGAGACCTCGACCCTATGGTCTCCATGCACGCAGCCATCAACGGACTCCGCCTCGGCTCAGCTCTCAAGTGCTTGGTTGTCAAGACCCCGCCAAAGACTAAACTCGAATTCCTCAAGAAGGCCTAGAAATACATTGCGGTCGAAGAGGCTTCGGCCGAGGACAACCAAGAAAGGGCAACCGAGCGCCACGACGGGCCCCCGGAGAAGAAGAGGAAAAGTGGGGACTAGCACCACCCCGGCAACAATGGCGGCAAAGATAGCAAGAAGCCACTAGCTTCGGCGTTGGCCTATAAGGACTACACGCCACTCAACTCCACCCGCACCCAAATACTGATGCAGATAAGGGAAGAGAAGTTCGTGAAGTAGCCAACAAAGTTGAAGCGAAACCCCAAGAGGGGGAACCCTACGAAGTACTGCAAGTACTACCGTGACACCAAACATGACACTGAGGACTACTACGATCTAAAGAATGAAATAGTGTCCCTCATTTGCCGAGGATACCTCAAGCAGTTCGTCGGAGGAGAGGTCGACGCCTCGTCATCCCAGCAACAGCAGCAACACTAGCACCAACAAGTGGCAGGCGTCATCGGCCGGGGGCATGGCCTCGGGTGAAGCATCGGCTTCGGCTTGAAAAGCCTACGCCAGGTAGCTCAACATCCAGGAGCCTGCCCCAAGGAAGCAAAAATACCCAGACACTCCACAGAGGCCGATATGTTCACATGCCCTCATCTTCACCGACAAAGACTTAGAGGGGGTTACTGTCCCCCACGACGATGCCCTCGTGGTCGCAGCCATCATCTCCAATTTTATGGTGAAGAAGATCTTGGTGGATATCGGCTCATCAGCCGACATCATTTTCTACCACACCTATGAGAGAATGAAGCTTGCGCTAGAGAGACTCCAACCAGTTGACGCTCCCCTCGTCGGCTTCTCTAGCAACGTTACCAGGCCGGAAGGAAAAATCACCCTGCTCATTACGGTAGGGATAACGCCACACCAGGTGACTTGGATGCATGAGTTCCTAGTGGTGAGGGTCGCCTCTCCCTACGTGATAATGGGAAGACCAACCCTTCATGCACCAGAGGCAGCCATGTCCTCTTATCACCTGGCCATCAAGTTTTCCACCAGAGGCAGTCATTTGTGGGAACCAACAGATCGCCCTCCAGTGCTACGTGGCGGTGCTAAAAGGAAAGAATAAGGAGGCCTTATCACTAGAAGGCCTCGAGCCCTAAGAAGAACCAGCGAGCCGAGGCCAACCAGCCACGAACCTCATCTCGGTTCTCCTGGATGAGTTAGCCCTAGAAAGGACAGTCCGCGTCGGGTCCAACCTCCCCCTTGAATGCCTATATGAACTGGTAAGTTTCCTTAGAACTAACGCTGACATGCCCGGAATTGACCTTTCGGTCATTACTCACAGGCTGAGCATGGACCTGAGCTCTAAGCCAGTTCGACAAAAGAAGAAGAGCTTTGCACCAGAGCGATGGAAGGCAATAGGAGAGGAAATTGATAAGCTACTCGACGTCGGCTTTATCCGTGAGGTACATTACCCTAACTGGTTGTCTAATGTAGTTTTGGTAAAGAAAGTTAATGGGAAATGACGGATCTATATTGACTTCGCAGACCCTAACCGAGCCTGCCCGAAGGACAATTTTCCTTTGTTGAGGATAGACCACCTCGTCGACACCACTGCAGGGTATGAACTACTTAGCTTCAAGGATGCCTTCTCTGGGTACAACCAGATCCAGATGCATCCTGACAACGAGGAGAAGACATCTTTCATCACCGAGCATGGCACATATTGCTACAAGGTAATGTCTTTCGGCCTTAAGAATGCAGGGGCCACTTACTAGCGCCTCGTCAACAAGATTTTCAAGAATCATATGGGGAGGAACTTCGAATTCTACATAGACAACATGGTGTTGAAGAGCCTGAAGGCCGAAGCGCACACCTCGGACTTGGCCAATACCTTTGATACTATGCATAAATTCAACATGAAGCTCAATCTGAGCAAGTGTGCCTTCGACGTTACCTCGGGGAAATTCTTAGGCTTTGTCGTCACTCAAAGGGTTATTGAAGCTAACCTGAGCAAGGTACATGCCATACTAGACATGGCACCCCCTCGGTCAGTGAAGGAGACTTAGAGGCTCACCGACAGAATAGCCACCCTCAATCGCTTCATGCTGAAATTGGCAGACTGCTACCTTCCCTTCTTCCGCGCCATCAAGAAGCCAAAAGATTTCCAGTGGACGGAGGAATGTCAGTGTGCCTTCGACGAGCTTAAGTTGTACCTCACCTCACCCCCGCTCCTTGATCGACCGGTGTCAGGCGAAACCTTGTATTTGTA
Organism: Nelumbo nucifera; assembly: GCF_055504915.1. Taxonomy (NCBI): domain Eukaryota; kingdom Viridiplantae; phylum Streptophyta; class Magnoliopsida; order Proteales; family Nelumbonaceae; genus Nelumbo; species Nelumbo nucifera. The sequence goes on from NC_142650.1 coordinate 37,906,771, forward strand.
CATATTAGCCAGAAGACGAGGCCGTCAGCTCTATACTGGTGAAAGATGACGGAGTTCAAAGACTTGTGTACTACGTCAGTAAGGTCCTCAGTGATGCTGAGACCCGGTACCCCGAAGTGGAAAAGCTAGCTTATGCCCTCATCACCTCAGCCATAAAGCTCAGGCCATATTTCCAAGTCCACTCCATAGTGGTCCTAAAACAGCAGCCCCTTAGGGCCATCCTCGCCAAGCTAGAGACTTTGGGACGCTTGATTAAATGGGCAATAGAACTGTTGGAGTTTGATATACAGTACTAGCTGAGGACTGTAATCAAAGCGCAAGCCTTGGCTGACTTCATAGCAGAAAGCACCTTCAGTAGGCCCCTTGGCTAGCCTCGCGAAGATGAACCAAAAGAAGCATGACCAGTCGAGGAGATCCTCCCCATGTGAAAACTCTTTGTCGACGGTTCATCCAATGCCAAGGGGAGTGGAGCGGGCCTCATTCTCCTCACCCTCGACAATGTCGTGATAGAGTACGCGATGAGATTCGAGTTCCCTGCATCCAACAATGAAGTCGAGTACGATGCCCTCTTGGCGGGGTTGCAGCTCATCTGAGACCTTGGCTCCAAGCACGTCGAAGTCCTCAACGACTTGCAGCCGGTGTTGAATCAAGTCAACGGTGAGTACGAGCCCAGAGAACAAAGCATGGTTAAATACCTCGCTAAGGTTCAAGAGTTAGCCCGCCACTTCCAATGCTTCTCTCTGCAGCAAGTCCCACGAGCCGACGCCCTCTCCAAATTGGCGAGCACCTCGGATGCGGTCCTTGGCTGCACTGTGCGCATGGAAAGACTAGCTTGGCCCTCCATAAAGGACATCCAAGTCCTATCCGTGGAAGCCGAACCGTCCTGGATGGATCCTATCATCGAATTCCTACTGACAGAGAGGCTACCCGATAACAGGAACGAAGCCTAGAAACTCCGACGACAAGCAGCACACTACACCTTGCCAGAAGGAAAGTTGTACAAGAGGTCCTTCACCTTGCCTTACCTCTGGTGCCTCCGTAGAGAGGAGGGCGAGTACGTGCTTCGGGAAATTCATGAAGGCATCTATGACAATCACCTCGACAGCCAGACCCTAGCCCAGAAAACATTAAGGCAAGGGTACTTTTGGCCGACACTTCACAAGGATGCGGCCGAGCTAGTGCAGAAATGCAATCAGTGTTAGAGACATGCCAACCTTTGCCATCAACCAACCACCACCCTCTCGGCCTTCAGCAGCCCCTGGCCCTTTGCCAAGTGGGGGATGGACCTCCTCAACCCCTTCCCTCATGCAACGGGAGGCAGGAAGTACCTCGTTGTTGCCGTGAATTACTTCACTAAATGGGTGGAGGCTGAACCCCTAGCCACTATTAATGTGTGGGCAATTCAGAACTTCTTTTGGAAGAACATCATTTGCCACTTCGGCCTCCCCCACATGCTGGTCTCAAACAACGAAAAGCAGTTTGATGATGCTAAATTCCGAAAATGGTGCACCTTCCTCGGCATCAAGCAACAGTACACCTCAGTGGGGTACCCCTAGATGAACGGCCTGGCCGAGGTCACAAACAGAACCATCCTGGACGGGCTAAAGACCAGGCTGGATAGAGCTAAGGGCCTGTGGGCCGACGAGCTACCCAGCATCCTCTGGGCATACTGAACCACACCTCGGACAGCGACGAGAGAAACCCCCTTCGGCCTGACCTACGGCACGGAAGCAGTGATCCCAGCTGAGATTGGCCAACTAACGCATCGGATCGAAGGGTATGCCGAGGACGAGAATGACAAGGCATTCAGAGCAAACTTAGACCTACTAGAAGAAACCTGAGAACAAGCACAAATCAAGATGATCGCCTATCAGCAGCGACTGGCCCGCTACTATAACTCTAGAGTGAAAGCAAAGCACTACAAATAGGGAGACCTTGTCCTCAGGAAAGTCATGGTTCCCGAACTTGGAGTAGGGAAGCTAGGCCCCAATTGGGAAGGCCCCTACTAGATCAAGCAAGCTCTCGGCTCCAGCACATTTCGGCTGGAAAACTTAGATGGAAGACCTGTCTTGGGATAGCACGGGATTTGGAGGCTAGGCGAGCTCCGCCTCAAGCATATGACTCCGCATTGGCTCCCAATATCCAGACAAGCCAAGATGAGCGTGCAAATAAACGAATGCTACGGCTGAATTGTATGTGCCTTGTGTATCGTGGTTTCAACCTTTCAGAGGGGCAAGGACCTCTCACACACAAAAAAGAAAAAAGGAAAGAAACAACATACACAAAACACAATGTAGACAAAAAATGGCTTCATTCACTTCATTCACTATTCAATTCTGATCTTGTATAGCCTTTACAAAATTTTGTATTGTGTTAAAAAAAAAACAACAAAACTATTACAACAACAGAACAAAATAAGAAGGGAGGAGCCCCACCTAAGTACCAACCATCGTTTAGGGGTCTTGGTGCAAGGCCTGGTCCAAGAGGACCTCCTGGTGAGTTCGGTGACAAGGGGGGAAGTCAACGCCTGCGCCTCGTCATGGGCCGGAGGGGAATGGCGTCTTCAACTGGGGGATCTTCGGCAGGAGCGTCGGGGATCACTTGCAGTCCCTTGACATCAAAATCCGGTAACACAAGTAGGAGTGTCTTTTTAGTATCTTCTATGCCGTTGAGGTAAGATGACGAAGCGTACTCCACCAACGCATCCAGGTAGTCGGAAGACATCTTGTACGTCTCCACTACCTCGGCCGCTGCCTTCTTTGACTTCTCTACCAAAACTAGGGCTTTGGTAGCTTTCGCCTTCGCCTCGTCAGCTCTCTTTAGGGCTTTGGCAGCCCTCTTCTCAGCCTCGGCAACTCGTCTCTCCGCCTCCGTAACGATGCTCTCTAGTCACACCCGCTTTACTTTCTCCTTGGAGAGCCCTTTCCACACCTCCTTTAGCTGAACTTTGAGGCGGTCCCAAAGCGACTATTCGTCCAGAAGCGCCTGGTGGAACTTCTGGTGTTTCTCCTTGACGGTAGCGGTTACCTTCTAGAGTTTCTCCTCTGCGACCTTCTTCTCCTTCTCGGCCTTGTTGATGTGACCCATGGCCATCCTTGTACGGTCCCCCAAACCGGCGAAATGCAGACAGGCCTACCACAAAACCGATCAGCGAAGATAAAAAATAAAAAGAAACATATACATGATGAAATATTGAAGAAAGTCTTACCTCGGCTAAGTGGTACAGGCCCTCGTCGTAAATAAACTTGGGGTCGCTTTGCAGAAGGCGGTAGCGATCCCTTGGCAGGATGGATCCGCTGACCAGCTCCTGGCTGAACCCCTCGTCACAGATGGAGTCCCCCTCTCGGAGTTGCCATTGGGGGCGGAAAGTCTTGCCAGCCCCTTTGGTCCTCTCGAAGGCGCCTTCTACTAATGGGGGGTTGACAAAGGCCCAGATGGGCGCTCCCCAGGCGCGGACCTCCATGCCACCTCCTCGGCCTGCCTGTTAATGTTGGCAAGCTTCTGCGGGGGCTCCTCCCTCGGCGTGTCTGTAGTGGGCATCTTCTTTCCCACCTCGGGCCCCTCCGTGGGCCTCTTCAGCGTCTTTTCCCAAGTGGAGGGCTTCTTAGGCGCTTCTCCCCCGGTAGTGGGCTTCTTCGACGCCTGCACCATCCTCTTCGGTGCCACCACCGTCTGCTTCCCCTTGGAAGGTACTTGCGAATCTCCTCCCTTTTCCAGGGCAGGGGGTAGCCTCGTCGCTAGGCCTCTTCGACATCTGTCCATCGGCCTGCTTTGCTCAGGCCTTCGCCAACAAGCGTTCCTTGACGTCCATTGGCACTTTTGCGAAACAACAAAGGAAAGCAGTTATCACATCAAAAAGAAAAAGAAGAGAACGTGGAAGACACAATAACTACAAAACCTCTCCTACCAAGGGGGGCTGGGCTAATCCCAGCGAACACTATGGGGACCTCCTCCTCCACCAACGGCTTCGCCTGGAATGTCCCCATTGCAAGTAGATGAGCCATTGCTGCAGCCTCTTTGTCTCGGAGCGGTGGGGGACATCTCTCAACGATGACGCAGGCCTTCCCCTAGTCAGACCTGAAGCACCAGCCCTCGGGGTAGGAGACATAGAAGAACTTATCCTTCCACCCGTGAACGAAAGAGGGGTTGTGCACTGGTTTCCCTCTCCCCAGGTGGAAGTAGTACTTGTCGGCCTCGGAAGCATGCTTTCTCGGCACAAACATGGCGCGGAATAGTCTCAACGTCAACTCCATGCCCCTGAGCTGAGTCCACACCATCATCACCATGATGGTCCTGAGGGCGTTGGGTACGAGCTGGCTGATAGTGATGTCGTACCACTCCAGCAACTCAGAGATCAAGGTTGGGAGGGGAAACCTAAGGCCAGACTCTAAAAATTGCTGGTAGATACAGATTTCCCCCTCCTCGGGGGTCCACGGCCTATTGCCCACGTCAGGGACCCTCAGGCTGTAGGACTGAGGTATATGGAACCTCTTTGCCAGGGCTTTAACCTGGCACACGTCCAAGGAGCTATCAAACTCCGAATGTGGGATGCCAGCATCAGCCACCCTTTGGGCAGCACTCCCCCTACTAATCCAACGACGATTCCTGCGGCATCACCCTCGGAGAGAGGAGTTCCCTCATGCTCCCTTGGCGACGCCGAGGTGGCGCTTTCATGGGGAGAGTCATTTCCCCAGCGATTTCCTTTAGCACCCCCCGAGGTTAACCTCTCCCTCAAAACGACCACCTCTCGTCAATGGGAGACTACAGCTAAAGAACCTAGAGAAGATAAGGGAGTGGGGGTTGTAGGAGTGCTCCCTCCCCAGATGTTCGGGAGTTCATGGCACTTGGGACCAGAGTCTGAAAACAACATTTTGAGATTAACTAAAAAGGATAGAGTGTCCCGAATAAAGAAATAAGCAAAGGAGTTCTAGAGACTTGGGAGTTAGGAAGCTATGTTCACTCGAGAGCATGGGCGTCTAAGTCCAAATGGAGAAGAAAAGCACTGCTAGGGCCCTTATTTAAGGGAAAATGAACGGCCTGGATTTCTCTAAATCCGACGGCTGAAATCAATCCGCTCCCACCATCCAATTGCGATGCGCCACCTAGCGCAGGCCATCGGAAGATGAAATGACGCCCAGAGCAATGGTTCAGATCAGTGTAGATCCAACGAACGTGGGAGCCCCCTAGCGCAGGCCCTCAAAAGACGAAATGACACACAAAGCAACGGTTCAAATCGATGCAGATCCAACGGATGCGGGAGCCCCCCACTCCTACGAACCAGTCTCACCGCACCTCCTAGCACATGCCCTCGGAAGTCGAAATGACGTCGGGTGAACTGCAAAGACCGGCCACGGCAACCCGCCAGTGCGAACCGAAAGGTCCGCTCATCACGGACCACCAGATGGACCGTTTAACCCGGAAAAAGCAGGACTTCAAGGACGGTCGTACCCTGTACGGTAGCCCCGCTAACGTGACATGCCGGTGCAAGATACGGGACACCCCCGCCAGGCTGAGGCATCCACATCGCTTGCGCTTCCGAGCCAAAGAGTGACGGCGTGAACAGTGTAGACGACGCCACTGTAGGGCATCTCTCAGCTGACGATTCTAAAGGCTTTATGACCACTACTCCCAATGACCGAAGCCGAAGCCTCACTCCGATGACCACCCTCATTACGGACAAAAGCCGAGGCCTCAACCTCGATCTCGAGAGTGGGGGGCAAGTGATGTGGGTCAGCTTGGCCCAGTCCACATGGGGCTAGAAGGCCTGGCCCACTAATGCCTACTAACATCAACCACAATAAGTGAGAGCCCTGCCGCCTTCGTACAAAGCCAATCACATAACTATCTCGTGTACCGCCAAGGCTTGCAGCCTGACCTCGTACCGCTCTCATCCGAGGTATTCATCTTTACCTACCACCAGCACGCTCAATCATAAATAAGAGGTAACTGCCCCTTGAAAAGGGGCTGGAACGGAGTAACTCCAACATTTACTCACTCATTTACTTCCTGCACCTACATTGTCTACCTAGCATTAATTATGGGAGATCTGGTGCATCCGAGGACTCTCTCCAGGAGCACTCTTACACTCTCCCTAGCTTCACACCTTGTACTGACTTGAGCACCGGAGCCTCTGCCTTTGGTATCCACCCCGAGGTCTCTGACACTTCCTGTCTTGCAGTACCTAAGGCCACCAGGGACCTCGCCTCGACTAGCAGTCCTCGACTACCATAGTCCTCGGAAGGAGTACTTCGCCTCTATTTGCTGTCCTTGGCTTCGGTCAACCTCTTTCAAAGCCTCGGGGTCCTCGGATAACGCTCAAAACTTGAAGGGTGAATTTACCTCATTGCCCTCATCCAACCCGCATGGCAACAAGTGCCACTACCCCAAATTACAAAGTACCTATCTATAATAAGCTTTTGGTTCGAAGTGTACCATGGAGACCATATGCCCGATGTGTTTTTCCAAGGAAGAAACAACGATGGATTACGCCTTGATGCAATGAAATGAAGCTCAACCCGTCTTACCTTTACCTTCTCCTAGAAATTTGGAAAGGGATTTTGAATTGAGTTTTTCAATTCATAACAACTAATTTTCTCCTAAAAATCTTCCCAGAAAATTCTTAACAAGATTAAAGACTTACCCGAAAAGGAAATAATCATTATGCCTTTAAATGGTCAAATTTATTGCCAAATAGTCGACTATGATGACAGTAGTTAGACCTGTTCATGGGCCGGGTAGCCCGATGGCCCGGCCCGCGCCCTGGTCGGGCTTGGTCATGTAATTAGGCCCGCGGGCCTAACATAGTAAGCCCGACTGTATTTCGGGTCGGGCTCGGGATTTGTCAAAAAAGCCTGGCCCGGCATGACTCAACATTACATATTTTATAAAATATATAATATGTATTTTATATATTATATAAAATATATAAATAATATAATATTTATAATTTAATATATACATTTTTTATTCTTTTCTTTATAATCTCTCTCTCTCTCTCTTTCTCTATTAAGCCGCTAACAGTATGGGCTAAATTTCGGGCTCGGGCCCAGGCCCGGGCTTCGGGCTTTTTATGAGGGCCGGGCTCGGGCTCGGGCCTTAAGAAAATTCTGTTAATCCAGAGTGAAAGCCCGGCCCGAGCCCGACCCGGCTCGGCCCATGAACAGGTCTAACAGTTGTGGACTATTATGCATAGAGAGGAATCTCTTTTCTCTAGTAGTTGACTACTTCCTTCTCATAGTTGTCAGGCCTTAGAAAATTCTGTTAGTCCAGAGTGAGAGCCCGATCCGGCTCGGCCCATGAACATATCTAAAAGTAGTGGACTATTATGCATAGAGAGGAATCTCTTTTCTCTAGTAGTTGACTACTTCCTTCTCATAGTTGATTGTTTGTCAATAGTTGGTCTTAGCTGTGAGATATAATCAATTATAGCTTACTGATATTCGACTATCAAGTAGTGTCAAGTGACACTAGCCTCAATTGCTGCAAGTAGTTAATTATACCTGTTGTCGTGCGGTTTGGCTGAGGGCAACAAGGTAAATTTACTCTTCAAGTTTCGAGCGTTATCCGAGGACCTCGGGGCTTCGAAAGAGGTTGACCGAAGCCGAGGATAGCAAACCGAGGTGAAGTACTCCTTTCGAGGACTATGGTAGTCGAGGACTACTAGTCGAGGCGAGGTCCCTGGTGGCCTGAGATACTACAAGACAGGGAGTGTCAGAGGCCTCGGGGTGGATACCTGAGAAGGAGGCTCCGACGCTCAAGTCAGTACGAGGTGTGAAGCTGGGGAGAGTGTGAGAGTGCTCCTGGAGAGAGTCCTTAGATGCACCAAATCTCCCAGAATTAATGCTAGGTAGACAATGTAGGTGTAGGAAGTAAATGAGTGAGTAAATGTTGGAGTTACTCCATTCCAACCCCTTTTCAAGGGGCAGTTACCTCTTATTTATACTTGAGCGTGCTGGTGGTAGGTGAAGATGAACGCCTCGGATGAGAGCCGTACAAGATCTGACTGTAGGCCCTGGCGGTACGCCAGATAGTTATGTGATTGGCTCCGTATGAAGGCAGCAGGGCTCTCGCCTACCGTGGCTGACGTTAGCAGGCGTTAGTGGGCTGGGCCTTCTAGCCCTACGTGGGTAGGGCCAAGCTAACCCACATCAATACCTTTATGGGTAGTCAACTATTACGTTATACCAATCTCTAGTAGGGGTGAGCACTATTCGGTTAAAACTGAATCAAAATTTTCAGTTTTGGTTTTTTCGATTCGATCTTTTTGATTTTTGGTTAAATCGGTTCGATTAATTTGGTTTTTGATTAATTCGATTTTCGGTTTTGGTTTTTAGAACTAGAAATTTGGTTAATTGAATTAATCAAACTTTCTATTATTATATGTAATATATAAGATATAATATGTAACATCTAATATATTATATATTATATATTTATATAAGATATAATCTAATATATTTTGATTTTATAATATATAATATATATTATATGTTATAATATACATAATAAAGTATGTATTATTAAAATTTAGTTTTAACAAAAATAACCAAAAATTTTGGTTTTTCTATAATTTGGTTTCGGTTCAGTTTTATTTTTTTTAGTTCGGTTTTTAAAATTTCAGTTTATTTAGTTCGGTGTTTAACTGAATAAACCGAATGCTCACTCCTAGTCTCTACTATCATGGATAGATGATTACTATTTCTTGATGGTTGACTACTAATAAATGTTTAGAAATCAACTCCTTAGTTTTCAAACTTAGATTTTTCAATTTTAAGTTTATTAAAAATTTCGAGAATAGCCAAATGTCAAACCTAATTCTATCCAAGATTATATCAATTGAGTTAGGTCATTATTAGCCCATAATTTGCATCTTTTGCAAATGATTACATCAAGTCTTAAGAAATGAAACACAACATAAAGCATTATAGCTTGACACTTCTTTCTTCTAGTTCTTAGTAGCATCCATCTTCATAGAGAATTGTTAATCATTTTATCTATTTTTTTGTTTTTTGTTTTTTTATGGTATTTGGTGCCACGCACCACTAATAACCCCCCTTTTCTCCAAATCGGTGGTTGCAGAAAACGAATTTGCATCAATAGGAGTTTCTTGGCACAATTGTATACTTAACATCATTTCTTTAGTACTCTCAATGAAGTTCTCATCTTCAAAACACATAGGGTCAACAAGTTTTATTGCATTAAAAGAGTAAAGAGAACAACCAATGGGAGCAAGAAATGAAAATTTCTTCCATATTTATACCAAGTGAGATGCAAATCATACGAGCTTAGATGTCGGGCAATGCAAAAATAAATGCTCCAATGTCCCAATCTCTTGGCAATAAGGGTCAACAAAATTAGAATACTTGGCAAGATTTTCTCTACAAGTAAGAGCACCATTAATTTAAACGCCATAAGAACATGAATACCTAGGTGGGATTACTTTCAATGGCCAATTTTTTCAAGGCTTGTAAATTGCAAAGTTCTCTGTATGTTGATTTAGTAGAAAATTTGTTGTCTGGTGAAGGTTCAACAAAATCTATTTAGCTCGAGGGGAGGGGTAAACATGACCCATTGGAATTGAAGTTATTTGCCCGGCCAAGATAGGTCTAAACATTGCATGAACCCTCTCCATGTCCCAACCTAGGCATTCTAAACTGAAAAGTTGGGCGACAACCATTGTGGAACAGGGTTGGGGTTGAAAAGTAGAAGAGCTAGGCATACATGGATCCAACTAGATATCCATTGTATTACCATCACCAATGACCCAAAGGCAACCTTTTGTTTCCTAGATAGCTTAACCCAAGAAGGGGCCGGTGAATTGGATACTAAAATGATTTTCCCCAATTAAAAGCCTTCTAAGATGATGAATGCAAGATTAATGGAAGAATGTGTGTGCGCCATGGAATATGCAATGAAAAATAAAACAATCAAATAAATGAAATAGACAAGTAAGGTAAATGATTCCAAAAATGTAAAGCATATAGAGATTTTTATAGAGGTTCGACCAAATCCCAGTCTACATCCTCTCTTCAAGAAACCTCATGAGAATTCCACTAAAATTAATTGAACCTCCAGGTGCTAGTCAAACCTTACAACCAATTGGGCTTTTGCATGCTTACAAGACTTGACCCAATTAGACTTTTGAATGTCAACCAAACTTGAATAGTTGGCTTACAAGTGCCAACCCCACCTATAATGTTGTTTTTCTCTTGAGCACCCCAAATACAATAAATATCTACACTACATATAAAAGTGCGAATAACGTATTGATTTCTAGAATTTTTCTTTACTAAAATATTCTTCCTCTTGAATTTAGTTCATCTCCATTAAAAGGGTAGAAAATGTAATTAAAATAATACCATTAAGTACATTCAATTACCTCTAATTGAGTCTCACATTTAAGTCATTAAATAAATCACATCCTCTCTCTCATTGAATCCAACATTTATACTTTTGTTTATCATCATTAAATTTCACTAATAAATTCATACACAATAATTATTAATAGAATAAAATTTTATATTTTTCCTCTTGAATTTAGTTCATTTCCATTGAGGACATAAAATGTAATTAAAGTAAAACCATTATGTACATTCAATTACCGCTCATTATGTCTCACATTTAAGTCATTAAATAAGTGACATCCTCTTTCTCTCATTGAATCCAACATTTATACTTCTGTTTATCATCATTAAATTCCACTAATAAATCAATACAAAATAAATATTAATATAATAAATTTTATATTTTTACAATGAACTTAGAAATGAAATAATATTTCCCATCTACGTGGTTAGTTCAACCATTGGGGTCAGATGGATAATTCCATGATGTCATAAATAAATAATACAAACTTAGAAATATAAAAATTAAAAAAATATAAAAAATAAATAATTTTGAAAAAATTGGGCACACTTTCGTTATTATATATTTGTCATATTAAAAAAATAAGTTTGATAAAATAAACATAATTTTATTAAAGGTGGACATGGAATATACAACTTAAAACCGATGGGAAATAAAACCAATTTCCTATCTAGGGAGTGGATTAGTGGTTCAACCTTTCAGATCAAATGGGTTAACCCATGATGTATAATTAAAAATAAAACTTTTAAAATAGAATAATATAAAAAATATAAAAAATTTTAGGCACATCTATAATATTATATATTAATTATATAAACAAAAATAAGTATGATAAACAATAATTATTTGATCAATGATATAAATGAAATGCAAAATTAAAACCCGCTTGAAAATGAAACCATTTTCATATCTAGGTGGTAGGTTAACGATCTAACATTCTAGGTCAAATGGGTCAATTTATGATGTTTTAAATAAGTAATAAATATTAAAAATATATATAGAAACTTAAAGAAAAATATAAGCTTTGTATATAACATTTTGATACAGTTCTAATGTTATATTCATCATATTAAACAAAAATAAATGTGAAAATAAGAATTACTTTTATTAATGATGAAAATGGAATGCGAGATTTAAAATCAAATGAAAAAGCAAAATGATTTTTTCCATTCAAGTAGTGGGATAGTGATTCTAGAAAATGTAAAAATTTGTAGATAAATTTGGGTACATTCTATAATATTATATATTTATCATATAAAAAAGTGTGATAAATGAGAATTATTTTCATTAATGATGGAAATGGGATAAAAATTAGGAGAAAAAAATAATGAGCATTAATGTCTAACAATAAATAGCTAGGTCACTATAGGCAAGTGGTTAATTTGTTCGTAAATGAACTTACAATCTTGAATTAGGTGGTGGATTGATCAATCTAATTAATTGATTTGACCACAATATTAAAAACCAATATTCAAATAATATATTGGAATTGCATTTCCTCATGGTAAATAAGTAATTTTTATTATGTCATAAATCAAATAATAAAATATAAAATATAAAATATAAAATATAAAATATTTTATAAATATGTTAGAAAAATTAAACATGCATTAATATTATATATTCTTCATTAAACAAAACGTGTTTAAAAAAAATGAGAATTATTGTTAGTAAAGATAGAAATGCCTATAAATGCAAGAAAAAAAAAACATAGCCCATTTTCCTGGTTAAATAGGTTAGTAGTTCAACTAGTATGGTCATTTGGTTGTTGACCAAGTCTTATTATTATTTTTTATTTTGCAATAAAGTGGTTTAGGTTAAAACATACTGAAAAAATGTATCCAATTGACAAACTAATAAATCCAACTCTATGGTTCAACCACATGTTGAAAACATTGATAGAAACTATAAGAACATTTAAAGTTAGAAAAGTTTTAAAAGGTTAAAGGTGGAGGCGAGGGGGCTGGGTGTGAAAGGGGCAAGGCCTAAGCCTCAAGGCATTTTGAGATGTAAGCCTCAAACAAAAAAAGAAATTATAAACTATGTATTTATGCTTATTGGAAAAAACAAATGAAGCAAAGATAAGTTTTTGTTAGATTTACACTACTTGACCCAACCTTAATTTGACTTGATATAGGGACCAAGGTAACAATTTTTTTTATTAAATAAAATAATCATATACCCAAAGTGCCAAACTTATTATTATTTTTTCATGTTACATTTCCTCTAATACTTTTTTCCTCGGTTTTTTTTTCTCATTGTGGTCTAAAAGCATCAAGGTTGGTTTATTCTTTGTAGCTCCATTATTGATAAAAAATTGCTTTGAAAAATTCTGTTGGTTTGTTTTAGACTTTTAATTTTAACTGTATAGTCCATAAAGAAGTTATTTGGATGAGGTAACTTGGGGGTCATTTGATAATAGTTGAATATGTTGAATTAAAAAAGCTTATTGCTTTGTCCTTTAGTGAATACATTAAGGAGGTTGTGGACTCCTCAATGACACAAAGCTAAAGTTGAGTAGATTACTATACCCTTGAAAATTTTATCATTTAATTATTTAATAGTAACCCCCATTAACAATATTCCCAAAAAATGTCCTTATTTAAGCCTTAGGCCTCGAACAACTCAAGGCCTAAGCCTTGGAAATGGAGAGAAAGGCTATTGAGGCCAAGCTGTTTTGGTCGGCCTTGCCTCAATAGCCTTTTAAAACCATGGAAGTCAGGTCTTTGAGTTGAAAGACAATATATCCACTAGTACATCATGCTTTTGATCACTTTTCTTTGTTCCATGAATTCTAATAAAAACATTGAAATATTATTATCGTCATCATCATTTGATATTGCTACATGCAAATGCAAGTGCATAAAACTAGTAACAATGTATGTAGAAATACAATAGAAATGCCTCTAAAACTGCTAATAATAACAAATACAAAGCAATAAGCTATGTCAATGCAAGGGTATGCATAATGCAATAGGCTTAAACTCTTGAAGAAATTCAAAAAATCATTCTGAGAAACAATTAAGGTAATAAGGCTACTTAGTTTTTCTCATTATAAACTAATTTAGTATAGAAAACTCTTCTCTCTTTAAGGACTCTTGCTCACAGTATGCTCTCTTTTCTTAGCAAATAAACATTGATTAAGTTCTTGTTGTTTTTTAAGCCAAAGCCATTAATTTATAGTGAAAGAGAGTATATGCCCATTATAGATCCGTTAGAAAGGGATTATCTTATAATTGGAAATGTTTAGAGCAAGTTCCCAATAAGATTAAAGGTAGACCGTAAGAGGTATTAGTCGTTATGCCTTCAAATAGTCAATTTTTTCTATATGTAGTTGACTAGCACAAGCTAGGTCAACTACCAATCGTAGGGAAGAATCTTTTTTCTTTAACAATTAACTAGTAACTTAATCCCTATCTCAACTATGAGACATAGTCGATTTATGATTTACTGTAGTCGAATACTGAACATTACGCATTTAAATACTGGCATTGGCTGCTAAGGATAGTCGACTACTGAATAGTATCTCTACAACACTAGCCTTAGCTGTCATGGGTAGTCAACTATAGGTTTATGGATAGTCGACTCCTAATAGATTAGCATCTTATGCCTTCATGGAATAAGGATAGAAGGATTGGACAATGGTCACTAACTATAGAAAGAATGTGATTATTATGTGCCTCTAGGAAAAGAGAAACCCAATATATCAACAATAATGAAAGCTTAACCTAATGTTCCTTAACAAGGGTGCAAAACTCCCTTTTATTTGTCCATGTATAGAATGGGCCCATGAAGCTAAGGTCCACCAAAGGATTGAGTTGTATCTGCTAAGTCACTCCACTTTTCATTGAGGTGTGATATTGTGATAAGGAATTAAAATCATTGATGGTTGCCGAAGGGAGATTTGTGGAGCCTCAAAAAATTAGTTATGACCAAGACATGGTAAGGAGAGCCATAAACACAAGCTAAATGCTAAATACAATGAAATTGAGATATAGTATTAGTAGTGATATGCTATGAAGAATGACAAATAGTAACCATAAACCTCCAACACTACCAATGAAAGGCATTACAAATGGTTAAAAGCATTAAACAATGGAAATTTTATTTTATTTAGTGGGCTACACAATGAGGTAGCCCATCCACCATCCCCTTAAACTTCCCAACCCTGGTTGCAACAGGAATAGATCCTTGGTCTCCGTTGTAATGAAGTAGTGAACATATCAATTGGGCCACCAACCAATTGGTACAGTAATTTTAATTAGTTAAGTGGGTTAAAAAACACTTTATTAGATGAGTGCTCTAATTTAAGTATCATGAAGAATATTCTCTCCTTTAAGGCCTATTTATTTGCATCGGAGTCCGACATCTAAAACTACAATAATTGCCTTTAGTGGTACATTAGAGCTAGTGACTTTTTTGGTTGTTAATATTTGAATGTTGGGAACATTGTTCTGAAATTTGGATGTTGAGTTCTAATAAATAACAATTAATCATTTTACCCATAGGAAGGAGATTGGTTAAGTATTTAATAAACTAATTAATAATAAATGAAATTGAAAAGGCCCATTTGCATGACCCCATACCAAGTTGCCATGTGTCCTTGGACAAAATACTTAAAGGAACTCTCAAATGGCATGAACCAGCCCAACTGTCAACCTGAGCAACCGGCCTCACTTAGAATCCTTTAACGCGGCTAGATCCTGATAAGGGCAACCATCGAGGAGCTTGGGTTGGGCCTAGTATCCACCTCCTAGTAGGACTAGAACTTCAAAACAAGCATGGCTCCTCCTCTATAATTAGAGGTAAGACACCCCTAAGAAAGGTATGCAGACTATAGGCCTCATCTTTTCGCTTTCCTTGCTTACCTAACCTCCTTGTTCATACATTTATTGACTTAAGCATTAGAGAGATCTCTCCTGAGGACACATCTCTTGATTCTCTACTTTTCTTATAGGTGCCTTTAGAAACAACTCTGTTCATACAATCTCCTTGGATTGTTCGGTTCTCGACTTCATTTCTCCTTCATTTGTTGCTTGATTTCGTATTATAACATATTGGCGCTATTAGTAGTAACCGATTAGAAAATCTTAAAGAACATGCGTCTAAAGAATTGCACTTACACCCATAGGGATTTACAAGCCCTGTTCCACTCTCAGCAGGTCTCATTATCTGCAAAGAACCGACCAGAAAATCGATCACCACCAAACCCTCCATAACTAGCATAGGAGAACCAGCCCATCATGCATGAGCAATTCTAGAGACTCCAGCGTCGGGTTGAAGATCTCCTAACCCTATTGGCTCGCGATCGTGGAGTGCATTAGCATAATCAAGACCTAGAACCCCTAGCTATAGGGGTGATCATTCTTGGCCTAGCCCAACCCAACCTATAAATATTTGGGCATGGGACTAGTTTTTTGTGTATAGGATTGGCCCAGGCCTGGGACCACATCAAGCCCAAAAGTTTTTAGGCCGGGCTTGGGTCTAATACTTCAAGCCAACTTGGGCCTACTTGGCCCACAGTATAATATAATATATAAATATTTTTATATTTATAATATGTATATTATATTTCATATGTTATATATACAAAATTATATATATATATATATATATATTATTTTATATCAAATGTTTATTATTTTATATAAAGTATAATATAAAAGTTTTAAGTTTTATTTTAACATATGAATTTATACTATGAATTAAAACGTGTCAACACATATGTCAACAACACTTTAGTCAATTCAAGTATGAGAATTGGCCACCTAAGGCTTTATATAGATGAAGGAAAAGCCTTCACTCTCATTCCTTAAGCAATGTGGGACTCAGGAAAATACTCAATGGTTGCACTAATTATTTAGTGTTGATCCAAGTCCTATATTGCTCAAGAATGGGAATGAAGAACTTGCCTTCATATATAAAAGGATTGGTAACCCAAGCCAAATTAAGCCTCACAATTAAATGAGGCCCATGCCTTATTTTTTTGTGCCATAGGCCTAAAGACTAACTATGCCTAATTTAACTTTGGCTTGTGTAATTTTTTTTTGTATGCATTGCACTTACATGTTATTTAATTTAAAATATTTAAATAATTAAATTTTTATTATTTGATGTCATGGACATAAAGTCATTAATCATTAGAACTAGAAAGCTCGCATGCCTGGCTCGGGCCCATATAAGGTTGGGCTTAGCATGCAATCTAGGCCTGGGGTGCGGATGGGCCGAGATCAGGCCTAGCTTAAAGCCCTTATCATTAGTGTTAAACCTGGCTCGGGCCCATGTAAGGTTGGGCTTAGCATGCAATCTAGGCTTGGGGTGCGGATGGCCGAGATCAGGCCTAGCTTAAAGCCCTTATCATTTGTGTTAAGCCTGGCTCGGCCCATGATCACCCCTACTTGATTAGCCAACCTAACCACCTTGGTAATTGATGAGATTGACCACCCTTAAACAATCAGCATCCTCGGTCCCCTGGTCATTGAGTCCATCATCTAGATGTCTACAATAAGCAACAACCTATGTAATAACACTAGCTGCCACAAGATGATGCTTGGGATTCATCGAGGGGGTGTCCAATCAGAACCTCACATTGGTAGTCTTGAGGATTAGGACTAACTTGGTTAGGATTTGAAAACCAAACTTCGACAAAGAGTTCAAAGACATGCGATCTCGCATTTCAGTGATCAAGGAAGGATGGTCGTAGCTCAACTTCAGACAGAAATTATCAAAGGACCCTCCGTTTATCACAAACATCCAAGATGAACCACTCTCGCTCAATTTCAAGATGCCAAACATAGAGACCTATAACAACATAGGAGACCCCATAAACCACCTCGAGAGCTTCAGGGTTCTTATGTTCCTCCACGGTTGTAATGAAACTATTACCTATAGAGTCTTCCAAAACATGTTCATAGGGGTGAACATGGACTAGTTCTGTTTGGTTCCTTGGTAGAACCTGGAACCGACCCTTATTCCAAGTTTTTGGAAATGAAACCTACACTGTAAAGGTTGGTTCTGGCCTTGGTGGTTTCAGGGTCAGTTCCAGGGTCTACCCATGAAACCTGTACTTTCTTTACTCTCCCCCTTCACAAAAAATGCATGTTTTTCAAAAACTTGATCTTTAATAAATATAATATATAGTTTAAAACTTATATTACCTTTATTGAATAAATTGGATAACTTAATATGTGGATTATCATTACATGGTTAAAAACTTATAAATTAAATTTAAAATTTGTAAATATTACCTTTCACACTACTTATTGTACCCATTCAAATATTAAAATGAAAACAAATGATCAAAATCACTTAAGTAACTCAATGGTCAAATGAGACCATGGCCTTTGTAACAATGAATGCTTGGGTTCAAATCTTAACATCCTCAAAAGTATCATAGAGTTTATTTCAAGGAAATTTTGGTTCTGAGTTAGGTTACAACAAGGTCAGTTCTACCAAGGACAACGAAGGCTGATTCATCGGGTTGGTTTGGGTAGAGTAAACCCCTAGACCTTGGAACCGGCCTGGGTGGGGGTTGGTTCCAAGAATTTGAAACCAGACCCTACCTTGTAATAAATTGGGTAAGGTTGATTCAAGGCCAGTTCGAGGTCGGTTCCATTCGGTTCCGGGTAGAACCTACCCATTTGCTCACCCTTACATGTTCATGGACACAACTATCAATGTGTTTTCAAACTACCACATGAGTCAATTAGATTGTAGGACTAAGTTGCCAACATGTTCATGAACCAACCATCTCCCCCTTTCTTGTCTCAATCCTCTTCTCAGCTATTGCTTCAACTTGGCCCACCACCTATTCTGCAATCCACCTACGACAACCTAGCTACTACCTCTCCTCCCTCCCCAATTATTTTCAATGACCAACCTACTTTATCACCCTCCTTGTCTTCTCCTAGTCCCTCGCCTTTCACCTCCTCTCCTTTAGAATTGAACTCCCCACCATCACCTCCCCCCCACCCACTAATTTCCACCCTATGACCACCCGCTCCAAGGCTGGTATCGTCAAACACAGACTTAAAATATTACAGTCCCAAGCTCACACAACCACTAAACAGCCTTTCCCTCTTCACCCTACTAAGCCTTTTGACCTTCACAGAAGCCACACGGTACCCCCATTGGTAGTTTGCAATGGCCTAAGAGATTTCAGTTCTTCATCGTAATTATACATGGGAATTGGTTCCTCATTGTTTTGCTTCTAATATACTTGGATGCAAGTGGCTCTATTGAGCGCTATAAGGTACACCTTGTTTTCAAAGGCTTCAATCAGCAAAATGGGTTTGATTATGATGAAACATTTAGTCCCATTGTGAAACCAACTATAGTCTAGGTTGTTCTCAACATTGTTGTCTCTCGCAATTGATCCATCAAGCAACTTGATGTCCAAAATTCCTTCCTTCATGGTGACCTCTCTGAGAATGTTTTCATGTATCAACCCCTAGACTTCATCAATCCTACATTCCATACTCATGTTTGCAATTTGAAGAAATCATTGTATGGGTTAAAGCATGCCCCTCACGCTTGGTGCCAAAAGTTGAGCTCATTCCTTCTCTTCATTGGCTTCAAGGGGGCTATTTCAAATTCCTCTTTCTTTGTGGTGCATTCCTTTAATGCCTTTGTTTTCGTCATTGTCTATGTTGATGATATTATTTTCACTAGTTCCTTTTCTACAGCTATTAGTCATGGGTCGGGCTGGGCCGGGCTTTCACTTGGTATCAACACAATATATTGAGGCCCGATCCGACCATCGGGCCTAAATCGTAAGCCCAAGCCTAACCCTGATAAAAGACCGAGGCCCAAGCTCGAGCCCAAAGCCCGAGAGATGATTCGAGACAGTTACATTTTAGATCCAAAGATTGCCGATTTGCTATAGGAAGGGTCGGGCATTGGGGAACCAGAGAGAGAGTTTGGAGATGGAGTTCAGTGGTTGTTACTTGTTGGCTTGCTGCTGTAGATGTCGTCAGCCATTGTTGGGGAGTGTTGGGGATGCCTCTACTCTGAAGTTTGGACCCAAAGCTCGAAGAAATTGGGACGCCGTTGAGTACTTGGAGTCGGAGCTTAAGTTGATTGTTGACTTGCTGCTATAGATGTCGCTGACCACTAGGGACGTTGCTACTTTGGACTTTGGAGTCTGGACTCAAAAGCTCAGAGAAATGGGGACGGTGGGAGGATGCTAATTACTTAGAGCCGGAGCTCAGAGAGACACCGTCACCAGCTTGCCGCATATAGTATAGAAGATACATAAACTACCGCCGGTTGCCACTGTGAAAGGGAAGAAGTTTAGTTCGTTCGAACAAAACAGGGATGAGGAAGAGTGAAAGATTGTTGATTCAAATGAGTTAGGAAACTTAGGGTTAGAAAAAATATATTATTATATTTTTAATATATATATATATATCTATATATATTAGTATTTAAATTATTGTCGAGCTGGGTCGAGCTTTTTTGTAAAATCCCAAGCCCGGCCCAAAATTAAGTCGGGCTTAAATAATTGGGCTCAAGCCTGGCCTCACGGGCCTAATAATATGTCCAAGCCTAATTGCAGCCAGGCCAGGCCAGGTTAGACAGGGCTGGGCTGTTGAGATACCCGGCCCATGATTAGGTCCACTTCCTTGGTATTGAGGCCACTGGTTCCAAGAATGGTTTATTTCTCTCTTGGCGTGAGTACATTACCAATATGCTCTCTTGTACTAATTTGGATGGGCTTAAACATGTTAGTACACTTGCAGATATAGGCACCTCTCTCAGTAAATTTTCTGGCACAACACTCCCTGATGCAATTCTCTTTCGTCAAACAGTTGGAGCCTTGCAGTACTTATCATTTACTAGGCTAGATATTTCCTACACTGTCAACCTTGTTTGCTAGTTCATGCACTCTCCCACCACTGATCATTGGGCCGCTATCAAACGTTGATTAGGCTGGGAATCCTGATGATAGAAAATCTCAAACTGGTTTTGCATTTACCTTGGTGATAACCTTGTCTCATGGTGCTATAAGAAGCAAACTGCTGTCTCACGTTAAAGCATTGAAGTGGACTATCACAACGTGGCCTCTGCTACTACTGAGTTACTTTGGCTTTGTTCTTTGTTCTCAGGGCTCAGTCTCCCTCTCTCTAATCCTTCTACGATCTGGTGTGACAATATTGGTGCCGCCTATCTATCTTCTAATCCAATGTTCCACGCTCGCTCCAAGCATATAGAGATTGATGTTCACTTTGTGCATGATCAAGTCTTCAAGAAACACCTATGTGTTCGATGCATCTCTTCTTAAGACCAAGTAGTCGATATCCTCACCAAGCCATTTGGTTTCTCTCAATTTGATGTTCATCAGCACAAGCTTTGGGTAGCTACTCCCATTGCTTAGCTTGAAGAGGGGGTATCAACCGAATTAAAATCTCCTTTATCTTTGTCTCATATCATCCTTATCTCATGTAACCATATTACAGATGACTTGTACAGTCTCCCATGTTTGTATAGACTTCTACTCTTGTAGAACTCTATAGTTTATATAATACAACCAACCTAGCTATCTATGATAGTGTGGAATTCATTCATTGCTTCTATTGTGTTACCAATCTAGAGCTTTCACGATTAGTGATAGGGGCCTCTCTTGAACATTTCCCATATGAATAAGCTGATTGGCTAGAATAAATGGAAAATCTTTCCATTTATTTCTTTCCTTTCGATCAATTCATCTATCAATGAACTTCCTTATTTAGTTGAGAGAAAATCTCTCCAAATCCCATCACCTGTCTTAAATCATCTCCACTATTCAATTAAACTTGAAATTGAAATTAAAATTTAAACACACATCAACAATTATGGGGTGATTGTGGGAGGTCTCTAATTCATTTCCAACAAGATAATGTGGGGATTATTCTTAAATTTGTAATGACCTGGATTATGGCCACTATTAAGGGTCACAATTTGGGTCATGACCCGACTTGGTCATTTTTACAAATTGCTCTTGTGAGTGGCTTCTGAATCAGTTTTCTCAGATTGTTTTACCAATTGCAAGAGTGATGTTTCCTTTTAAATTAGATAATGAAAAGAATAGATTAGGTCCCCAAGTAAGGCAAGTGGGACTTAAACTACTTAATCATTCAGTGCAATGCAGGTATTCCTAATGATGTGCAAGGAACCTTTGGCTTTTTTGTTTTTAATGGTGATAAATTTATTGCAATAAATAGGTAGCTTTTTGGGTATGATTAAGAACAAAAGCTGAATTAGGTATTGTGTATTCAACACTATCTTTTGCTAAGCATCAAGGTTGGTTGTTGCTGTTGAACTCGGACTCTCAAAATGTAATCACTACTCTCCATGAGGATGATCAGTTGCTTCCTTTGTGTTGTGCAGCTCAACTAGATTTGATTAAGTCATTTTTATCTTCTTTTGACTCTATTTCATTTAGTTATATTCGTAGTCCTGTAAATAGTGTTGCTCACTCGATTGCCCAAAAGGTTGAGCTGAAGTTGCTGAACTGAAAAACTTATTGCTTGTTTTTAGTGAATAAAATTATGAAAAAAATTTTTGCTCGCTTTTCAGCGCTCGGTGGTCGTTCGGCTGCACCTCCGAATGGAGCCACCGAACACTAAATATACCTCCGATTTGTTCAGATGGTGAGCTACCTCTGAGTGTGTTCTGAGGTAGAGCATGAAATAGGATTTCCGATGTTTTCCCATTAATATTTTGAAAAATCAAAAACTACTCCACATTCTCAATACAACCTTAAAACCCTTTTTGGATTTTCACTATTGTTCCTCCATTGCTAAACTCAGCGACAACCAGCGAACTCCATCAGCATTCAAGCTTGAAAAAAGAAAGAGGTGGGTTATTTATTACACTATACCAATCTTCTTACATCATTCTTCCAACCCCTCTTTTTTTCATTGTTTCACCGGTGTCTTGCAAATACCTCCATTGCAGATCAATCAAAGCAACGCTCGGTGGATTTCTTATACAAAGGTGTGTTTATCATTTTGTTCGTTATATTATTGTCTTTCATTATACTATTATTTAACAGCGCTTTTGTTTCTTTTCAGAAATTTCTCAGTTTGCTTTACTGCTTTATTTATAAATCATTGCCTTTCTTTTCCATTGTTTGTTTTAATGTTATTTACAAATTATCATGTTTCTTCCCCATTGTTCATTATACTATTATTTATAAATTCCCAAGAAGAAACAAACACCCCTATTTCTTCTCAACAAAACCCCATTGTCTTTCATTGTAATATTGCTTTATGGAAGGGGATACTGTTGCTCATTAAAATCCATACTTTTCCAATAAAACTTTTCAAATGAGCAACAGAGGACATCTGTCATGGGGCCTCCACTTTCATGGGATTCCTTTCCCCTTCCATTTATATATATATATATATATATTGGTATTAGAATACTTGTTTACTGATATCAAAGGTTGTCAATGGGTTGAATTTGGTTAGATTACTTTGGAGTTATGATTGGAATTGTAATATCTTAATCCCTTGTTTTAAGCTCTTTGCATGTCTACAACATTCATCTTATAATGCAGTTAGAGCTTATTAGGAATTTTAAGGTTGAAGGTAGCATACACATGAAAACACAAGCATGCATGTGTGTTGACAATGTCTTTCAGAATTCTAACATGTGGGATTGATTTTTGGATTTTTCCTTGTAATTTCTTTTGAGCACTAGTTGTTTTTTAGGAGTATGTCAAAAGGTTTTGCACGTTGGGCATTGCCTTACATTTAAAACACATGTTCATTATTTCAATGCTGGCAGTGTAAGGGCTGGCCAAATGACCAATGGTAGTGGATGAGAGAAAAACATAAGTGAGCCAAAATCTAACATCTACAAAACTTTAGTGTGAATTTGAAACACTCAATATCATTAGTTTTTACTTTTATTGAGTCCATAACACATTCTTAAATTTTGAGTTAAGGGCCAGAGCAGCAGTTCATTGACACAGATGGGGGCACTATTGCGACCTTAAACTACATACTCTTAAAGAAATTAGTTTAAATTCAATGGGCACTATTTAGCAATTAGAGTTTTTTTTTTTCCTTGTAAGAAGAGGGAAATAACTTGACGAAATATCATTTTATATCTAAAACTTTCTTATAGTTTCAGATGAGTGTAAACTTTTATATATTATCTTTCTCTCTTTTCAGCCACTTGAAAGTGTGAAATTCCAATCAAGACTAGCAATCCGATAAAGTCTCTTCTTGATTGTGCTCCTCTTTAGTACCCCCGTGTGAAGCACATGTATTTGGCTACTTGTGAGATTCTTTTATCATGTAAACAATTGTGGTGCAAACCGTATATATAAACTGAGAAAATCATTTATATAAAATTAGATTGTAATGAACCCTTGATTACCAAGTAAATTGTGTACTTATGCAAGAAACAATCAAAACATAAAGACTCACCATGATTCTTGATCAGTCAAAAAATCCATAGGTAAAGGGTGTTGAATATAAAAAACACAGTGGTGGATCAAATTCTATATTATTAGAAGTTTTTGGTGTGTGCATATGAATCAAATTCTAAATTGTTAAAGGTTTTTGGTGTGTGCATGTGAATCAAATTCTATCTGGTTAGAAGGTTTTGATGTGTGCATGGTAAATTAACAGCTACTAGAGGTCAAACCATTGTAAAATAATTGAATAGTTGTATTTTATGTTAACTTGCTTCAAGTATTACCCTTGTAAAATCATTGAATAGTTGTATTTTATGTCAATTTGAAGTTTTAATTGAAATTCATGATAGTTGACCTTGATGCTATGGCCTATGGATGCATTTTGAATTTTTAGTTGCATGAATGTGTTGTTTTAGCTCTAGGAACAAATATTATATTCTCCATTTATTTATTTACTTACTGTGACTATTATAATGCTAGGATGGAACCAAAGGAACCAGGTAGAGCATCTTGGAAAGACCCAAAACTAGTGAAATTTTTTCTTGATGCTTGCATTAGTGAGGTTAACAGAGTTGGAAGACTGGAGGGTCTTTAAAGAACGAATCTTGGACTGTCATAGAGGAAGCAATAAAGAATGAATTTAACATACATTTTCGACAGAAACAATTCAAGAATCGTTATGATTACATCAGTTTAAAATACCAAGCATGAGTTTCAATGATTAACACTATTGGGAGTGGATTTGACCCAGTAAGTGGAACAATGAATTGGACCAACGACCAGTGGGAAGAATACATCAAAGTAAAATCCAAAATATAGTATAAATTATATGCATTATCTTATTATTATGACAATGGGTGGTTTTGTAACAATCATTTTGTTTGAAATTAGACGCATCCAAAAGGTGCTGTTTTTAGCAACTAAGGTCTGGAATTTCAAAGCATTATACGATGGAGCTTGTGTAGCAGGGGAAGTGGGGTGGGGTCCAACCAACAAGAGGTCCATGCTCAATATTGAAAAAAGCTACTAAAATTGTGTTTCTTCTTCTACAAATGGTCACGAATTAGAAGGCAATCCCCCTTTTCTTGGTGAAGAGATGTCACCTTTAACACAACATAATCAACAACCATCTAAGATGCTTTACACATAGAACCCCCCCCCCCCCCCCCCCAAGAAGAAACCAAAGAAAAATCAAGAAGATATAATGGAGCAAATATCTGGGTCCTTGACATGATAGAAACGAGACACAGTGGGCATTCTGTGAGTGAATGCATGATGAAATTGGAAGGAATTGTTCTAATCCACTCTATTGCAAGGAATCTCTACTATTTTCTGCTAGTATAGAAACTCATAAGGAATGGATGAGGTGGTGTAAGACAACAAATGAGCTGGCAATGACTATGTGGTTAGAATTGCTCTCTAAAGAGAGATGGGGATAAGAATAGTGGTTGTTTTTTGGATGGTGACATGCTGGAATTATGATTGTCTTTTTTTTTTTTTTTTTTAGGATGATTGTTAGAACTTTGGTTGTTATTCTAATTTGGATGGTGACATGTTGGAATTTGTTTGATTTTTGTTTTAGGTATGATTGTTGACATGCCAAGACCTTTATTTGTGTTTCAATTTATTGATGGCTTATTATTTAGGAATGGTTGTTCTTTGGGAATTATTGTTATTTGATGGCTTGTGTTTAATATATATAATATACATGCATTTTATAAAGCCAAATGTTGATAAATGAAATGGAGGAAATGTTATTGGTCCTTCTTTTAGTATTATTGTTACAACAAATGAAACAACAAAACCCAATCTGGAGTTTACCGAATAATGAATTTGCTCTCAGTGGGAGTGCATACATACAAAGAAAAAAAAATATTGATAGGGAGAGATTGACAAACGAAAGACCTTATGAGAATGTTTGTGGATGCATATGTCCATCTTTGCTATCATTTTCGTGAGAGGGGGTGGTTAAAAGATAGTCGTTTTATCTTGGTCGAAGAAAAAATGACTATGTTCCTCATTTGTGTGAATCACAATGAAGATTCTCCGTCATCACGTGTAGATTCCAACGCTCTCTTGATACTGTCCATAAGACCATAAGTATTTTCATGAAGTGTTGGAAGCTATGATGTTATTTGCTCGTTATTTGCTCAAGAGATGATTGTTCCAACAACTTGGAACCTTAACCTAGGTATTCCAGGCCACCATAAAAGGCTACGACACATATTTAAGGTAAAAAGTTATCAATAAGTTGTTAAACCCTAAGTATCTTGGTGATGTTATATTAACTATAGTTCATTACCTTTGCTAGGGAGTGATTGATGCCCTTTATGGTACTCTTGTCTATGTTGTTGTTCCCCCATAAAGCAAATGCCATATAGGGGGTGAGGAGGAAAAGATTGCTACCATAATGGATTGGCAGTGTGTGACTTTAACATGGTGTTCACCTTTGTATTTGTTGGATGGGAAGGGTCTGCACATGATTCATGAGTGTTTAATCAAGTTGCATACAACCCAAATAACAATTTCCCATTCCCTCCTCGTAAGAAATGAAAATGAATTAGAAAAGTGACACCATAAAACACAACATAGCATACTTATAAGTTTTGTGTTTTTAATTCTTTCCTTTTTTTTGTATAGGTAACTATTATCTTTGTGATGCTACATATAAGCACACATGTTTCTCTATGACCCTATATCGTAATGTATGGTATTGGATAGCAAATTTTCTCGTGCTTGTGCTAGGATAAAAGAAGAAGTGTTTAACCAATCTTATGCAAAGCTTATGAATGTTACTAAGAGGGAATTTGGGGTTTTGAAAGCACGTTTTGCCATTCTAAAGAGGATGACACCTTTTCCACCAAGTGTCTAATGGGATATTGCCATTACCTGCTTTATGATACACATTTTTCTTAGAAAATAAGCCATTGATGATGAATTATTCCAAGAGTATGAGTGGCATGATGTCCAAGGTAACAATGGAGCTGATGACATGGACATTGATGAAGGTGATGGAGGAGATGGGGAATTCAAATAGATCAAAACTTCATGCATGCATTACGTGAAGAAATAGCACAAACATTGTTCCATGGTTGATTTGAGATTTGATTAGGATGCTATACAAAGTTATTTTCCATAAGATGATATGCTTTCTTTGTTTATGGTGTTGTATTATCTTATGAATGTTATGTTTTCTATCTTTATTTTTTAGGGATTTTTGGACTATAATCCCCCTTAGAAAATTGAATTGCAACCCACTCCTTGTCTACTAATAGCCCCCCCAATAAACCACATCTTGCCCATGAATTTGGCATCAATCCACGGGCATTATTCATTCCACTCCTAGAAATCCTAACTTCACCCTATGGGTGGATTGAACGGTTAAAACCCCTATTTTTTTATTATATTGATATACTTTCTTATATTATTTCAAAAGAGGAGGTTGAGCATTTCTATACATACATGAATGGATGCTTAGCAGGATTGAGGGTGAAAAATATTGCAATATGTTACCACCTCCATAACTTATATAAATTAACAAATGATAACTCCAATAGTTGGGTTGGTGCAAATTTATTCTTCTTTTTAATAATAATTTACTTTTCTTGATATTTTTAATCATATTATTGAAAATATTTTAAATATTTTTACTTATCATCATCATCATCATCATCATCATCATTATTATTATTATTATTATTATTATTATTATTATTATTATTATTATTACCATTTATTTAATTTTTTATATATTATTAATATTATATGCTGTTTTTTATGTTATTAATTCTCATTACTATTATTTTATAAATGTTATTTTTTACATTTTTATTGTTTTACCTTTTTAGATTATTTTTATATTTAGAAATCTATTTATCATATTTATTTTTCCATTATATATTATTTTTTTAATAATATTATGGAATTTCTTTATATTTTTTATTTTTATAGGCATTATTGTCATATGTTTTACATTTTATTATAATTATAATAATTTTGGCTATTTTGTCTTTATTTTTTCATTTCATTTTATACTATTTATTATTTTTATGGTATTTTTTACTATTATATTAATAAATTTTTACTACTTTCTCTCTTTCTATGTTATTTTATTAATTATTGATGTCTTTTAAATAATTTTTACTATTTTTATTATTTTTTATCATAAATGATCTATTTTATATATTTATTTTTATTATCATTATTGTTTTATTTATCTATATTTTGTTATATTTATATTTATTTTTTTCTGCTTTACCTTTTTTATATTATTTTCATATTGATATATTTATTGATTAGATTTATTTTTCATATTATATTATTTTGTTCATAATATTATATGATTTCTTTATATTTTGCAATTTTATTTTATATTATTTTTACAATTTATTTACAATTATGTTACTATTTTTATTATATTTGTATCATTAAATGATCTATTTTATATATTTAGTTTTTATTATTGATGATGCGCAATCCGGTCCGTACGGGTGTCATCTCTTCTGCCAATTGTCAGTTCGGGTGTCATAGCTTCCACTGCCAGTTGCCAGGGCCGCCTCTGTCCGTCTGGGATGGCGACTGTCATGTGTCAGTCCCCTAATCAGTCAGATGCGTCGTCTCCGTGTACGGTCTCCTGGGCGTCAGGTACGGTTGTTCAGTTAGGCGACTTGGAGCCGAAGTGGTGTGCGAGGTGAAGTCTTGAGTTCGGATAGAAGTATGGCCCGAACTGCCTTTGGGAGGTCACTTCGGGTTCTTGCCCTATGTGTCCTTTGTAAGGCTCAGGTCCCGAAGAGCTCGGGTTCCTCCTTGGGGAGCTCGGGACTCTTTAGCTCAGGTAACGGATTGCAAGTTCCATTCTTTTGGGGGAGCTCGGGATACTTTTCTCCAGAGCTCGGGTTGGTTCCTCCTTGAGGGAGCTCGGGACTCTTTTGTTTGGAACTCGGGTTGTGGGCCTGCTGTCGTGCCGAACTGGCGCTTCTGCCAGGTCACTCTCGGTTGCTTCCACGTGTTGCATGGCCAAGGGGTCGGGTCAAATCTTCCTCCATCAATTGCCCCCCACTCCCCATGCTCAGGGTCTTGACCCGGCGTGGGGAGTTCACGGGATTACAACTGGATTTGCCTCGGGACATTTTGGCCTTGATCAGGAACTTTTCTGGTCCGGTCTGCTTGTGTTATCGGCTCAACCGGGGTTGGCTTGGCTCGAGCAGGAGTCCTGAGCTGCGTGTGGTTCGTGTGCGCAAACGATTTTCAAATTTTCAAAATTTTTGAACGCGCGTGCCAAACAATTTCAAATTTTCGAACGTGCGTGCCAAAGTGTCTTTTCTTCGGGGAGTGCGCAACTGACTTTTCGGGGAGCCGTTGGATGGTTTCGATCTTGGCCGTTGATGCGTGGGTACAGTGGCTTTAAATAGTGGGGGGACCCCAGTAACTTTCCTCTGTTATCCTTCAACATTTGTTTCTTGAGCTCGCGTCTAAGCCTGTCAGCTCGTGTCACTCGTTCGTAGTTCGGTAGCTTTTCCTGGTGAGTCCTCAGCCCTCTTTGCTTCGATGTCTAGTTTTAGTAGCACGAATAGTCTTCTGGGGGGGTCAGACGCTGGTTCTACAAATCGAGCTGCTGCCTCCGACAGCCTTAGTGAGTCCGAGGCGGGGCCTGAGGTAGAGCTCAAGGAAGAACTTGAGTTTGAGCCCGTAGGCCGAGTCACCTCGGGTAGTTTGGCATCCACCTCCCGCCGAGGTCAGGTGCCAGACAAGTTTGGACCCTCCACTATGACGTCCGAAAGGCTTTGGTTCCTTATCGTCCAGTACAACCTGCCCGGGGAGTATACTTACTTTTTACCCTCGAGCGACTTTCCTTGGGAGCACGATCCGGATGAGATCGTGATATTTCGGGAGCAGCTTGTTGCCGGGCTGCGCCTTCCCTTCCATCCTCTTATCGTTGAAGTCATGAACCACTTCGGCGTCACTATAGGTCAGCTTCACCCAAATTCTATCCGTAACCTTGTCGGGACCATCTCCCTGTGTTGTGAACACTGCCTTCCTTTAGACTTGGAAATTTTTTCTGCTATCCTTATGCTTAAGAAACAAGCGGGTCCCCTGCCCGGGCATAGGAGTGCGTACTACTTGTCACCTCGCCCGAGCTTCAAGCTCTTACACGATCTTCCGAATAAGGTCCCAACATGGAAGCGGGACTACTTCGTGGTTTGAAGTGCTACGGGGTGGCCGTTTCCTACTAAGTGGGGTTTGGCCGCTCCTGACCCCGGTGTCATTTTAGATGAAGATACAGTGAAGGGCCTCCGGGACTGGGCCCGTCTTGGGCTAAAATGTGAAGCCTATCTGACGGAGGATAAACTCATTCAGGCCGGTCTGAGTTCGGGTAGGTTTCTTGCTCAGATAAAGGTAATTTTGTTTCTGTTTTTGTTCGTTTTTTGACATCGGGCTCCTTTTTTGCAGGCGCAATGGAAGCCGAGAAGACTTGAGGTGCGAGTCTGTTCAGTGGCATGAAACGGAGGAAGTGAGCTGCTAAGCGAGTTCATGCCGATCCTTCCCAGGTGGCGGAGCCCGAGGTGCCCCTTCCAGTCCAGGAAGCGGTAGGGGCTCCCTATGCCAACACTACCTATACCCGGGCTGGGCCTTCAGGCTCGGGGAGCCACGATGAGATTGGGAGCATTGTGACGCCGGGCTACGCTCTCCGAAAAAGCAAGGCCGCCACTTGTCCTGAGGAGATCGTGCAGTGGGCTGATCTCCCTACCAATCTCATAGGTGCTCGAGCTGCAACTCACGCCATGGTGGTAAGTCGGAGTGGTTTTTTTTTTTTTTTTATCGAGCTGACTTGTCCTCGTCCTGGCAGGTGAACTCCTCTATCCATGCTTTGGCGATCCAGGCGGAGAGGGGCTTAAAACGGGTAGAAGCTGCTGAGGCGACTTCCTGTGCTGCGCGGGCCGAGCTATCGAGGTCTCAGAGGGATAAAGAGGCCTTAGGAATGGTGGTGAGACATATGGCCGACCTGAAGTTGGACCTGAAGCATCAGGTCGAGTACCTTCAGGAAGATATTCGGGAGAAGACTCGGATCTTTTCTCAGGTTGTCGAGGAGGCGAAGGTGAAAATCATCGAGGACTACATTGCTTCATCGCGTTTCGACGATATGATGGTGGGATCGTATAGATGGGGTTTCAAGTTGAGCCGATGGATGATAAGGAACACGTACCCTGAGCTCGATATTAGTGCCATAACCACTTCGCACATCACTCAGGAGATGGCTGCCGCAGCTGATGACGACCCGGATTCCGAAGATGAAGCGGGACCTTCGGGTATTATCGAAGTCCCTTCTGAAGGTGAGGAAGATGTGCCTCCGGGCTTGTGAGTTCGTTTGTGTTTGTTTTTGCTTTTTCTTTTTTAAACACTATAAAGAAAACGTTTAGCAATGAAGTATTTTTTTTGTTCAAAAGTGTTGTGCAAATACTCCTTTTGCTGAAGTGACTATATACTCGAGCTGCTAGACTTAAGCCCCGAGGCGAGTTAACATAGTAAGGCTACGTGCTCGATTTGTTCTTCGCCCGAGTTAGTTAACAGGCTGAATTGGGCCCTGGGCTATGCACCTCGGGATCCATAGTAAGGCTATGTGCCGAGGTCCTTGTTAGCTCGACATTCTGGGCGTTAAGGTGCCGAGGTCCTTGTTAGCTCGACATTCTGGGCGTTAAGGTGCCGAGGTCTTTGCTAGCTCGGCATTCTGGCCCTTAGGCTCTGGTAGTGGCTCATGGCCTGCTTATTTTGATAATTTATAGGTAAAATCGTCTTAAGTTGACGATGTTCCATGCCCGGGGTATCTGTTTACCTTTTAGGGTCTCGAGCTCGTATGCTCCCCCGAGTACTCTCTTCACTCGGTAGGGTCCTTCCCAGTTCGGCCCGAGTTTGTTGACACTGGGTTCAGGTACCATGATTTTGCGGAGGACCAGGTCGCCGACGCGAAAGTTTTGTTTCTTAACTCTGGCGTTGTAGTACCGAGCTACCCTTTGCTGGTATGCTGCGGTTCTGATGTATGGAGGTCCCTCACCTCGTCAAGTAGGTCGAGGTTGGTACGTAACTCGTCGTTATTAGTATTGTTGTATGCTTCCAACCGAAGTGAGGGGATTTCGATTTCAGCTGGGATGACTGCCTCCGTGCCGTAGGTGAGGTTGAAGGAAGTTTCTCCAGTGGCAGTCTTCTCTGTAGTTCGGTATGCCCATAGGACGCTGGGTAGCTCGTCTGCCCATAACCCTTTAGCTCGGTCTAGCTTGGCCTTTAGTCCGCGAAGGATAGCTCTGTTCGTGACTTCTGCCTGACTGTTTGCTTGTGGGTGCGCAACCGACGTGAAGTTTTGTCGGATTCCCATGCCTTGGCACCACTCTTGGAATTTGATGTCTTCAAACTGCTTGCCGTTGTTGGAAATCAGCACCCGAGGTAGCCCGAAGCAGCATACTATGTTCTTCCAGAAGAAGTTCTGGACGTTTCGAGTTGTGATGGTTACGAGAGTTTCAACTTCAACCCTTTGGTGAAGTAGTCTACTGCCACTACTAGGAACTTCCTTCCTCCTGTTGCTGGCGGGAATGGTCCGAGTAGGTCGATACCCCATTGTGCGAAGGGCCATGGGCTGGTGAGGTACTTGAGGTCGGCGGCGGGCTGATGGTGAATATTGGCGTGCTTTTGGCACTTCTCGCATTTCCTGATTAGCCCGACGACGTCTGCTTTCATTGTTGGCCAATAGTACCCCTGTCGTAGTGCCTTCTGAGCATCGGCCCTGCCCCCCAAGTGTCCGCCACATAGGCCTTCATGAATGTCGCGGAGTATGAGCTCGGCTTCGGGAGGTCACAAACAACGCAGGTAGGGGAGCGTGTAGGATCTTCGGTATAGCCGTCCGTCTATCATGATGTACTTGGCTGCCTGACGCTCTACCCTCTTGGCGGCGTTGCGTTCTTCGAGGAGGGTTCCATGTAGCAGGAAGCTCGCGAGTGGATCAATCCAGCTCGGTTATGCTTGGGCGACAGGAGCGACCTCCTCTGCCCCCCGGAGAATGCTACACCGAGGTAACTCTTCTATGTACACAGTTCTCATGGTGTTGTCACTGGTGCTGGCTAGCCGGGATAGGGCATCGGCCTCAGTGTTCTCTGACCTCGGGATTTGCTTGATGAAGTGTGACTGGAAGCTAAGCAGTGCCTCTTTCACCTTTGCCAAGTAGGCGATCATAGCTGGCTCGCGGGCTTCATATTCCCCTGTAACTTGGTTGACCACGAGCTGGGAATCGTTGCAGATAACTGTGTTTTGCCTTTACTTCTTGCGCTAGGGCTAGCTCGGCTATCAACGCCTCGTATTCTGCCTCATTATTGGATGCCTCGAACTCAAAGCGTAGTGCGTACTCCAGTTTCGTGCCACTCGGACCGCAGAGAACTACACCGACTCCGCTGCCTTGCTGATTTGAGGAGCCATCTACGTGAAGGATCTAGGGCTCTTCATCCCAGTTCGCGCTTGGCCTAACCAGGAGAGATACCGAACTGGGTGCGACCTCACGGGGCTCGGACTCAGCCGGCCTGGGAGCACCGAGCTCACCCGAATTGGGAGCCTTGTGCTCAACTGGGCTAAGGTCCTCGGAGCTGAACGTGTATTCTGCAACGAAATCTACCAAGGCTTGGGCTTTGATGGCGGTTCGAGGCTTGTACTGGAGGTCGTACTCACTGAGTTCGATGGCCCACTTTGTCAATCATCCAGAGACCTCGGGCCTGAGTAATACTTGCCTCAGGGGTTTGTCGGTGAGGACAGTGATGGTATGAGCTTGGAAATATGGGCGAAGTTTGCGGGCCGCAATGACAAGCACATAGACTATCTTTTCTATTTCTGGATATCTTGTCTCTACTCCCTGCAATATTTTACTAACATAGTAGATGGGTCGTTGGACCCGATCTGCTTCCTT
Organism: Nelumbo nucifera; assembly: GCF_055504915.1. NCBI lineage: Eukaryota > Viridiplantae > Streptophyta > Magnoliopsida > Proteales > Nelumbonaceae > Nelumbo > Nelumbo nucifera. Next base: position 37,940,484 of record NC_142650.1, read on the forward strand.
TACCAGCATCGAACTGACCACTTCGTTGCTTACCGAGAGGTACAGTTCTAAAACATCGCCCTTTTCGGGTCGGGTCAACACTGAGATGCTGGCAAGGTATCCCTTGAGCTCGTCAAATGCGAACTGGCATTTCGGGTTCCACCCGAACCCTTTGCCTTTTATGGCCTTGAAGAAGAGTAGGCAACGGTCTGCTGACTTAGACATGAAACGACTAAGAGCGGCTATCCTGCCGTTTAGCCTCTGAACTTCTTTTACTTTTCGGGGTGGTCTCATATCTAGGATGGCCTTTATTTTGTCCGGGTTGGCCTCAATACCGCGCCGATTGACGATGTACCCTAGGAACTTACCCGAGGTGACACCGAAGACACTTGTTTAGGTTTAGTTTCATGCTAAATTGACGCAGAATTTGGAAGACAGAATGCAAGATTTGCATAACATTGTGTCTTGACGACCATGTCGTCTACATAACATTCTATCTTCGTGCCAATTAAGGGCTGAAACAGTTTGTTCACGAGCCTTTGGAAGGTCGCCCCAACATTTTTCAGTCCGAAGGGCATAACCTTGTAGCAGTACAGGCCTAACTCGGTTATGAAGCTGGTTTTTTCCTCGTCGGACGGGTCCATCATGATTTGGTTGTAGCCCGAGTAGGCATCCAGGAAGCTTAGCAACTCGTGTCCCGAGGTCGCGTCCACTAGGCGGTCGATCCTAGGGAGGGGGAAGCAATCTTTCGGGCAAGCTCGGTTCAGGTCGGTGTAGTCGACGCACATGCGCCACTTGCCGTTTTCCTTTTTTACCAGAACTGGGTTGGCTACCCAGCTCGGGTAATGAACTTCCCTTATGAAGTCTGCTGCGAGGAGCTTCTCGACCTCCTCATCGACCGCCCTCCAACGTTCTGGGGCTAGGTTGCGTTTTTTCTGTCTAATGAGTCTGACTACAGGGTCAATATTGAGCTTGTGAGTTATAAGCATAGGGTTTATGTCGGGCATTTCTGCCGCGGACCAAGCGAAAACATCTAAGTTACTGAGTAAGAAGCGTACCAGTTCGGATCGCAGGGGTTCTTCAAGGGATGCTCCGACCTGAAGTAATCTGGCGGGGTCCCCTGCCGAGACAGAGATGAGAACAGTTTCCTCTGTTGGTGCAGCTCGCTCCTCGTTTTGTTCCGTAGGTCGCTGGTTACCTTGGCCTTTCCCTTGAGGGCGGCAACGTAGCATTTGCGGGACTCGAGTTGGTCACCCCGCACTACCCCGATGCCGAAGTCCGTTGGGAACTTCATGGCCAAATAGTAAGTGGACACCACAGCTTTTAAAGTGTGAGTGATCGGCCGACCTACTATGGCATTGTAGGGGGAGGGGGTCGCGACCACCAAGAAATCGTGACTAAGTCTTACCGTGCTAGGCCACGTGCCGACTTTCACAGGTACTGTGACTTTTCCCAAGGGCCTGACCTCTTCTCTGCTGAAGTCGACCAGCGGGGTGTTCACGGGCTTCAAGTCACTCTCTCGGAACTGAAGCTTGTCGAAGGCCGCTTTAAAGAGGATGTCTACCGAACTGCCGGAGTCAATGAGTACCCGTCGGACTTCGAAGTTGTTGATCTTCATCTTTATGACAAGTGCGTCGTCGTGGGGGTAGTGGACCCTGCGCGCATCGTCCTCGGTGAAGAATATGGGGTCTTCCCTCCTAGGGCGCTTTGGGGGATTTTGTTCTTCTCTGGCGGCCTCCCGGGTTGACGTGCGAGCTGCTGCCGAGGTGCACCCTGCCACGATCGATCCTCCAACGATCACGTGAATTGTTCCCCGAACTGGTCTTTCCTCCGGGGGCTGCTTCTGTGGTTCTGCTGGCCGGTTGCTGGACTCAGGAGCATCTTTGTTGTGCTCTCCCTGCCAACTTGGCTTATTACTATTATTATTATTATTGTGCTGTACAAAATTTCGCAGATATCCACGACGGATAAGTTCCTCTATCTCATCGTGGAGATTATTACAATGTTCGGTGCTATGACCGTGATCCATATGGAAACTACAATACAAGTTTTTATTCCTCTCGCTCGGGTTTCCCTTCAGACGAGGTGGCCACTTCACATACGGGGCGTCTTTGATCGTCATTAAGATCTTGGCCCGCTTCGAATTTAAGAGTGTGTAGTCCGTCCGAGATGCTAAGGGAGCTCGGAACGGCTGGCTTGGCTTCGTCTCCCGAGCTGGGTCTTTCCTTCTTCTGTCATCTAGGTTGGGGGGCTTGCCTTCCCTCTTCCTTTTCTCGATTCCGCTTTCAGTCCTTTGGTTGATCTCCTCCTCTGTTCTCATGAATTTGTCTGCGAGCTTGAGGAATTCAGCCACGGTCACGGGTTGGTTAACTACCGCGAGCTGCACCGCGGGGTCCAGGCACGGTATCTACAAGCATGCATCATTGAACCGCTTGATGTAGCCCCGGATGGACTCTCCTTCTCTTTGGACTACTCTGAAGATGCTCTCCTCGGTTCTAGGGCACCGTTTGCTAGTAACGAAGTGCGCGGTGAAGACCTGCACGAACTGGGTCAAGCTTCTTATTGACCCAGGGGCCAGGTTCCTGTACCAGGTGCGGGCCACCCCCCTGAAGGTGGTAGTGAAGGCCACGCACATGCAGGATTCACTAGCCCTTGCTAGGTGCATTTGGGACTGGAAGGCATCGACGTGGTCGTTGGGGTCGAAGGACCCATCATACTTGTTTAGAGAGGGGAGTTTGAAATCTCTGGGCATGGGGACTGCAAGGAGTTCTGATGAGAGGGGGGAAGGGACTGAGAGAATAGGGGCAGCTTTTACCTCGTCCGAGCTTGTCTCTTCTTTACTTCAGAGCTCAGGCAAAATGTGGGTGGAAGTTCGGCGACTTCGCCGACGTCTTCGTTGCTACTTAGAGGGCCTGGTATTGGCGTTGCTGGCTTCGGTAGTGCCGAGCTTGATGGGCCCAGACTATTGGTAGTCTGCTGACTTGAGCGGAAGCTCAAACTTGGAGTTCCGAGGTGCTGACTTGAGCGGAAGCTCAAACTTGGAGTTCCGAGGTGCTGACTTGGCTGGCAAGGAGGTTCCCGATCCGTCGGCGAGCTGCGAGGCGGGGGTGATTGGTCTTTCCCTCCTGCCCAGGGATGAGGCCTGGCTCTTGGAGGGGTTCTGAAGTTGGGAGGCTTCTCCTCGGTGGAGGCGTCCGCCCTGAGGGGAGGGCTTGACCGGCTTCGGAGCGGGGTGCCGAGGTGGAAGCTGTGGTTGGTTCAGAGGCAGTTGGGGGAACTGCTGTTGATAGTGATACTGAGAGATGTGGTGCAGTACTTGCTACTGATGGAGTTGATGTTGCTGGAACTGCTGCATTTGGGCTTGCATTGCCCGCATGCACTGCATCAAGTCATCAAACTGGTTTTGACTAGTCACCAGGGGGACATCAGTTGGTTCGGCAAAGGTTGTCTCGACAGGGAGAAGAAGGGGAACATTCATAGGTGTCACCATGTTTGGTCCGTTGAGGCTAGGGATTCCGTCCGTCGATAGGGGGACAGTGAATTGTCCTATGCACACAGTGGTGGGCTGGGGGTGTTCCCCTACAGCATTCAAGTCGGCGTTGTGCCTGCTGTTGCTGGGAGAAGCCATGGAAGCTAAGGTTTCTTTGAGAGAGAGAGAGAGGGAGAGTTAAGGGTTAGGGGAGGCCTTTTGAAGTCTTCCCACAGATGACGCCAAATGATGATGTGCAATCCGGTCCGTCCTAGCTGCCGGTTACCTCGCTTCTGACGAGATTGGAGGTGCCTGAAACAAGGAAGAAAATGGAGACTTCCGGGGAGGAACCCAGTTGGAACACTCTGAAGCTCAAGTTAGTGTTCTTCAGAAGGCAAGGGAAATGAGGAATTCTAAGACCAGAAAGCACAAGAATCACATACCCTCTTCTTTGTGAGATGGGGGCCTTTTATAATCATCCTGTACACTCACTGCCAATGCTTTGCCAGTTCGGGCATCATTACCTCTGCCAGATCGGGTCACTTCCTCTGCCAGTTCGGGTGTCATCTCTTCTGCCAATTGTCAGTTCGGGTGTCATAGCCTCCACTGCCAGTTTCTAGGGCCGCCTTTGTCCGTCTGGGATGGCGGTGGCAGGTGGCCGTTGATGGCGGCTGTCATGTGTCAATCCCCTAATCAGTTAGGTGCGTCATCTCCGTACAGTCTCCTGGGCGTCAGGTACGGTTGTTCAGTCAGGTGACTTGGAGTCGAAGTGGAGTGCGAGGTGAAGTCTTGAGTTCGGATAGAAGTATGGCCCGAACTGCCTCTGGGAGGTCACTTCGGGTTCTTGCCCTATGTGTCCTTTGTAAGGCTCAGGTCCCGGAGAGCTCGAGACTCTCTAGCTCGGGGCCCGGATTGCAGGTTCCATTCTTTTGGGGGAGCTCGGGATACTTTTCTCCAGAGCTCGGGTTGGTTCCTCCTTGAGGGAGCTCGGGACTCTTTAGTTTGGAGCTCAGGTTGTGGGCCTGCTGCCGTGCCGAACTGGCGCTTTTGCCAAGTCACTCTCGGTTGCTTCCATGTGTTGCATGGCTAAGGGGTCGGGTCAAATCTTTCTCCATCAATTATCATTATTGTTTTATTTTTCTAAAGTTTGTTATATTTATAGTTTTTTATTATTTTATTAACTTTTACATTATTTTTTATTTTTAATTGATATTATCAATTATTTTTTGTCATACTCTATATTTTATGTTATTTTTGTAATAGTTTTTATAATATCCTATTGCTTTAATCATTTTCATGTACTTTTATTTAAATAATGACTTTGAGGGGTAAATTTGTAACATGCAAGCTTTTTAGAGGTTACAACATTCAGATTACCGAACAATCTCACCGTAAACGCAAAAGCAGAAAATCAAATTTTCCTCTAAATGCTTTCAACGCTTTTTCAAAGTATTTTTTTTTTAATTTTTATTTTCAGACTTCGAACTTCAAATTTGCTGAACACCTAAAGATCCAACAACCTCCTTAAAAACGTATTTATTAAAAAACAAAGCAATAAGCATTTCAATTCAACGCCTTCAGCTGTTATCAAACGGCTGAAGTTTGGTGGTGTACACACCACCTCAATGGTTGGAAAAGATTGAAAACTCTATTTCTATTAGTTAATTATTATAATCTTTCATCTACCAAAAGCAAATTCATTGCGCTTGAAAATCTTACTTTAGAGTTGAATATAGAAGTCCTTTCAACGCTTTAGTCAATAAAACGGTGCATTGCACTTGTTTGAATTCTTATTCTTTGTTTGTTGTTGGATCTACATCAATCAAAATAGAAGATATTTTAAGATTTTAAAAGAAATTTTGAGCAATTGAATCACTAATCTAGTTTATGATATACAGTTCATCCATATAATAAAACACATCAAGTTATTTTCATTATTCCTTGATGGTGATACCTGTTAACATCATTGTTTCATGGGTATGTACATCGCTATCCCGCCAACCCAAAGCTGAAAGCCCTCTCTCTCTCTCTAATTAAGTCGACAGAAGGATGAGGTGAGCTGGACAGCCATTAGAGGTGTCTCATCGTCCATTGTCCCGCCTACGTCAGCTGTACACTGGTGTGGTGGACTATTTGCACTTACAATATTGGCCACGGAAAACTCTCAAGAAAGGGACTCTTGTAGCCGGAGGAAGGGAACTTATTAAACGGGTAGATGTCATGTGACAACGACAAGATAAGCAAGTGGAGCCTGCTTGTTTGGGTTTCCACTAGGGATAATTATGGGCCGGGCCGGGTTTATACCACCAGCGTGATAATACATGTTTGGGTCTGGTCCTGGTGGACCTGGTCTGTATGAATTAATAGGATTATATATTAAAATTTAAAATTGTAATTTATTTTTGTGATTAAATTATAAAATGTATATCTAAAAATTTATTGTGTATATATTAATAAAATTATATCATATATACATGCCATACATATGTGTGTGTATGAGACGGTGTAAGTGTCATGTATATATGATAGATATATAATATGGTCTTCACTTGTTTGTATGCGTATGAGGTCCTTACAAGTAGAGATGTAGTCTTTGTAAGGGAAAAATCGCATTGCATTAGATAAAAAAAGACTTTGAAACAATATTATTCTTAAAGTTTATCTATGGTGCATTTACGGATATTTGCTACATATTAAATCAACGTTTCAAGTTTCAACCAATCACATTAAAAACAACATTGCATGGTCTACTACTCTTTATTGGTTTACATTTCACAAGATGTATTTATCAACAAGACTTTAATAACGTTAAATATGTTAGCTGTGATGTATTGTTTAATCACCGGTTCACATTTTTTGCTTCATGTTATAGTTCATGTACCATAGATTTTGCCTATTCTTAAAGAACTGTAGATTAGTTCTAATTAATGATCCCAACCCTTTCTAAAACATTGCATTAGTAATATGTCCAGTTATTCTCACTCATAGACCAGGAGCTGAGGTAAAATCGATACAATACTTGTATTTGTAGAGGTTTTACCTCTGGATACTATGTTGGCAGCTGTAGAGGGTTACACCTTAAAAAACCATGCCTGTGAGCACAGAGTAACAATCCTGTATTAATGGTTCTAGGGGTGCAACTTGAGTGGGCTTGGGTTGAGCTTTTGTCAAATTTTGAATGGGTCTAACCCAAAGGCCCCAGCCTGAAACAATATATATAAAATGCTACTTGGACCAACCCGAGTTGCACCCCTAATTGTTCATATTAGACTTTCTAGAAAAGAAAATTGTGCTTATTATAAGTTGCCAAAGGTAGAGAAAGGGTCAAAAGGTGATGGAGAGGTCAGAAGGCTTAGCCTTGGATTATTACACAGATATTGAGAACCTTCAGTGTATTGTTTGATTGTATTCATATGCATTAATTAATTTATTTTAAGAGGTTACAAAATAAGATAGATACTATTATAGATAAGAGTATATACAATAAAACGACACCAGCAGTATATTTTATTATAGGTATATAAAACCATAAGAGAACAGCAGGTTGCATGGTGCCGAAGAACTCTTAAGCAAAGTTGACTGGACTATATATATATATATATATATATGCTAACGAGAATGTAATATGAAATCTTCTATTACCATCAGTTGATTGCTTTCCGTATGATTTGTAATATTAAATTCTTTTGATTCTCATCAGTTTGATTTTTATTTTTTCTCTTCATGTGGTTTACAATATTAGATCAAACGGCACTTTGCATTTGGCGCCTGCTGGTGTTGGACGAAATTAAGGATGGATTTGAGGCTACCATAACTCACCATTTTTAGAAAATCAAAATGACCAAATGGTAATTAATCAATTTTAGTTCTATATGGTTTTCCAATTATAAAGGCTTTTGATTTATGGTTGGAATTTTTCACTTGTTCAATCTGCTTTTCTTAGCTAAGAAAGTTGTAAAGCTAAATCCATTTATTGCTTCGTCCTAATTCCAAAAATTGATGGCAAATTCCAAATTACTATCTTGTACTTTGGGTGCCATTTTAGTCCCTGAATTTTAAAACGCAAATTCCAAATTACTATCAGCTGTTAAGTGGCATTTGAAAAATAAACAAATGCCCTTTGAGTGTCATCTAATTTTCTTTATCATCCATCCAAATTTTGATAAAAAATGAATAATCTCAAATCCTCATCTCTTTTGTTCAAAAAAGTTAGGGTCACCAGAGTGGTTGATAAAAGGATTTGCATTTTGACTCAACTCTAACTGAATTAGCTCAGCCCCACTTGTAGATATTGATACATTTCACCCACCTGCATTTTGGCTCAACTTTAACTGAAGTTGGTTGGCACAATTATTGAGTTTTGATATCTCTCTCTCTCTCTCATACCATAAAAATGATCGAATCATCCTGTATGATGTAGAGGCTTTGCATCTCCATACTATTTTTTAGGCTGCATTTGGTTGTAATGCAAATCTTGATGTGAGTGCAAAATTTGTACCTGATATGGTTTTGTTGTTGTTTGTTTGAAATTATGATTTGCACTCCTATCCTGCCTACAAAATTTATATTTGTCTCTTTTTCACTCATTGGCAGTGCAAATTTCAAATCCCAAAAATCTATACAAAAATTTTACCACCTTCCATCTATTCCTACCTCAATTCTTTCTCATATAAAAATGGAAACCACAGCATCTTGCACCCTACCTTATTCCTAGTCAAATAAGGCAGTTAAATTTGAAGTAAAAGTAAATCAGAATGTACATTCAGCGCTTTTGCACTCCCATGCATTTATAAATGAAATCTGTACTCTAACCAAATGCAACCTTAACAAATGCTTATATGCAAAACTTTCAAAGGTCAATGGATTGGCCAATTGCACTAAATTGAAAGCCTCTCAAACCATATACAATCTACCTACATTTAGAGACTCAAGGAGAAAGAAAAGATAAAACTTACAAAGGCCAATGGATTGGCCAATTGCACTAAATTGAAAGCCTCTTAAAGCATATACGATCTACTTACATTTAGACTAAGGAGAAAAAATATTAGCATTTGCAATTTAAGCTTAGTGAGCCTGGCTTATATCTAGCCATGTGAAGGAACTGAATAGAGTGGAATGGCATAACAGGTGGATGTAGTCGATTCCATATAATTGAGATAAGTTGATAAGGCATAACGGGTTCGGCTATGGCCCTGTTTAATGATTTCACAAGTACTTTTTAGAAGTTCTTATTTTAACAACTACTTAAGGCTGTTTAGTAACCCACTTTTCAAATCATTTATTATGTTTTTAAGCACTTATTGGGGTGTAAATGTTTAGTAAGCTACTTTTCCCATAAGTGCTATATTGACACAAATGACAATTTTAGCCCTCACTTCACTCATACATATATACAATGGTTTTCACATGTTATAATATACATTTCAACTACAGCCCACATGGGTTACCATATGGATCCAATTAATAATAATAATAATAATAATAATAATAATAATAATAATAATAATAATAATAATAATAATAATAATAATAATAATAATAATAACTAATCATAATAGGGAAAGACGACAGAGAACAAATCTCCAAGTTGACGGAAGACGTTGACGAGTCCAGCCATGGCGATGCCTTTAAGTAGCGCTTCGGGATCATCTTTATCGGCAACTTTGTACAACTCTGGATTGGTGATGCTGTACTCGTTTCTTATCTGGTACCTTGTAATGGGCATTTCGTCTAAGTATCACAAGCTGACAATGCGATGAATCCTGATTGAAACTGGTGGAAATGGCGATGCTGTACTTGACAGCTCTCCCAACGACAGTTAATTTCATCGCTACATTTCCACCATTAACCGCTGCTGGGAGCAGTTGTAGGGGAGAGAGAGAAATATGGGAAAGATTGGGAGAGGAACTTACAAAGAGGGGCCAAGATTTGGCGACTAGAAAAAAAGAAAGAAGAAAGGTTTCCAACGACAAAGTTGGTCGGTAGGGAGGTGAGGTAGATGAAGGGACAGAGCAAGGAAGGGAGGGGCAGAAGGAAGATGACGAAGTTGAAGCCGTGAATCGTCAAATTGGGGAGTGGGGACAAGTCAAGGAAGAAGATGATGAACAATGCTTTTTGGGCGTGGGGGTATTTTGGAAGAAATACTTCAAAAAAACCAACTTGAAGTCACTTTTTCAAAGAAGAAGAAATACTTCTCCACTTTTTTACCAAATACCCATAAGTATTTAAAAAATACTTAATGTGTGGTCCCATGTCTTAAAAGAAGTACTTCTTTTAAGTGTTCTCAAACAGGGCCTATGATATAGAAAACATATGATATAAGAAAAACAACTTACCAATAAACTAGAATCATAAACGTGATAATGGCTTAGGTGTTATTTATCAAAATTTATGAGTGAATTTTGATTGGTCAAAACCCTTTCCATACCATATCTTTTTCGTATCATAGATTTTCCCAAGGCATAACTGATTTGAGTTTGAGTAGAATCAATCTAACCGGCTTCAGAAAAAAAAAAGAATCAACCTAATCATACCAAATCAAGTCTAATCTTCCACTATGAATTTATTAAAGGATAAAACAAAGCTGGTTAATTAATCTATTATTTTTAAACCAAAAGCTTACAACTTGCTTTACTTGGTATACAAAGTTTGTGAATAGATAAGATAATCCCATATCAAATCAAAAGGTGGTCTAATGTCAGATCAAAAAGGAAATTAACAAGAAATGGAGTCTCCATCCAAGCTAGGAGTACATGTACACATCATCATCAATTAAGCCTTGTCCCAAATATATGGGGTCGGCTTACCGATGAGTGATGACCCAATGGTTGATATGGGTGTCATTTCATCCCATGAAATCGCAGGCTCTCCCTAGTAACGTCAGTGGACTTTTGTGTGTCGTGCTCTGTCCCCTCCCTAATTTGAATAAGTTCAATTCCGATACGGTATGTTAGATTCCAATCCTCATAGATTTCTTTGACCTAAAATCCTTACTACGATGAATCCAAGAAGGCTATTCCATACATATTAAACATAAGAATTAATAAAGCAAAGTGAGCCTGGCTTGTATGTAGCCCTAGTCATGTCAAGGAGCTGAGCAGACTGGAATGATATCAGATCCAATGCCCACAAGACCGTATTCTCATCATTTTTACAGTCTTTTACAACCGTGTATTAAGAATATTTTTGTATTTGTATACTTTTTTTTAAGAGAAGATATTCTCAATGCAAGGCTGGAAAGGCATATGTACCAAATCTGATTTCGACTGGAATGGCAAAAAAAATGGCTACAGCTGATGCTGTTATAATAGAAACAAGGCAGAGTTAGATTTGAGTAGCAAGCCATCAACCTAATCATATCAAATCAACTCTAATCATCTGGTATGAATTCATTAAATGCTAAACAAAGCTACTTAATCTATTACTTTCAAACTAAAAAGCTTACAACGTGTTAAACTTTTCATTTTGAATAAGGTTTGTATGAATGGATGTGATAATCCCATTATCAAATCAAAGGGTGGTCTAATGTCCGATCAAGAAGGAAATTTAATAAGACATCATTGTCATCATCCCCCCCTTTAAGCCTTATCTCAACTATATACTAGACCTCTTCATGGGTTATGCTAAGCCGGGTTCATGACAGGCTTTTAGCTATTAATAAAACATGTCGAGGTTCAAGCCCGAGCCCAGTCTTAATTCTTGAGTCTTAACCCAGCCTTCAAAAAATTGGGTAAGAAGATTTTTTTTTAATTTTTATTTAGCAATAAAACTGATTTGTTTATATTAAATGACCTTAAATTAAAAAATACTAAAAAATCTCATTAAGCTCGAACTGGGCTTTTTTGAGAAAACCTAAACATAAAATCATGGGCCTAAAATCTAGTCCAAGCCGAACTACAAACAATCAGCCCATCAATCTACCAGTAGGGTTGCAACTTTTGTGGATTAAGGTTAAGATTTTGTCAAGATTTCAATAGATTCAACCTAAAACCGATCAATCCAACTTGCGTCCCTATCTATCAGGCCCATGAACAAGTCTAACAATGACCCAATAGTAAAATCAGTTGGCGGAGGCATGGATCAAACCTGCTCTCCATCTCCATGGAAGTGTCATTGGACCTCACGTGTATCCTGCTCTACCCCAGCAGCCAGCAGTGTGTATCATGAAATATCGCGACCCGCAGACTCTTCCATCTTTACCCACACAAAACACTACCGCGGTGTATTGGAAACATGTCTAATGAAAATGTGTGACAAGTTAATATTCCCAAAAGCGCACCTATAAACAATGTTGCGTGGATAGGTTTTACGGGAAGAAATTGTGGACCAGAGATCCGAGCTCGGGTCGGCTAACCCTAATTTGAATAAAATTATTCAATTCAGACAAAAGCAATCTTCCGATCTCATCTAAAGCCCTTGCTCTGACAAACCGAGGATTTCTTTCAGTTCTTCCAATCCCATACTCTGAACGAACTCAGATAAGTGAAATATTGGGTGTTTTGCACTCTCTCTCTCTCTCTCTCTCTACAGTGCATCTTGATGGTGTATTTTAATCAATGTTTATTGGTGAAGCTTATACAGAGGCCAAAGGACTGGCCAATTACACTCTCAACAGGTCTCATCTCAAGTCTGAAAAGCAAAGCAGTAAAAAGAGGAAGCGAATTAAATTGAAAGGCTTATAATAAATATCAAGCATAGATAATCTGAGTGCTGGACGGGACAAAGTCATGAAACGCCTTGGGAGCCCTCACCAGCTCCCAATCCACCCACACTCTCTCCCCATCCTCGCCCACCCTCCCCACCGCCACATCCAGCCCACGCGCCACCACATAAATCGTCCCCTCTGCCCCGCTCACCGCAAATGGCCTCTGCACCATCTCGCACGGAAACTTCCCCCCATCCACATACCTCCACGTGTCGCTATCCGGTACGTACATCTTCACTCGACAGTCCCCGTGCTCCGATATTACAAACAGCCTCTCCCCCAGCACCACGCTGATCCCCGTCCATCCTTCCCTCATCCCCACGCTCATCTCCTCCCACGTGTCCTTCTCCGCGTCGTAGACCCCACCTCTCGGCGAGAAGCTGAACGGCCAGGTCCACCCCTCCGTCACATACATCTTGTTCCCCACCACTGCCGCGTCGTACCTTGCCAACCCCGCGCGCATTTTAGCCACCGGCGCCCACGTGTCCTTCTCCGGATCGTAGCATTCCACCGTCGAGATCGTGTCCTCCGACCCCGCCCCACTCCCGCCGACGGCCAGGATCTTTCCTCCGATAGTGCCGGCGGCGAAGAACGACCGCGCCGTCAACATTGGAGAGGCCAACGACCACCGGTTCGTGGACGTTCGGTACGTCAACAGCGTCTGGAGGGATGTTTCCGTGTCGGACCGCATCCCGCCGAGCACGTACAGCGCGCCCTGCCGTGGGAGAGACGCGCAGGCGAAGCCTGGTGGGCATACGGGCTTTACGCAGGGCATGGGTGGTAAGACGAACCAACGGCCTGATCGTGGGTCCAGGACCTGCCATTGAATGTCGGCCGTCGATTTGTGGAAGGCGAAGACGAAGATGTAGGGCAAGGATAGCGAGAGGGTCTTCTTCGATAGAACAAAGTTGGGGTTGGTGATGGCTCTGTTCCAAGAGGAAGATACAGAACGGACCAGCGTGTGATAGGGGTAGGGCAGGTGGAGGAGGCAGTGCTCGGCGATCTCGTCGGGTAACCCAGGAATCAACGGTTCTGAATTCTCTTGATCCTTTTCAGAATCTTCAACTCTGACAGGCTCTGCGCCTTCCAAGATCGTCATTCTCAAGTCCTTGTCTGCAAATTCCAAAACAGAGTCAGTGAGAGGTGAGAAGGTCCAAATTAGAATAGAAGAAGAGAAGAAAAAAGTATATAAAATGCATACTTACATACCTTCTTTGGTAGCTTGATTGAAAGCTATTGGGGGTTAATTATTTTTTTGGGAGGAATTGTTTGAAAAGCGGAAGGTGGGCTTTTGTCTTTAAAGGGTTTCTAGAACCGGATCCAAGGCGGTGAGAGCCGCAAAGAAGAACCCCTCGACGCGAATTCCGCCATTACCGAAGCACAGAGGCGGATTTGGATTAAAGAAACGATCAAATGAGGTGGGGACTGACGTAGGCGAAGCCCGAGATTAACTGGGCCTATCGAACGAAGGGAACGGATCTGAAAGTTGCTTCTTGCTTGCGGCCGTCGCGAATTCAGTATTACAGCAACGAAGACACCATTAAAGTACGGAACAAAGAGGAGCAGGAGCTTTAAAACTTAAAAGCTTTAAAGGGTTTCTTGGGCGAGCTCAATCGTGGTAACTGGTGCCCTTTTCTGGGTTTATCGAAGGCGAGAAGGATTTATAGCCAAGTGGGGAATGGTGACTGGTGAAGGGTGGATTGGTCACGTCAAGGTATCAGATCAGTTCGGCACAGGAAATAATGGGGTAATGGTGGTAGTTACATCAGAACCGATTCAGTAAACTAAGGTTAAAAACTGAGAAAAAGAGAAGAGAAAGCTAAAGATACCATTAAAGCTGGTGGGCCCAAGAAATCATTCAATTAGGAATGATCTGGACCATCAGATCTATAGATAAATCAGGTTATGTCGGTCCCACCATGTGGTCCAGTCCAAGGCTGCAGCCTGCAAGAACTGAAGCCGCATGAGGTCGGTTATCATTGATTGTTTACAAACTGGAGTTGCCCAAGGTTTTTAAGATGCATGATCTGGGGTCCAGGCTAGTGGAGCCAAGGCCTAAGCCCCTGCGGACAGTGACACGTGGTGATCCATGCGGGGTGTCTGGATGTGGGCCCCGACTGAGAAGTGTTTGCCGATGGGGATAGTGATGGATGATCCAGACCGTCCACCTGTTGGACTTGCTTGGGTTAGAGGACAAGCGTGATATTGTTCCGACCGAACGGTTACGATCGTTGGAACAGAATGAGACGTGCCGGTGAATGGTGATACCGATCTACGGACATGTCTCACACGTTGAAATGAAACGTCAACTGACGACACTCATGTCCCGGGTACGAACTTCGGGTTCGGGTTTCACACTTTGACTGGGTTAAATTGTAAATTGCCACGTGTAAGTGTCAAGATGTACCTGGTTTGTCATCTGCTACTACCCTTGTAAGTTGTTGCCCAATCAAATATGTACAACACTATCCATGAGAATGAAAAAGCAGATCACGTGATGTTTTGATTTTTTTTTATTTTTTTTCATGACTCATGACTGACGTTTCGATATTTCTCCGAGGGGTTTGAAAGGGAGTGCCGGTCGCAGCAGACACCAGTTATTTGGAGTTTGGTTTTTATTACAAGGTTCAATGCATTGTATTGTGTCGTAGTGTTGTATCGTACAATATGTTATGTATGGGTTCATTAATGTCTAAACTGTGGGTTGTGGAGAGTTTATGGCAGCTTTCCCTTTGCCACCTCCCAATGAAATACGGATAAGTGAGTGATGGAAATAAATTCTATCATGCATGAGCTGTTTTCGCTGGCGTGTGCTTCTTTTGTTGGGGCCCGGGGTTGCATGGGAGATGCAATGGGAATCTCTACGACTACTCTGTGTGTGATGTGAAGGGAATCTCTACAATATTGTATGGGTATGGGTTACACTTACATGCATGAGTTGTTTTTGAGGGAATCTCACAATGTCTACCGTAGTTATGTGTGTTATATATTTATTCTTCGGAGATTCCTAATACATGGTATGATTTGCTGTGAGTTCGGTCCATGGTGCATTACGAGAGAAGTAGATCTTGATTCATTCTCTCTACAAGTAAAAATCATATTTGGATTTTAGTTACAAAAATTAAAAGAGAAGCTTTGTACTTAAAGATAATCACTTTTAAAACATAAGATGATTGTGTTTATTGTTAGATTGCAAGTAAATTTGTTCCACTATACAATAAAGCATTGGGTGAGAAACTACAACCATCAAAGTTGAAAGATCTTTAGGGAAGCCTTTTATGAGACAAGTAACTTAGATCGAGAAAGACAAGGGTATTTTATGTTGTGAACTTGTATGCAAAATTGCTTGACTTACATCCTTTTAT
The DNA here is from genome assembly GCF_055504915.1 of Nelumbo nucifera. Lineage (NCBI taxonomy): Eukaryota > Viridiplantae > Streptophyta > Magnoliopsida > Proteales > Nelumbonaceae > Nelumbo > Nelumbo nucifera. Next base: position 37,956,001 of record NC_142650.1, read on the forward strand.
AGATTCTGGAGAGTCACCATAAAAAGGAATGTGTCATGTGTGGTGTGTTGTTATGTATATGGGCCATAAGCACTTGGCCCATGTTCATTCGTTAGTGGCTCTTTACGCACACTATGGCTGAATGCACATTATTGCCATGGTGCCCTAAAGATAATTGGATGATCTCCCTTTCCAATGAGGCCTCATATTAGTTTCCTCCCCAAGAGGAACAGTGCAGAACCCTAACCGTTTTGGGCCCATTTGAATCTGACTTTAAGGAAGTCAGTGGGAGTTACTTTGGTTTGACCTAAATTAAAATCTAGGGACGTAACAACTTGTTCCCTTCAAATATATATAAGTGCATGTGATAGGGAGATTTATATGATGAACTCTTTAAAGGCCTTCCGTCATTAGCATGAACATGGACTTATCAGTAATGAGGATATGCACCATAAAATTGGGCTATCCATTTGCTGGTGAGTTTGTTTGATTACTTCATAAGATGATAGGGGCGTCATAGACCGATGTGGGAGGGGCTTATCCTAAAATGGAGGACTCTCTCACTGTACATTGGTGTTCACGAATATGACGGGTCTACACTTACTGGATAGAAATGTTTAACCTAAAATGGCAATGAACATTGTCTGACAGAGGCCAAAGGGAAAACTCATAAGATGAGTGGATATGATCCTTCACAGAAAGTGGTGGGCCTTTGCAGCTGAAACAGTTGGCTCCATGCACCGTATGTGATTTCCTACATTTCTAGAGACATAACCGCGTCTCTGCACTGAGATGGGAGGGAAATCTCATAGATGAAGAAATGGAAAGGGAACATAGATTAAAAGTCTTTTTTTATATAAATAACATGAATCAATTTAGGTTGTGGACTAATAATTTGCATTGCCTTTTACAAAAAATGGCAAACGGACAATTCGCCAAACTATTGGACGATAATAAGCTTAAGGGCCCAAATTATGCTAATTGGTTCTACAACCTTATGTTGGTGCTGACGTCCGAGAAATTGGATAAGGTAGCCAAAAACCCTGCATCGGAACATCCAGGTGATAAGGCTTCTGAGACCCGTAGGAGGGAATATCAAGAATGGGAGGCGAATAACTCTCTTGCCTGGTGTTACATTATAGCCTCCTTAGATAATCTGATACAGAGATAGTTCAATAAGATCGAAGTGTCCAAGGATACCATGTTTAGTCTAAGGACCATGTATGAAGAACATAATCGTTCTACTCGATAGAAGGTCATAAATTTGTTTATGACCACACAAATGACTGAAAACCAACAGGTTCATAACCATTGTCTAAAGATGATGGGATACATTAATGAACTGGAGGCTCTCAGATCTGGGCTAGATGATGATACCAAAATTGATGTCGTCCTAAACTCTTTGCCTCCTTCCTTTAATCAGTTTATCATGAACTATAACATGAATAAGATAAATGTTAGTTTTCAGGAACTCAACAATATGTTGCAGAGGACTGAAGAACTAATTAAGAAGGATAGGCCGATTGCCATGCATGTTGAAAGTGGCAAATCAGACAAGAAAAGTATAAGGCAAAGAAGAAGCCTTAGAAAAATGTTGGTAATCTTAAAAAGTAAAAGGACAAGACATCAGATGCCTGTCATTTCTGCAAGCAGGGCGATCACTGGAAGAGGAATTGTCCTCAATATCTAGAGACCAAGAAGCAAGGTAATTTTGAATCCTTTTTCATAGAAACCATTTTGTTGGTTACTTCCGCATCCTAGTGTATTGACTCCGGGGCTTCTACTTATGCATGTAACACATTGTAGGGGTTCAAGACAAGCAGAATGCTGAGTGACGGAGAAGTGACCCTTTACTTGGGGATTTCTACAATAGTTGTAGTTACAGTTATAGGGACTGTAAATTTGTATTTCAGAGAAGGAATCACTACTCTTAAAGATTGTCTTTATGTACCTAATTTGAGAAGAAATTTAATTTCTATTTCAAAATTATGTATGGATGGTTATTCTATTTTATTCAGTATGGAGAACTTGAGAACATAGATCTTGTGACTTATACAGAATCTATGTTGGACATAGATTCCTTGAAGTGGATAGATGCCATGAAAGCCGATATGGACTCAATGGAGACCAACAAGGTCTAGACTCTTGTAGACCCACCCCTAGGGTAAAAGCTATTGGTTGCAAATGGATCTACAAGAGGAAGAAGGGCCCTGATGGTAAGATTGAGACCTATAAAGCTTGTCTTATGGCGAAAGGGTACAGTCAGAAAGAGGGAATTGACTATGAGGAAACCTTTTCATCAGTGGCCATGCTCAAGTCCATTAGGATCCTGTTAACTGTAGCAGCACACCATGATTACAAGATTTGGCAAATGGATGTCAAAACTGCATTCCTGAACGGAGATCTTATTGAAGATATCTACATGCAGCAACCGCAAGGATTCATTGCTGCAGGTTAGGAAGACATGGTGTGTAAACTCAATCGATCCATATATGGACTTAACCATGCTTCTAGGAGCTGGAACATCCGGTTTCATTCTACCGTCAAACAGTTTGACTTTGAGCAGAATCTGGATGAACCCTGTGTTTATAAGAAGACAATGAAAGAAAATGCTACATTCCTGGTTCTGTATGTAGATGACATTCTAGTTATTGGGAATGATGTAAGAATATTAACTACGGTGAAAGTGTGGCTTTCACAATAATTCTCCATGAAAGATCTTGGAGAAGCCTCCTACATCTTGGGACTTTGACTCTATAGAGATAGATCGAAGAGGATAATAGGATTATCCCGATCTACTTACATTGACAAAATTGTCAAGAGATATAGCATGGAGAACTCCAAGAAGGAAATGTTCCTTTCAGGCATGGAGTCACTCTCTCCAAGGGAATGTCTCCCAAGACTCCTGAGGAGATTGAGGGCATGAGAGAGGTTCCCTTTGCCTCAGCCGTAGGGAGCATTATGTATGCCATGCTATGCACTCGGCCTGACATTGCTCAGGCAGTGAGTGTGGTAAGTAGATATCAATCAAACCTAGGACTGGAGCACTAGACAACTGTGAAAAACATACTTAAATACCTTTTTAAGACAAAAGAGTTTTGTCTGGTATTCGATAGTAGTTCACTATAGATCCAAGGGTATACTGATGCTGACAGACCTAGATGATAGAAAGTCTACATCTGGTTACATCTTCACAATGGGGCCCTGTACAGTTAGCTGGAAAAGCAGCAAACAGGGGTCCACTACAGATTCCACAACCGAGGTCGAGTACATTGCCGCAAGTGACGCTGCCAAGGAAGCTATTTGGATGAAAATGTTCACTCAAGAATTAGGATTTCTTCTATCCAGCTCATCACCCATTCCACTGTTGTGTGACAACACTGGAGCCATTGCTTAGGCTAAAGAGCCCCGAGCCCACTCGAAGTCAAAGCACATCGAGAGGAAGTATCACGTACTGAGGAAGATTGTTGGTAGAGGGGACGTCCAGATTCAGAAGCTAGCATCAACGGAGAATGTGTCGGACTCATTGACTAAGCTACTCACATAGAAAGTGTTTGAAAAACACGTGGAATGTATGGGACTCCAGCTTGTACCCGATTGGACCTAAGTGCAAGTGAGAGATGTTAGAGAGTGTATGCCCTTATCTCCAATCAGATTGATGTACTTTTTGATATTTATTGTGAATGAATAAAGTGCATAATTGATTCATGTTATCTATGGTGTGTTTCTATGTAATACCCTTAAATTGGACACTTTTGAGACTCGTGTTAGTTTAGAATCTTCACGGCCATTGGATAGACTTGGTGAGGTTTATATTGCCAAAGATGACACTAATGTGCTGCCAAGTCAGTTGGGGTGGCTTGTCTTAGCTGCCAGGGTGAGATTTGAAGCACATGTAGTGTGGGTTTGTTTGAAACTCTGAACCAGACCATTTTCCAATTATACTCTAGACCATGGAGACAGATGGACAAAACTGGAAAGTTACACCTAACCCCTAGACTCGATTATGGTACTGTACTAAGTGTTGGATTGGGCTGTCTTTGATATGCCAATCAATGGGATCCTTAGCGGGGGTCAAAACCTGGGTATGTTGGGGCAGTCTGAGAACTCACCTGAGTGGGTGATCATAGTGACTGAATTAGCCCCTTTGTCGGACAAAATGAATGATCACTAGGAGGTAACCTAAAAACCCATCATCCTGGTTATGGTATTCCATAAAAGGGTTATGTGCATGAAAACACTTAGATTAAGAACAATTGACTTCATTAGTATTTCTGGTTATCCAATTCAAAAACACTTAGACCTGCCAACAGTAGGATTGGAAGCCTTTGTAAATAAGTTAAGGGAAGAATTAAGAGAACTCTTCCCAACCTCACTAACCTATCATGAACCCATTAGGTAAGGATTATCATGTCCAAAATAAAATGTTTGTATTGTTTCAATATTATTTTGAGGTTGAAAATTAATTTTTTATGAGATAATGCAAATTGAATTCAACATTTCCAAATAGAATGTCTAAGGGTAAAATAGTAAAATCAGTAAATTTCAAATGGTAAAGGGTTGATCCAAAACAAACAAACTTATGGATTCAGAGCTTCTAAAAGGTAAAAAAGCACCTATGCTTCTTTTCAGATTTTAGACAAAAAAATATCTTTTTAACTTTTCAGATATGAAATTTCAGATTTATCAAACGCCACCTTATAATCTTCAACCATCAAGCAATTGTTGAATCCTTGATTGACAGTTTTATGCCCTTCCTTCCTCTCTTCCATAAGCTCCTTGAGTGTTGAAGTTTTCCTTTTACTGCACTTTTTCAGAGTTTATTGTTTTTTTTCTTTGCATATTTACATTATTCTCTTTGTGCACAACATTAGTAACCATACTTATAGAATAGATGCCTTCATGTAAGGATTGCAATGTATGTAGGATTTCATACATAATTTTTCATGAGGTTAGTTTACTTGTTATACTACTAGTAAGTCTTTTTAGAATTCTCACGATTTTTTCATCTCGATCCCTTCCCATGGAGGAACTGTTGTCAACTACTTGCCATAGCTCATAGTTGAGATGAATGAGGTGGATCCTTATTCTTTTCTTCTAATATGTGTAGTCAGTACCACCAAAGAATGGAGGCAAATGGATTGAATACCCCTCAGAATAATGAGTTGTCATTACCTCAGGAGGCCATTTTAAACACATAGTTGTTAAGCTAATCCCGAGGTGAACCTACTCTAATACCACTTATTACCTAGATAGCCAGACCCAAAAGAGGGTGAATTGGGTACTAATTGATTTTCCCCTAACTAATGTAAACTTGATGGGAAAAAAACTATGTGTGTTCTTTGCAATGCGAATTAAATAACAAAACAATCAAACAAGTAAGACAAACAATTAAAGTGAACAATCTTGAAATGCAAAGCACACACTAATTTTAATAGAGCTTTGGCCAATCCTAAGCCTATGTCATCTCCTCAAGCATCCTCTTAAGAATACCTCTAAACAATTGGACTTTTGGGTTCCAATAAAACCTTACAAATAGTAGGACTTTCGGGTGCCTACAAAACCTGAATAATTGAACTCTAAAGTGTCAACTAAACTTGAATACTTGGACTTACAGGTGCCAACCATATCTATAGTGGTGTTCAAACTAGAAAACACAAATACAATAGATAAAACAATGTAAGCACAAATAAAGTAAATATGTTGGTGTTAACAAATCCAAGCAAACTATATTAGATGCAAGAGTATGCACAAAATTGTAGGGTCAAACACTTGAAGAGAATAAAAAAATCTTAGTAAGAAATAATTAATCCCAAAGCCTACTCAGTTTTCTTCACTATAGAGCTGATAAAGCTCATAAATCTTTTCTTTATAAAAGATTTTTGCTCAGGATGCTCTCTTTTACTTAGTTATACACTGATTCAAGTACTTCTTTCTTACTATTGTTTTCAATCCAAAACCATTGATTTATAGTGGCAGAGAGCAAGAGACTATTATAGATAGAAGGCATACTGAAAGAGGAAATAGATGTTATGCCATCAAATAGTCAAAATTTTCTACAAGTAGTTTACTACGACTTGCAAGGTGGAATCTTTTTCATCTAGTAGTTGACTACTTCCTCCTAATAGTTGACTGTTATCTTCTGTCCAATCTTGCTTGTGTGAGACATAGTCGATTATAGATTTTCTGTGGTTGGCTATTAAGTAGTGTCCTTGTAACATTACTTCGGCTATCACATGTAGTCGACTAATCACTATCATAATCTTAGAAACTTTGATATATTGATTTCAACCGTCAAAAAATCATTTTTCTTAGGATTCTGAACTTAGATTTTCAACTGTAAGTCCACAAATGAGTCCAAGAACACTTAAGAACCAAACCTACTACTAGCCATTGGTCACTAGGATTAGGTCAACCGAGTTTGATAAAATTTAAGCCCATAGAGTGCATTTCATGTAAATGATTTACATACATCAAGTGCTAACAACATGACACACTATAGAACATTGGAACTTGTTGCTCTTTGTAGCAAATTTCTTCTTTGGAGAACCACTAGTTGATTGACAACCTAAAGCATTTCATTCCAAGCTTGATTTTTCATAATACTTTGACTAACATTTCAGCTCAATCACAATAACATGTATTAGTTGCACACTTAACACATTCATTATTACTTTTAGTGAGTTTGTTAATCATCAAAACACATAGGGTAAACGTTCCCGGGGGAGATCTCTCTGAGGTGTTGTGCTCGCCAGGGAGTTGTAGTCCAATTAGGAGACAACATTTGGGCCTGGCCCAAGATTCTCGATGTCATTCTCATTAGGATTTAAGCAGTCTGGCATTTGGGTGAACTGATTAATTAGGTTGATTGGGTAGGCCGGTTCGGGTCATTGGTAAATTTGCTGAGCATTCCGTTTAGGGACACATGGTGGCTCGGGATTGGACGACGTGGACGGGCCATATTAGTTATATTTGAATCAGACATCAAATCTTATTACTGAAATTTGATTGAAATTGAATATTAACAAATCAAAATTTGATCTACCCATGTCCAATTCAATCCCATCCATTTGTTACCGAAGACAAGAAATGGAAAGAAATATAAATAAAGAAGAGAAGTAAAAGCAAGAAAAAGACTTAAAGAAAGATCAGTAGGGACCAAGGGATGTGGCCAGCGAAGGGTTAATGTGTGAGATCATGACTGGGGATGCTAGTGGCTGGGTTAAGTGGTAAACCCGCACAGGCTTCTTTGGATTTTGGTCAGGTTTGTGTTAAAGCGAACCCATTCTAAAACTCTGTTGACAGTTCGTCATTGAGATACGGATGTAACTTGTTTGAGTTTATATGTACCATATATAAGCCATATCAGGTGAGTTCAGTTTGGGCTCGAGTTAAATCGATGCCAAATTGGATCCATTGACATCCCTATTCATAATGGCCTAGGGTTTGGAATTTGGATACACATGTAATATGGCAATGTAGGACGAGGATATAACATCATGACATGAAGGATGAACCTGTTAAGAGGAAACATTACACGGTTCATGTTTTGATCATTAAATCAATTATTGGATGAATGCTACCTAAATATATCAGTTCGGCCATAGCCACAGACAGGATGGAAGACTACTTCATCAACGTGAACTGTATTTGGGTGCGAGTCCCATCAAAGTAGGTCACAATTACTTTGATTTTAATGCTTTTTAGGAATGGCCTAGGGGTTGGGTCCCTATTCATAATGGTGGCCCACAAAAGTGATTGACTAGACCCCTCAAGAAAAAGGGAGAATGACCGTTCAGTCCTATCCCAGAATTTCAACGTTGATGAAATCTCAACGGGCAAGATGGGATTTATAGGGGAGGCTACTAATAGACTATAGGGGCTGTAATATCATATTTCTGTGGTGGAGTGCAATGTATTTCACTGATAAAAAAGATGGACTGGATTTCCCTGTCCTATAGCAGCAGATTTGACTGGCGACTGATGGATTATGTTAAGGCCCTGGTTTAGAAGAAGAAAAACTACAGCAGGGAGTAAAAAAAGTAAACAAGGCAGATAACAGTATTGATTGAGAAAACTGCCTTCTTTTTTTGGACAATTTGAAGGAATGAAAAATGAAAAAACGGGTGTTTATACTGTGATAAAAAATAGGTATGCTCTATGTTACCAATCCTCAATGTAGCATATCTGAAATGATAGATTTTGAAATTCATACCTTGAGTATAATGTTCTATATTATGAATGTGGTGTGGTGTAGAAGGATTTAAAATATAAATATATATTTTTTCAAAATATACTTTATCGATATTTATTGAATGTCCTAAGATGTGACATATTTATTGACTGTTTCAAAATCTACTATAATTTTTGTGTTTCATAACCTAATTTAGGCCCCCTTTGGTTCGTAGGAATAGGGGTCTGAATTCGAAATGGGAATGGGCTATTCCAATTCCAATTGTTTGATTGGGCAGAATTAGAATCTCATTCCCATTCCTGCTGGAATGACTGTTATGGTCATACCAACCGGTAGCGCACTGCGGTGCAGGCATAGGCAACAGCACGCACAGAGGGCCGCCCAGCAGTACGCACCGCCCGGCAGCACTGCACAGCAGTCCGGAAGTGCACCGCACGCACTGCATGGAAGAGCGCAACACGCACCGCCAGGCAGCGTGCACAGTAGCACGCACTGCCCGACAGCGTGCATAGCAGCACGCAGCACGCACCGCACGACAGCAGCACTAGGCAGCAACACGTACCACACGACAACAGCACGCTCCTCACGGCAGCAGCACTGCGAGATGCGCGCACCGCCCGACAGTAGCAGTAGGGCGGGGCCCACATGACAGCTCACCAGGGTGGGTCCACACTTATCTTACCACATCAGCTCTGCCCGCCAACTCGCCGCCAGCTACACCATTCCTTATCCCTTACCCCTTATCTTATCTTATCCTTATCCTTATCTTATCTTAAGTAAGAGTTGTGTTATCATTAGGAATAGGTAATTAGGAGTTTGAGTTTAATTAGGAATTTCCTTCTGTAATCTCCTATTTAAGGAGCCACGAATTGAAATAAAGGCATTCAGTTTTTCAGTCAAGAAAAGAGTGAGGAGAGTTCGGGTGGTCTCTCGGACAAATCACCCATTCAGTTTCCGCAATAGGGTCTGCATGCAAGGGAAGGCGCAAGGGAAAGCAGGGCTTTCTCACCGTGGACCGACCCGTGACGAGATCCTACACACGGGCCCATAACATTTGGTATCAGAGCCAAACGTCACGGGCGATATGGAGCAGCTGTCATCCAAGATCAACGAGCTGGAACATAGGCTAGCAGAAACCAGCATGGAGGTTTGTGAAGTCAAGGAAGATGTCCGGGAGCTGCGACACCGCCTGGAAGCATTCCTCTCCAACAAAGAAAGGAGTTCTGAGGGAATCGCCAACACAAACAGTCGCCATCCGGACTGGGCAGAGGCATCCAGCGAACAACAGATCACTGACCCTACAACCGCAGTTATTACCAAGGATCAATGCATGGAGGATGAGACTATAAAGTCTCCTCCTTTGGCTGGGGACAATGTCACGAACATTATATTGGTACCTACAGAATGCGCTCCTTTGTCGAAGACAGGTGGACTTGGCGATGTTGTTGGGGCTTTACCGGAGGCTTTGGCTCGGCGTGAACATAGAGTTATGATTGTGGCACCAAGGTATGATAACTATGCAGAAGCCCAAGAAACAGGAGTGCGCAAAAGATATAAGGTGGATGAGCAGGATATGAAGGTAACTTTGTTTCAAGCTTATATTGATGGCATAGATTTTGTGTTCATGGATAGCCCTATGTTTCGCAACATTGAGAAAAATATATATGGGGGAGGCCGAGGGGATATTTTAAAACGCATGGTTCGCTTCTGTAAGGATGCCCTTAAGGTTCTCTTCTGTAAGCATACCTGGTGCATTCTTGTGATCCACAACATAGCACACCGGGGTCGTGGTGCAGTACGTGATTTTTGTTACGTGGATCTTCCACAAAACTACTTCAAACTATATGACCCAGGAGGTGGGGAACACTTCAATGTCCTTACAGCTGGCCTGAGAGCAGCAGATCGTGTAGTCACTGCAAGCCATGGTTACGCCTGGGAGCTGTAAACTAAAGAAGGTGGCCGGGATCTGCATCAAATAATAAGTGAGTTTGATTGGAAACTGAAGGGCATCATGAATGTGATTGATGCAAACAAAGGGAACCCACCGTTAGATGTTTACCTGGCATCGGATGGCTACACCAATTACCCTACGGAGACTCTTCAGACTGGCAAGCCTCAATGCAAAGCAGCTCTACAAAGAGAGCTTGGTCTTCCTCTTCGGAAGAATGTTCCTCTGATTGGGTACATTGGCAGGCTTGACCATCAGAAAGGTGTTGATCTCGTTGCAGAGTCCATTCCTAGGATGGTGGACCAGGATGTGCAACTAGTCATGTTGGGCACTGGGAGACCTGATCGGGAACAGCTTCTCAAACATCTTGAGAGTCAACACCATGACAAAATCAGGGGTTGGGTTGGTTGCTCTGTGCAAATGGCCCATTGAATAACTGCGGGTGCAGACATCCTACTCTCGCCTTCTCGATTTGAGCCATGTGGACTTAACCAGCTTTATGCACTGAGCTACGGGGCAGTCCCAGTTGTTCATGCTGTTGGTGGACTAAGAGATAGTGTGCAGCCGTTTGATCCTTTGGCAGAGTTCCTAGCCCCGTATCCGGAATTTGAGCTTGAGGACAAGCTCGTTGTCTAGGAGGGGTGTAATGTTATGGTCACACCAACCGGCAGCGCACTGCGGCGCAGGCATAGGCAGCACCACGCACAGCGGGCCGCCCAGTAGCACGCACCGCACAGCAGCCCGACAGCGCACCGCTTGGTAATGCGTAGCACGCAGCACGCCCCACCCGGCAACGCGTAGCACGCAACGCCTGGCAGCGCGCAGCACGGCAGCAGCACTAGGCAACAACATACACCGCACGGCAGTAGCACGCACTGCACGACAGCAGCACGCTCCTCACGGAAGCAGCACTGTGAGACGCGCGCACTGCCCGATAGCAGCAGTGGGGCGGGGCCCACATGACAGCTCATCAGGGTGGGCCCACACTTATCTTACCACATTAGCTCTGCCCGCCAACTCGCCGCCAGCTACACCATTCCTTATCCCTTACCCCTTATCTTATCTTATCTTTATCCTTATCTTATCTTAAGTAAGTGTTGTGTTACCATTAGGAGTAGGTAATTAGGAGTTTGAGTTTAATTAGGAATTTCCTTCTGTAATCTCCTATTTAAGGAGCCACGGATTGAAATAAAGGCATTCAGTTTTCCAGTCAAGAAAAGTGTAAGGAGAGTTCGGGTGGTCTCTTGGACAAATCACCCATTCAGTTTTCGCAATAGGGTCTGCACGCAAGGGAAGGCGCAAGGGAAAGCAGGGCTTTCTCACCATGGACCGACCCGTGACGAGATCCTACCCGCGGGCCCATAACAATGACATTCTCCCATTTGAGGGAATAGTCATTCTCTATCCCTCTTTTGGAAATGAAATCTCATTCTTGTTGATTCCAATTTTCATTCCCATTCCTGCCTGAACCAAACAAACTATGGGATTAGGCCATTCCGATTTCAATTCCTAAGGATTTTGGTTATAATTCTGATTCCAATTTCGAGTGTGAATCCAACAGATCCTAAATATGTATTCTGAAATAGAAAAACAATATTAAAACTTTGTCAAGATAACAGTTATAACTGTAGTAAAGCAAACATAACATGGGTTTATTGGACTTGTTTGAAGCCCAACAAGACTAAGGGTTCGTTTGATTTGCAGTCAGAATTGGAATCAAAATCCTCTGGAATCAGAGTCAAAATGGTCCAATCCCATAGTCTGTTTGGTTTAGATAGGAATGGGAATGAGAATTAAAATCAGTAGGAGTGGGGTTTCATTCCCAAGGATGGGGCAGGGAATGGGAATGAGATTCTGATTCCATCCAACCAAATAGTTGGAATCATAATTGCCCATTCTGATTCCGATTCTAGACCCCTATTCCCATGAACCAAACGGTTGGAATCAAAATTGCTCAACCACCTCAAATTACTCCATGGAGCATTAGATTTGTCCTAAAGCACATCGATCCAAACATTTTTAATCACTCTCCACCTCTAGCTTGGAAAAACCAAGCGTTAGCAAAATAAAATGCATCATAAAGGGCTCTGCATTCAACAACCATATTGGTGTTAAGTAGACCTGGCAAAAAGTTGACTCAACCTGCGAACCCGATCCAATCCAACCCGAAAAATAGGGTTAGAGTTTCATATTTAGCTACCCGACCGTGAAAATGACCCAACCTGACCCGAAAAAATGGGTTAGGTTGGGTTGGGTCATGGGTCAACCCGTTGACCCATTTGTCAAGTCTAATTGGGATTATTTATGCATTATTAGAAGTTTCCATTCTTTATTTTTTTTTATTTAGTCTTTACTCTTTAAATTGTTAAATGTTCAAGTTTTTTATTTTATATTTAGAATTTTAAGGTTAATTATTTTAATTTTGACATTTTCATGTAATTTTTCTTTATTTTTTTTAAATTTCAATTATTTTTGGGATGACCCGAATTGACCCATGGGTCAATCCTAACCCGAACATTTAGGATTAAGGTCAAGCATTTGATAACCCAACCCGAAATTCAACTCGACCCAAAATTCAACTTGAAGTATTTCAACCCAACCCAAACCCAACCCACCTACCCAACCCAATTGCTTGGTCTAGACTGTTAAGGCTCTATTTAGAAGGAGTACAAATACAAATGTGTAGAACGCAAAATCTTGTATTTTGTATTATTTTATATATATTTGTACTTCTTTCAAATTGAGCCTAACGCGATAGAAAGAGGAGAAAGCAAAAAATAAATTCTCTGTGATTCCCCCTGAAAACACTCCACCACCTGAGCAACCTGGGTTGCCTCTAGCCGAACCATCCACATTCACTTAACCTAACCTTATTTCAGAGCCAACCACATAACAAGCTGAGACGCCAAATGTTTAGGCAGAACCAACCACATAACTTTGAGAAGTACAAAATTTGCAAAAGGTGGCCCATGACAAGGCATTTCTGTTGAGGCTAACTTGAGAATGTTTAGACCTCTTTTTCTTATTGATCAATATTTTTATGTTCTTTTTGTATTAAGCAATGAGCCCTATAATAAAATTATTTTTATTTTCCTAGTAAAACTTATCCATCTCCAATATAGGTAATTAACTTTCTTAGCAGAGAGAAATTTTTACAAAATATGATATAATTATTTTACCCATTTTAATAATTAATTTTTATGAATAAAAATATCATTTTATTATTTTTTAAAAAAGTCAAAAGAATATAGGTAAATGTACCTACGCACATAAATTTTCTGGGCAACATTAAAGTGCATTGTTACAAATGAACAACGTCCAAATAAATTATAAAATTCATTGCAAACCTTGGAGGCTAAAGTGCCATTGATAAAAAGATGATCCACTGTTTCCACCATTCGTAGTCCAGGCACCCTCAGTCAGGGCACTGTTCGCGTTTTTGGAGGCCACGCGTCCTCTAAATCTTGTAAACGGTTGAAGCATGCGAGGATGCTTCACGCCGTTTGTTAAGCAAAACGATTTCCCTCTCTGTTATTTTATCGTACGTCCTTCATTAATTTTGTCGTACACTTGTGCTGCAGGGTCACCAGTTGTATATGAATGCGTTTCCCTCGCCATCGTTTGACTACGGCAACTTCTTGTATCAGTAGAGTTTCGCCGTCGTCGCTGCTGTGATCACTAGTGGGTCGATAGCGGAGCAAACCCAGTTCGTTGCTTACCTTATTTACTCGTCCTTCTTGACGAGTTTTGTCTACCCGATTGTCTCTCACTGGTTCTAGTCCCCTGACGGTTGGGACAGTGCCTTCAGGACTGATAACGACTTGCTGTTCGGTTCCGGGGTCATCGATTTTGCTGGATCGGGCATCGTTCACATGGTGGGAGGTATTGCTGGACTATGGGGTGCCCTCATCGAGGGTCCTAGAATTGGATGGTTCGATCACTCCGGTCGAACTGTGGCTTTGTGTGGGCACAACGCGTCGTTGGTCGTGCTGGGTACCTTCCAGCTGTGGTTCGGTTGGTATGGATTTAATCCAGGTTCCTTCAGGATCATATTGCAGCCCTATACGACAGGAAATTACTATGGACAGTGGGGCGCCATTGGCTGGACGGCAATAACTACGATCTTGGCTGGTTGCACAGCTGATCTGACCACTTTGTTCGGGAAGAGGTTGCTTGTGGGACACTGGAACGTTACCGACGTCTGCAACGGGTTTCTTGGTGGGTTTGCGGTCATCACCGCCGGCTGCTCAGTGGTGGAGCCGTGGGCTGCTATCATTTGCGGGTTCGTCGCCGCTTGGTTCTTGATTGAATGCAACAGGCTCGCCGAGAAGTACAAATACGACGACCCACTTGAGGCGGCATAGTTGCACGGTGGCTGTGGAGCTTGGGGGATCATATTCACGGCCTTGTTTGCAAGGAAGGCATATGTCGAGGAGGTCTACGCAGCGGGGAGGCCATATGGGTTGTCTAGGAGCGGAGGCGGAAAGCTCTTGGCAGCTCACATTATTCAGATTTTGGTGATCACTGGGTGGGTCAGTGCCACCATGGGTCCTCTGTTCTATGCACTACATAGATTGAATTTGCTATAGATTGAATTTGATGAGGATATCTGGTGAGGATGATGAGGATGCGCAATCCGGTCACTCCTAATTGGAAGCGACTAAGCTCCTACCTAGCGATGGGCAAGAGATACTGTGTGAGAGGAGAAATGAAGGAACTCAGGGTTGTTCACCCGGCGGGAGCACTCCGATGCTTAAGTTAGTACACAGTTGCGAGCTGAAAGAGAATGAGTTTGCAAGAAGATGAGAAAGCTAGAGAGTGGTGAATATGCGATACCTTGGCTCCTGGGGGATCGGAGTCCTTATATGCATATAGCGTCTTGACAGGTCTGGTGAGAATGATCCCGAATCCCTGCGGCGGCGAGCTGGTGTCAGGTAACGTTTCGGAATGGCTGGCCGTTACTATGAGGACTGAGGGTAGACGAGCTAATGTGACCGTTGTAGGGTACGGTCCCGCCAGGTAGGAGACAACCTCTGGGGCTGACAGGTACGATGCCGTCGGATGAGGGACGTGGCTGCAGTCTTCAGGTTTGGCAGGTACGGTCTTGTCAGGCAGGGGGCTTCCCGCGAGATGTCGAGCTATCCTGTACCGAGCTACCCTGCAGCGAGCTGCTTGTGCAGCATCGTGGTGATTTCGTCCGAGGTGGGTTGTCTCCGAGGGGATCCGCTTGCTTGGGTTCGACATTCCTCGGACCGTGACCAGCTAAGGAGGCGGTCTCATTCCAAGGTATCGCTTCGTACCCGAGGTCACTTTGCGATGGACCGACCATGCTTAGCTGTCGCTCGTGCCAAGTCACCTCCACGTACCGGAATGTTGATGTCGAGCTGTCACTTATGCTGAATCACGTCCACGTGTCTCCCTATTACGAGGTCGGGCCAAATCCTCCTTCATCAGATGAGATGGCCAGAATGGATTTGACCCGGCACAGCGGCTTCGCATATGTCTACCACGATGATGATCCATGGCAGAAGCCGAAAGGGATCATGCTGTGAAGAATAGAGCCTGCCAGCACTCCCAGCACCACTCAGAGTGCATCACCAATTGTGTGAACACACTGATGCCAGTTTGGACTCCTATTACCAGTCGAAGTGAATTACAAACTCTGTGATCTCACTACCGGCAGCTTCACATACTGTCTTCACCCATTTCATTAACTGTGATACATGTTTTATAATTTTGGTTGGTTTAGAGTATGCTTTGCAAATACGGACAGTAAAAATATGGAAGTGGTATACGGAGAATTCAGAACTTCGTGCTTCATCCCAAGGAAGCTGACGTGCCTGTAAGGAAGAAGAATTGGCTAAAGCATAAGGTCCGATTAAGCTTATCATCATGGAGATTTGAAGAGATGGTCATGTCACCACACTTCATATCGCCTCATTCGCCTCTTGTTAATGCCAGGACTTAGACTAGCTTAGGTTGAGGAGAGAGAGGGAGAAGGGATGTCTAGTTTGCGACACTCAAGGGTGAGGAGAGAAGAGGAGAACTAATGGCAGGAAGCATCCTCGCATGCTACAGCCGTTTACACGTTTTGGAGGACATGTGGCGCGTGCTCCAAATGCGCGAACAGTGCCCTGATTGAGCGTGGCTGGACTGAAGTCGAAATCACCCCGTCGGCATCTAGTTATCCATTTTTTACTCACTTGGACACTGTAGTCTTTCCTTTTCTTCTGGCTTTTAGACTTAACTTGTTGGAAACCGGCATCAGGCTCAGCAGACTGACAGTCTGTACTTTGTTTGGAGAACACAGTTTGACACTAATAGCAGATCGGAAGGACCTCAATTCATTAATGGAGACCTCCCCTTTATGCCTGCGGCTTTCTGAATAAAGGAATCATCCGTAGAAACTGGTATATGCAAATTAAACTGTAGCTTCATCAACCTCAGAGTCTGAAAGGACCATAGCAATATCAGTCTAGTAATCAATCCCAGTGGTTAGGGTTGTTACTTGATTGGAAGAAGGAATGACCTGAACAACCGCCATTTGCATTTCAGTTCTATCATGTGATCCACCAGGGTTTTCAGAGGAAATCTTTGGGATTGAGACCTCATTAGGAACCACCAACTTTACTCGAGCATAAACCTTCTTGCCTTTCTCAATTTCTTTCTTCTCTTTGTTTTCCTCGTCAACTTGCTTTTCTCTGGATTTCCAATTGGCTTTATTGTGCTTGTAGACAACTTCAAAATGTCATACTTTAAAGCGGTTTTCACAATGTTCAGGATATCCTTATCAACTGTTGGAAAATAATAAAGAATACAGATGTGATTTATCGGTAATCATTTTTCAAATCGAGAACTTGTAGAACTGTAGTGTTGCATACCTTCGTGAATTACAAAGATTGATGCTCAAAGAAGAACGATTGGCAGAAAAGAAAAGAATGTGTTGAATGCATTGGTTTGTATTTCTGGGTCGATCAACACTTATTTTATAGAATGTTCTCAGTCACTCAAATGGACACAGAAGTGTCATTTCAGAGAGATGTTTCTTTAGAATAGTGCACCTGTTAGAAGAGACATGAAGATGAAGAAAAAAATGTTTAAAAAAATAAAATTTTAAATTCAAAAGTCAAACTATTTAAAGCGGACAAATCTAAAATGATTTGGTGTAGCACACATATATACCCATACCTGTTCCCGCACCCGGCCTAGCTCGATGCACACATGTGAAAAGTAGCCCCAACCCCCATCACATGCATGTGAACATCTATAGAGCAAGTCTATAGATACACTCAAACTCAACTCCTTTCCCAAGCAATGTGGGACAATGAGTCTTTCCATGCATTCAAAGGAGGGAAGAGGGGAGGACAAAATCCAAAGAACACAAGGGAGGGAGGAGAGATTCTTGAAAATTTGAATTTCCCTTCAACATAAACTATCTCCTACCAGAAGCCATCACGACTTGAACCAATCCAGATTTTGCTTGGATGTTTTTCAAGTAGATCCAATAGATCCAATTCCACATAAACCCTAGCCGTAGTGGTTCTGGTAAGTGTTATGGTTGCCTGATCATCAAATTTCAACACAAGTTTGACTGCTAAAGCAATCGACCAAAGAAAACCTTCAACATAAAAATAAATTAACTAGGAGAAATGGGAAGTTAATCCAAAATGGAACCATAGATGGTTCCCAGCAGCCATGTTTGAATCAGGAACCCATTTAAATAAGGGGTAATAGCATATAAGGGCAACTTTTGGGGTTTAATATCAATAAAAGTAATATATTTTAAAAAAAATTCAAAAATAGGTTAACTTTTTAAAAATAATATCAATAAAGGAAAAAAATACTATCCATCTTCTTCTTTTTGCCATTTGTTCATCGGAGCTGCCGCTTGTTGTCGCTCACCACCACCGTTTTCCGCCGCCCACCTCCGCCTTCGGTAACGTTGTCAGAGGTGGCTGGAGACAGAGGTGGCGGCGGCGGTGCTGGTGGTTTCTCTGTCCAACGCTGCCACCTCCGCCTCCGACAACATTGCTGGAGGTGGGTGGAGACAGAGGTGGCAGCAATGGCGGGCAGAGTAATGGCAACCAGTGCCGCCGCCGTCAGCTCTGCCTCTGGCCACCTCCGGCAACATTGTCAGAGGCGAAGGCAGAGGTGGCGACGTTGGACAGTGAAAGCACCAGCACCACCGCCACCACCTCTGCCTTCGGCCACCTCCGACAACGTTGCTGGAGGCGGAGGCGGTGGTGGGTGGAGGTGCGGTGGGCGGCAGCGGACGGTGGTGGCAGACGGCGGCTGGCGACGACTCCGATGAACAAATGGCAAGAAGAAGAAGATGAATAATGTTTTTGCCCTTTATTGATATTATTTTTAAAAAGTTAACCTGATTTTGAATTTTTTTTAAAATATATTATTTTTATTGATATTAAACCCCAAAAATTGTCCTTATATATGCTATTCCCCCTTTAAATAATCTTGATTTTAAAAATTTCTCTTAACCAAACTTTAAGGAAATTGTCTTCCTCAGCAAATCTGATTAAAATATGTTTTGAATTGAGCGCAGTTACCCAAACCCCATTTTTTAGATTAAAAGGTTTGCATACATTTGCCCATTAAAGCCCAACGTAGAATATCATAAGATTTCTCCAGTATATCATCAGGAAAAAAATTGTAGGTTCACCTTGAGGCTTGCATCAATCACCGAAACATCCAAAACTGGTTTAATTTGAGAGAGGAGAGAGAGCCGAGAGAGAATAGAAGCGGAGGGTTTAGTAGGTGGAAGAGGGGGATCATCCTTGGAGGATTCTACCTAAGATTTCATGCCATTGGAGTCACCTCTTCATCCTTTGCAATAAAGCATCGATTTGCTTGTTCTTGGAAAAGGAATACGAGTTAAAGCACCGATACACCTATGCCAATTAGGGATGGAAATGGGGCGGGTTTTATAAATTTTAGACCATACCCGCCTTTGTAAACCTCACAACTCGTACCCGCTCAAAACCTGTAGTGGGTTGGGTTTTAAGAATCAAAACCCTCCGCACATATGAAAATGTGAAACCCTGCCCAACCCAACCCTCTCTGCATTTAAGGGTAGGGTAGGTTGGATTTAGAATTAGAACCCACAACTAATTTTGTATTATTTTTTGTTATATAAGCAATAAATAAATAAAATAACACAAATAAATAACAAAATTTTCAATTATTTGATTAAAACATGTAAAAACACATAAACTATCAATCATCCTTCACATAAAATTCAAAATATTATTATATTCAACACTTAATACATAAATTTATATGCTTTCCAACAATATGCAGGTTGGGGAAGGTTAGGTTTAACCTAATACCATACCCTACCTGTAACTGTACGAGTTGTAGAATCCCAAAACCATCTTTCAAACAAAAAACCCTATCTTGTTGGGGCAGGTTTGAGGAGGGCTTTATAAAATCTAGACCCTACTTGCCTCCGTAAACCTTGCAACCCGTACCCACCTAAAACCTATAGTGGGCTGGTTTTTAAGAATCAAAATCCTCCTTACACATGAAAATGCAAAACCCTCCCTGACTTAACCTCCCCGCATTCAAGGGTAGGGTAGGTTGGGTTTAGAATTAAAACCCACAACTAATTTTGTATTATTTTTTGTTATATATAAGCAATAAATAAATAAAATAACACAAACAAACAACAAAACTTTCAATTATTTGATTAAAACATGCAAAAACATATAAACTATCAATTATTCTTCATATAAATTTCAAAATATTATTATACTCAACACCTAATACGTAAAATTTATATGCTTTCCAACAATATACAGGTTGGGAAAAGTCAAATTTAGCCTAATACCATACCTTATCTATACCTATACCTGTATGAGTTGTAGAATCTCAAAACCATCCTTCAAACAAAAAACCCTATCTTGTTGGAACGGACAGGAACAGGTGCTCACTGAGTACCATCCTTAAGAAAAATGTATCGACACATTCAACCATAATTGCAAGTGAAGAGGCAATTGAATAGACTTGGCCGGCAAACTTAGTTCCTTGTCCTATTGTTACCAAAAAATAGAAAGAAGACATTTGATTGCCTAATTTCAAAAACATTAAAGATGGTTTCAAGTGGATGGAATATTCTGCATTTGGAATTGGGGTTTATTTCAAATCGATTTTAGAAATCATGTGTTTTTAGTTTCTACCTCCTCAATTTCGTCAAATGTTGAATTTGGATTTACTGATTATATTTCTAAAGCTCATATATATGGCAAAGAAAAAGAAAGTGCCTCTTTCTAGCTTCTGCGAACAATGGAAACATCTACGCACGTATCACAATTGAACACGTACGCTAATGTTTTATACACATGGGCCTACATTGACAGTGATCAGTTCATGGAAACACCTGCATGTGTTCAATTGTGATTAGAGGTGCAACATGGACAGGTTTGCATTTGACTTTTGTCAAAATTGGAATAAGCCCCAAACCCGAATAAGTGTACAATACCAATTCGGGTCAATTTGAGTTTTATCCCTAGTTGTGATTGGTTTTATAACCCGATTATTCTGTCAGTGCTCGCATGGATCTCATGTATCATTCTAATACATAATGAATTTCACAGTTATAATCAGTGTTTTAAAACCTCTGTAGATCGAAGTTGAAGCACTTTTTCCTCTGAATCAATGAATCAATAGGTAAACCCGTGATATTGTCATATATAGAATTATAAAATAAAATAAATACAAAAGACCAACATGTTAACACATTGGATGGATCAAGCATTCTAATGGTTTAACTATATTCAGTTCCATAAGTCATTGGCCAAATCAACAGTTTCTGATCAGAGGTTGACCTGAATCGAGATTATATATTGCAAAGATCAATGGCGCTTAAGGACGAACTCAAGAAAGAAATAATCATGATTTTTAAAACTGGATCAGACTAGAAAAATTGGGAATCGGTCCGGTGATTGGTTTTGTTTTTCATCAAAACCGAATTTTAACTAAAATGTTGATTTAGTCAGTAAACCGTTGATTCGGGTGGTCAAATCATTCAAACCGTTCAACGGTTTTGACCATTTTTTTATTTTTTTTGAAATTTTTGTCAGAATGAGCCGGCTGTTTGATTTGAATGGTCGGACCATTCGACCCAGGAACCGGACTCCTGACTAATTCGTTCCCCGAATCGGTTCTAAAAACCATGGAAATAATAAAAAAAGATTGGTGAAGGTGAGATTCAATTTCAGTCTATGGTTTTGACTCCCAAAACTTTACCAGTCAATGTGGTTCATTGTGTTTTGTCTCGTTTTAAAATCTAAAACCATTATTTTCTTTATCTAATTCAATTGCTTTTTCTTGTATCTTTTTCTTCATTCTTGTTCATTTGTTAACATCAATTTGTAGTTGTAGGTCCACTAATCCCGTGGTCTTGGAAATTTTAAATTTTTAGCACTACGAAAATTCTAGTATTCTCAACCAAGAAAGAATTTTTTAGTATAATGTACTAATGGATGATTGTGCGTTGCACACATTGAATGCTGCCAATGCTTACTATGGCTTCTGCATTAGCTGTATGAAATCCTAAAGTGGTAGGCATTAGCTCGGTTACACTTGGAACAGGTTTATAGATGGCTGAAATTGCTAGTTGGGGCTATTAAGGGTTTATTTATTTATTTTTGTTGGAGTTTGAGAGGTGAAAAAATTGGTCAATAGGATTTTGGTTTTCATTGACCAAGATGCCCATGTTCTTTTTTTAATTTAGATTTATAGAAAATTTATTTTCCACCTAGGGGCCCAAAAAATTATCAATACTTAAATATAATGGGACAGAATTATCCAATTTATTTTATGACTAAAAGGGTCATTGTCTTATTTATCTGTAAAATAAAAAAACATGAATAAATACACTTACTTGACTATACATTTATCTGAGTAAATGACTTGATGAAAAACAAACAAGCCTAAATTAAAGACAAATTCCAACAAAGCCTTAAGCAGCACAAATGCTGGGTTTAGACCACTTTGGAGAATTTCTCTTTGGGTGAGTCTCCCTTGGAAGCTGGGTCTATGTACTCGGGGGTCTGAAGTTTTCTGAAAGCATGGGTTTCTGCTGATCATTGAATTCTGTTGTAGAATAATTCTTTTCCCCTTTGCCGTATCCATACGCTCATCTCTGACTGTAGAAGTATCTGATGGGGATTGCAATCCAAAAATCCTTAACTCCTCTCTTTATATTAGGAGATAGGGGTGTTAATTGGATTGGATTTGGTCCAATCCAGTCCAATGTGAGTCCATTACAAATGAACCTGGTCTAATTCAGTCCAATGACTATTTTGGACCATTTTGGACTGATCCAGAGACTGTCCAATCAGTTTAAATTCTTGTTAATTTAGATTGGTTTCAACTCAAACCTGGTCCATTGACAATTATGTTCTTATCTTCTATTAATGGATTAGATATTGGCTCAATACAATATAAATTCAATATGTATGGACCAAATCCATTCCAATATGTCATATTGGTCCGTCCAATTCGTCCAAATTCAATATGTTTTATTAGTCTGTCCCATCTATTTAATGAATTTTGATTTGGATGAAATCTAACCCAAAACCGATCCACTGATACCTCTATTAAGAGAGGCAAGATTTGCACATCTGACTGCAAAGTTTGCATCGAACTTGTACATGGTCCTCTCCGCCTTGTATTACCCATGTTATTAGGGGTGAGATGTATTCTATTTGTTGATGAATGAAATTAACCTTTGGGATTTTAAAATAAAATATTAGTAAGCATTTGTTTTTTTGCATGAATCATATAATAATACCAATAAGTCCGGATGAACTGGAGACAAAATTATTGTGGGCCTCATCTGAGACCCAGCTGTAATTCAGCCGGATGTGTATGTTATTGTCTCCAGCTAATCCGCCCCCAATACCAAGGAAGCAAGTTATTTACCCACGACTCACATAAGCCCCATGAATTAACAATTAAACATGTTCAATCAAAATTCAACGGCCATAGAGGTGTAAAGTGGCCTGTGCTGTGCCACGGGCTGAGCTGGTCCGTGGGCTTAGCTTTGGCCCAAGTTGGGTCATGGACTGGGTTAAATCTATTTTTGTCTATTTATTTAAAAAAATTAAAATATTATTTTTATATAAATTTTGATTTATATAATTTCTTTTATATACAATAATTAAATAAATTAGTATAATAAAATTGAAAATAAAAATTTATTTTATTAATATATTATATAATATTATATTTTATATATATAAATATACAAAATATATATAAATAGTATATATGGGCTGTGTTAGGCCAGGCTGCGGGTGGCACGGCCTGCAGACCTGAAACCCTAGGCCCAGCATGGCATGGACCATTTAATCTTTAAATATTATGGAAAAGTAAGAACAGGCTCAATGCAGATTTCTGATTTCTATTGCAGAGTTATGAACATTCAAAATGTCAACAACCTACATTCCATGCACCAACCCATTAAATTGACATCAATTCTGAACTGACACCTACTCCAACCGTACTTTAGGCCTACAAATTCTGACCCTGAGCTGAACCATCATTCTCTATGATCATTATCATCATCACAACAACAACAACAACAACAACAACAACAACAACAACAACAATAATAATAATAATAATAATAATAATAATAATAAGGTATTGTACGCTGAAAAAATACAAAATCCAGACCGTCAATGTTTGATCCCGCAATGAAATTGGAATTGGACAGCTTATACGACAGACCTCAGCAAAGATGTCAAACCGGTGATCACAAACAGACATCAAAGGCCCCAAGGTGGATTTTCAGGGGCAGGATCTCTGATGGTTAATGAAATCAATAAATTTGGAAGTAAAGATGAGGTGATGAATTTGGTTGATGAGTTGAGGTGCGAGGTGTGCTTAGGTGAGTGTTAAGCGATGAGATTCAAAGAGAGTTGAGAGATAGAGCGTTACCTTTGGTGAATCATCTAGATGAGAGAGACAGCCGTTAAATTTGGGAGTAATGGATCCCATACTGGCTCCCTAAGTAAGTTTGTTTTCAAGAGCTCGGATCTCCTGCCCACAAAAATCCTACACACAACCCACATAACACTACAGCTGTACAATGGAACATCTTCATATTTACTAGACCTAGCAATTGGGTTGGGTGAGTCGGGTTCAGGTTGGGTCAAGATACTTCAGGTTGATTTCGGGTTTGGTTGAATTTCAGGTTGTGTTGGAAAATGCTAGACTCTAACCCTAAATGTTTGGGTTAGGGTTGACCCGTGGGTCAATTGGGGTCATCCAAAAAAATAACTGAAATTTAAATAAATAAAAAAAACTACATGAAAATGCCAAAATTAAAAGAATTAACCTTAAAATTCCAAATATAAATAAAAAACTTGAACATTTAACAATTTAAAGAGTAAAGACTAAATAGAAAAAAATTAAAGAGTGGAAATTTCTAACAACACATAAATAGTCCCGGTAAGACTTGACAATCGGGTTAGCGGGTTGACCCATGACCCAACCCAACCCAACCCAGATTTTTCTGGGTTGGATCGGGTCGGGTCATTCTCACATTCATGTAGCTAAATATGAGACCCTAACCCTGTTTTTTCGGGTTGGGTTGAGTCGGGTCGGGTCTTTTTCACATTCAGGTAGCTAAATATGAGACCCTAACCCTGTTTTTTCGGGTTGGGTTGAGTCGGGTCGGGTCATTCTCACATTTAGGTAGCTAAATATGAGACCCTAACCCTGTTTTTTCGGGTTGGGTCAACTTTTTTCCAGATCTAGTATTTACATATTATTATTCATGGGAGATATTCCCAATATACAGCTGTAGTGTCATGTGGGCAGACGTGGGTAGGATTCTTCTGGGCAGGGAGATTTGGAGTCTGTTTTCACTGCCTGTAATGCTTGATATAAGCCTACATGGTCGATCATTAGCTTGCGATAAGTACACAAGTGTTAAGGGTGCAATTAGATTGGTCCACATGCACAATGTGAGGTAAATTTACTATGGGGATGTTTGGAACCGTGGCCGTTTTTCAAAAAAACGGTGCCACATTGGATCCACATAGGTGTTTGGCTCAGCCGATTATTAAAAAATTGGGACTCCACCGATGAACCGTTTCCCTCAACGGTTGACTGATGTGTATTCTATGTGGTGTTTGTTTACCTGTCAGCA
This sequence comes from Nelumbo nucifera, assembly GCF_055504915.1. Lineage (NCBI taxonomy): Eukaryota > Viridiplantae > Streptophyta > Magnoliopsida > Proteales > Nelumbonaceae > Nelumbo > Nelumbo nucifera. The sequence goes on from NC_142650.1 coordinate 37,981,300, forward strand.
TATACATGGAAAACGGTGATGAAAATCACTTTACCAAATAGCATAGTGTTGTTCACTGCTTATGTGGTAGAAGTGTTTTTTTTTTTTTTTTTGTGAAAAGCAGGTCTTGAAAGCATGGACTTTTTTTCTTGAAAATCGGTCCCAAAAAGAACCCACACTTCCAAACACCATGTATAAGTTCTCAGATCTGTTTCTCATAAATTGCTCCTCACACTAAAAACATTTCCTGTACTTGTATATTATTATTCATGGGAAATGTTTCCAATAAATAGTGGGATGTGACCGTAAGATTAGTGTGAAGAACAGACCTAATACTAGCACAGATGATTGGACCGTGTCACGGACTTTGAACCCTCATTGGCTGAGGCCTCATTCAAACTCTACATGCACGAAACTGAATGGTTTTCTTTCAGTTTTCCATTGTTGTCCACCATACTCACCAATCATTTGATAATATCCGGGAAAACTACCAGGCTTATTTGGCTTGATAGAAAATAGTAGAGAAATAAAAAGTTTTTCTTTCTTGTTTTCGTTAAAGATCGAAAAATAGAAAGTTGAGAGACAGTTTTCAATAAAATTCTGTGAACTTCGTGAAAAACCTGCTTCCCCAACTTTCTGTTTGTCTCTTATTTTGTAACAAATCAAACACAGCCAATAAATGTCTTTTGTTTGCAGGGAAGATAGAACTTGACCTTGCCTCATTCATATTGGTAACTAGTTGGTGGGCAAACTTGATTGTTAGGTCCCAGTGGATATCCAATGAGACCTGATCCGATCCAGACAGTTCTACAGGTATACCTGTCATTTGGTCTCAAATTGGAGTCAACATTTTTGTCAGTTAGACACATGGATGACATACCAGTTCAGAATTGTCTACCCTTCTACTCGTAATATTAGGCTAATCAGCAAGGTGCCAACTAACTGGTTGGAAAGGTCTCCTTGGTAAGGTGCCATCTGCAATACTACCTGTTGTGTAGTCCTTCAATAAAAATTAAAAGAAAATAAAAAAGAAAACAGAAAATTTCATTTTAATACCCTAAACTGTGGGAATAGTGTCAAAATTAGTACCCAAACTTTTAGTCGTACCTAAATTTTCAAAAAATGTCAAATTAGTCTCTGTTGTTAATCGACTATCAATTATTTGTTACAAATATCATAATTATCCTTTAAAAGAAAACACTGTTCATTATCTTCTGTCTTGAGACTGAAGGGAAAATGTTGACCGACTGTTGTATAACCTTTCAACAAATATATATATATATATATATATATATTGGGCCAATCATGAAACACTAGGATAGATCTATACATATAAAATCCATGTATGAGGTTGACATTAGGTTTTAATTAGGTTCCATAAAACTGGTTTTATTTCTTTGAAAATGGGAAATTTTACAAGCTATGTATCCTAATTAAAACTGTGCAATTAATGGACCCTGTGACTTCGGAATTAATGAATCTTTTTCCTTTTACATGCGTCCCTTCTTCCTGCTGCCTTGCTGTGAATACAAAGAGAAAGAAGCCAAGTTTATTTGTGTTTTTCTTTTTATCTTTTTTCTTTTATGTTCTATTGGGATGTTACCAAACACCACTACAAGCATAATTATTTTTATTAAAAAATTATTATTATTTTATTTAAAAGCTGACACCTCTCCCCACCCATGTGTGGTGGAAGACTTCGGTATGGATAGATAAGCTGGACCTCTGCCTCGATTAAATTATTTACTAATTAACTGCACAAAATGTGTGGCAAATTAAAAGCCACATGGATGGAATTGTACATACAACGAACCAGGCAAATATGCTCCAAAGTCTTAGTTCTTGAATTTCCTTCATCCTCGTTTCTCACATTGGCAATAACAAGATATAGAAGATGCTTTCTGAGAAAAAGATTTAAGACATTAGATTGCCTTGGATATTGATATTGATACATTATGAACCCAGTGAAAGATTCGAAGTAAGAATGCAATGTATCTCGCTTGAAATTGAATTAAATATGGGTCGTTTAAGTAGGAAATTTATATAGTATGATTGAAATATACATAAAATAATGTTATCAAAAATGATATAAATAAGATAGTGCAGGTACCCAGCCCACAGTTCATGCATTTGGATCAGGTTTTGCAAACTTGAAAATTTTAGAGATTGTTTCTAAATTTTAAAACGTAAGGGTGCATTTGGATCAAGTTTTGAAAAAGGGAAAAGGTGAAGTTATGGCTTCACTTCACAAAGGGTTGAGATTTATTGGGGAGTGATTAGAAATTTAGAACACATCTCACTTTTCATAAATCTGTTCCTGGGTCATTGGTGAATTGAGTCAGTCATGCAACCAGTTTACAGTTCATGCATGGCTATGTCGAGCATAATAATTGCCACTTGGCCTACCCCACGTTATAGGGGAAAAATATCCCATTACACGTAGGACTCTCTTGATCAATTCCAAGAGCAAATTCAAGCTCTCATGAAAAGCGGCATCACTCCAATGTTCACATAGGTGAAATTCCACTATGTGTTCTGTTATTAAATACATTTCAGAACTTCATTAATAGTTCAACTCAACATCTCATCATTATTGACAATATTATTTATATTAATTGCAATTGAAAATTTCTCAATGTCAGTGATAACAGTCACATTGCTGCAACTTGTTGTTACCCATTAAACCCAATACTGATGTTTTCAGTTGAAGTCGGGTTACCGTTATAAGTGACTAAGTAAAGGGTTTTAATCTCATCTTTTTAGTTTTTGTTCTTAACAATTCTATGGGCAAACCTTTGGTAAGAGGATCAACTAAGTTTTTACTTGAGTTCACATAAGTTATAGTGATGACTCCATCTTGAATCAGTTGCCTGACAAATTCATGTCTCAGACTTATATGTCTGGACTTACTGTTGTAGGTACCACTATAAGCTCTCGACATAATTGCTTCACTATCACAGTTAATGAAAATTGGAGGCATAGGACTAGGCCAAATTTTTATATCCAATAATAAATTTATAATTCATTCAACATCTTTTCCAACAGTCGCCAAGGCTATGAATTTGGATTTTATAGTCGAGTGAAATATAAAAGTTTTTCTCTTGGATGCCCAAGATATCACACCCCCAACAAGGACGAAAGTCCATCCAGAAGTGAACTTATTATCTCTATTACCGGTAATCCAACTTGTATCAGTGTACCCTTCCAATACAGTTGGATAATCACAATAGAATAAGCCAAGTTTTAAGGTTCTTTTGAGGTACCAAAAAACTCTCCTAATTGCCTTCCAATGGTCTACACCGGGATTATTTGTAAACTGACTAAGTTTACTTACTGCAAATGCAATACCAATTCTAGTACAAAGCATAGTGATGAGGGCGGATTTGGCCCTCCAATGATATTATGACACATGGCACCTCAGAACAATTAAGTGACACCCGAAACCACTTTGGTAACAACTTGCCTTAGCCAAGTTGATGGTGTCTCACCTGACGGCCTGACACAGGCGCCAACTTGGCGGCCTGCCCCAGGTGCAAGCTGGCGGCCTGGCCCAGGTGCCGACCTGGCGACCTGCGAGATGTGCTCACTGACAAATTCGACATGCATATCCTAACACTCCCACGATCCTTGGAAGTTGGACCACGTGCCGAACGATCCAGAGGGTGGTCAACGTGCATGGCGGTTACTTCCGGGAATCTTGAACCACTTAGACGACCTCGTAGAAATCTCGGATATGGTGCGTGAAGCCTACGCCAAACAATGCCTATATAAAGGCATCAACCCCAATGGCAAGAAAGAAAGTAAACAAGCAAGCAAATTCTAGCTCTCATACTTCGTGATTTTTAGCTCGCAGTCTACTATGAGAGTACTAACTTAAGCATCGGAGTGACCTCGCTGGGTTAGCCACCCCGGTTCCTTTGACATTTAGTTCCTTGCAGGTCTCTAAAGAGCAACGAAGCTCATCAATCCAGCTCGGCACCTCACAGGTAGACCTGTTCATGGGCCGGGTAGCCCGACGGCCTGGCCCGGCCCGGCCCGCACCCCGGCCAGGCTTGGTCATATAATTAGGCCCGCGGGCCTGACCTCGGGCTTAACACAGTAAGCCCGACTGTGTTTCGGGCTGGGCTCGGGATTTGTCAAAAAAGCCCGGCCCGGCCCAACTCAGTATTATATATTTTATAAAATATATAATATATATTTTATATATAAATAATATAATATTTATTAAAATATATATTTATAATTTAATATATATATATATATATATTTTATTCTTTTCTTTATAATTTCAATCTATCTCTCTCTTTATTCTGCTTCAACATTAATAATAATAATAATATAGGCTAAATTTCGGGCCCGGGCCCAGGCTCGGGCTTCGGGCTTTTTATGAGGGCCGGGCTCGGGCTCGGGCCTTAAAAAAATTTGTTAATACACAGTAAAAGCCCGGCCCGAGCCCGGCCCGGCCCGGCCCATGAATAGGTCTACTCACAGGCAACTCGACACCTAGGCAGCCCGGCACCTCACAGGCAACTCGACACCTTGTCAACCCGGCACCTCACAGGCAGCTCGGCACCTCACAGGCAGCTCGCCACCTGGTCAGCTCGGCACCTCATAGGCAGTTCGACACTATAGTCAGCTCGCCACCTAGCCTGCCCAGCTTGATTCAGCTCGACAGCTCAAGTTCTCCACTTCGGCCAGAGTCATCAGCCACTTGGAAGCAGACCAAATGACGAGGTACTTAGCACAAAAAAATTGGCCATTACCCAAAAAATTGATTCATCACATAACATACATCAGACTTCCTACTGTATTAGCATACTCAAGTTGTGCAATTGCTCTACCAGAATTTTTTACTAGCTTTATACTAGAATCATATGGTGTGCTATATTCTTTAAATCCTAAATACTTAAATTTCTAAAGTATTCTCTCAATATAATGTACAGCTCGCCACCTAGCCTGCCTAGCTCGATTCAGCTCGACAGCTAAAGTTCTCCACTTTGGCCAGAGTCATCAGCCACTTGGAAGCAGACCAAATGACGAGGTACTTAGCACAAAAAAATTGGCCATTACCCAAAAAATTGATTCATCACATAGCATACATCAGACTTCCTACTGTATTAGCATACTCAAGTTGTGCAATTGCTCTACCAGAATTTTTTACTAGCTTTATACTAGAATCATATGGTGTGCTATATTCTTTAAATCCTAAATGCTTAAATTTCTCAAGTATTCTCTCAATATAATGTAATTGTCTTAATGCATAACCCCTACTATGCTTTTTAATTTTTATTCCCAAGATGGTATGTACTTCTCCTAAATCTTTCATCTTGAAGATAGATGATAAGTAGTTTTTAGTTTCATTTATGCTAACCGTATTACTATCCATAATAAGCATGTCATCAACATGAAGACATACAATTACATAGTAAATTTTGAGTAAATGCATCTATCAACACTATTGTGTTTAAAACCAAAAGCTAGAATGTAAATCAAATTTCTCATGTCATTGTTTGGATGTTTGTTTTAAACTATACAGTGATTTAATCAGTTTACAAACTTTCTTCTCATTTTCGGGAAGAACAAATTCATCTGGTTGTTTTATATAAACTTCTTCATTTAAATCACCATTTAAGAAAGCAATTTTAACATCCATTTGATGAACAGATAAGTGATAAATGGATGCTAGTGCTATAAGTGTTATAACAGAAGTTGTTCTGGCCACTAGCGCATAGGTGTCAAAGTAGTCAATCCATTCATTTTGACCGAATCCTTTGGCTACCAATATAGCATTAAAAGTCTGTACAATTCCATCAGTGTTGTATTTTCTTCTAAACACTCATTTATATTTGATTGGTTTTGATCCTAAAGGCAAGTCTATTAGTACCTATGTGTTATTTGACAATATTGAATCCATTTAATCATTTATAGTTTCCTTCTAAAAGATAACATCTCTTGAGGTCACAACCTCATTATAGGTCTTCGGATCATTTTCAATGTTTACTACAAATGGTATCTTATTTAAATTTTTTTTCTCTATCAACATCGACCAAAAATGCAATTGACTGAGTAGAGATAAAATCTGAAACTAAGTGTATCTCCGTTCTTTGTCTTTGACTTCTTAGTTCTACTATAGGTGTCACAATTGTGTCATTTCTTCTTTCAGTCTCATTGTTACCAATGGGTATTGAGATATGAGTTTCTTTTCCTAGTTCTCTATTAGTTTCTGTGGATTCAGAATATACTTTTTTTTCAAAGATTTCATCATCTCTAGTTTCAACTATTATGTTGGACTCTAGATCTAGATGTCTATAGGCCTTGCTATGTTTTGCATATCTAACAAACATATTTCTTTTTGCTTTGAATTCTAACTTGGTTCTTTTTTGGGTCTGGAACTTTATAATATGCTAAGCACCGCACACTTTTAGGTATGCTAAGTTAGCATTTCTTCCTGTCCATAGTTCATATGGACACTTATTATTAATTCTAAAAACAATTTTGTAATGTAAATGGCAGGCTGTTAAGAGTGCTTCCCCCCACAAGTTAAAGGGTGCATTAGCTTTCATCAACATACAATTTACCATTTATATAAGTCTTTTGTTTTTCTTTTTGGCTAGGCCATTTTGTTGAGTGGTATAGGGAGCAGAACTTTGATGTAGTATTCCAAATTCTTCACAGAAAAAATTGAACTCATTCTTAAAGTACTCAACACCCCTATCACTTTTAAGGATTTTAATTTTCTTTTTCAAATGATTTTCAACTTTAGTTTTATATAGTTTAAACATGTCAAAGGTTTTATCCTTAGTTCTCATAAGGTAGATATAGGTGTATCTTGAAAAATCATCAATAAAGGTTATGAAATATCTCTTACCTCCTCTAGTTAATACACCATTGAGTCCATAGATGTCAGAATGAATTAGTTTTAGAAGTTGAGAATTTCTCTCAACACTTGAGAAAGGCGTCTTGGCCATTTTAGATTTTACACATAATTTTTCATTTAATTCATTATTATAAGCAATTAAACCAAATTTTCTCATGTTTTTGTGGATTTAAAATTCAAGTAATCTATTATGCCATAAATAGAATAAGTCAACAATACAAGCATAAGCTTTTCCTTCATTAATACTCAATTTGAACATACCATTACAACTATATTTCCAACAAACATCACAATCTTGGACATGATTAGTTTGTTAGATTCAAAGACAACTTTGAATCTCTACTTACAAACAAAATTTACTGAGGCCAAGTTTTTTCTAATATAAAAAATATGGAGAACATTCATGAGAGTCAGTGTCTTTGTGGAGGTAAAGTTCAATTTCACGTTGCCCCTCCCAACAACTTTGGAACAAGTTTGATTTCCAATCTATACTTCCTAGTCATCAGTCACTTATTCATATGTATTGAATAAGGACTTATCCTTGCAAACGTGGACTGTGACACTTGAAGCAAAACCACCAACAACCAGAAGACAATTATGCCATATTGACTTCAGTAATCATGGCCACCAGATTGTCTTCTACCATGTTTGCAGATTTTTCACCTTTCCAATGTCGACAAACTCGGGCATAGTGCCCCTTTATTCCCCAATCATAGCAGGATCATTTTTTATTGTTGCTCTTTTGAAGTTCACGTCCTTTTTCTTTACTTGTAATGCAGAATTAGTTTTCTTCAATCTATTTTCCACAAAATTAACCTTAGATTTCAGCATACCAGCTAGGGTCTTATCCCTACTGTCTCTAATCCGAGACTCTTCTTCAATATAAAGGTGTTGCTGAATTTGCTCAAAAGTAAGTTCTTCAACATTGTGTTGAAGCCTCTTCCTATAACCCTTTCAAGAGAGTGGAAGTTTGGCAATTATTGCTCCCACTTGGAAAGATTCAAGGAAGATGATATTAAGTGATCCAAATTTTATTCACTATCACTTATAGTTCATGAATTTGCTCCAGTAGCAGATTGGACTGAGAGAGATAGGAGTGATTTCAAAAACTTGTGTGTACAATTGCTTGGTTCACGCTCCTTAAATAATTTCTGAAGAGTCATAGAACAGAGGAAGGTACTGGTTTAGAAAAGGCTCATTGAACAATCACAATTTAAAAAATTGTGAATGTTAAAAGGTAGTTAACAGTTAAGGACTGTTAAGTTTGAAAAGTGCCTTTTGATCACACCCGATCAAATCATGGCTGTTGAAAACATCAACGGTCAGCCTCGCACCAAAAGTCAAAACCGCCGTTCGCGAGCCAATGCGCCTCGGTAGCAAGCCTCCATACTCTCCTCTTTATATCTAAAGAATATAAATAAACTCCTATTTAAAAAATGCAAAACAATTCTTGTAATTTTCCAATGTGGGACAATTTAAAAACTGGTTTTAATAAGAGAAAAAACCTATTTTTCAAGATATGTGTGCTTGTGTGTTTTCCATGTAATTGATCAATCAAACCCCATTGGATTTAATCTCTAATGAGATTAAAATCCAACAACATCTACATTGTGGTAATGAAATTTGCACACACATAATAAGGGAGCTTAAATTATACATGAGCTCGGATCTCCTGAAAACAAAAACTCTGCTCACATGACATTCAACCACACATTGGGAATATATTAAATTTATAGGAAGATGTTCCAAATGCATGGATGGATATGCTTTTGGAGTATATAAAGAGCTTTTACTTGATCACATGACATTCAACCAGACATTGGAAATATATTAAATTTATAGGAAGATGTTCCAAATGCATGGATGCATCATGCATATACCTTCGGAGTATATAAAAAAGTTTTACTTGCTTTCCGACTATGTACAAAACTTCTGCTTGCAGGAGATCCCATAAAAAATTATAAGTAATAGGGGTGTACATGCTTCAAAGTATCAATACGTATGATACATATTGATTATCAGGGTTATCCTAACGCTAAATAATGAGAGTTAAACCTTTTTAATAGTTTTAAACATTAATAATTAAATGTAAGTATGTATGAATTATCAAACTGATGAAAAAGAAAACAGTATCGATTGTGAAAAGCTCTGGATAGAGGAAGCATATTCAAAATATAGATACTTTGAACCATGACTACATAGCCAGCCATGGGCCAATATGGGCTTTATCTTTTTTTGCTAAGTCCTTATGACGTGGAAAGTTATAATGCAATTGCAATAGGCATAGAAGAAAGCTATTTCTAGTTTGACATCTAAGCAATGCGGATGTCACACTGAACACTGGGGAGGGCGCTTAAATCTCGAAAGGACAATAGAGACGGGGATTGTTTGCCCTTTATTTCTTTAACAAGTTGAGCGCTCGGACCACATTGATGTTTATTTGACTTTGAAGGAAGAATCTAACACAAGGTGGGACAGAACTAATATGGACAAGGGTATTGAATTGGAAAGCTTTTGCTAATTGTAGATTGCTTAGTTGATTGGTTTTCTAGATGGTGACGCCATCCATCCTTATATGGTTCAAGCATAACTCGATTGGTACATAGAATTAAACCGACCATTTTATGTATTGTCTTTTCAATTAGAAGAATGTTAAAGTGTAAATACTGTTTTACTCATATTCATGATTAAAGGTCAATCACGCCAGGCTATTAAGGCAAAGCTAAAGTTTTTTGAGGGTCAGAATATTTTAGGCCCAAAGTACAGGTGGAGTGGGTGTCAGCTCGGAATTGATGTCAATTTATCGGCGGGCACTGATACATAGAGTGGGGGATGTTGATATTTTGAATGTTTATAACTATGCAGTGAAATTCATAATTCTGCATTGAGTTTGTTTGCACTTTTCTGAAGTTTTTTTTTTTATATGGGAGCCTCTCCACATGACACTTCAGCTAATTCAGATCCTCATTTGTCTTTTCAATTAGAAGATTATTGAGTGTAAATACTGTTTTACCCCCACTCATGATTAGATGTCATTCATGCTAGACTATGAAAACGGCCCAGGCTTTCCGTCCACCAGATGGGATTCCATTACTCTGGCCACTTGTTGAATTTCACACTAATGGTAATCTCACAACAAATGTTAGCCATTTAAAGTTTCAATTTTGATAGTTCGACTATGATATGGAGAAGATATAATATCCAAAAAGCGATTGACCAATAAACTAGAATCGGTTATAGTGAATAACCGCTTATTTATCAAAATTCATAGGTGGGTTTTGCTTGGTCCAAACTCTTTCCATATCATATCTTTCCTGCATCATAGATTTTCCCTATAAAACTTATATATGAACGAGGGCTTATAGGTGGTTAGATCTTTTGGTCTAAAATCTTAGGTCCTGTTTTGGAGGGTACTTTGTGTGTTGATTGAGTTGCATTGATTGAGAGGTTAAATTTGGAGAAATTACTAAAGATAGCTTCACTGGAAAGCTGGTTTTTATGGTTCATGTAAGTCAATTTTGAAATTTCGAGTTTTTTTTACCAAACATAGCTTAACGGATGCTTATTCATGAAGGAGATTTCTTTGGATGAGCTCCAGAGAAATTTTAATTAATTTGCAACTTAATTAAAAGATTCCTAATTAAGCTGTTTAGGGATCTCCCTGGTGACATTTGGTTTATCAGTAAGCCCACATAGCTTAATTCACTTATGCTGACCTAACGACACAACTGTTTTAAGTTTTATAGAGGGTAAATCAATGTCCTTACAAGCATGCATATGTGAGAAGTAATAACTTGGGTTGGGTGGGATAGGAAATGGGCCCGAACCCTAATCCAAGCCCAATGTAGGTTGACAAATTGAGGTAAATCAGAACATGAAATATGTAACGGGGCATAGTAGTGAAATAAGACAAACTCATTGGAGCTGATTCTTTTGGACTTTAATTATGAGTTCTGTCCAAACCTTCAGAAGAATATACCAGACATCCACTTTCCTGAAGCCAAAAGTTCCCCTCATGCCCACCTTATCTTCTCTGGAAAATGATCGATTGGATTGAATGAATCTGACTAGATATTCACCTTTTGTATACAGTGCCAAGCTCAAAGCTAACAAAATCGAGTTTGATTACCTCAACATAGCAAGTTTTTGTTCATTTCTACCAAATGGGATGAACAAGGTTTCCATTAATGGTCTCAGAATATCGCGACAGTAGAGGATCAAAAATCAGCAAAGGAAGGTTTGGGTCACGTATGTCCACGAATGTTCATTTGGCGAGTTTGATTTCTTTAATTTCTTTTCCCTTTGGGAGGTGATGTGGGTCATTCAATTCATATAGAAGGTGAAGATGGGTATAAATTATTTTAGCACCGTTTGAATGTGGTATAAATACTGGACCAGAGGAGTGTTTTACATTCATTGGTTTAAAAATGTGGCGGTTGTCGATGTAAAGATTTACATTGATTTTATGAGAGATAAATTTTCCTCGAATAGTCAATGTAAAACTGGACCTGTGAGGAGTTTTACATCGATTTTGGTGATCATTTACATTTCATCAAAATGACTACAAAATTGGACCAAAGTGTAAAATAACACCAGTCCGATATTTACACTGCAAACAAAGACATCCTTAACATCTCCATTACGCCATTACCTTTGCTCTACATAGATGGAGCAATTCTGCTCAGTGCCCATGCAGTGGCAAATTTTGTTCGTTCATTATCTCAAAGACCCCCCTACCCTCCTCACCTAATTGGTTACCACTTCGTTATATGGGTTGATTGGTTATAAGTTTTTCAGCTATCATGTCTTTCTGGTATTATAATCCTACCTTTCTTGAAAGGACACAAATATTCAAAGATATTCAAAACAGAATCATATATTTCAAAAAAGTAGAAAAATTGAGAAAAAAAATTCATGTATATGTTTCTGCAAAAATTGCATTTACAAAAAATGCAATATGCTTTAACTAAAATAGAATAGAAATTGTAGAAAAAAGAAATTTATAAATAATAAAAAAAATATATTTTAGCCAGAAAATAGTAGAAATTTCATAAAATACACATATACATAAATAATAAAACCCATATGTTTTAACAAAAAAGGTAGAAGAAATTTTAGAAAAAACAAAATTTCATAAAAGTAATAAAACATTATTTGAACAAAAAATATAAGAAAATTCAAGAAAAATACAAAACTTGTTAGAAAATTGGAAAAATGTATATTTTAGAAAATAGAAAAGAATTAGAACATATAAAACATATATATAACATTAACAAAAAATTCAACAAAAAAATTAATTCTCAAATCTTTGGTAAACAATATTTTTATTTTTATAAACAATAAATATGTTATTATAAAATATAAATTAATAATTTATAGAAAAAATATAATCTTAACTTATAATATATTAGATCGATTAAAATTTTGAAAATGCATAACATATGAAAATTTATAAATTTTAATTACTAAAACAATTATTCCATTATTAATATTTTTATTTTTATAAAATTTCCAACTTAAAAAAAATATATTGTTTGATAGATTCAACTTATATTATATATTAATATATCTTGTAAACAGTATTTTTATTCCTGTAAATAATAAATACATTGATATTTAATGAAAATTAAAATATTAATTAATAATTCATAAAAAAATTGAAATATATATCGTGTTCAAATTTATAAGTTCTAAGTATTAAAATAATTATTCTATTATTAATATTTTTATTTATATAAATTTTTGAAATCAATTTTCATTTTTTAATATATGTGTGTGTGGATTTTCTAAATTATTTATTCCATTGATTTATAAATACTAATTTTTAATATTGTTCCATTTAATTTGTAGTTGGAGTTGTTAAAAATAAATGTAGTTTTTTTTATTGCATGTAGACATTCATCTTAATAAAAGTAAATTTATTACTTTTATTGACATGAAATAAGAAGTAACTTGGTAGTTAAAGAGACATAAGCATGTAAGCATTGAGTGACCCGCTTAAAAATAAAATCACATCACTCCCCTTTTTATATTGAGCCACTACGTTATACTGTCCTAAATCTAGGATTGATACGGTCAGTTTTACATTTTATATTTCATTTCCATCATTAATAAAAATAATTCTTGTTTATCATACTTATTTTTGTTTAATATGATAATATAAATATTAGAGATGTATCCAAATTTTTTCTTAAATTTTTTGTTTTATTTATTTTTGTTTTTTTATTTAACTATGACACCGTTGGTTTAAACTCATAGGTTTTGTATAGTTAAAATTAAACAAAAATCCCACAAACAAAGAATGTAATGAGAGAATGGGAGTTAATATTCTAAATATAAAGACTTAATGAGAGGGAATAAAATGAACTTGATAAAAATAGTAGTTCAAAATACATTTTTCCCTTGTACTAAAAGAGGAATAAATTCATAAATAGGAACATTTTAGTCAAGGTTCAAAGTATCCACCCGTATTGACCCTTATTGGCCGATACGTATCATATTGGGAGCACCCCGTTGTACCCTACAGAGGGTGTATTGGGGACAAAGACCTCCCTGTACTATAACCGTGAGACAAAGACCCCTAACGGAATGCGTTAAATTACTAAAATACCCCACTAAATTTTTTCTATTTTCTTATTATGCCCTTTTTCTCTAAAAACCGTTCTATTTTCTGTCGTCCGAACAGGGCGGATTACGATCTATGATCGGAAAATCCACCATTGATTAAAGATACTATACCTGAAACACAACTCGCTTTACTAGTCTCCACGTTATCAACCACGACGTCCATTTTTGTGTGAAGGCGATCAGTCTAAGGAACTTGCTCTGTCGACATCCCCTTGTTGCAGCATCCGGTTTCAAGTGAAATCCGACTTAGATGTAGGCATCTCCGCTTGTTACAGCACGACATATCTCCTCTTCCGCCACCATTTCCGTCATCCCCCCTCCCATCCTGTCGACTCAAATTGCCCAAACTCTTAATCAACTCCGGATCAAATTCACCTACCTCAAATTCCTCCGACATCGTCCCAGTCTCATCCAAAATCCCCGTTTTATCCACCGCAGCCGGCGGTGGTGGCGGCGGCAACGTCAATGTTGGTAGCAGAGGAGGATTCGTCGTCTCTAAAGTTTGATTGATGTGATAGAAGCAAGAGTGAACGTTTTGTTGGCGTTGGGAGAAAGAGCTACATATGGGGTTTGAGCAATAACTGGGTTTTGCTGGCGGGAGCTGAAGAAGATGAGCTGTTGGGTACCCATCTGAGTAGTGCCTTCCGAGGTAAATCAGAGCAAAGGAAATGAGAGCGAAAGCTGAGACCTTCATGAAAAACAAAGCTCTCAGGAATTCCGGGATGTTAAAGCCTTTCATGGCTTCATACACCCTTCTTCCAGAGAAGAAGAAGAAGAATTAGAGAGTGCTTGTTCAGAATATTTTCTGATCTCTTTCGATCCAAAGTTTTGTTTGTGTGAGAAGAAAATTAGAGAAGAGAAATCTGTTGAACGACGTCGACGGAGAGGAGTTGAAAAGGGTTGCGGCAGCGTTCGACGATGTAGCTCGGGCTCATCTTTGCGACAGCAGCCGTAGTGAGCATTTGGCGGAGAGGAGCTTGAACGGCGTCGACGAAAATCTTCTTTTCCCGTTCGGAGGGTAACTCCAGCACTCCATTTTGCGAAAGCAGCGCTCGACGACACCATGAATGCCATGAACGGCTAATCTGAGTTGGCTTCAAGGATCTCATAGAGAATAACTCAGAAGCCGCATGTTAGGTTCGGATGGTTGTCCTGATACCAGTCCAGAGCAAAATGACTAGAAAAACAAAGCAGAGAATACGGAAAATAACAGAGGAAGATACGGTAGTAATCAAGCTTACCTAATCTTATTTTTGTCTTAAAGAACCAACGCTGCAACAAAGGGAAACACGTCCAGGTTGTTGGTTTCACCTTTCAGATTGCCTGTTTGGTTCGATGGAAGAGGAGATGTAGAGACTCGACTATACGATTTCAATCTGCACTCAATCGGAGAAACAGGGGAGTCTCAGCTTGTTTCGGTAGCTGACCACTTAAGAAATAACTCAGAAGCAGTTCGAAGGGATCTGTTGAAGAAAAACTAATTTCTAAGCTTGAGTTCCATGGAGCTGATGAGTGGAATGTCCGTTGGTTCTAACACGATGCACCACTGTTTTTTCTTTCTCTCCTTCGGTAGGAATTACAAATAGAGGACTGGTGATTGGGGGTGGAAAAGGATGAATAGAAGGAATGGGAGTAGGAAGAAACAGGGAGGAGAGAGATTTTTTGTCTTCGCTACTCTGTTTTTCGCCTCAATCAATGTGGGAGACGATGAATAGTAACTCGCTGTCCCTGTTTGTTTATTTCATTGGAGAGAATGGGTGAACAGGGGAGGGAGATGTGGAAAAACGATGAGAGGTGAGAAGACTGGAGGTTGAGGAGACTGCCGCTGCCGCTACTGTGTGTAGAAGAACCGAAGAAGATGAACAATGCCCGCCTTGGGTTTTCCTCGTGTAAAGATGAACAGTGTTTTTTTCAAGGGTAGTATGGGGATTAAAAGATAATGTAACGGCAGATTTAGACGAAAACTAACGGAAGGGGTCTTTTTGTCCTACAATCATAGTACAGGAGGGTCTTTGTCACAGATTCTATAGTAGAGAGGGGGTCTTTCTCACAGATTCCATAGTACAGAGGGGGTTTTTTATAATTTAACCAATAAAAAAAAAAAAAAATAAAAAAAGGGTCCGATATTATCCAAGACGCCCCTACCGACCGATATATTGGGCATATCAATATTTAGAAAGTTGATTTTAGTCAATAAAAAGTAGATAATGTAGATTTCGTTTAATATTTTTAAAAGTAGTACAGAACTATAGATATAAATATAAAATATTTAACTTTTTACTGTCTTTGCCCCGAATTTCATGTAGTTCTTGTCCCAAGACTTGTAGTTGAACGATTTTCAAATGTTAAAGCTTTTATCCTTTCTCTTTTTCGAAGATGCTAATGCATTAAAGTTGCGTTTAGATCATAAGGTGGGTTGGAAAAACAAGTTATAAAGCATTTGGAAAAAACATTACAACATCATTAGGTGGTGTCTGGATTAACTACAAATAAAGTAATGTAAAATCAAGAGTGCTGAACACAACACACCACTCCATACGTAGAGTAGAACACACTGGGGTGCGTTCACTCTTAATTGGTTTGGTTTCAGGTTTAATTAGTTTGTAGCTCATCCCGTTTACATTGCAATTTGTGTGATAATTTGAAACTTGAGGAGGAATTCTCACACACGAGCAAGGGAGCCCATTAAATCTGAAAGGAGATAAGACCCAACATCAACAGGTATTCTATTTTCAAATATACACGCTAATGGGGGGCGTCACATCTTGTCTTTTAACTACTTTTAGGACGACAAGGGAGCTCACACAATGTAGGAATTGGGACACACAGAGCTAGCTAATGTGAGACCATCACTCCTTATAGTTCAAGCATGATTCAATTGAGAGATTAGATTCCAGTGCTTGTTAGGTTACGTCCCAAAGTGGGTCCTCACTTTCCAAATTCCAATCTTCAAATTAAATTTTAATTGTAGTTCTTTTTTTTTTTTTAATTTTTGAAAAATAAAAGAAATCGAATATGAGGTTATTTAGATTCACCTGCAATCAATTCAGTTTCATTTTTGTTACTAAATGTAATTTTAATTACTCCCTCATAGAACATGGATATCTTTTAACATTAATTCATTATTCATGCATTGCATACATGGGTCTCTTTCAATTTTATAGTACATGCATATTGTGATCAATAATTCTTATTTTGTAATATACCGACATGAGAGAGTGCTTATTTTGCATACACAGTGTGATATAAGCTAGCGGTTTGAAATAGGGCTGCAAATGGATCCAATATAGGTAGATCCAAATATATTGAGTTTTTTATATATTCGATTATCGGGTTTATATTGAAATAAAAATTGGATCTGGATTGCAAATGGATAATGTTAATAATTTAAACTAAAAATGATCAAAATATCATATATTATATTAATAAAATGAACTATTTGATATTGTACTAAATGAATAAAACATGACATGAACCTATGACAATTTAATAAAAACACAACATTCAAAATCAACTACAAATAGATACAATATATATTTTAAATACATATAATGAGCATATATATATATATATGTTTAAATCAAATCGAAACAAATTTTATCGGATAGGATATGACAGAGGTGGATCCATATTCAATCCAATTATAAGTGGATCAAATTCAGATGACCCTTAATAGTAAATAATTTAAAATTCAAATTCGGACAAACAGATACCATTTGCAGCCCTAGTTTGAAATTAAATTTTCAACCCACATGAAAAATTCCAATAATATTATTTAGGGATTGCTAAATGAACCCCAACCAGAAGAAATTTCGACCATAAAACAACCCGAGCCCACTCCTATATATATATATATACATTTAGGTCTAAAATCAATAGAAGTAGGCTTTCATTATCAATAACAGAGGCAGTATGCAAAGACCATGAGATAAACCAGAAGAACTGCAACATGTAGGCCATCATGATGAATTGAAACAAGCTCATGGACGCTGATCTTTCGGACTCTAAGAAGCTGTCCTCCAAAGCACCCACCAGACATCGATCCACTTTTCCAAAGCCAAAAGTTTTGTTGAACGAGTCTGACTAGATAGCCACATTTTATATATTGTGGCAAACTCAATGCTAACAAGGTCGACTTCGGCTTTTACATATGAAGCTTTTGATCATTTCTGGCTTATTTGAACAGTGTGTCCGTTCATTGTCTGAGAAAATCCTGACAGGAGAGGATAAAAAATCCGCAAACGAGGGCTCTGGGTTGACATGGGGGCTTCATTTCATTTCTTTCTCCTTTTTTGGGTGGAGATGTGGGTCAGTGGTATGCTGTTGGAACTTGGAAGCTGAGACCTGCAAACAGTTATATCAACTTATATAATTAAATGGTGATTTAACATGTACAGAAACAAGTAGGAAACATAATTATTGATGGGTTCTTGTGTTCCTCTGCAACTTTTTGGGCTTAATCGATAGCTGATGAATAATTTCTTATCAATCAATAAGTCACAGTGCCATCACTTATTAACCATTTTCTTTTGTCATTCTTAACCCAAAATGGAAGTAATGTTGAGCCAATTTTAGCGAGGTACTATCTACTTTTCAACTGATTTCTGGCACTTGAATTTGTACGTCCAAGAAGAGAGAGAGTACCAGTTCGGACTCGCTAATGAGTTCCTGCCAACAAAACACGTTCCAACAATCTACTAACATGATATTCGTGCTTCTTATATGTGGGGATCCCACTTTTATGGTGGGTCCCAATTTCATGATGAGATGAACAAGGTTAGATCAAGTTGGTAGAATGCTTGAATGTGTTTTATTGACAGATTTCGACTCCCCCTGCTATTTATGCATGGATATCCAAAATTTCATTAGTTTTATTAAGGGAAAATTTTTTCAACTACCTTTATGGTTTAGTTAATTGACTAAGTGTACCTTTATTGTTTGAAAATTGATTGACACTACCCCTACTGTTTCTGACAATTGTTTAAACATTACCAAAATAGTTAAATATGGACGGAAAATATAAAATAACCATTTTACCCTTAAACTCAAACACTCAACCGATCTATCCCTCGTTTTAAGTTTTAATGCAAAATATTCGACCTCTCTCTCTCTCTCTCTCCTTCCGATGAGAGCCACAAAATGTTTTTGTCTAAACCTGAGTGGAGAATGAACACCATTGGCTGCATGGGTTACCATTGCTACTCCCGGCGGTGCGATGGCGTTTTTGTCCAGGAGAACTCAGTCTGAACCATGGAAAATCAATTTGAACCTGAGTGGAGAACGAATACCATCGGGTGTGTGGGTTTTTGCGAACCGAATTCCTCTTCTGATTTTGCTTCCACCAAGAATCTCCGATAACTCTTACATGGGCATCTACGACTTTGGCGAGTTTGAGTATTTTATCAGTTGGTGACCAAGGATCTAGAGAATCCAACGATGGCCGACAATGGGTGGCAGAACGGAGGAAGTGAAAGGGGAGATAGATAGTGTCTGAAAATGGAGTAGAGCGATGGTGTTGGGAGCAGTGGAAGGAGATTGCAGCGGCGGTGGTAGAACGGAGGAAGTGAAAGAGGAGGGGAGAGAGAAAGTGAGAGAAGGAGAGAGATAATGTCTGAAAACGACACACAGTGGTGGTGTTGGAAGCGGTGGAAAGAGAAGTACAAAATCCGCCGTTGCAACTTGCAGCGGTGGTGGCAGAATGAAGTAAAAGAAGAGGGGAGAGAGAAAGAGAGAGAAGGAGAGAGATGATGTCTGAAAATGGCGCAAAGCGGTGGATGGAGCAATACCAAATCCGCTGCTACAACTTGTAACGGCGGTGGCAGAATGAAGTGAAAGAGGAGGGGAGAGAGAAAGAGAGAGAAGGAGAGAGAAAGAGAGAGAAGGAGAGAGAAAGAGAGAGAAGGAGAGAGATGATGTCTAAAAGTGGCACAAAGCGGTGGAAGGAACAGTACCAAATCCGCTGCTACAACTTGTAGCGGCGGTGGCAGAATGAAGTGAAAGAGGAGAGGAGAGAGAAAGAGAGAGAAGGAGAGAGATGACTCGTTTGCCCTCTGTCTTTTGCCCTTTGTCCAAAGATGACTTGTTTTCAACACTCGTTTGCTCTTTGTCAAAGATGACTTGTCTTGCCCTTGTTCCCCCTCCCCCTATAGAAATTTTCTCCCAACGAGGTATGGATTCAGTGCCAGAAAAGTGCTGGAAAGAAAATGAAGTACTTTCTCTTGTATCCGATGTCTTTCTTGTATATGAGTCAAACCTATCCTCATGTTGCCGGTGAGAACACTGCCACTGTTGGAGTTGCAGCGGCGACTGTAGATGAAAAAAATGAGAAAAATGAGAGGGAGGAGGTTGTTAGAAGATTAAAGACTTAAAAAAAAAGAGAGAGAGAGAAAATGGAAATGGGCCAAAACAAATATTGCTAAGAATTTGATCGTTCTCACCGTCAACCATCAAAATCCAGATTTTCTCCTCCGTGTGAGGAAGGTGTTACCGGTCAGTGGAAGGGAACGAGGGAGGGGTAATATTGGGTTTTAAAAGAATTTTAAATGTCACATGGTCTCACGTGTATTCGGGTTTTGACAGAATATTAATAGATGTTGACAGTAAGGGTAGAGTTAGTTAATTGTTAAAAACAATAGGGGTAGTGTTAGTCAATTTTCAAACAATAAGGGTACACTTAGTCAATTAGCTAAACCATAAGGGTAGTTTAAAAAATTTACCCTTTTATTAATTAATAATGAACAAAAAATTGAATATCAGAAAAATATGAGAAATTTAAATTAGTAAAATCAGAAATTACTATGATTAATTATTCTAAAATCACATAATTATATTCTAAAGGGAAATTGTCTAAAATTCACCATGAGTTTTCAGAATCTCTTAAACTCATCACAACTTTTCAAAATGTCTAAAACTCGCCATGTCACTAACTTGACGTTAAACAAACTAATGGGTGTTAATATATTACCATTTTAACCTTCATAGAAAAATACAAAATATATACAAAATAAATTAACGGGTGTTAATATATTACCATTTTGATATTTAGACGTGAAAAAGGAAAAAGAGTTCAAAACAATATTTTCAAATATAAAATACATAAAAACAAAGGAATTACAAAAAAAATATAAAATTATAGAAATTGCAAACAAACCAAAAAATTATTTTCAAATTATAGAAACTATAGAAATTGAAAAAAAAATTGTAGGAAAAACACCAAAATTATAGAAAAACACAGAAATTATAAATGAATAACAAAAGTACAGGAAAATTTATGGATTGTAGAAGATTTTAAAATATAAGCAAATAGAAATTATAACAAAGCACTAAAACTGCAAAAAAAAACAAGAAAATTGAAAACTGAAAAAGATCATTTTTCCTCTAACTCACCATTCAATGTTAATTTGGTCACAAAAATTGTTATTTATGCTGACATGGACACCTCTGTTAAGAAGCATTAACGGTGCACTAACGGAAGGTGAATTTTGAAAAATAGAAACTTACTGACATGGTGAGTTTTAGACATTTTGAAAAGTTGTGGTGATGAATTTAAGAGAAATATTGAAAACTCATGCTGAGTTTTAGACAATTTCCCTATTCTAAAACCTGCATTATTAATTTTCTATTGTTAACAGAAAATTTCTAGTAATAAGTTGACGTTAATTTGATGTTAATTAATGACTGGAACAGAGAAAAATCACTGTATCAATTAAAAAAAAACC